>NC_086383.1:1806635-2508302 GCF_036588685.1 Mytilus trossulus | reverse complement strand
AAAAATTTATATCTTTTAAGTAAACACAGTGATTAATGGATAAGTGTAAATTACATCCCAGCTTCTTTGTTCTAACAGGGGGGATCTGAGCCGGATCACCCCTACTAGATCACCCCAGTTTGAGTTTCTTTGTTATGCATTATTTGTTCTGTAACATTTTGGCGGGAATGTAAAATCCACTATAAAACTTATGATTAAGTATACAATATACGGAAACGACTATTGATGAAAATTCACGTAGAAAAAATTTAGTGTATATGCTGGGATTCGAACTCGAGACCTTTGGCATATTAAGCCATGACACATACCACTACACCACGCCGACTGGATACGAACTGTCAGTAATTTAACATACTTAAAGAAAGCAATATATTTTTCAAGTGTGGCGAGTTGGCAAAGCTTTATTCGGTAGGGTTTAAACCCTTTTCATTAATAAGTGAGTTTTCAGACTGATGTTCAATTTGATTTTACACTATTTCAAAAGTAGGGCGAGTCGGTAAACAAGAGTAGGACGATTTGTTTTAAGTGGCGTTACAGTGTGAACCGATTGGCCAGTGGGGCGTCTAATCTTAAACAGCTGGGATGTAAAATAGTTATCCCACTCGGACTTGGTGTGTCAGTGTTAGATCACCATCTGGCCTCCGGCCATCGGGGGGTTCTTACACTGACACACCGCGTCATCGTGGGATAACTATGAAATAGGAACAGCTATAACAATGTCAGGTTGACAGTTAATAAATTAAATCTGAAAATAATCATTCGTACTCTCAATTAAAAAGGCTATAATATTTGTCAAAGTTAAAAGTAAACTACAAACCATAATTCAATGAAATTTTAAATTTGCGAATGCCTTAATCAGATATGTGATAAGAGCAAAAAAGACACAATGCTTACCAATGATCAAATAGTATAAATCTATTAGAAAACTGAAATGCAACAGTTCTAAAGGAGGGATGATGGATGCATTGTGAATAAAAGAGGGACGAAAGATACCTAAGGGACAGTCAAACTCGTAAATCTAAAACAAACTGACAACGCCATGACTAAAAATGAAAAAGACAAACAGAATAACCCTCAGTCAAATAAAAGTGAGTGAACGATAAATTATTTTAATCATGTTTAAAGCAAATAAATAGATCATCACATCCTCATTTAAATCTTCTTCCTCCATTACATGTATGCAAGCTTAAAATGAACTAAAACAATATCCGACAAAATTGTTTTAGCAATTTTGAGTGGCATCCTTGTTGTATTAAAACAATATTGTACAAAAATGAAAAAAAAAGGAATAAAAACAGCTGCCAAATAAACGGAACAAAATATTTAGAAAGTTTTGTTTGTTGAATGATTATAATTAATAGATTAAAACAAGCGACAAAACCAATCAATATGCAAATAAAACAAATAAAAAATAAACATTTTCAATTCTATACTTTACATGTTCTAAATAGACATTTTACGAAAAGGTATATTCACAACACTGAGTTTGACAATTTACACTTTAAATGTGGGGACTATGTCAAAACACAAAAACACAAAAGAGATTGGTCTTTTCATACATTGTATATTGATTCTTTGGAGACAATTCATTACAAATATTCCGTATGGAACGAATATTCAATAGCATTTGAACCAAAAAAATATATGAAATAGATAATCATAAATTCTTTAATATTTCAAAGTTTAAAAATTTTACTGCAAAAAAAGATGGAAGAAAAGGTGGCCAGGTAATTGTTAAAGATGTGCAGAGCAGCGGAGACACGGGCTACCTAATTTTTATGTATGTTTGATAAATGTGTCATCTCTATTGACATACAAGCCCTTAATAGACCTTGCAAATAATCTTAAGTTTTATAATCTTTTTTTATACCTACTCGGGATATATATGTAAGGGTCATTTTTATATACTTTCTTATGAAAAGCAAAAAAAGACGTGACCATATGTATTTGAATCAAGTTTTTTGCACCCTAATGTTTTATCTAACGTGTTCTATTTCATAACACGATTTTTACACGAGTCAGAAATACACATTTTTGCATTTTAGTTTTAGAACAAATGATACCGGTCTTTTCTCTATTTGAAATACCAATGTTAAGGATTTGTCTCAAACCATGTGTACCTATTGATAATTTATGGAGGTACCGGTGTTTTTTTTACGAGAGGGGTGTGTAAGTGTTAGAGGGGGGATGGGTGCTATGATGAAATTTGAAAAAAGGCAGACCGATCATCTTAGCCAAGAAAAAAGGCAGTATGACAGCTTATGTAAAAAAAGTCAGAATAAGCTAATTAAAACGGTTGGAGCAAATAGATTGAAATTTAGAAGGCAGGAAAGTGAGAGATTACAAAAAAACAAAACATATTCAAAACATTTTTTTTTTTTAACCTGGTTTAGTGTTAGATTTCTCCCAGAATTTTGTCACCTTAGCGGTTAAAATTATTCCATTTCGATCGCCCCTCTTAACCCTCACTCAATCCTGAACGCGTAAACATTTCGCGTCTAATTATCGCCAGCATTGATAAAAAAAAGCAATTGTCATATTCGATGTACGCTTTTATGTTCTATAAAATGCTTTAAATTAACCAAGTAGCACATGATTTAAAATTTACGTGTTTAAATCTATAATCAATGTTTTGACACCGTCCCCACATTTAAAGTTTAATTAGTCAACCTCAACTTCGAGAATATACCTTTTCATAACATGTCTAATAAAATGTTGCGTACATGTACCTAAAAATTCACTTAAAGTGGTTGAACTGAGAAAAAAACCTTGAGAAAAAAAAAAATATGTAACAAAAAAAATAAAAATTTACCTTTCGTTTAGCACAATATTAATTGAACCTGACTACTGGTTATCAATTATATGATGTGATTTCAATTTTAATACTATGTTGTTTTAACTGTTTATCTATGTCGTACAGTCACGCGATATATGTATTTGTTTGATTTAAACTTGATTACATCACGTATATTATTGTTAATAACGAGAAGATTAAAAATATGTCAGTCAGGGTTAATAACGAGAAACGTACCGATGCAATTTTGAAAATTAACTAGTTTATAGAGTATTAATACACGAGCATCTCATTTCATATGAGCAAAATCTGAAATAATGCAGGTAATATTTGATTTTTTTAATTTGGTTCATAGCCAGACACGTTCCATGACGATTGCCTTAATCTTGATGAGTCTGACAACACCTGCTTTGAGGTGGAGTTAGTGTTGCTCCGTCGTTAGTTTTTCATGTTGTATTTGTTGGTTGTTTTTCTTTAATTTTATCATTTGGTCTTCGATTTTTTTTTATTTATGGTGGATTGGGAAACAAGTTATTGCAATATCGGAGGACTTACCTTGTTTGTGTTGGATACCAAAACTTCATAAAATACCGTACACACAACGGTATATTGCTGGTTCATCTTCATGTTCCACTAAAGAATTATTGTCCATTAGATTGACTAAGAATCTGTTCGAAGTGAAAGAGGGTCTTCAGAAATACTGTGAAACTGTTTACTCGCGTAGTGGTATTAACCATATGTGGATTCTTAAAAATTCTAAAGAACTTATAGACAATTTTAAATCTCGGTCTTTTTCTGAAATATGTTCCATCAAAACTTTTGATTTTTCAACCCTGTATACCACCATTCCCCATGTAAAATTGAAAAATCGACTAAAAGAAATTATCCTAAATGCCTTTCAACATAAAAATGGTAGCATACGCTATAAATTTATTACTTTGGGATTTTAAAATGCGTATTTCGTTAATAGTGACAAACAAAAAGGTAAAATATGCTACATAGAAGAACAAGTGGTCAGTATGCTGGAGTTTCGAATCGACAACTTATTTGTTGAGTTTGGAGGTAGACTTTTCCATCAAATTGTCGGCATTCCTATGGGAACAAACTGTGCGCCTCTTCTTGCCGTCCTCTTCTTATTTTCATATGAATCGGAGTTCCTCCAGACACTTGTCAAAAACAAGAGGATCAAAGAAGCCAGATTATTTAATTTCACTTTCAGATATATTGATGAAGTTCTTTCCATAAACAATCCGAACTTTTCAGATTGGGTTCCATTGATATATCCCCGAGAACTAGAGATTAAAGAAACAACAGACACCGCTTCCTCCGCCTCATTTTTAGACTTATATCTCGAATTGGACTTACACAGTCATCTCAGTACCAGAAGCTATGACAAACGAGACGATTTTAATTTTGAAATTATAAATTTCCCCCACCTTAATAGCAACATACCAACTTCACCTGCATATGGGATATATATTTCCCAACTTATTCGATATTCAAGAGCTTGCAGCTCATACTCAGACTTTGTAAAACGTCATCAGTGTCTGAGTAGAAAGTTGATGAACCAGGGGTATGTCAAAGAACGTCTCGTCCTTTTTCTAAAAAAGTTCATCGGAAGGTACCAAGACCTTGTTGATAAATATTCCGTATCAACTTCTCAAATAATACAAATTTTATGACGTCAGACACTCAAGTCAATCAATGTGTTCGTAGATAGATGTTTTTGTGTTCTGTTAAATTGTCCCTTTTAAAATTGGTATGCGATGAAGACTGATGTACCCATATTTTGACTATTTTATTAATTGTGACTGTTTATTAAACGCATCATGTAAATATAACGGAATTTGATGAGACTGTTATAAAAGAGAGAGGGTTAGCGCTATAGAACCAGGTTTAATCCACCATTTTCTACATTTGAAAATGCCTGTACCAAGTCAGGAATATGACAGTTCTTGTCTATTCGTTTTTGATGCGTTTTGTTATTTGATTTTGCCATGTGATTATGGACTTTCCGTATTGATTTTCCTCTGAGTTCAGTATTTTTGTGATTTTACTTTTTATAGTAATCCCTATTGACTCTGCGGGTGAGGGGACAAATAATGTCAAGAATATTTCGAAAAAAAGTTAAGCCTGAGAAAAATACCTTTAGATATAAAATTTAATAATAAATAATGGCATCTTATTTTTCGATAAAATGAAATGGACAGGTATGAGGCACGTTGGGTAAAAATTAGAAAACTTAAAAACAACAACAAAAAAGATTATAGATAAACAAAATGGAATTCATATGAATTCACGTTGAATGATATAGTAGCCTTCATTTATGTAAAAATCTATTTTATTGTCCAAAAACGTTCATATTTGAATAAATTCACTAGTGGCAAAAATCTTGACTGTGTATTTATACTTCATATAGTGTTAATTTGTTTTTCAATTTCCACTTTGATTAATTTTCTGTGGTCTTTGAGCATGTTGAACGTAGTAATTTTTAGAAAATTGTTTCAGTGATAGATTTCTTACGAAAATAAGATTATGCTATGTGAAAGTTTGAAACAACATTCCTTGGTTTAATGACCTTAATATGTTCCAAATGTTTCTCCTAGAAGTAAAAACAATATTAGATCATTTATAACTCTTGAGCAAAATAGCAACTCTAAATATGATAATATACGTACTTTCTTACTAGTACCGAAATACTGGCTTCTGTGCTACTGATATCCTTGGAGACGACTAGAAGTATCGACAAAGTGGTAGTTAAAACATTAACGGCACAAATGTGTATGCACCAGCTGTGCACTTCATCGATTCTCTTAGCTCAAATATTTGAAAATCCAAAACCTTATAAAAACAAAGAATGCCTAAAATGTAGCCAATTTTGATAAAAAATTCTGGCTTTGCATAAAGTTTTATGCCAGCAAATTCTAATTTAACAATGTACGTATTTTCTTGTCAGTACTGAAGTACATGATCCTGGACTGGTGATACCAGCAGAGGTACCGACCAAGTAGAGGTGATTGAATTAACTGTGACAATATTCATGTACACGATTCGCATTTTAACAAATAATGTCTCTTCTGTGATGCTAAATGTCTAAGTTTTGAGTTTCGATAAAAAATACAATTAAAAAAACATAAAAAAACACCCCAAAAAAACCCACAAAAAAACCACCAGAAACCCCAAGTAGTTAACCTTATGTTAACATTAATCATCATGTCAATAGCCTGTACTATTGTATGAACATTTTTTTGCCTTTTTATCTATGATTGAAGCTATCAATATTACATACATAACATACCTACAAAGTAGAGTAGATAATAATTATTGACAGTCACATATGTAAGTAATACTGAGGCCCAGTAGGTCATCAAAGACATATTTTGAATTCGAAATCGCTAATTTTTCAACAAGTTCGGCCTTAATAATTTTAATTGTAATCACTTATTTCATACAAGTGTGTTATCACGAAATTCGTCTTAAAAATGTTTAATAATAGATTTTAAAAATTAAATCCTCACTATTCGTGATATCGATCATAAAAATGCTTTGAGTTGTGATAAACTATTAATTTCTTTATCATGAAATAGAAAAATTATCCTGACACATAACAACAATATATACTAAAGAATTAAATCAACAACATGATTAAAGATGACAGAATACTTTGATAATCACGGATATGATAAGATGAGTGGATGCACAATTTTAAAACTTGTGATCACTATTCATTTAGGAATTTAACTTATTATCTCGAATTAAAAACATCTGTGATAACTTGTTTAAAAATAGGTGTTGTGACGAATGAAATCAGTGATTACTTATAATAAATTTTGTATCGATTTTTATATTTTTTTTATAGCCATCTTAATCCGTGATCACGATCTCTGTAATTTGTTATTCACAAATATTTCTTCTAGTTCCATAATAGACGTACTTTATAGAAGAACTAAAAAGGGACTACCAGTCCGTATGGTCGTCTATAACTCAATGTTAATCATTGTTAATTACGAATTTTCATAAGCTATTGAATCGCCTTGCAAGATGAATCGTATCTCAAACTCTCCAATGCAATTCATGATGTATATCGGTATAATTACAAGTTAAGAAGGGGAAATATCTGACAAGTTATCATATAAATATATATATACAGATAAACAACCTTCATTTCACGTGTAACATATGCAATTAACAGTTCCATTTCCCGAACACCATTAGTAAGCTTTAGCAATTCGAGTTGTTTTGTTTCAATCTAAATTGCATGTTAAATAGCAACATACACTTCTTCAAATTGCACTCCATCGGTCTTTTGACAGTAATACTGTATTCTTTTGAACTCATTATTGTCGAAATTATATATAGCACTGATAAACAACTAAACGCTTTATGTATCAAGAACGTATATGCATAATATAAAATTTTCGGAACTGTTTCCCTTCATTGCTCTTTAACGCGTAATTGTTTTGGTATTAACACTTGTTTTACTCGACAAAGAAAATCGATATCAGATTCGCAACATAGGGGACAAAATTGAGCAGAACCAAAAGTTGGTTTTTTTAGGACATAATGAAACTAGAATACATTATTTATATAATTATTTGTATATAATTATAAAGATATGAGAAGATGAGTTATAAATAACAATGAGACAACTCTCAATCCAAGTTACAATTCATAAAAGTTAACAAATTTAGTTTTAGCCATCATACTAGCTGTGAAGAACTCAATGATGGCCTTTGGCTGTTTTCATTTCTTTTGGTCGGGTTATTCGATCTGTGACAACTCTCCATTTGCCTTCTCAATTTAATCGTCAATTGTGAGTTTGTCGATGAAATTTTGAATAAATTCGCTTTGTTAATGTTTTACTGTTCTTATTCCCTTTCTATATATTGATAGATTGATAAATTGTTGGTTGGTAGCTTAACGTCGAATATTAAAGTAATATCGTGTATATAATTCAAACAAATCGCAGTAATGCATATAACTGACAACTAAAGTCAATTTAGATTAGAGTCGAATGAACATGCAACGTGCAGGATTCCAACTTACAACCTATGTCAACAGGAAGTGTTAGAGTATGTCGACTACTTAAAACACTCGACCATAATGCCCCTAAAAATAATACATCTTTGCTTACTTTTTCTTATATGATGTAAGATTTTTGGACCTTGGTAGATTAATGATTGATTAATTGGTGTTTAACACCATTTTCAGCAACACTGTACTTTTTTGTGAGAGTCAGTTTTATTACTACTATATGTATAGAAATGCACATGCTTTATACAAAGAAAATTTCGACAACTGGTCATTATGAATAGAGAAATTGCTACAGCCAGTTACTACAAAATCTCAGTCATGCATTACGAAATCACAACCGTACATTACGAAATCACAGCCATTCATTAAGAAAAGATTAAACAGGACATCGATTAAATAGAAATGTCTTTCATTTCCTTAAATAGGTGACAACGTTTTTTTTTAATTTTATGAGGGTTGAGAATCAACAAAATGAAAGTTGTGTTTAATATTTGTAAATACACCTTTAATTCTGTGTATTTGTTTGAGCAGACTACCGTGAAAATGGAATATGAAGGTTTGTCGTGAAGCAGTCCGAAGAAAGTTTCAAAGAGATTTGCGAAAAACGGTGAAGATATGCTTGAAGTTCTTGTGAATGACATAGACCGCTATGAACACTTAAGTAATAGAGAAGACCTGTACATTCAGTGGTTGTCGTTTGTTTATTTATGTGTTCCTCTTTTTTTTCGTTCATTTTTTTACCTGAATAAGACCGTTAGTTTTCTCGTTTGAATTGTTTTACATTGTCTTATCGTGGCCTTTTGTAGCTGACTATGTGGTATGGGCTTTGCACATTGAAGGCCGTACGGTGACCTATAGTTGATAATGTCGGCCTCATTTTGGTCTTCTGGAGATAGTTGTCTCATTGGCAATCATACTACATATTATCTTCTTTTTTATGAGTTTTTTGGCATTAGCAAGCGCTCTTGTCGGTAGATATGTTATTCTTGAGGCGGTGCCCCTTTACCATGTTGACTCTGTGCCTTTGGTCAATTTTGAGCAAAGTGATGCCGCCATACAAAACCCTGAAGATCTGCTCCAAAATAATTCAAAAGAGGTGAATGATGATAGTTTTCTACAGAATAGATATAAAGCTGGCATGACTAGTGACACTAAACAATTTATTCTTGATAACAGAAATGCAAACACTCACACCAAAACTAAATCCGATTGAAAATGTTTTATTAGTGTACTCTTTCATATGGTGAGATGAGGATGGTTGAAGACATACCATTTCCAGAGTTGGACGGGCTGTTGGCAAGATTTTATCTAGGTACGTTTGCACATAATTTAATCTTATATACAAAAATACAACAATTGAACATATGCATGGAGTTGAGTTTATAATTTAATGAAAAATACATGCAATTTTTGTTTTTTGTTTGCTACAGTATGAACTGAATATCTATGCTCCACATTGTATATCAAGTGATAAAAAAATAAGTGGCACATGTAACAGTGTAAAGCCTAAGGGTAAGAATGAGGCACTCTACATGACGAATGACAGTATTCGGTAACATATGTGTTACAATAAAGTTAACTCCTTTTGATACTTACAATTTGTCAAAGGACGTAAATAAATATTGTTCAAGTCAACGTTATTATAAAAACAGACAATACAGGGCATTCCTATTCTCATAATATAATTATATATAACAACAATCCTGTAAACTTCTTTTGTAACTCATAAATCATTAAATGAGCTTGTAAAATGTGTATACCAATTGACCATGTTGACATCAGGCTAACCGTTAAAAACATAATTATATAATTTGATTAATTTCAATTATAATTCATAATCAAAATTATTCATCATGTGCATGTAGAGAGGTTTTGCTCCAGTTAACTGATTTGATATCTATTTAAATGATTGTAAATTGCAGGTGTACAACAACGTGACGGATAAGAATATGAACCTGATACATTGTCAGGAGTTCAGAACATCGCCACCTAAAAGACTTGAAGATAAATGTTGAAATTAAAAATAACATGAAGCATTTAACCACTCTAAGAGAGTTTCAGAAGCTAACAGAAAAGATAAAAAAAATCTCAGGGAAAAGGAAAAAAACCCAAATAGGGCTGAACCATTGGACTCTGATGAAATACAGAAAATGTATTAAAAAAAAGTTCGAAGTGCAGGTAAATGTATGTTTAGTATTAATATTGAGACTTAAAGGTTCACAACTTCACAAAGGAGAAGGTCCGGTAAGGACCGATTATGGCCTCAAATTACATGTTCATCTGACGAAAGTGTTTTGACCACTTTTTTAACACTATAGTGTCTATTTTATTTGAATCAATTAGTTTATGTGAAAGATTTTAACTGATTTAGTCATAAAAAATGCATCGATTCAAGCTGAAATATGAAAAATCTACCAAATATGCCGACAAATGTCATTTTTCAGATGGTTTCTGTCAACAATGAAAATAGCTACATCCGTGTTCATCCTCAACTTTTATTTATGTTATGTATTATCAAAAAATATTAAGGAGGAACACGAATGCGGCCACTTTCGTTTAACACGAAACCGGCTAAAATTTAACTAAAATGCTAGAATTTTGAAGATTTCCGTAATTTAGCATGACTTAATGGTGCTAGTACCCGATACAAGTGCATTGTATTTTCAAAATCAGCTAAAATTTATGTAGCAGAAGCATTCTACTGTCCAATAAATAACTAAATGATTATATTTTTACAATTTTGTAAAACTGCTATATTTTTGGACTAAAAAGGGTTCCTGCTGGACCTACTCCTTTTGTTCCAGTCCTACACCAGTAAGGATAAGTTGTGTCATGCCTGCATTTCTTAATAAATTTGTGTGTGATTAACTTTAAAGCGTCCCAGTATACTTTACACTACTACCAGTTCTAGGAATTGGAAAAATTCAATAATATGCCAGTAAATTATTTGATGTGTAGGAGTATCCTCTAAACCATCAAACATGAAAATATATTTAAGTGAAATGGGAACATGAATATTTCAAACTTAAATGCTCATGATTTTCTTTCTTTCTAGCCAATCCAAATGCATTCCTCAACACAGTGTGGCTCAATAATGGAGTTCATTATGGCTTCAGAGGAAGCCGTACTTTAATCTATAATGGTTTAATTTTTAAATTGTTATTTGGATGGAGAGTTGTCTCATTGGCACTCACACCACATCTTCCTATATCTATCTAAGAACACACAAACTTAAGATTAGGAGATTTAAAGTTTGTTAAAGATGGTTCTGGGACAGAGTATGTTGAATTGTATGGCATGTTTAATTACGTTCTACGTATTATAGACTTTTATCCCATAAGAAAAGACAAATAAAGAAAAATATGTTATTTGAAAGGAACATGCAGTAAATTAATGATGATCATGATAATTTAAATCAAATATCATAATTGATTTTCATAAATATTTTTCTCATTAAGATTCATTTTACAATGTTAATATGATTTTTTTATACTGTTCCGAAATGGTAAATATGTCAAAAACAGCAACCTGGTCAGTGGTGAATGTATCAAAGACAGCATTCTAACAAATGAGTTAAAACAACTCAATTCAACATCAAATTTCTATTTTACAAAATTACTACTACAGATAAAAACACAAAACATAACATATTAACACTGTCAACAACATTAGATTGGTATAACACAAGATCATTTATTAGAGTCACAAATAAGTATTTGCGAAAAAATTGGGTTGTTTTTTAGGACCCGAGTGTCATTTATTAGTATTAATTTTCCTTGTTGTAGATACAAAATTAGTGCAAACAGTAAACACAAAATTAAATTGTTTCTTAAATGCAATTCAACTGTAATCTAGATTTATTCTTAAAAAAATCACTTTACAACACTTTAATAGCTACCCTTAACTCTACATGTCGATAAATAACTTCGCTTATTTATATTTTAGAACGCACCACGAAAACAAGAACTGGGGTTAAATCAGGAGATGTCAGAGAAGTCACACCAAAAAAACTATTGTCTAGTTGAATTGTTTAAGTAGTATGTTTCAAAACGCCCAGAAGAGGACTGACCCACACTCAAGATTTTATCTACGGTCCTTGCCTAACCTTAATAAAGATGGTGTTTGGGACTGTCGTCAGCATTTAGGGAAGAACAAGCTAGGTATGATGATGAAAACAATGACATTGACTGCTGAACTTTAGAAAGTAAAAAGAAAGGTGAATCATTCGATGCGGAAAACATTTGACACTACCGTGCTTCAATCTGAGCGTCCAGTAACAGAAGTAACTCAATTGGGAGGCTGGAAAAGTATTTTCACACTAACACACTATAACATTCCCTCCAGTAAACAGCAAAGTAAAGCATCTTAAATCTTATCTGAGATCCCCATTACAGAAAGCTCAAATAAAATGGACGCTTTTAACTTAATGAATAAACCTGAACACAGTTTTGACCCAGATATAGTAGTAAATGAACCTGAAAACAGCTTTGTAGTAAATACAGATAAAATGTATGTGTAATACAATCATTGACAAGCGTGCTGTATTAACCATCCGTGATGATATCGATATCAGCATGGTTGCAAAAGCCTTTATCACACCTTTAATATGTATGTAGACAACCATTAACAGTCAAAACAAAATAATTATTGATAAATGATCTTTTTCAGTTCTCAAAAATAAAATTGAAAGCTAAAGTACTAGTGCACACACACACACACAAAAACCAATTCCATCTAAAAAATAATGCCATGTTTCATGAACAAACACATAACTATTATACAATTTGTCAACAGAGGCATTGAAGTGCTTGTGTCCATAATGGCCCTGATACATATAATCTTAATATTGATTATGAACTCTGGCTGTTCTCGAATGACGTTGGTTAATAAATGTATCCAAAATTGACTTTTTCATATTGGCCCTGTTACATGCCCTTGGTAATAATAATGACCTCGGGCATGTTACAGGGACACTATGAAAAATTCCATACAATAATACTATAGTTAAACACATACACATCTTATTAGTTATACAACTGCTACTTCCTTCCCCTTAAAATTGACAAACAAATGATTTGACAATTTTAAAAAAAAATCAAAATTCCCTTCAAAATCATACGTCATATATGTCTTCATATTTGTCTTGCTTTACTGAAATATTACATTGACAACAAGAAGTCACTTTACTATATAAATAATCGTAAAGGGACATCATTTTGCTACATAGACATACACAAGCAAAAAACATGCAACATTTAAAGTAACAACATAATGTTCTATCGTAGCATAATCCTTCTTCAAAAAGGCAATTGCAATTACATCCATATTTGTAGCGATGAGTAAACGGTGATAATCTGTCTTTCAAACAACTTGTCCATGTTTTCTTTTCTTGTCTTGTGGTTAGGGTTTGCAGTTTCTGACCATATTTCTTTACGTCGTTCGGGGTGAACACATCTGTTAGTCCTGGTTGTGGACGAAACTTCGTGCACAAAATTCCAGAATTAAGAACATCTATAATGACAGTTGAACAGTTTTTGGACAACAAATGATATCCTTCGTCACCAAAAATAGTTTGCCATTTCTGAATCATTTTATCGCTATCAATACAATATTCTTTTATATAAAAAGTATGATCTGCTTGGCGTTGCATGAATTCTTCAATCTCTTCATGATACGTCTTCGGTAAGCCTTGTAAAATGTTTGCCTAAAAGTGAGACGTTTAAATAATTCCAAATATCTTAAATGCATATTAATTTGTAGATTGTTAGTATAAAAGAAACAAATGGATTACATTTAAACTCTGTGAAAACTAATGTCTGTAAGGATTTAATTCAAATTTAGTACTGTTATACTTATTTCTGTTTGCAGATTTTGTTATTAATTGAATTAACTTGTTGAAGATAATCACGTTTATCTACATATATTTTTAATGAATTATTAATATGAGAACAGTGAACTTTCAGAACTCGCAAGAAATTGCGTAAATCGATCCTTTCAAAAATCAAGATAACTACGTACAGCAATCTTCTTGAATCTTACGTATCCCATGTTTAATATTCAATAGGAGAGATGATATAAACATAGTCGATGTATATATTGATGGATAAAACAAATTTGAATACAGAAACATGAAGTTTGAAGATTATGCTTGCTACTGATATTAGGTTTTACATAAAGAAATAAGAGAGTAAAGAGGTTTGGAGCACATTTGGTTCTTATATGATTTACAACTGACTGTTAAAATACATGTTCAATTGTGAATTAATCCGTAAACCCTTATTTTTTTTAGAATCAAGTTAAGTAAACAAACATTGTATATAAATATTTGATTGAAATTGCAAAGGAATATTAAAGAATCTACAGAATACCAGTATAAAAATGGCATAATAAAAATGTTGTATTTGCGATTCTTGTTGGTATTAAGACGTTCATTGAGCATGTTGAGGTTGTTTGATGATATTGAGAAAAAGCTGTGTGTTTTATTTGGTATACCTGCTTCAATGAATTTGAGTTCTCGGTTCGGATTTTGATTCTAGATTATTCTCGAAGACGCCTAATTTGACAAAGTGAGCAAAATTATATTCAGTTCAAAAAAATATTACTTTTCGATACATAGACTTATGCATTCAGCCAATGTTTTTATTGTTTTGTGATTATCTTTTGTGTGCTTGTCTTTCAATTTTGATTATGAGAATTGTCTATATTTCATCCTTTTTTTCTATTATTGCCATTAAGATTATAACACCACGTTGACATCTGTACTCCTTATTTTTTTTTTTTACATTTTTACCTCTTATGTCTGTTTCATTTGTTCAATCATTATTGTCAATATAATGGAATTAAAACGATATTATACTAATGGGAGTTTTAGCTATCTGTAACAGCAGGGCTAATCTACATTTTTCAAGAAGATGTTTGTAGCAAGTCAAGAATATGACAGTTGTTATTCATTGGTTTAATGTGTCTGGGCTTTTGATTTCAAAGTTCTGTATGTTTTTTTTTATTTCGGTTTATAATCGCACTCACTATAAAACAAAAGCAACATGTCAAGAAAGTTATATTGACACACCACATTATCAAAAACGCCAAAATACAAAATTACTAAAGCACAATAACACAATGACATGATGTATAAGTACCGAACACAGTCAAATAAATATTACCAAAAGGTAGACGATAGTAGTGTTAATTTACGAAGACAAATGACAGAATTCTATCACACGTTATTAAGATGATAACAAACGTCAGTACCTAGAATACAAACTTTAAGACCATCATGTATAATTTGTGAAGTCAAAACGGAATATTAAGAAACAAGGTCCTGGTATCAGCCGAAAATTATAAAAAAAGGCCGAGACATTCTTTTGAATACCCCATTGTTGATAAACTCTCTGTGGCGCAGACATTGGTTACGTATTACAAAGTCCAAGTAACAGCTGCAAGCTCTTAAAAACCGAAAAATTTAGAAAATGTAGATCCCATGTACATGTGAAGTTTGTATATTCCCACTAAGGTGGGGTATTTAATAATTTAAAAAAAATCTCTCGTTAGTCATCAATTCGTATTGTAAGACTAAGAATAAGGCAGAGGATGACCTTTTGATTTTGTCATGGACGGGTTCCACTATAAATTAACAGGAAAGCTAAAAATCTCGAGAGTCATAAAACACTTTGATAATCACATCAATTACATTGTCAAATATATTAAATCAATGTCTATTTTACAAAGACCTTATGTTTATGTTTTTTTACGATTTTTGATAAATTGCAATCACAGTTCAAAATTTAAAGCATGACCATGACCTTTGACCTTTGACTTTGACCTATTTTCCTGTTTATACATCAATTGAATCCTATCAAAAGCATTAAGACAGTAATATATAGCTATAATTCTTCCACACACTCCACACACTAGACGTTAAGCAACCAACAATCAATCAATCAACACCTTCTTGATTTCTCTTTCCCTAGATTTCTGACAAATAAGGCCTATTGTGTGTGTCATTAATGTTCATCTTTATGAATAACATAACTTTGCATACATTTTTTTTCTAACAGTTAAAATGTTAAAATGCAATCTCTGTTATGTGTTATCATGATAACGATTTGCAACTATTTGATAATATTAATATTTCAAAAAGTGGGGGTTAAAATGTCACAAATATTCTCCAAATTCGGTTCAAAGTAGGATTTTAATCCATTTGAGTTCTACACCCAGTAACATTCCTGTAACAAGATAGTCAACTAATTATCATATGCATCTAACCTCATATATCCATTAAATCGAATTGAAAAGTTTGAGCATGAAGCATTTGTTTGAAAAAAAGTAAATTATGTCTGGACTTATTGATTGTCAAAACAGAATATGGCTTATAAAACATGCAAAACATAATATCTTGAATTTGAACTTTAAACGTACGTTTTATTATTCTTCACCTTTTATAAAATGTTTTTGCACAATAACTTTTATTTGAAAAGTTCTCGAGGACCAGAATGCGACAATAAATGCTAACTGTGTAGGATTTTTTTGCCATGCCAACCAAATCTCTTGACTAAGTGGGTAGAGCTGGAGCCTTCCATCATATGATTAGAAGGAAATGTGCTGCAACAGATGCAGGCATAAATAATTTAAATGCTATTCAAGCTGAGGTACTTTATTTACCGCTTTTTGATGATGGTGTGTTTGGACAAGGTCTTGAAAAATAACTTGAGAAAAGGAAAGAGCAAAATGAACAATTGGAAGATTTGTTACCCGAAATTCACAAAAACAACGAAAGAAAGTTGGACTACGATAGTCGTGATAGTTGGTCAAATACACAAACAAAGATAACAGGGAACTCAACTGATAATGATTACAAGAACTATTAAAAGAAACCGTATTTTAATACTAATAGACAGTCTTCTATAAATTCGTCTCATAAGTCTTTACAGAGTGGATTTGGATACAAAGATAAGAAAGACAAAGATACCAAGACATCAAATAGTGGTACCGGTTCCTGGGGTTCTTTTTGTATCCCCAAGAAACAGTCCAGCTGACTCAGAGATACAGGTAATTTTATTTCAAAATCAAGACAAGATACCAGTAGGGGTCGTCTCAGATTTTTTCTAAAAAACTGGAAAAAGATTACAAACGACCAATTGGTTTTGTCTGTAATTAGAGTTCATAAAGAAAACAATTTGGAAAGGATTAAAACAAACAATAGTTTCTCCCAAAAATATGAAAATTTTACTTCAAGAGGTAAATATTTTAATAGACAAATATGCAATAGAATCGGTTCAGAAAAAAAACCAAATTCAATTAGGTTTTTACAGCACATTTTTCTGGTCCCCCATAAAATGAGAAGATGAAACCAGTCACAAATATGAGACCGCCCAATGGGTATCTTCAGAAAAAAACATTTCAAGATGAATTCACTGACCAAAGTCTTGAATATAGTAAAACTAGGAGATTAGGCCATAACGCTCGACCTGAGCGATGCGTAATTACATGTCCCAATATTTCCAAGTCATTGCCATTATCTAAGATTTTACCTTCAAATTCAAGAATTTCAATTCAAAGCTCTGTGGTTCGGTCCAACATCTGCCCTACGAGTCTTTACAAAAATAGTATCCGTAGTGGCAGCCTACTTGAGAACGAAATTTAAGATTAGTACTACATCTGGAAGATTGGTTAATAATAAATCAACAAAGGCTCATCTATGCCTAGATCGAGCGGAATGTCTCAATCTCTTGGTATCACTACGGTTCATAGTGAACAAAGAAAAATCCAAACTAGTTCCGAGTCAGAAAATGATTTATTTAGGGGCACTGTTCGACCTGGAAAAAGGGTTAATCTTCCTAACACAGGAAAGAATAGACAAGTCGAATCTAGACATTAAAAAAATAATGAAAGAAATCCAAGTGACGGCTTTAGATTTTCTTCATCTTTTGGGATAATGGCCTCATGAATAGAACTAATTCCGAATGGTCGGTTGTACATGAGACCAATTCAACTCCATCTTCTCTCCTTTTGGAGACCAGCATGAGAAGAGTTCAAAATATTAGTCCCATTGACACAACATCTTAAATCTCATCTAATGTGGTGGTTAAATTCAGCGAACACGGTCTTTGCAACCTCAACCGACTTGTATAACCATAACTCCAGATGCTTCAAAAACAGCTTATGGGGATATAATGGACAAGAGTTTAAGGGGAATGGACTGTTTCAGAGAGCAGGAAACACATAAATTACCTAGAATTAGAAGCAGTAGTGCTTACAATCAAACATTTTCTAGAATATCTGATAGGGAAATCTGTACTGATAAGATAGGACAACACAACAGTGGGGGACCAAATCACCTCAGTTGTGTTACAAAACCTTTGGATGTCAGCAATTCAATCCAATATAACCCTGAAAGCAGCTCATATAATCGGAGAGAAAAACATAATTGCAGATTACCTGAGCAGGAGAAAAATTCTGCAAACAGAGTGGTCACTGAACACTCAAACTGTACAGAAACTTTTTCTCTTGTGGGACCAACCTCTGATTGATTTATTTGACTCGGCAGAGAATCGTCAGACGAAAGTGTTTTGCTCATGGATTCCACATCTTCAAGCTTTTGCCATGGATGGCCTGACAATATCGTGGGAGAAAATGTATGCCTATGCATACCCCCAATCTGCCTTATACCCAAGATATTGCAATATATGAGGCAGTTCCAGTGTCAGATTCTCCTGATAGAGTATTTGTGTCCCAGGAGTCACTGGTACCCGGAATTACTTAAACTATTGATAGATAACTCAGTCAATCTCCCGATACAATCAGACCTTCTCTGTCAACCGAGGTCTTAAGTGTTTCATTCGGACCCGGTGGTAGTCTGACTGTTTGGCTTCTATCGACAGATCGTTCCTAGTAGAGGGCTTTTCTCAAGAAGCTAGAAATTTACTCTCAGCTTCATGGAGGAAAGGAACTCAGAAAGACTATGGTGCAAAATTAAAAAAAGTACTGTATCTGGTGTGGTACAAGAGAAATTAATCCCCTTAATGCAACTTTAAATCAGGAAGCAGATTTTTAAGCCTATCTGTTTGAAAATGGATTGCAATATAGGACTATTGCAGGATACAGATCTATGGTTTCCAATGTTTTATCTCAGGTGGATAATACTGCAGTAGGTCAACATCCATATATTACAAGACTTATAAAAGAGGTTTTTAATTCTAGACCGCCTACCACAAAATTATTACCGGAATGGGATTTGCAGTTGGTTCTGACTCTATTACAGAAAGAACGCTTTGAACCTATTGGAAATATTGATTTGAAACATTTGTCATTTAAAAATGTTTTTCTTATCTGTATTACCACATCCAGGTGATGTAACGATTTGCAGTCTCTCAGAGAGAACCATTCCTGTATGAGGATACAACAAAAAGGCATTACATTTATTAGATGTAATAATGTTTGAATCAAGATCATATTTGTGTTTGCGAGTAGTAAAGAAAGATAATCTAAAAATATGTTTCTGACTGGTAAGTATAAATATTTCATAAAATTTTAACTTTATTACAAATTTTGGAATTTTATAGATGTATTTAGGTATAATGACAAGTACTAGTAGAACGATAAATATTTGCAGATTGCAGACTTCGAATAAATGACCGGAGTACAAACGTATACAATTTTTCTTTCGTATTCTGGTCTGCTGTTATCTTTAGCACCCGAATTTGAGAATGTAACATTATAACATTATTGTTTTTAAACCACTTTCAATGTGTTCTTTGACAAAACAATCATATTTAAAGTTTAACAGGGATGTAACAGACACAGATCAAAATTGATAGATATTGTTCAGATAATTATTTTACTTTTATCTCTTGAGGACTTTGATTGGAATATCCCTATCAGTGTGGAGGTGATGTTTTGTTTGTCTACTTGAACAAATTGTTCTCTATAGTAGTGAAACAATTTCTTGCGTCAAGAAAGCTTCCTCGGATAAATCATATTTAGGAAGATTTAAGTCCAAACAATCGGGTGCAACAGATAACAAAATACCAGAATACGATCAGAAGATGTATGACCCAAAGTCAAATAGATAGATTACAAATCCATTTATTGTCCAATATGCTTGGAGGTGTTCGGTGTTGTGATTAAAATAAATGGTCAAAGTGGGTGATTACCAAGCACAACTTTAGGTAAATTGCTTCAAAAAAATGAATTAATTAATTAATGATTTTTTTTTTTTTTAAATTTGATGAAGTTGAAGAACGTATTGTCGCATTGAAACACCACATACGTTGTGCGATTTTTAAATCTTGTGTTTGCCTTCTCAACATTTCTATACTCTGAACGTAGAGCATATGCTTAAAGAAAAAAAGTTTCTTTTGTCATATATAAAAGAAGGCAGTGTGTAATAGTTGTCAATGAGACAACACTCCACACGAAACCAGGTAACATATCATAGATAAAACCCATACCGCATCGTCAATTTATAAAAGACCCCGATATGAAAAATGTTACATTGGCTGCAAAAAAAAATGCACAGTTACTTCTAATCTCCGGAGCAGAGTTCATATCCGCTCCGCAATACTGCACTTAAATATGACCTCTGCAATACATTGTCTGACCCCATGAGAACATAATTTCCCTATGGCCGACAAGCATTCGTTTTTCTGCCCGATACATCACCTACCGTTGACTGTCAAAATTTATTTAGCTGAAGGTTTGAGTAATTTGGCAATGATGGCGGAATATGAAAATCATCTCCTTCGACTAGGATTTTCTCCAAAAATAAAGTTGAAAACAAAACAAGTTGAAGTTTTGAAATTACTTGAAGCGAAAACCCTACATATTGAGTGTAGTGCTACAAAGTACTGAACGGAACGGATATGATCTCTGCGCCGGAGATTGAGTAACTTCCGCAATCATGGAAGTAAACTATAGCTCTGTCGTACACATCAGAAACTAAAATGGAAAATTGCTTTGTAATGCAATGGTCAATTTTGCATTTTTGTGAGGAAAAATAAATATTTTTACTTACTCTGGTCAACGCTTTTTTTAAAAAAAACATGCAATCCAAACAATGCGTGCGTCATTGACAACCGTAATTATCATTTTGAAGTCATGTTTATACATACAAACTTAAACTTATAAAAAATCGATTTTTAGATAAATGTTGTCAATTTATAACCATTCTATCGTTTTTTAAATCAAAAGTATTTTGTTAAAATGAGATAAGAAAGGCTTGATATAGATTATTGTCAATATTTAGGCCATGAAATGATAAATGAATAGCAAGTATGCAACTATTTTTAGTCTAGCAAATTTATAAAACCATTAATACTCATACCACATCTTCATGAATCTATGAAAATATTTTTTTTAGCACTAATTCATGATTGTTTTTTTTCAAAATATATTTAAGATATAAATGAATTGTAAAACTATAAAGAAATAATTATATATACTAGGCAATTGGTTTCAAATTATAAAAAAAATATACGTATTTGAGTTTGCCTTAAATTAAGAGTTAATATGTATGCAATAACCTTAATTCAGTCATTACAGACAACAGAAGCCTCAGATGTTCGGATTTTATAAATCTATTATAAGAATATCAAAATCAAAGGTAACACATACATAGGAGGATATGGAGGGGTCTCCAAAATGAGCCATGCCGGATGCAAGAAAAGTATTGTCCGCATTTCGATTCCGAAAAATCGACTTTTAATGATGCACAAGTCAATAACACGTGTAAGCACATTTACACAAAGAACAAACAACTACATTGTTTCAATATCTGTTTTATGTACGTTTATCAAATTATTTGATATCAATTGCTCAATTCAACTTATGAAAATATACAATTGAGATATTTGATGTTAATCATTAACAAAATTGCTTGCTACTGGCTAACGACACCCTCGAATAGTACTCGATCATTAGACGCGTGTTTTGTTTACATTTGACTCATTCCAACAGAATAAAGGATATTAGTTATTCGCAAAGGAATGACAGTTGTCTATCTTTCTACAAAAGATGCAGTCTGACAATCTAAAATGATTTTTGGTATTTGTATACTGTGTATAAAAGTAATGTGTTGTGATGTCAACAATTTCCAAGTGGGAAATATGAGCATTTTTTTCAAGCAGTAGATTCTTCATGTTTACCAAAATCAAAGTGATCATTCACAGAAACTAAACAGTGCAAAAATGTATATAGGGAAATTAAAAACAACTAGTTTCTCCAGTCCACACTTTTTCCTGTATATTTGATATAAATAAGCAAAGAATTTAGCATCTATAATAATTATAATAATAAGTTATTCAATACAAAATAAAGCATATGAGTCTTACAATATACAATACATAAAGACAATACTAACACAAAATTTGTAAAACATAATGGCATTTTATGAGTCTTTTACCTTCAAGTGTATTAAAACAATTGCTGATATTTAATCAGGGATAACTCATGAAATCCCTAAAGCTTCTTTTCAGTGGAGTTATTCCATTATTTGAAATTTCTGTGGAACATAAAAAAAACCCATCATTTGACTCACAAGAACTGCTTTTTCAGTCTACTGAAAAAAAGATAGATATCATGGGTTAGAAGGTTATGCAATGTAAACTTTTGTAACCCTACATAATTCGTTCAGCAAATATTAAAGAAAGACAATGCTCTATAAAATTGAGAAACGAAATGGGGAATATGTCAAAGCGACAACATCCCGGACATAGAAAAAAACAACAGAAAAAGGTCACCAACAGGTCTTCAATGTAGCGAGAAATTCCCGCACCCGGAAGTGTCCTTCAGCTGGCCCCTTAACAAATATATACTAGTTCAGTGATAATGAACGCAATACTAATTTCCGAATTATACACAAGAAACTAAAATTATATATCAAACAAGACTAACAAAGGCCAAAGGGTCCTGACTTGGGACAGGCGCAAAAATGCGGCGGGGTTAAACATGTGTATGTGATCTCAACCCTCCCCCTATGCCTCTAGCCAATGTAGAAAAGTAAACACATAACAATACGCACATTAAAATTCCGTTAATAATAAGTCCGAGTCCAATGGCAGAAGATGTAACAAAATAAAATAAATAAAATGACGATAAAACATAAGAAACAACAGACTACAAGCAGTTAACTGACATGCAAGCTCCAGACCTCAATTCAATTGATTGAAAGATTGTGTCTTCGTCATATGAAAATTGGGCACAATCCCCCCCCCCCCCCCCGTAAGGGGTTTAGTATCATATTTTCATAACATAATTGAAAAGAACATAACCTGTGTCATGCCAACACCTTTTTTTTTTAAATATGCTCCGATGCAAAGACCCTATCAGTGAATCAATATAAAAAAAAAATGCAATCTTTAATGACCTGACAACAGTATCGTAACTTTATCCCTTCTTAATAAATCTGTAAAAAAATGTTTTGTAAGCTTTTGAGGTAAACTCTGATTTTTTGTGTGCTTTGTAAAGAATATTACCATAAAAGATTGGATGTGAAATACCTGAACGTATAAGATGTCTCCATGTTGAGTTATATTTACGAATTATTTCCTTATACCCATGATAAAATTTAGTAAATGTTTTGACTAGTTTGTGATATCGAAAACCCTGGTGTACTAATTTTTCAGTAATACATAAATTTCTCTTAAATCTAATATGCTGTAACATACACGGGCGAATCGTTCAAGTTGAGATATATAAACACCATAACATGGTGACAAGGGAACGTCACCATCTAAAAATACATATTCCCAATATATGCTATGTGTAACCTTAGTAAATAGCATTATTAGATCACTGTCCAACTAAATGTGAGAACATTGCACAGTACAACAATAGAAATTCTTCGAAAGACACTGTTAAAATAGTATGAGTAGTTTTGACAAAAGATGCCATATTTTCTCTGCAGTTTCCTTAATCATGAAGTTGAGTTGTATTCCATATCTTGTCCTATAATTTTCTGGATTTATATCTAGTTTTAGATATAGATATAGTTGACTTATATACAAAATACAAAATCGTGTACTATTTACGGTTGTGATATTTGAATTGGGTGTGGATTCGCCTGACTTGTGTTGAATGCATGCAATGATATGCTTATTCTATCGTCTCACTTACCTTGACTCTTTTGAGTTCATACTACAATTCCCGTCCCTTTTCATGAATGTGACCGACCGAATAAGACTATATACTGGGTTTGTCATAATATGAGCAACACGACGGGTGCCCCATGTGGAGCAGGATCTTCTAACCCTTCTTGAGCACCTGAGACCACCCCCAGTTTTTGGTGGGGGTTCGTGTTGCTTATTCTTTAGTTTTCTATGTTTCGTGTTCTATTAGGAATAACTATAATGAAAACAACAAGAATGAATCACCAAGTATACATTCATTCCAGATTTCACTTTTTGCCTAAAATTATATTCGACAATAGGTTCAATAATCATGCCTGAAAATTTAAGACATTAACTTAATTCCTAGGCGTTACCTTATTGCCTAGAACCAAGGCTAAATGCCTAATTGCACTTATTGTTGCTAACATAAATATATACTACATATATCTAGCTTCCAGCTTTCCAATTGTGCACTTTCCTTTTCTAAGTAGCAACATTCCAGCAGCACCTGCATACGGGGTATATATCTCCCAATTGATACGATATTCCCGTGCTTGCATTTCCTATCATGATTTTCTTGATAGATGGTTACTGCTCACAAGGAAGCTATTAAACCAAGAGTTCCAAATGGTGAAGTTGAAATCATCCCTTCGTAAATTTTATGGACGCCATCACGAGTTGGTTGAACGTTATGGAAAAACCGTTTCACAAATGATATCGGATATGTTCCTTACGTCGTTACTACATTCCCCTTCCCTTTCATGAATTTGACCTACCGAATTACGACTTTTTACCGGATTTGTAATCACATAAGCAACACGACGGGTGCCACATGTGGAGCAGGATCTGCTTACCCTTCCGGAGCACCTGAGATCACCCCTAGTTTTTGGTGGGGTTCGTGTTGTTTATTCTTTAGTTTTCCGTGTTGTATCATGTGTACTATTGTTTTTCTGTTTGTCTTTTCATTTTTAGCCATGGCGTTGTCAGTTTGTTTTAGATTTACGAGTTTGACTGTCCCTTTGGTATCTTTCGTCCCTCTTTTCCAATGTATACGTATTAGAGGATATTACTGGAATGCATTTACGATCTTCCTTATGACTTAATTCATTTCAAACATTTTAAACAATTTCATCACTGTGTTAGATCATTTAAGTCTGTCATAAGCTTTAAAATTGAATGTATGGCGGATGAGTACAAGCGTTGACAAAAGCAAATCGTATGCACGTTTAATGCTATAGCGACCCTATGCACAAATCTCATTCAATTCTGATGATTACAAAATCATCCTGCACATGCATGCAATATTTTCCTTTGGACTTAACACAAACATTCAGTCAGGAGAGTCAGGAGAGTTACCTATGTATGATAAGACAATAGCATAACGATACAAATAGTGACTTTAGCTTTCTTTTCTTCTTTTCATTATTTTAATTGTCACGGTGGGACTTTATAACATTTTAGAAAGGAAGAGTATATATTTTCATAAATGAATCCGTCAATCAAATTAACATAATAGTGTGCAACATAATTTTAAGGTGGGCATAAAAAATAATAATAAAAAAAATTTGATACTTACTTATTGATATACTTGACTTTCAGTTATCTGTATATTTCTACAGAAGACTGATTACAGGTAGACCTATCAATCAAATTTGCGCTTTTTTCAAAACAAATAATTGTATGCAATTGATTTACATTTCGGAACCTTTTATAGCCTATGCGGTATGGGCTTTGCTCATTGTTAAAGGCTATATAGTGACCTTTAGTTGTTAATTTCTGTGTCAATTTGGTCTATTGTGGAGAGTTGTCTCATTGGAAATCATACCACATCTTCTTTTATTATAAATGAATAATTCATTTGTTTGCTATTAAATTAAGTTATGCCATGGATTAAACTAAATTAATGATCACAAAGGAGACATTCTTTTTTGCTTCACAGCATAACACTGTGTATCCCCTTACAACAATGATATTGTTAGTTTTATTAAGATTACGATCATCACTCAAGAAAGTTTACGGTCCCAATCATGAGCTGATTGGCTATTATGACAAAAGTTGGTCAGAAATCATATCTGATATTCTGCCTCAGTCATAATAACCTTCCATCTCACCTAACTGAACAAAGAAATAACACGAAGGGTGCCGTTTACGGTGCAGGAAATGCTAACCCTTCCGGAGCACTTGATTTCACTCCCTGATTTTAGTGGAGTTCCTGTTGTTTCTTATTTATTATTTATAAATGTTGGTGTAAATGTCCTTTGTTTTTTTTATTCTTTTACTCCTTGGTTTTGTTTGTTAATTTCTTATTTAAATCGGCTTGCTAGGAATTTGCACTTTAATAATATTATTGCATTACAGTCTACGCAAATTACATTACAAACATACATATTCTTGTGCGCAGAGCATGGAATTGAATTACGGATTGTGTGAGAAGGCTTTTCATGATTAATTTTGCACAATATGTCAATAACGATTACTTTATTCCTGTAAACAATTAAACAACATGTAATTCATATGCAACACATGCAATAAGTGATAAATGGCTATTATAATGTATGACACTAGCTATCAATATTACAAAATATGGGATTAGTACATGTTAACATTTTTGGGATAACTTTTTTATTTGGTTTTCATTGGAAATATAATTACTATCGATTAAAATGAAAATATTAAAAAAAATGATATTTTTTTAAAGCTCAAAATATTGATACACATTTCCAGTCATGTTATTACTGCTAAAGTGACAACATTATCAGAATACATTCAATTAAGAATCTGAAACTAACAATGATTTGACATTTAGTTAACCCTTTGATGGCTTTTTCAGTTAGGATCATAATCATAAGCAGTACAGTACAATTCATTACTTTTCTTGGGTTTATTCGTTTTTACCTGTCGTGGTCTTTTACAGCTGACTATATGGTACGTTTTTGCTCATTTTTTTTAATGTCAGACGGTGAAAACCTATATATGGTAGTATCTTCATCATGCAGACTAATTGTGTCTCAATAGCAATCATATCAAATCTCCTTATCATATACTTTAGCTAATTTGTGTCTGGATGTGCTATAATAAAAGTTTCAACATGATAGAAATAACAGCAATTTAGTAGAAACTCCTTCTGATCTGTCTAGAAAAAGCATCAGATATTATATAAGTACAGTGGTAATCATATTGATAATGTCCTCATAACGGTAACATCTGTTCTTTGATGATTATGTATGAACTATTGATTTCGATTATTTATAATGGCTATATATTTATATAATGATATGATTAGATCTGTGTGATGTTGAACATGTGTCTGTCTCGTGTACTAGACTGGAAGTCGTTACTATTCGTAAATACACAAATTTCTCTAAACACATTTAAAGTTCTGGATAAGCTTAATTGAATCATTTGATTGGGTGTCGTTATTCTTATATTACATGTTTTAAAAATAGCAATATCAGTCTTGGGAGATTAGACTGAAGTTCATTCAACTGCTGGTAGACGATAACTCCCAATCGTATTTCAAATTTCGTGAAAAAGACAGCTTAAAAATTGATACACGTTTCTATAAACTAAGTATGAAAATTAAAGTTTATCTGAATTAAGTTTATATAAAAGAAATTTCTATGATACACAGCTTGTAATTTTACGTAACAAATAATCATATGTATTAACACACTGGTTCTCAAGGTAAGTCCATATTATTTCAAATGTTACATGGTTTAAGTTCACTGAAATTACCATTCGAGTCTAATTTGAAATTTGAAAATTATATAAGTGACATTTATAACAAAACGCAGAGAATGCTATCTCTTATATGATATGTTTCTTACTATTTATAAACCAAAAGTGCGTCCGTTGTTAAAATATACGACATGTGTCTGGTCACCATATCTTAAAAAAGACATCCGCAAATGGAATCTATACAAAGAAGGGCCACAAAACTGGTAAAAAATATTTGTCATCTCAATTATGAAGACAGGCTACGTTCGTTGGGTTTGCCAACCTTGGAATACCGTAGGGATAGAAATGATATGATACAATTCTACAAAAAAAGTAGAAACACAAAAATATCGAACTCCGAGGAAAATTCAAAAAGGAAAATCCAAAATCAAAAGGCAAAATCAAAAGTCCAAACACATCAAACGTATGGATAACAACTGTCATATTCCTGACTTGGTACAGGCATTTTCTAATGTAGAAAATGGTGGATTGAACCTGGTTTTATAGCTAGCTAAACCTCTGACTTGTATGACAGTCGCATCAAATTCCATAACATTTTCAACGATGTATGAACAAAACAAACATAGCGTCGCATCGAATAGATGACATCGACTGGATGAGCCTATTTACTTAAGCACCATCTAATAATACTAGAGGTCACTCTTTAAAACTTTTTACAAAACAGTGTAAGACTACACATACCTAAATACTATTACAATTAGAGTAGTGGATCAGTGGAATAACCTGTCAGATTAAATGGTGACAGCAAAGACTCTGAATAATTCTAAGTCTGCATTTAAAAATGGCGAAAATTGGAACCAATACAAATTGATATGTTCGTGTTAAGTGTTTCAGCTGCGCACACCTAAATAAGTATTTGTGATAAGTTTAATATATTATATATAAATATATCATTATGAGTTGATAAATCATATACGACAATCAAAGATGAGGCGTCAGTAGAAGCCTATGGCTGATGTAACGACCCGAAGATAAAGGTATGAAGGTATTGCATACATATACACCTATAATTCAGAAATTGTTAAACCTCAATGCTCTCAAACGTCGTTCCTTATTTGGTCTTTTATCTTTGTTATATATGAACATCACTGAAGGTCTTTCGCAGACAACCTGCGCCTGACATACATACATAGTTATTAGCCTGGTATCTTTAATTTGATGAGTGTTTTTACCTTGAACATGAACAACAAACTCTAGTTTAATCATTGACTAGATGGGCCATACAGAGAACATAGCTATGCAAAGAGCATTTATTTTAGCTAACGCATGGAGGACATCTTAGAACCAGCATGAGTGGCATATACAATAGTTTATATACACCTTACTGTTCATGGAAAAGTGGGGATGAATGTAAAGAACATTTTGAAGCAATAATTGTGTCTATTTGAAGTCTTCATTAGTCCTTCTGGAAAATATGCAGATCATTGAATATAAAAAAATCGGCATAACCAAATGGCATTGTATACATTCTGTTCTTTAACTTTTTAATTGTTTGGATACCAATATCAAATATCAAAGGGAAGATATAATCAATTGGTAGGGTGTTTATGTATCCATAAATTGTATCTAACTATTGAGTGAACTGAACATGTTGAATTCGAAATCATCATAAATTTTATTACATACAGATGTAGTGCACTTCCTATTTTTCACAAAATTGTACCAACAATTAATAGTTTTACTTTGATCATACTGTGAAATTACAAACAAGATAAATGTTCCCTTGTTTTGTTTACAATAACATGTTTAGTTTTAGCAATTATACTTGTCGTTTGTGATTTTGAATGTAAATTTTGAGTTATCCAGCTCTGTTTGTTTATTTTCAAATACAAGGTTGATGTTTATCGGTAAAATATTATAACAGAATTGAATTAAGCATTGTTCTTTTAAAGATTTGAAACATCGTTGGAAGATGCATATGGACATATACCAATCAAATGATTTCTGGCATTTGTTTTCATTAAGGAATAAAAACATCATCAACAACAAATAAAGGCAACAGTAGTATACCGCTGTTCAAAACTCATACATCTATGGACAAAAAACAAATTCGGGGTAATAAAATGAAACTGAGGGAAACGCATTAAATATAAGAGGAGAACAACGACAGAACATTAAAATGTAACACACATAGAAACGGTCTAAACATTAGACAAAATCCGATGAGAGTAACAAATATAACATCAAAACCAAATATATGAATTTGGAATAAACAACAACACTCAAACAATAGTATGTTTTTAAATGTTCTCCAATACAAGCCAGACGTTTATTTGTTAAGTAATCAGACAATTACAATACACAAAGAATGAACCGCATTGCATGATTCAACACATAAAAAGATAAATATATAAAATTGAGATTAAAAATGGGGCAAAACATGCATCTCTGTTTTTAAAATGAAATAAGAACGTCAATGTTTTATTCAAACGAAAAAACATACATGTCAAACAAACAATTTTTCATTTTCAACAAGATAAAATTTGAATACCGGCGCCAAAATTGTGTGCATTTTTGTTGATATGACTTTCTGCATTTATTAGAGATATAAAGCATTTCCTGTTTAGTACAACGTTTCCTATTTATAGGTTTTATACATGAAATGTGCATCACAACATAGGAATTGATGGTAAATAATACTGCAAGCTGTTGTGATCTTTGACAAAAATATTGCACAAACACCAACAACTTCATGATGGCGTCCGTAAATTTTTTTGGCCGAAGTTTCGTGTATGGATATTATTTACAATGGACAATGAACAATACATGCCTTTTATGTTGTTTGCTGTGACGAATATTACGTTTGCTTTATGCTTTATATACCCGTATGGTGAAAGAGTGAAAATGTCAAAATGTATAATGGAATAATATTATGTCTATTAGGGCTCTACAAGACTAATTTTAGACTTAAATTGTAATTTATGGAAAAAATAGATGACTGCGCCTATTATAGAACATAATTGATAACTGTTGCATAACTGAATGGATAGCCCACGTTGATAACTTAAGAGAAAAAGTAGATTTATAGCGATTGTATTTTGTTAATCCATTTTTAGCCAATATTTAGAATTGGAAAAAAATACATTTCAAGTATGATGCGAAAAATTAAGATGTCGATATCACCGGGGTTAAGGAACACAATTACGAAAAACGGGAAATGACAACTCGTATCAATCCCTGCCTGTTATTGGTCATTATTCTTATCTTTTTACTGATGATGCAAATGTTACGTCGAACCTTTTCAAATTCTACATGTTTTGATTCTTCGGCGAAACTAGAATCAAGAACGCGTACAGATGAGGTTTATATACGCTTTTTTAAGTGGGATTTGTATGACAATAGAAAGTTGGGATTTGAGTATAAAGTGGATAGCGGCAGTAATCTGTGGCAATATCAGTCAAAACGGTTCTGTTAGGGTCAGTCTTTCTAAATATTTCTTTTGCTGATTCAAGATCTGATTTTATTTTGAAGTGATTTTTATAGTCTGTTCATATGTTTGTGCTGAAACATGATTTTCCGTGTTTGTGCGCTCGTATACAAGTTCACCCACATATGTTTGATGTAGCGCATATATGTTGTAGGTTGTTCTGTTAATGCCTGAATTCGGTTTCACAAAACACGCAAAAAGAATTACTTAAAACTACGATTGATCGTCAGTCTTAAATATTCAGTAAACAAACAAAAGTCGTAATTTTTTTGTGAAACCGACACCTAGCTGTAATTAAGTGGATTTGTTTTGCCTGAATTTCCTGAGTGGTTCATGCTTATATATTGGCGAGTTTTGGAATTCAGAAGACAATTCTCGGAACGTCTCGAAAGTTTTCGTATATTTATACAGGTCTTTACAGATTGTAATTTACGTCTGTGATATTAGCCCTTAATGGCACTTGACGACGCAATTATATTTGTTTTAAAATGAACAATGTGTATCTGGGTCAATTATAACATGGTATTGTCTCGATAACATGTAAACTAATTATGTTTAAAGATTTAACTACGTGATATTGTGTATTTTCATCATAGACTTACGGAAGAGGAAATAATGGTTACAATATTGATATTAGATTGGAAAGCAGAAAGATAATTTTCTTATCAAAAGTTTTTAATCTAATTAATTCAATCAGAATCAAAGAAATATATACAAAATATATACTGTATTTTTGTTTTTGGAGAAACTAACAATGATTGAAATCAGAATATTTCCAGAGTTGCAAATAAGAAATAGGTATTTTATATGACAAGATACTCTGCTTTGGTATTTTTAAAATTTCCTTTGTAAAGGAAACATAATAATTAAATCTAAATAAATGCTTGCATCCTACGGAAAGAAATGTTCATTAAAAGTAATCATTGTATTTCTACGTTAATTATTTCATTCTATTTTAGCATTTAGGTTTTATGAGTAATTGTTATTTTCATTTTTTTGTATTGTAATATATCCATAAAACGGAAAGTAAGATAAACTAATTAGATATTTAAATTTTGAACAATCGTGAATAAAAATACTTCTGTGTTTTTAATTCACAAAGCATGATTTTAAATCCTTGAAGCTCACAACAACCGTAATAATAATTTATAATAATCACAACAAAATTTAATTACAACCATAATGTTGATTATTTTATACTGTTTTAGTATGGATTGAGAAGTTTTTTGTTATGTTTTGTATAGTAATATAAGAACTCTGAGTGGAATGTTAGAATTTAAAAATAGATTCATTCAATAAATGAAATGTCCATCCGTAAATACTTGACGATTGTGTTGATTGATATTATATATATTCAAAAGAATTTAAATTAAATACTAACAGGAACGTTTGTTTATTATAAAATTTCAATTCATTTTGGTTAATTGTTTTAATAGATTAACCTTATAGCATCTACATATTTGTACTATGGTACGGTTTTGAAAATTGTCTTCATTGTGTTGACCTACTATTCTACACGTCTTGATTCATTCACATTATAGATCAGATTTCAAAAGCACACTATCAGTTTGCGTTCTCAAAAAATCTGGATAAAATATCAATGAATCCGTAGTTAAAACATTAAATGTAGGCTGTTTGACATCGAATTGAACTTTTAGACTAAGATATGTGATGACGCAAATGCGTTTTATTTTCCTGAGTATCTGTGAGATGCTTTTTATTTACTATTTCGTGCGCTAAAATACTGCTTGCATGCAATTCTATCAAATTCACTCGTGAAAGCATGTTTTCGTTTTTGTTATCTAAATTCAGTATACGGCAGAAAGAGCTTCAAATGTGACTTTCAAGCACGGTCATCATTAATAACGGTATTCTGACCTCGAGTTGGTTCTCTTTTGTTTCTTTTTTGAATCACTGTTCTATTATACACTTTGACCTTTTCGAAAAGTGTAGGATGGTCTACCCAATGAAAAGATTCCTTAACTTTGTGATGTATTTTGCCTTTTAACTTTTTTCATTCGAGCGTCACTGATGATTTTTTTTAGACGTTACTCTTGTCTGGCGTACATCATTTTCAATTCTGGTATCTTTTTATATCTACATACCTTTTTATATAAATTGGTTATTTATAAGTTATTGACGATTGTGTTGATTGATATTATATATATTCAAAAGAATTTAAATTAAATACTAACAGGAACGTTTGTTTATTATAAAATTTCAATTCATTTTGGTTAATTGTTTTAATAGATTAACCTTATAGCATCTACATATTTGTACTATGGTACGGTTTTGAAAATTGTCTTCATTGTGTTGACCAACTATTCTACACGTCTTGATTCATTCACATTATAGATCAGATTTCAAAAGCACACTATCAGTTTGCGTTCTCAAAAAATCTGGATAAAATATCAATGAATCCGTAGTTAAAACATTAAATGTAGGCTGTTTGACATCGAATTGAACTTTTAGACTAAGATATGTGATGACGCAAATGCGTTTTATTTTCCTGAGTATCTATGAGATGCTTTTTATTTACTATTTCGTGCGCTAAAATACTGCTTGCATGCAATTCTATCAAATTCACTCGTGAAAGCATGTTTTCGTTTTTGTTATCTAAATTCAGTATACGGCAGAAAGAGCTTCAAATGTGGCTTTCAAGCACGGTCATCATTAATAACGGTATTCTGACCTCGAGTTGGTTCTCTTTTGTTTCTTTTTTGAATCACTGTTCTATTATACACTTTGACCTTTTCGAAAAGTGTAGGATGGTCTACCCAATGAAAAGATTCCTTAACTTTGTGATGTATTTAGCCTTTTAACTTTTTTCATTCGAGCGTCACTGATGATTTTTTTTAGACGTTACTCTTGTCTGGCGTACATCATTTTAAATTCTGGTATCTTTTTATATCTACATACCTTTTTATATAAATTGGTTATTCATAAGAGGTCCCGATCAATTGCATGCCACAGGTTTCACCGCATACAATATCTACCATGAGTAAAGACAGCTTCAAGTACGAGTATAGAATATAAAGGCATTGATGTAGGAAACTAAATATAATGATAGATAAAATAAATGCATCCAGAATTCCAGATTATAATGCAAACTGAGTGCATAAATTTATATTGCGATAGGTTAGTGCAATTTGCATAAGTCATCGTGTTAGTAGAAATTAGGATTTGCCAAAGGGTTATATAATCGGTAATAAATAAAATAGTCGAGCTTTAAAATAAGTATTCAAATAGAAGTTGTTAATATACACTTTCAACTGGCTTCTTCTATTCACAGTCAATTATTTCAATTCAAAAGCAAACACAAATTCAGCAACAATCTTTTAACCCAGCAGTCAGCGGTCTAAGGTACATGTATTGCTTTCCTTTCTTTTTTTAAAAGAAAACAACTTGTTTTTGTTGTAGATCATATTCGTACTTCTACGTCGTTTGTGCTAGTTATTAATATTTCATTGTTTCGTTCAACATATCAGTTTTCTCGTTTGAATTGTTTTCATTTGCCACTGTCGGTGAATTATATATCTTGCTATGTAATATAGGTTGTGATCGGTGTTGAAGACCGTACAGTGACCTAAAGTAGTTCACTGCTATGCCATTTGGACTCTGGTGGATAGCTGTATCATTGACAATCATACAGAATCTTCTTATTTTTACATAGATTTGGGAATATTGTGTCATAAATCATGAGGTTAGTTTGAGCGGTTAAATTGTTTTCATTTTTTTCATTTCGGTGCATGGTATATCTGGGTTTGTTGGCTTTGTGATATTGGTTTTACGCATTACTTAAAGTATGAAAGGTGATCTATAATTGTGAACCTCTTTTGGTCGCAATTATATTTTTCTCGTTTGGATTGTTTTCATTATCTTTTGTTTGTAAGGCTGTATGGGTGTAGATCATTATTGAGGGTGGAAAGATGAATCATAGCTGTACGTTTGTTATTATTCACGTCATTTAGGTCCCTGATTAAACGCTGTCTCATTAGCGGTCATACTATATCTTTTCCATCCCAAACGTATTACAATGAAGGATTTGTTTGAAATTGCCTCGCATAATACATTAATTCTGAAAACTTGTGAATAAAAACGTCGCTGTTATATTTTAAACATTCAGCTCATATAAGCCAACGGAAGACAGACGAAGACAGTTCGATATCGTTCATGTGTTTGTGCACAATTTCTCATTACTTTAATTCATAATATCGATTCAATAAAACAGCTACGGCATTGTATATTTCATGTTTTTTTTATTTCCATAAATTTCAATTTGTTAACATTTCATTAACTATCAATGTAAACAGTGTCATATTTAAAAAAAGTTTAAAAGAACGTACTTAATCTATTGAATAAAACGTATGGTACAGGCCCCCTGCAATTTGTTCGCATAAATCAGTCGTTTTTTTCTGAACTATATAAATGTTTAAATATACACATATCAAATGAAGATGATGAGTGACGCTTCAGTTACAGGTCAGATGGCAGTCGCTTCTCTAAATAACTTTTAATTTTAGGCAATTTCTGTACGTTTTCGTAAAACGTTTTGATATCTGCAAAGTCTTTGTATAAATCTGCTCCCATAACTTTACTTCCCGTTATTTTATCAAGCATGTCAAAGAAAGCAACGTCTGCAAGTGAAAGCTAAAAAGATAAAAACAAAAAGAGAATTATATCATTTTCCTTAACCATATTTTGTGATCGATTTTTCTAAAACTTTGCATTAATGCTAAGTCAGTAGATCAAAGTGTTCATTGTTTTTCTCAATAAAGAAAAACAAACAATATGTGCAATGTAAATCTATATCTGTGTAATTGAATATCCCCACACTTTGTCACGAAACCCGGGTGATTTAAAGTTATCTTAGATACACATTCCCCGTTTGCATTCTCTATTTTACTATCTTGTTAATATCAATATTTACGTAATATTTCTTGATATTCCCCAATAAAAGGTCATCAATGTTACCTTAGATCCTACAAGATGTTCACCACCATTTTCTTTCAATAACTTGGACATGAAAGCAAAATATTTTGGTAAAACTTCTGAAGTCAATATTTTACCATAATCTGCCTGAAAAAGAATTATCAAATCCGCTTCATTCATAATTGAGATAAAAGATAAATACATTACTCAATTAGTAACCGAAGAATGTCTGCTTTTACTAAATATATACAAATGTTGCTTCCAGTTTCATGAATGGTAGGGGTGTGGTCGTTACACAAAGTCTCGTAAGTGCATATTGTCCTTCAGTATTCTACACAGATTTTTTTTTGATTGGAAAAATGAAAACACTGGTTATGATTATCAACAGTCGTTTCTATACAATGTATTACTGCGTCTGTAAATGTACATTTCATTTTCTTCTTGTCCTGATATGCACGAAATGCTTGCCACTGTTCGGCTGGAATTTTTACATCTTTCTTTAATTATTAATAGTTTGTAGCAATTCATAATTCCTCGAAAATACTTTTTCATGTAATCTCTATTATTGACTGTTTAAATGTTATCTTTTGAATTATATTTTCACAAGTATCTTGTTAACGTATGTGACGATAAAAAACTTCATATTAATATAAAAACTTACCTTTTTGGCTTCATCTGGTTCAAAAAACACTTTTATGAGTTCTGTGAACAAGTCATTGTAGGTCTCAAAGATGACGTCACACTTGGAACTTTCCATGTTATTGGTACCATACAATCCTATCATAAATGATCAATATCTATAGAATTTGAAATGGTTGCATAAACAAAATGTATGTGATAATGATACATGCACAAACTTCTAATGCAATAAAGTGTAAATACAAAGCTGGTAGATACTATACACTTTGTAGTGATTTTTTATATCTATTCTATAAATTCAATCTGAAATACATCTGTTCAACGGCACTTTGTTTTTGTCTTTCTGGAGAACATGAGGTCACCCCCAGTTATTGGTGGGATTCGTGTTTCTTAGTCTTAAGTTATCTATGTTATGTCATGTGAACGTACTATTATTTGTCTATTTGACCTTTTCATTTTTAGCCATGTGTCAGTTTATTTTCGATCCATGAGTTTGACTCTTCCTCTCGTATTTTGGTCCCCTCTATCAGCCATTGTTGGAATGGGTTTGGAATGTTCCAATCATCACGCGGATGGCTGTTTAACGTCAATTGATACACTATATTGCACATTTTTGGCGAGAACATGATATGAATTGATTATATGAATAGAAAACCAGCTTTTTACTAGACCGACACGTTGAGTCAAATTGTCAGCGTGCTATTCAACAAGGTAACAATCCCCACAAGTACATATTCCCCTGCCAACATACATCGTTCTTCCTCTGAACACCAGTCGTTAATCTTACTGTTAAAAGTCTCATGTTATATAGAAAAGCAACAAATACCAATGTATAATTGTATGGTATTATAAATCAGGTTCAAAAACGTTTTGTGACTTTCGTCATCAGTATATCTTAGACCTATTTGACCGCTTCGAAGATGTTCTTTTATCTTGAAGAGATTTATCTTAGTTTAACTACTTGGGAAATTCGTGCAATGTATTCAAATCTAAAACGTCAGTATAAAGCTACGATAGTAATTCTGATCACATGGTTTATCGAAATATAAGGTCAGAAAGTCTAAGGAACAAATCGCATTCCATAACTATAGATATAAGATTTTTTTATCTATCTTGATAAGTTGTGGATGTAAAGTTCAAGGCCAACTTTCCATGAAGGTATTACACGTGTTGACTTGTAGAATCAATGTTCAAAAGTTAATTATACCTAACTAATTGGTAAATTTAGGAGTAATCATGATGTAGATGTACATATTCGTAACTACTTTCCAATATTTGTACTAAATAGATAGAACCATTTTTTGATAAACTTTTTGGAATTTGTTATCCTCATTCTACTTTCTTTTGACTTTTAAACATTTTTTTTTATTTGAGCGACACTGATGAGTCTTTTGTAGACGAAATGCGTGTCTACCGTTAATATAAAATTTCAATCCTTGCATTTATGGTGATTTGTTTTACTGATCTTTTGTACAATTTGTAATTCTGTTGATGAGCTATAATTGCAGATTAATTTTAAAAAAAGTGCAATAACTTACCAAATTCACGAGCAATGAACCGTGCAATGGCACCGGTCTGATTTATTATGGTTTTACTATCCATAGTTAACAGAGGCATCTGACCATATGGTGTTTCTAAAATCATAGTAAAATCATAAAGTTATTAAAAGTATGTACTTAAAAGATGGAAGTAAGATACCAAAGGGACAGTCAAACTCATAAATCTAAAACAAACTGACAACGCCATGGTTAAAAATGAAAAATACTAAAAGACAAACAATAGTACACATGACACAACATAGAAAACTAAAGAATAAACAACACGAACACCACCAAAAACTAGGGGTGATCTTAGGTGCTCCGAAAGGGTAAGCAGATCCTGCTCCACATGTAAATGTTGTACTGCTACACCACTGTCCAGGAATAGGGAATGGTTTGACGCCATCAAACATGTTCGCCATGCCATGTTATGTATGTGCCTCTTCCAAGTCGGGAGCATAAACATCAGTCGGTTGTTGATGTTTATCATATTTGTTTTCAGTTTATTGTTTTGTACATTAATCGGGCCGTTAGTTTGGTTTTTGATTGAATTTCTTTTAAAAACATTTGTCATTACGGGACCTTTGATATCTTTCCAATAAGTGAATGTGTCCCTCTAATTTGTCATTTCAATTTTAAGTTGAAAATAGGAACATCGCTAAATCACTTTATCCCAGGCAGATTTGTTCAATAATCATAGTATATGTATAAATATGCATACTGTGAATTCATTATTATTTGTTGGATATCAATTTTCGTGGATTTCGTGGGAACAGGTAAACCACGAAATTAAATGTTCAACGAATAGCTAATTTTCTATAGACTGGTATGCAGATTTCAGCAAAACCACGAAATTAAATATCCACGAACATGTAAGATTTCCTTAATCCACGAAAATTGGTACCCACGAAAATAAATGAATCCACAGTATGCTTATACACACTATGGTATATTTGTGAATTACATTTCGTTTAACATTAAATCACGTGCATAAATAAATAAATTACATTTCGTTTTATCCATGTCTCATTAGTAGAATTTCCCTTATCAATTTCTTAATATATTCACATATCTACAAAAATATATAAAATCAGAAAATGAAGAAGGTGCCTTTTGGGAAAATTAATTGCCATTTGTCAAACTGTTTCTTATTTGTCGTCTCCTTTCAGTAATGATCACCAAAAACTACAGAGAACGAACAAGTGCACCCCCTCTCACCGATGACATCATTTATGAGTACTTTACACAGAACCTTCATACGAAAAAGCTAACTTTTCGAACATTACAAAACATTACAGACTAGGAATGTGGTAGTAATGTTTGTGGTACGTGTTAGCAAGTAAGGAATTTGATTGATCGGTATAATTTGGTCGGTATTTAGACTTGACTTTCAAGTTTTATTTACATTCTTTTACCTTGAATTTTTGCACATCAGTTTGAAAAACATAATGTCTAACATAGTATAATTTCATAGACAGTTCATTTTTGCATTCCATTTCAAAAAATATGGACATACGATTCGTACTAGATTGGTTTAGGGCGGAAGAGAATTATTTTTTTGCGGAATGACTATTCGGCCAGTACGTCTTATTCACTTTCACTCTTGCACACAACTTGATTCTCTGTTGACATGCCTTTTTGAAGCAGAACATTCAGTAAAACTTGCTTGCTTGTAGGGGTAGGGATAGGGATTGGGTCGAGTCCGGAAGTTGGAACACCCTTTTTGGAATCTTCCATTAAACATGGCTGGTACTTTTCTGTCCTTACTACCCCAACCCCACAAATATCAAATAGTCCCCTCAATGGTTGTTGTGTTTGAATGAGATAGTTTTTTTTATAATAAAATTCAAATTCAAATATATTAGGAACTTTTTTTTTTTAAATTTAATGCACATACATTTTTGGCTTCAGATACATATATGTATATACATACTATGAAATGTAATTAATCTTACTTGGTTTAAACGCCGCCCATGAATCCCCTGTAAGTCTGTCATCTTCGAACTCTTGGCCAGCTCAAACAAATAAAAGACGAAGAACTTCAGCTCTTCCTCTTTCTTCAAAGTAAGATAGTTTGTATTTAGGAGGCATTTTGAATGAATGATGCAATCTTCTGATGGTTTAAACAAAAATAAATAGCGTCAATAGACTAACGAAGCTATGTATATACATTGATAACGATGTTCTAAATACTGACGTTGAAAAACTACATTCCTCACGACGAAAGCTTTTATCGAATTTTTTTACCTAAAATAGGAATATGCCTTTTATTTATTTTTGTTGTTTTGTTGTTTTATTTTATCTTTTATAGAGTACTTAAGGTATTGGAAATATATATATAAACACTAGGTCCTAACTGAAGATTGTAGTAATGTTCAAAATAATGGCTCATAATGATATTTTACCTTATTTGTCGTTTGATATCAACATGTTTATTCTTTAAGGTCAAAGTTTAGCATTCCGATGGAGATATGAAATTGAGAATGGAAATGTGGAATGTGTCAAAGAAACAACAACCCAGAGCAGACAACAGCATGGTCTTCATGCTGCTACATTTAACCAATGATATTGCTAAAAATGTATCAGAAGAGAGAGCACACGGCAGTGCATAAAACACCACTTAGAAAACTACAGACAGGGAAACGCAAGGAACATAAGTTTTCCATAAAATTTGTTGACTTTTAAGGTAAAAGTTTAGCATTACGATGGAAATATACAGGGTGTCCACGTGATTGCTTTTAACCAATGATATTGCTAAAATGTATCAGAGGAAAGACAAAAGATGATGCACGTCAGTGAATAAAACACAACTTAGGACACTACAGATAAAAACATCAGTTTATTTCCAGAAAGTATGTTGACTTTTTATATTGGATTACCTTGCATTATCCAATTAAGTTTGTCACGGAAAATTACTCGACATCGTGTTTGAAAATGCATATTTGTTTGTTGGATTGATTGATTGATTGTTGGCTGCTTAACGTCCAGTTGCAAATATTTCATGCATATTCAGGACGAGAACAAGTTCACAAAAATACAATAGGTAGGACTTGTCACAATAGAAGCCATCTTGGACAATAGTCGGGGAAATTTGAACTGCCACTTGAAAATGAGGGTTTATTGGATATGGACAGTAATTTTGCCTTGCAACAGGCCACCTACTGACCCCTCAAAGAGTTGTTGCAAGGGTTCTTAACGTGCAAAGAACGTGGCACTCTCTCTACACGAGACATAGCATTTAAAGTGTCCATTCCGACCGGAAGTGACTGCGAACTTGATACATCCCGCACAGCCAGACGGACGCGCCCAAATTGAGCAAGTGTTTTTTACTGCCGGTCTGCAGAAGACCAAGTGACCATATTCTATTCCCCATTCATCGTCGGGTGTTGACATGTTGGAAAAATAATTAATAAAAAAGAGAAAAAAACACAAAACTAAACATCAAAAACCTTCTCCAAAAAAGAATTAACAATATATAATTCCAAGAGTCTTTAGGTATTGTAATTTCATAAATATTAAAGATTTTTTTTTACGCAGATAAAACTTTAGAGCTATAGTAAAACAGAGTGGATATTAATTATCGAACGTATAGCGTATTTTATTTATAAATGTTGCTACTTATATTATCATCTTTGTATTATTATGGTGATGCTTTCCGGCGTCATGAATATATAGCTTTCTGCAAATTAATACTTGAAGAAAAACAAACTAAAGTGTAGTGTTCTAATATTGGTATATAAATTAAAATACAGAGGCAAAATCTTAAATGAGAGAATTCAGGTAAAATAAGATTGAAAACACCACATATTGTTATCTTGTGTTGAAATGAAGTAATGTACTGTTCTTATCTCTTTAAATTTCTGCACTTTAGACCATTCATATCTTCAAACACCCTTTATAACAGGTTATTATAAAACGAAGAGCCGTATAATTTATTTCAGCGCTAATAAATAAGTCTGTTGTTTAATATAAGACATATGGTTCGAATTCATAGAGTTAAATATAATAGATCACGTCACCATTAACAGTAGTCGTGACATCATGAAACCTTATGCAATTTACTAACCCATACTTTAAGTGATTAGTTCGCTTCTAACTCCGAACGGACCAACAGAGTGTTAGTAAAATCCGTAGAGGGTGAAGCCAAAGGTCCTTGACCTGGATCAGGCACATAAAGAAATATATCTGATTAATATTTAATTTGCTCACGTAATATATAAAAATGTTGAAAATTATCCTTCCTAAATTAATAAAAAGAACAATGAAAATACAATCAGATTTAATTTTTTGCCGACTTTTAGTTTAGCCGATAGAAAATATAATGACGAATAATGAATGTATTGTAAAGCTATATTCATATGCATCTATATAAGGGTCGGTTGAAAACAAAACCTTACGACAATAGTTATCAAAAGTACCAGGATTATAATTTTATACGCCAGACGCGCGTTTCGTCTACATAAGACTCATCAGTGACGCTCAGATCAAAATAGTTAAAAAAGCCAAATAAATACAAAGTTGAAGAGCATTGAGGACCCAAAATTCCAAAAAGTTGTCCCAAATACGGCTAAGATAATCTACTCCTGGGATAAGAAAATTCTTAGTTTTTCGAAAAATTCAAAGTTTTATAAACAGAAAATTTATAAAAATGACCATATAATTGATATTCATGTCAACACCGAAGTGCTGAAAGACAAACGAGATGATTTCACGTATGACCTGTTCAATTTTGAATAAAGGGTCTATTGAAGTTGAAAAAAGAGGGACGAAAGATACCAAAGGGACAGTCAAACTCATAAATTCAAAACAAACTGACAACGCCATGGCTAAAAATGAAAAAGACAAACAGAAAAACAATAGTACAAATGACATAACATAGAAAACTAAAGAATAAACAACACGAACCCAACCAAAAACTAGGGGTGATCTCAGGTGCTCATCACTTTGTAAATTTTACGGACGCCATCACGATTTGGTTGACCGTTAAGGAATATCTGCTATACAGATGATATCGGATATGTTCCTTCTGTCTCAACTACAATCCCAGTCCCTTTTCACGACTGTGATCTACCGAAAAAGACTATTTACCCCTATTTGTAACATTTTTACTTGTGTCTCTCTTTGTTTTGTTCACGCATCATTATCAAAAATATAAAATTTGTTGAGACTGTCGTACAAGTGGGAGGTTAATCGTTCTTAAATCAGATTCAATCCACCATTTTCTACATTTGAAACCTGTACCAAGCCAGGAACATGACAGTTATTGTCCATCGTTTTATATGTTTCATCGTTTGATTTTGCCATTTAATAAGGGACCTTCCGTTTTGAATTTTCCTCGGAGATCAATATTTTTGTGATTTTACTTTTTAGTAAATAAAGCTGAGTAAAACCTGCAGATGTACAATATCTTAGGAATAGTAATTTGAATAGAATGCTAAAAAATATATACTCCACACATTCATGTTTTTAATGTAGGAAATTGATTCGTTCTACAATGTATGTGATCATGTATATCTATATGCATATACTGAAGAAATGCATGTTGAATAAACAAATATTGTCATGACTTTCTTCGTAATATGCAATTTTTTTTTAATGTTGTTTCATTATATACTTAGAATTCTTTTTTGGTTTTTTTCTTGGGGTGTCAATATATGCAACTTAACGAAATTAGTACTGCTTAATTTTTAAACTCACATTTAACATTCGTACGCCATATCTCATTATTTGTATTGCTTCAACTCACAATATTATTATTGTTTAACTAACACATAAACTGATTATTTAATGTCGGCTAATTAGGAATTTGCACTTTAACAATGCAAAGCTGTTGAACCGTTATTTCATTAGAGTCTACGATAATTACGTAACAGAAAAGCTATTGTGCGCAGCACGTGGTATTTAATTGCGGAAAGTCTGAGCAGACATTATATGCTAAACTTTATGCCAATAGCCATTACTTCATTTTTGTTAAAAAATTAAAAAAACCCCATAAAGTTCACTTCTTTCTCGTGTACTTAACGGAAAGTCGTTACTATTCTTAATGACTTTAGTCAATTTCACGTAAAATTGGTACTATGTTTTTGTTGGAAACATTTAAAACTAACAACTGCATTCATTCAAAATAATGTTTTTCAATTAGCGGATTCAAATATCATTTTAAAAATGAAACACTGTCCTATCTTTTATTGTGTTTGCACTGTATAATCCTGGCCTTCACATAATCCAAGATTATTGTGTATGGTGGAATCCGAAATTGTTATTACTGGAAGTGTTGCCGTGGAGTTCCACGTGCGCTCTGTGTTCTCGTGTCTCTCGGAGCTTTTCAAACTTTTAAAGTAATAAACGTGGGAACATTTATCATCAATGATAACGATAATACCTGAGAGTAACGAATGTAAATAAGGGATCCTCATAGAAATCAAGATGGCGGTTTTACAATGTAAATAATTTTGAAAATGTGAAGGTCAGATTATACAGTGAAAACACAGTAAAAGGTAAGACAGTAGTGAATATTTGACCAGGGTTTGTCTTCAGCTAAATGAAAAACATCATCTCGAGTAAAACTGGCTGATATTTAAAAAGTTTTGAAAAAAGTTACTGTGCCAATTAAACATGACAACGACTATAATGCAGAATTGTATCTAATAAAATTCAACCTTATGTTTAGCTTTAAAGAAATTTGAAATGATTTGCTCACTTCTTTATTTACACCTTGAATAGCAAAATATTTCATAAGTGAGTACTGGCGATTACAATGCACGGCACTAGCTATCAATAACTTTAATACGATTTAAGTGATGTAAACATATTTTTTGGGAGGGTTTTATTTATTTGCTTTTCGTTTGAAAAGAACTTATTATCAATTAGAATGAGTAATTTTTAAATATTTTCTTATGGATGTACTTAGGTGCGGTTTTGACATTGATGTAAAATATTCAGACTCCTTGGTGATTTTCCATACAATACAAGATAACTAAAATATTTTTCACATACGATTTAATAGCTCATAAAAGGTGATTTGCCAAAATTATAGCAGATTGTTGATTTTCTTTCTTTTAATTTTAGACCCAAATAATACCAATGCAAACATAAGGTAAAAGTCCGAGTCAGCCTTTTCCCGCCATATTTTAAATATCCAGTATATCAAAAACACTAATTTACATGAACAAAACTGTACTGTCCATTTGTCTTCAATCTTCTTTATATACATTGTCAGTTCCTTAAAATGCTTTTAAAGCTGACTTCGCGACATTGTTGAACGCCATACGGTGCGAACCTATTTGTGAAGATATCAACGTCATTGAGTCTAATTAATAACAAATATAGCAATTATATCACATCTCCTCATTATATACTTAAGCCAATGTACGTCTGGATGTGTTATAATTAAAGTTATAACATGATAGAAAATAACTGCGATTTTGTAGACATTTAATTTAAATCTGATTAGGAAAAGTATCAGACATTATTGAAGTAGAGTGGTTATCATCTTGATAACGTCCTCATACCGGTAACTTAAACATTTTGTTCTTTGATGAGTATATAAGAACTATTGATTTTGACTATTTATAACGAATTGGTGTCACGATATCACAGTAGCATGGATTCGAATCCCGCCAAGGGAAGAACCAAAAATTTGCGAAAGCAAATTTACAGATCTAACATTGTTGGGTTGATGTTTAGACGAGTTGTATATACATTATGTACACAGCCATGTATCACCATCATTGATGGCGATCCGATGAATACATCTGTTGTAGAGTTGTCACTGACTCAGACGTACTTATATATATATATACTGATATTATTAGATCTGTTCGATACAGAACATTTGTATTTCTCATTTACTAGACGGGAAGTCGTTACTGTTTTTAATGACCAATCCAGAATTTTATCTGATCAAATTTAAAGTTATTGGTGAACTTAAGCACTTTGATTTGTTTTGCTTCATTCTAAAATTACAATGTTGAGCAGCAAAATGCACTCCTTCAGAATGCACTTTACTAGTTTTCTGGTGACTAGACTGTACCCCTTTGATCTGCTGATTTACTGTCAATTTAATTTTGAATATCCTAAAGTATAGACAGCATTTAATTGAAATATGTTTTCATCAACAAAGTATGAAAATTTAAATATGCTAGAAACAACTTTACATCACGGGGAAACCCAAATAAACAGAATGTAACTACATGTATACGTACACAATACTCGTATGCGTCACATAAATATTTTCAGAACTTTCGACCCTTAATGCTCTTCAATTTCGTTTTTAATTTGGCTTTTTAACTTTGTTTAATTCGAGCATCAATGAAAGGTCTTTTGCAGTCCAAACGAGGGTCTGGCATACACAATTATAAGCCTACTATCTTTGATGAACTGTTTCCAATCGGCATGAAACCAAGACTTCAGATCAATCATATTGAAATAAGGTGGACTTTACAGCGAACATAAATCAGCGAAAACAAAACTAAATTTAGTTCACTACATCATGAGGACAACTCTAAACCAGTAGGGATGATATAAAGATTTTTTTGTTTTTGAAAAGATTAGACCGTTGGTTTTCCAGTTTGAATTGATGTACATTAGACCTTTTTTTACCATTTTAAGCGTTTTGTTCAGTGTGGGTCAATGCTCCGTTTTAAATGCCTTTCTTTGACCTGAATTGTTTGCGTAATACTAACTACGACTTGGATGGAGAATTGTCTCATTTGCTCTCATACAACATCGTCGGATTTTAGTTGTGAATAAGTCATTACCTCGCTTTGTTTGTTTATTCTCTTTTTATTTTTCCTGATAGTTGTATATGTATCTAATGTCGCTTATATTAATATAATTTCAGCAAATTGAGAGAACTCACTATAGTAGTACTTCTTTTATACATTTGCAACATTTTTAATAGATGAACATTAACTCTCTAACTAATTTTTTGCGTTTGCCTGTTTTAGCACACACATACAACACGAACGTAATAAAAAAAATCAGTCGGTATATATATATATATAAATTGCTTTCCATTATCAACTTGACATTTTATTGTAAAGCTGGATTGCAGAAAACAGATAAGAACAATACATAAAAAATGTACCGCGTTGTATGACTCATTACATAACATGAATATAGAGAAGATGCTTCTTTTCTTTAAAATGAAAACAAAATGTCAATGTGTAATTCAAACGAGGAAATGTGCATGTCAAATAAACACTATCATCATTTTATTGATGAATACATTTTTAACGCATACTAGTACCACAATAAAATTTTAAAAGACTACCGGCACCAAAATCGTGTGCATGTAATATCTAAATGGAATCCCACTCTATAAAATATAATAGAAATGTAAAATTATTCTTGTTTATTGGTTTTGGCATGCTAAAGTGTTGTTGATATGCTTTTCTGCATTTATTGCAGATATAAAACTTCCCCTGTTTATTTCAATGTTTACATTTTATAGGTTTTATACATGAAATGTTCATCCCAATAAATGAATTGATGGTTATTATTACTGCAAGCTGCCGTCATCTTTGACAAAAATATTGCATTAATGTTATTTACTTCGTAATGGCGTCCGTAAAACAGCTGTAACATCAATTTGCCGAAGTTACATGTACGGACACCATTTACAATGAAAAATCATTCATTTGCTTTTAATGTAAGTTTGTCAAAACATAAATTAGATACCAAGGTCATTAAAAAACATAGACAAAAAGATAAACAAAATTATGCCAAAGAGAAAAAAAACGTATCAATACAGTCAAATGAACACCATACAGAAAGCTCGGTCTATAGATATAGGAAGATGTGGTATGAGTGCCAATGAGACAGCTCTCTATCCAAATTACAATTCATAAAAGTAAACCATTATAGGTCCATGTACGGCCTTCATCACGAAACCTTGTCTCACACCGAACAACAAGCTATAAAGTCTTTTTTGAGAAACGTATCAATACAGTCAACTGAACACCATACAGAAAACTCGGTCTAGTCTATTTTTCAGAAACATATTTTAGTAAGTTCACTCCTTGTCTTCTACGGTAGGGAAAACAGACAAAATAAACGTCAAAACGAGAAAAAGGACGAAATAGCAGTCGGATTTTATGTCCTTCATTTGGTTTCCTTACACAGATAACAAGGTTAACTAGATACACGTATGTTGCAAGGGTGAGAACACTCGTAAACGCTGTATTGAGGCGCGTGTTTTCGAGAGCAAAATTGTTAAGCTAGCGAGATAATTACAAATAACGTTAAGGAAAACACGGCGAACCTACTTTTTTTTAACTAAAGAATACTATCTTAAGTTATAGTCGTGTCTCAATGGAAAGAGAGAAGGTTTTTTTAGAGTAGATGTTCCTTTATTTTGGATGAGCAATGCTTCGATTGTTCAACTGGACCCGCGCACTTTTTTTTCTTGGTTTGGACCCTTTAAAAAATGACTGGATCTGAACCTGAGTCTTACTAATTTATTTAATTCTAGGAAGGTTTTGTTAAATAATAATCATCCTACAGAAGTCTGTTTTTAACAAAAGACCATTATTGTCGCCTAAAGAAAATAATTATTTTCAATCTCTACCACTATCAATCGACAGACAACGCCAAGATCAACTACCGGAAGTCTTGTCGACCAATCATCTCAACGGTTTCCAAAGTGTGCTAATCATATAAGAATTATAATGTCATTCACACATACTGTTATTTGATTGTAATCATTTTGATGACTTTATCTCGAAATGAATAATTGAATCCTATTAAGACTATAAGTGCTCTACAAAACTAAATATAGACTTGAATTAATATTTACGGAAACGATAGACGACGGTGCCTATTATAGAAAATACTTGATAACTGTTGCATACGTAGTGGTTAGTTCACGTTGATTACATAAGTAAATCGTATGTTAAGCGTTTTTATTTTTAGTTTATTCTATTGAAAACTGAACCTACAACAAAAACTTGAAAAATTGATAAATTAGGTTATTTTGGAGGATGTCGATCGTACCGTACAAGTTATTTAAATTTACGAGGAAAATGACGAGCTTTTTTTATGGTGGATAAAAGCGGTAAAAAGGATAGATCAAGCAAGAAAAGGGTGAATTGAAAGACTTTATTTCGAAAATGAGTCATCCGTGTCACCCTCTCCTTTTTCAATTGATTCAAATTCTTATTATTCCAGAAGATCATGATGTTACGTCATAACATTTTTAATCTAACAAGGTATCAAATGTGTAAAAAGAATACAATTCGGAAATTCTTCAAGGTCAATTATTCGACAAAACTGGATTTTAGTACCTGTTCTGATAATAGTTATGGCACGCTTTTTGAATGAGGGGTATTAGGGGAGAAAGTTGAAACGTGATAAAGATAAGTAAATAGTTGGGATGATGGAAATGTGGACAGAAAGTTATAACGTGGAATGTAGGTGGTAAACTGTGGGATATTTGGAAAACGAAATTGGAAGTGGGATAAAATTCCCAAAAAACAACTATAAGAAAATGAGAACCCCGTTTCACTGATCCTATTTCCAAATTGGTACCAATTATACTTTGCTGGACTATAATATCTTCTATTCTAGGCGGTAAAGTGCTTTTTATTAAAACACATTTTCTCTGCTATTTTTCAATCTAGTTTTAAAACATCCGTAATTAAGAATATATATCTGACAAAACACAGTTCTATTTTGTTATTTCAAAATATGTGCAGCAATATGTGCCGATAAAAGTCTTTTTTTTTTTTTTATGTCCAGTCTTTCACGAAAGGTTTGTTTACTGATTTGTATAGTTTGTTCTTATACTTGAGCTGAAACTGCAATTTCCATTGTTATAGGTTTGGCATCGCGCAAAGATATTGAAGGTCGAAATAAATGCTAACGATCAACCTCAGTCCTGTAAGTAAGTGAATTCGGTTTGTTGTTGAAGATGAATTTGTATTTCTACGTCATTTGGTCTATGGATAATTGTCTCAATGGCAATCATAACAAATTTTGTGAATGTTGTATAGTATTTCGTTTATTGTTTTGTGCATAAATCAGGCAGTTAGTTTTCTTAGTGTAAATTATTTTCATTTTACCATGTCAGGGTATGGCATATGGGTTGTGATCAGTGTTGAAGGACTGCAGTGATCTTTAGTTATTCATTTGTACGCATTTGGATTCTGATGGAGAACTGTCTCATCGGCAATCATGTTATATTTCCTATTTTGCAAATTCGGAATTTCAAAATATATCTATAACATCTTACGCAATTCTCCTTCAACTCAATCAACTGAGTTTTCTCCCTTTCATTTGCTGTTTGGTAGAGAAATGAATCTACCTTTTGACACTTCTGTTACACCCAAACAGAATTTGTCATCAGATGCCAAGCTTCAAATGGAAGAAGTTCTATCAAATCTAAAGATCACACAAGATCTTGCCACTAAAAATATGTTAGAAAAACAGTTAAAATCTAAAGAGCGATACGACCGAAATTCAAAAATTCCACAATTTAAAGTAAGGGATTTAGTTTTACTTCGGCAACATGTGGTTCCCGTCGGTCGCTCACCGAAATTGGTAGATAAGTACAAAGGGCCTTATTACATAACTGAGTTGGGACCAAATTACACTTACAAATTAAGAATTTGCAGCACTAATAAAGAGGTAAAATCGATGATCAATGCAAAAGAAATAATCCTTTACAAGGATCCAAGAGATCATCAGGTGCAACCCAATGATGTGGTACAAAATGAAGCTAATGATGCTGATAGGGTAGATCAGCATGATAAAAGGTGATGAGAATGTGCCTCAAGCACAAAATAGGGAGAATGAAACCACTGATGGTAATGATGATCAGGTAGAAGATCATCAGTTTTATAAAGCGGAAAAACTTTTGAAGTGAAAGCGCTTACAAGGTAGACGACATTTCCTTGTAAAATGGGCGGACGGCTCAAAACCCACATGGGAACCAGAGGAATATGTTTCAGAACATTTAATCAGAGTATATTTCAGCACACATACACATACAGGAGCTAAACGAAAGAGAAAAACAAGCATACGGCAAAACTACTCACACAAAACTATTAAAGTATTATTCATTCATTGAAATAAGAGAAAATACATAACTAAAGCACATTAGCATATACACATTTTTTTCTTTTGCACCAGTGCTGAAGTCTTTGAATTGTTTTTATAGTGTTATTCTCGAGACTATATATTTTAGGAACTTTAGATTGTTTTCAAAAACCATAAATTATTTATTCAAAATTGTGGTGTTTTGTTACCCTTGACAGATTTGTATCTGTTGTTTAATAGTGCTAAGAGTATGCGCATGCTCATATAACAACTCATCACACATTTTTATTTTCATTTTTTATATGTTAAAGTTAAAAGACACTTAGACACTTTTCACTGATGACAGTTTTTTTTTATGGTGTTAATATTTTCTTTAATGAAACAGACTGAAAGCCAAAGCATAAAGAGAAAGTGCACACGCAAAATGAACAGTGTTTTTGCGAAGAGTTACTGTTATGATATTGTAATGATTATGTTTATTTATGTTGGCCTAATTTGTGTTGAATGGCCTGATAGTTGTTTACCAAATTATTATATAACTGTGCAGTTTAGGAATCACTGGAACAATCACAGAATGATTGGAACTTTCTAGAATGATCCTTATAAAAGATGCGTAATTTAAACTTCTACGTTATTCCAGAAACTTCCGTTGTAACTTTCCAGGATTTTCCACAATGTTCCATTATAGAGTGTTCTAGAACTTTCCATGACAACACTATATATACAGACACTAAAGTTAAACTCTCATAATTAAACTTGGACATAGACAGTGATAGACATTAGTATTCACAGCACTTGGATTGACACTTTTATTCTACAAACAACATCATACTAGATTGTGACCTTAGTAGTGAACATAATATTCAGATTGGATTCCGAAAGATTTCCGGATACAGATAAAAGATTGGACTCATATATTGACAGTTAAGTTAACAGTAATATTTGTATAATACCTTTTGTAAACTTTTGTATAATAAATATTGTTAAATTTAAGTATTGATTTGTGTCTTTTGTTGGCTACAATTTAAAGGCGATTTCTGGCCGTAACAGAAATTGGGGGCTCGTCCGGGAGACTGAACATATTTTATTCAAAATTTGTTTAATATTTTTATTAAAACTAGCCAACAAAATTCTACAAAATGGCATTTGATGCTGGTAAATTTTTGAAAACGCCAGACCTGGAGAGTTTTGATAATTTAAAGAAAGAGGAACTAGTGTTGCTTGCTAAACAACTGAAATTAGTTTTTAAAGTATCTATGAGAAAACAAATTATAAAAAATTTGGTTATAGACAAATTAGTTGACGAAGAAATTTTAGGTGAAGAGGCTCTTGGTCTTAAGGTTGAAAATGTTGACGCCTTTAAGTTAAAACAGCTTGAATTAGAACATGAACTTAAATTAAAGGAAATGGAAATGAAGGAGATGGAGAAAAGAAAAGAAGATGAATTTAAATTAAAACAGGCAGAACTGGAAATGAAGGAAAGGTTAGAAATAGAGAAAAAAGAAAAAGAAGATGAATTTAGATTAAAAGAACTTGAAATGAGGGAAAGGCTAGAGATGGAGAAACTGAAAATTGAAATGGTCAAAGAAGAAAGCAACACTAAAGTTCACTCCAAATCAGATTATTTTGATGCAGCAAAAGACATACGTTTGGTTCCAAAATTTTGTGAAAAAACAGTTGATAAATATTTTCCACAGTTTGAGAAAATTGCTAACAATTTGAAATGGCCTATGCCGTATTGGACTACGATGCTGCAAAGTGTTTTTGAGGGTAAGGCAGCTGAAATATACTCCGCACTTCCATCAGAAAAAAGTTCTGATTATGACACTGTGAAACAGGAAGTTACGAAAGCCTATGAGCTAGTACCAGAAGCATATAGACAGAAATTTAGATCTTATAAAAAGTTTGATTCGCAAACCTATGTGGAATTTGCTCGGGAAAAAGAAGATCTATTTGATAAATGGCTTACTTCAAAGAAAAACAAATAACAATTTTGATCACCTAAGACAATTGATGTTATTAGAAGAGTTCAAACAATGTGTTCATTCAGAATTAAAAACACATTTAGACGACAAAACTGTTGAGTCAATACATGATGCAGCTGTTATATCAGATAATTATACTCTTTCACATAAAAGAAGTTTCAAGGGTCAAAATTATAATACTTCCAGTGGAAATTACAAAAATCAAAGCACTGAGCATACTGATAGTAAGCCTGTTCCACAGAATAAGAGTCAGTCCAGTTATAATATGTCTAGTTCAAAATTTGATACTTTTGAGAAGAAGTCACTGACTTGTGCTTATTGTAAGAAGATTGGTCACCTGATGGCTGATTGTTTTAGACTCCAGAAGAAGAATGAACGAGATATTAAGCCAAAGACCAGTGCTTGTACGACACCTTATATTACCAGTACATTGGAATGTCCTGCGCGTCAGGCTTTTAAGTCCAGTTTTTGTGATTACATGGAGGAATATAAACCCTTTATGTCTGATGGGTTTGTTTCTATTGTTGATGATACCACTCTTCAGCCTATTAAGATTTTACGGGACACTGGAGCTTCTCAGTCTTTATTGTTAGAAGGTGTGTTGCCTTTGTCCGAGAAGACTTCTGTTGGTGCCTCCATTTTGTTACAAGGTGTAGAGTTGGGTTGTATAGATGTTCCTCTCCATCGTATTTATCTGAAGTCAGATTTGATAACTGGACCAGTTGTTGTAGGTGTTCGTCCTAATCTCCCTGTTGAGGGTGTTACATTATTGCTAGGAAATGATCTAGCTAGGAACAAAGTGGTTGCTGAACCAATTGTTACCAGTGAACCGGTGGTGGATGTTAAATCACCTGAAGATGATGCTGAATTGTATCCAGCTTGTGTTGTTACTAGGGCGATGGCTAGAAAACAACAAAATGAGAATTTGCAAGAAGACAAATTTGATTACATGGACCTTTCTGACACTTTTATAGCTGACATTGAAGGTCCTGGTAGCTCAGAAAAGGCCATTACAAAACCACCTAGTGTTAACAAGAATGTTATTATGCCATGGCCAGACGTTAACAGCCATTCATTAGACCGAGAAAATTTATCTGAAGAACAACATAAAGACCCTGATGTTCTTCAGCTCAGCCAGAGAGCTCAACCACAGGAGGAAGCAGACAAAGTGGCTGAATGCTATTACCATCAGGACGGCATTTTAATGAGAAAGTGGAGGCCTCCTGATGCTACCCCAGAGGAGGAATGGAGAGTGGTGTACCAAGTGGTGGTGCCTAAAGTTTATAGGCAAGAAATTATTGGTCTTGCCCATGACACCCCCTTGGCTGGACACTTAGGTATAAGGAAGACTTGCCTAAAAATATTGCAACATTTCTACTGGCCCAGACTTAGAAACGATGTTGCAGAATACTGCAAATCATGCCATATATGCCAGGTTGTTGGTAAGCCTAACCAGAAAATACCACCAGCACCTCTTCTGCCTATTCCAGCCTTTGACAAACCTTTCAGCAGAGTTCTAATTGACTGCGTTGGACCTTTACCAAAGACCAAGACTGGAAATGCATATTTATTGACAATCATGTGTACATCTACTCGCTTTCCTGAAGCTATTCCGCTCAGAAATATCAAGACAACTACTATCGTCAAAGCTTTGATCAAATTTTTCACATTAGTAGGACTTCCTAAGTCTATACAGTCCGACCAGGGATCAAATTTCATGTCAGGTTTATTTCAACAAGTCGTATACCAGTTAGGGATTGCTCAATACAGATCAAGTGCTTATCATCCAGAATCTCAAGGTGCCTTAGAACGTTTTCATCAAACATTGAAGAACATGATTAGAACTTTTTGTCTTCAATTTGACAGAAACTGGGATGATGGAGTTCACTTTCTACTTTTTGCAGTCCGAGAGGCTGTTCAAGAATCCCTTGGATTTAGTCCCTTTGAGTTGGTATTTGGTCATACTGTAAGGGGACCGTTAAAATTGATTAAGGAAAAGTGGCTTACTGAACATACTGACTTGAATCTTTTAGACTATGTATCTAGATTTAAAGAAAAATTGTTTACTGCTTGTCAAATTGCTCAGAAAAACTTAAAAAATGTACAGAACAAGATGAAAATATGGTATGATAAAGATGCCAGGGACAGAGTTTTTGAGCCTGGTGATAAGGTACTTGTATTTTTGCCAGCCCCTGGACATCCTTTGCAGGCTAAATATTGTGGTCCTTATACAATAGAGAGTAAAATTAATGATTTGAATTATATTGTAAAAACTCCAGGTCGGCGCAAACAAAATAGAGTGTGTCATATTAATATGTTAAAACCATATTTTGAGCGTACTAATGTACTATGTGATAGTAAACCAGTTGCCACTTTAGGCATGGTTAAATTTGAGAACAATCATGACAAACCAGATGTAATTGAACCAACTTTTAGTTGTAAAACTATGGAAGAGACAGTTAGATTGAAAAATTCAGAAATTTTGTCAAATTTAGATTCAAAACTTGCACATCTGTCTTTTGATCGTAGAGAAGAAATAAAAACTTTGGTATTTTCTTCCAAAAATCTTTTTCCAGATGTGCCTAACAAAACAACTGCTGTTTGTCATGATGTTGATGTAGGAGATGCTTCTCCAATTAAGCAACATCCTTACCGGCTCAATCCACTCAAACTTGAAGTTATGAGAAAAGAAATTAAATATATGCTTGACAATGATATTATTGAGCCGAGTAACAGTGAATGGAGCTCTCCTTGTCTCCTTGTGCCAAAACCAGATAAAACCTTTCGTTTCGTGACTGATTTCAGAAAAGTAAATTCAGTCTCAAAATCTGATTCCTATCCGATTCCAAGGATAGACGATTGTATTGACAATATTGGTCAAGCAAAATTTGTGAGCAAATTTGATTTATTGAAAGGTTATTGGCAAGTTCCATTGACACAGAGAGCTCGTGAAATATCAGCTTGTGTTACACCAGATGGCTTATTTCAATATACTGTAATGCCGTTTGGCATGAAAAGTGCTCCAGCTACATTTCAAAGAATGATCAATAATGTTATAAAAGATTTAGACTGTTGTTATGCTTATATTGATGATCTAATTGTATGTAGTGATAGCTGGGAACAGCATTTAACACATTTGTATGACACTTTTGATAGATTGTCAAAATCAAATTTGACTGTTAATCTTGGTAAAAGTGAATTTTGTCAGGCCACTGTTGATTATTTAGGGCATACAGTTGGCCAAGGTCAAGTAAAACCTATAATGGCTAAAGTGGAAGCTATTTCCAAATTTCCTCCTCCTACAAATAGAAAACAACTTATGAGATATTTAGGCATGATTGGATTTTACAGGAAATTTTGTTCAAATTTTGCTACTGTTGTTCAACCATTGACTCATCTTTTACGAAAAGACTCTAAATTTATCTGGAGTGAAAATTGTCAAAACGCTTTTGAAAATAGCAAATCACTTTTAATTAATAGTCCAGTTCTGATTACTCCAGACTTTGAAAAACAATTTAAACTTGCCGTTGATGCAAGCGATGTAGGAATAGGAGTTGTTTTATATCAAGAGACAGATGATAATGTTGAAAAACCTATATCATATTTTTCTAAGAAATTAGATAAACATCAGAAAAATTATTCAACTATTGAAAAAGAGTGTTTTGCAATGTTGTCAGCACTTCAACATTTTGATGTATATTTGAATCCCACTGTATATCCTATTCTTGTTTATACTGATCATAATCCTCTCACCTTCATGCATAAAATGAGAAACAAGAATCAGAGGTTGACTAGGTGGAGTTTATTGTTACAGGAATATGATGTAATTGTAAAACATATTAAGGGTAAAGATAATGTAATAGCTGATGCTTTATCTAGAGCTTATTAAATCACTTTGTATATATTATGTATTTTTGTTCATATTATAATAATTCATGATAAGTTTTTGTTACACTAAAACTTCTTTTAAGGGGGGAGGTGTTATGATATTGTAATGATTATGTTTATTTATGTTGGCCTAATTTGTGTTGAATGGCCTGATAGTTGTTTACCAAATTATTATATAACTGTGCAGTTTAGGAATCACTGGAACAATCACAGAATGATTGGAACTTTCTAGAATGATCCTTATAAAAGATGCGTAATTTAAACTTCTACGTTATTCCAGAAACTTCCGTTGTAACTTTCCAGGATTTTCCACAATGTTCCATTATAGAGTGTTCTAGAACTTTCCATGACAACACTATATATACAGACACTAAAGTTAAACTCTCATAATTAAACTTGGACATAGACAGTGATAGACATTAGTATTCACAGCACTTGGATTGACACTTTTATTCTACAAACAACATCATACTAGATTGTGACCTTAGTAGTGAACATGATATTCAGATTGGATTCCGAAAGATTTCCGGATACAGATAAAAGATTGGACTCATATATTGACAGTTAAGTTAACAGTAATATTTGTATAATACCTTTTGTAAACTTTTGTATAATAAATATTGTTAAATTTAAGTATTGATTTGTGTCTTTTGTTGGCTACAATTTAAAGGCGATTTCTGGCAGAGTCATGACTAATGTTGATTCATACGTTTTTTTAATTCATTTGTATATAATATGATAATTTTCTTTTATTTTTGTGGTTCAAAAGCAAGATTATTTACTGCAACACTTGTTATTTTACAGTGCAAAAGAGAGCAACACGTGCGTTTGTACCTTCTTTTATTTTTGCAAGCCGCGACGGCTTTTCCTTCCGAGACATTGGTTCTATAATTTTGAGCAAGTTTATGAAAACAACGCTAATATTCAACTGACTATTTTATTTTGGTTAAGTTTAGTTGATATTTTTTTTTCTAGCAAACCACATGTAGAACCAAATTCAAATTTGTTATCACAAAAATTCCGTGGATAGTACATGTGTTACAGTACCAGTCCTTATTCTGCCTCTGTGTCCATCCTATTTTACTATTAAACCACACTGTATTTATATCATTGTATTTACAAAACTTAGTAAATTGTCAAATTGTCAGATTTCACGTAATACATGTCTATAATCTGCAGAGTATGAGTTTTTAGAATATCTTATATATATTGGCTTGAATTCAGCAAACTCACATATTTTTTCTCGAACTAAATGGCATTTATTCAGCACCTATTAATGTGGCTCAATGGGCATACTACCTTACACAACAATAGCAGAAAACTATAGAACATTTTATTTGTGACAATGTATATATGTTTAATGAGTGTATATAGAATTGATTAACATGATTTTCTAATCTTATATGTTTATATTTGTAGTTGATGTTATGTGGCTTTGGGGTCAAAGCCAATTAAGGCAGAGGGGAGATGTTATAGATATATTTTGAAATTCCGAATTTGCAAAATAGGAAATATAACAGCTTTGCAAGCTTTCTTTTATTAAGTATTTTATTTTTTATTCTCAAAATGAATTTGTAAAAAATGGACAATTAAGAAGAAAATAGATTTTACAGAGGTTTGACAAATATTGATAATTATTCATTCATTAATTATACATGCTATATTTTGAATAAAAGAAAGAGTGTAGGCAATTAGGCCTATTGTCAAAATTACATAGGTTGTCGCAACATAGGTATACGAAAATCAATAATTTAGATTAAAGTGCCAGCTTGGTTGACAAGACAAAATTGAGTGACCAATTAAAATGTTGTGGTCAGTTATGAAATTTTGTAACGGGAATTTTCATTGGTAAAACGAAGGAAACCTGGGATCTCTAAGCACGTGAGCAACGACCTTTTTAAGCTTGTGGTTTGGGCTATTCGTCAGTTGCCATGAGATCTCAGTTGTAATAAAATATAGTTATTTTGGAATTCTTCGTTTTTACCAGGTAATTCATATTTAATATTTTAAAGCATTCTTTTTATGAAAATTACATTTCACATTTACTTTTGATTAAGTTTTATTTATTTTGTTCTATTTATTTAAAATTAGCGTTTTTAGTTTATTACATTACGATTAAATAGATGATTTTTTAAGTGAAATATACAGTAAACATAAATTCCGTAAATGTTATTTATTTCATTAATTTTCATTATTACATGCATATTTGTTTACAGGAGATTTGTGAATTCGACACATAATTTATTCGTAGTAAAGTTTAATTCTGTTATTTGGTTATATTTAATATTCAACGAAGTTTAGAGAAATCTTTGTTTGTCACTTTGATTTACCTTGACAACGCAACAGAACACAAAGAAAATATTTGTTGTTATATGTATATTGAAATCGTACCGATGCAGGATTTATCTCCAGAACAGAAATATTTGCGTATTACGTAATAGCAAGAAACATTTAATATATTACAGCTGGACATTATCTACGTATGATGAACTATAAATATTGTGAAATATATTGTATGCATTTATTTGAAATTGTATTATACAGTTGCCATGAGATCTCAGTTGTAATAAAATATAGTTATTTTGGAATTCTTCGTTTTTACCAGGCCAGCTAAAGTCCAGACGACATAGGCTGAAAGTCAAGTACGACAATCATACCAAATCATCTTATTTTTCATACTGTATTTCGTTTATTATGTTGCTCTTATATCAGGTGGTTAGTTTTAGCGTTGTTTTTATTTTCCAATTTCGGTGCACTCCATATTTGGCTATGTGATATTAGTTGTGTTCATTGTTGAAGACTGTGAGGTGATCTAAAAGTGTGAACTTCTATGTCATTTGGTCTTTTCTTGAGAGTTGTCTCATCAGTAATCATACCTCATTTTTTTTTTTTTTTTTTTTATTCTCCGTTCATCAGGCGGTTAGTTTTTTTTTCGTTTGGATTGTTTTCATTCACTTTGTCATGTCGGGACGCTGGATAGCTTGTTATGCGATATGGGTTTTGATCATTGCTGAAGGCTGTGTGTTGAGCCAGTAATTCGGTACTGGCATGAAAATACGGATTTTTTTGTGTTGTTAAAATTTGCTGTTACAAAATATAAGAAATTATTATAAATTAAGGAATGTATCTCCCTCATGCAAAGCTCTGATTCCTTTCACGGATTTGGCTATACTTTTTGGACCTTTTGGATTATAGCTCTTTTATATAAGCTTTGGATTTCAAATATTTTGGCCACGAGCATCGCTGAAGAGACATTTATTGTTGAAATGCGCATCTGGTGCTAGAAAATTGGTACCGTTAATTTTATTATATTGGCCTATATTTGAATACTTCTTTGTCATTTTGACTCTGGTGGGGAATTGTCTCATTGGCAATCATACCAAATCTTCTTATTTCATTTTTGTATTTCGTTTATTGTATTGTTCATAAATCAGGCGGTCAGTTTTCTCATTTGAATTGTTGTCACTTTCCATGTTGGGGCATTATTTCTTGCTATGCGATATGGGTTGTGATCAAATGTTGAAGGCTTTACGGTAACCTATATATATCTGGTATTTATATGTCATTTGGACTCTGTTGGCGACCATACACTGGGCATCTTTTATACCTGAACGTTATACATCGAAAAGTTGTTTACGCTATATTTGCTTAAATATATCTAATTTTATTGAAAAGAAGAATCTTGTTTTTCGTGAACATTGATCTATAGGTCATATTATCTTTAGGGAGACAAACTTGTCAGACGAGCTACATGTATATGTGTGAACGTGTGTATATGTGTGAACGATGATAGTCCGTCGGAAGGGGACGATAAATGGCTGACCCGTGTTAAGAGAAAGCCATATCTCTTGCACGTCAAAGACACCCTTGAAGATTTCGAAAAAGGAGTAGGCTAATGCCGCTACAAGGCAGCACTCGCACCTGCAAAGTGGAAAGGGATTAATATAAGTTGCAAAACTTGTTTCCCAATCCACTATAAATAAATATGTTTAAACTAACGTGTGTGTATTTTTGTGTGCAAAAACTCGCACTACAATGTGCTTCAATTGATAAAAACAATTTAATAATACAGTTTCGTCATAGATTTTTTTTAATTCAATAAATTGCAATTTGTAAACAGAAAGAGAGAAAACATTTCAATAACTATAAAATAAAAAAGAATAAAGTGAACTTTTTATAAATGTAAAACAATATAAAGAGTACCCCATTTCTTTAAATAAATAAGTACAAAAAGAACGCACTGTAATCTAGTCAATCCAATGTAAAGGTCCCCTTCAATTTGATCGCATAAATTAGTCCGTTTTTGTTCCTGAACCATGTTTTGGTTTAAATACACATACAAAATACATATATGCACATATACAATGAAGATGATGAGTAATGCTGCATTTAAAAGTCAGATGGTTGTCGCTTCTCTAAATATTTTTTCATGTTCGGCAATTTCTGCACGTTTTCGTAAAACGTTTTGATTTCGGCAAAGTCTTTGTATAAATCTGCTCCCATACCTTTACTATCGGTTATTTTATCAACCATGTCAAAGAAAGCAACGTCTGCAAGTGAAAGCTACAAAGATAAAACAATAAGAGGATCACATCATTTTCCATTTTCCATGATCAATTTTGTAAAACTTTCCTTAAATACAAACTGTCACTAGATCAAAGCGTTCACTGCTTTTCTCAATTAAAAAACACCATGTGCAGTATAATCTTTATTTGTATAATTGAATATCCCCTTTGTCACCGTACACGGGTGAAATAAATGTATAGACACTAGCATTAAAATTGCATGTGTATATATACTCCAGATTCGCGTGCACTCACCAGTGACTGACGTATATAAAAGGGGGAAATAAAATACGAATGTACCTTAAAAAACAACAGTACGATTTGCCTATATAATTATGTATAATATATAAGCTTGTTCCAGTGAGTTTGTTTTTCGCCAATTTCAACATTAATCCAGTCGCATTTTTGAGGAAATCACTACATTTTTTTAGTCTTGTGTTTTGATCTTTTACTTGGTTCATTTGTATGTTTTTGAATTAATGTGCCGTTCATTTTGCTAAACAATTATAGATCGTTGTTCAGGGGGCCATCTAAAACCCGCTGTGTGTAGAATTTTCCTCGGTGCGTTGAAGACTAATTGGTGGCCTTGTGGTGTTTTCTGTTCTTTTGATTTGTTGTTTCTTTGACACATACCCTGTTTCCCATTTCTATTCTTTAATTGTGTAATTATCAACATTCATATAACAGTAATATATTTCTTGATATTTCTCCATAAAAAGTGATTTATGTTACCTTAGATCCTACGAGCCATTTTCCACCATTTTCTTTCAATAACTTGGCCATAAATGCGAAAAATTTTGGTAAAACTTCTGTATTAAATTTTTTACCATTTTCAGCCTAATAAAAAACAAAACAAAAAAACTAAAATTAGTTTTTATTCACAGATTCTGCATCTAGATGTGGTATAAGTGCCAATGAGTTCCTATTGAATGAAGTGTATCGATTTCTCACGCGTCCTGTCGTCTTTATGCATGTTTTTCAGCTTATTGCGAATGAATATTTCTTTTTTTCTCTTCCTGACATAAATGAAATATTTGCCACTGGATTTAATTCACACAAATTAATGGTATATCTTGTATATCTTCCTTTATTTCTTACAAGTTCTTGCAACTCTTGAGTCATTGATAACATTTCTGTATGAAATCGTTATTCTATCCTGGTTTCCGGTACTACATTGTAAGTTCCCGGTGTTATGTAAATACCATTCACTCTCACGAGGTCTAGGTATGGGGTTATTCTTAAAATTTAAAATGGACCGGAGGTCTATCTTTTTTTGTTGACTCAGTGTTTTAATGTAATCTTTTGGAATATAGCTTCGTAAATATCTTGTTAACTTTTATGACAATTATATAGAACTAGAATTATTAGTATTATTACCCTTGTTATTCAGATAAAAACGAACCTTTTTTGCTTCATCTTTTTCAAAAAAACCTTTGACCATTTCCGTGAACACGTCGTTGTAGGTCTCAAAGATGACGTCACACTTGGAACTTTCCAAGTTATTGGTACCATACAGTCCTGTTAAAATTAATTAAATTAAATTTAAATTATCTACAGCATAAGTGGTAAAGAATGTATACCAATTCCTTATATGATCTTTCTGCCCAAAGGAGTTTAAAATCAAAGCTGGACGATAATTAAATTTTGTTCATTTGCAGAAAATCTTGATATCCATTTCATTATTTTTTTTTACACCTGTTCAAATGCACATTTAAACGAACACGACACGTTGAGTCGTACTTTTAACGTACAGTCCACATGAGGACATAATCCCCTACCAACATACATCATTCTCCCTCCGAACCAGTAGACCAGTCTTTTAACTTACTCCTAAATGTCACATATTTGATGGAGAAGCAATAATTAACAATGTTCAAGTCTTTGATCTGCTCAAGCCGTGTTCCAGCACGCGAGACAAGGAAGATTTCACCAAACAAGAGAACTGAGACGGTTTATCTGTTGGTTCTTATAGTTTTTTTTATATCATGTTTAAAAATATTCTACCCTCGTTCTATGTGTATATCCGTCTAGAAAAAAATCCTTTTAACTGCTGATAGGTTAAAATAAAATTGAGCCTTTTTTCATCAGTATGACTCAGAATTAATGGACAACTTCAAAACTACTCCCAAAGGTTGCAGTCGAACTCCTGATCAATCTTATGTTAGGTTAACCGAAGTATTGGTCTATCGAAGTATAATGACAGACATTCTAACTAACCAATGACATTTAAATTATTGTAGATGGTCAATCATATACCGGTATCACTGAGAACTTTTTTTCTAACTCGACTAACGTATTCATAAGCTGTGGATGTAAACTTTTTGGCCATGTTCCCGCGAAGTTATCACAAATCAATTTAATTCAATATGTTATTACCATCTAAACTGTACAGTTTGTGATATATTTCAAAAACAAAAACAAGTGAAGACAATAACTAAGTAACTCAATATACACAGGTTACAGTTGATGACTTGTAGAATTACAGCTGACTACATGGAGTGTGAAGGTACCGATGTAAAAGTATTATCTTTTGTGTAGCTAGCTTGGAAGCTGAGGATGTTACTTTTACCTACACACTTAATGCAAACAGCTTTAAATTCAAAAAAGAATCATGATACTTACTGTATAGTAAGAACGAAAATATTGAAGAACATATAAGATGTTTATTTACATACCTGATTTCCAAATAATTATATTCAAATTCATATAACTAAGTTGTTTTTAAGCTATTGACAATAAGTATTGCAAAAGTACATAAACAGGTTAAACTTACCAAATTCACGGGCAATGAACCGTGCAATAGCACCGGTCTGGTTGATCATGGTTTTATTATCTACCGTTAATAAAGGCATCTGACCATATGGTGTTTCTGAAATAAATCATAAAGTTATTAATAGTTAGTACTTCAGTTAATATAAAGTTATACCACCGTCCCAGGGAAGGGGTAGGATTTGATGCCAGCACACTTGTTTCATCAAGCCATATCCGTTTTTGCTTCTTCCAAATCAGGAGCATTTCTGCCGATTTCATTGAGAGTGGTGACAAAGGTAATATCTTTGTTAAGCTTGCTTTCTAACTGAACAGTGATGTCACTATTAGGTAAGGTATACTGCCCTCCTTTCGAAATAGCATAGTCCTACAGACAGATAGATTAGTAATATGTCGAACTAGTCTACTCTTAAAGGAAGGCAGTTTTCCAAACTTAAAACAGACTTCACTGTTCAGCTTGCAAGCAAGCTAACAAAAGATACAAGCCTTGCCTACACACTTAATGCAATCGGCTGTAATATCGATGATTATATTTTGTTGCTGTTAATAATATTTGTTATTCGTTTATTGTTGTATACATAAAATCTTTTTGATCGTTTTACATTTGTCATTTCATGACCTTTTTATGGCTTCCTAAGCTGCATGATTTTTTCTTTGATGAAGGCATTACGGTGACCTCTAGTTTTTATTTTATAAGTCATTTTGGTATGGTTTGTCTTATTATCTGATTCATTCCAAGCGGTAATTTCCTCCCTAAGTCAGACGCATAAACAAATGTCTTTGTAAACACAAAAAGTGAATACGAATTTGATGCCATTGCCATACAAGTGAGAGGTTTAGCACTCTCACACCAGGTTCAAACCAGCTTTTTCTACATTTGAAAATGCCTGTTCCAAGTCAGGAATATGACAGTTGTTGTTCATTCGTTTGATTTGTTTTTTATCATTTAATTTTGCCATATCTTTCCGCTATGAATTTACTTGGAGATCAGTATTTATTTTTATTTTAGTTTTGCACATGCACATCTACATGCATTGTATAGGTATCGTTGTTATTTGTTTTATTATTTTTAACTTAAACACCTTTTCAGTTTGTTATTCAAATTTAAAGTTGAAATATGGGAACATCGGTAAATCACTTAATCTCATATATTTGTACAATGACCATGATAGCATATATATATGTGAATAACCTTTTGTTTAATTTGAATGAATTACGTGCATAGCTAAGTATTGAATTTCGTCGTGTCCATAAATTAGTAGGAATATCTTCCTTAGCCCGTTTTTAAAATAATAAAATACCTAAGTACTCAATTTTTTAAGATCTGAAACGGTGATTATTCTAGGGGGAAGCAATTGGTATTATTTCAAACTGTCTCTTATTTAGCATCTCCTTTCAATATTGAAAATTAAAAAAAAAAAGAAAAGAGAACGAACAAATTCACCCCCCCCCCCCGCCCCCTCCCCTTTTTTTAATCGATACCTCTTCATTTAAAAGTATTGAAAACGGATTTTTAATGCGCTAACTTAACGCACACTTTGACCTGCCTTGACCACCATGTGCTCTGATTGACGTAAAAAAAATCAGTAATGGATTACCAGTGTATATAGTTAAAATCCGAATGAGGATACAAAATTGCAAACCTTAACAAAAATCCCCTCCCCCCAAAAAAAATCCAAGTAATCAATTACATCAGTTTTTTATATTTAAAATTGTGCAGACTAAAACAATTAAAGTTATAAATAAAAAGATGATTTTTACAAGTTTAAAAGACCTGAAATTAATCTCTCGTGTAAATATGTGTTTCACAATCTAACAAAAATGTACATTGTATACAAAGTTAAAGAAAACCTTGACCAAGATGAAATCAATTCATATCTAAATAATGTTTAGAAATATAAATATAAATATAAAAAAGAAACCACTTACGTTGTTTTGAATTATAGCGAATAGAGCACCAGACAAGTTCAAGTCAGGGTCAATTCATTCACATTACCTTTCTATTGACTTTTAAAGCATTATTAAAATTATGACCTAATTAATCAGCTGTTGGGAGAAATATTTTATTAAACTGGAGCAAAAAGTTTACTTCTATTGTCCGAATTTGTATATCATTTTTTAACAATTACATTCTAACATTATTATACAAAATGTTCTTTTCCCTTATACTTGTATTCTCTATTTGCCGCTTGTGGGCCCTTAATAGGTAATGGCATATATCTAGCTTATCTGTCTTATACATTGCAGTATAAATTAATTTAAAAATATATTATTCTGATTCCTTTTTATGATCCTCATTGATTTTTGTATACCGACACCAATGGCGATCCATAGATAAACTGTAGGTCTATGGTTTTAATGTTTGTTTTACGTCTAAGCAAAGCAAGGAATTTAATTGATCGGTAAAACGTGATCAATATTCATATCAGGCTTTCAAATTTTATCGACGTTCTGTAACCTTGAATTTTGCATACACGTACCAGTTTGAAAAACCTTCAATTTTCGCACCTTTTGAATTTGTTTTAAATCATAATAAAAAGTCATACACAGTTTTTTTTTGCATTCCATTTGTTTAAGTTTACTGGTACTTGTTTTTCAATTTTTACTACACCTGCGTGTGGGGGGGGGGGGGGGGGGGGAGGTTTTGAAAATTAATATCGTGGTCTAGTTGCGTTGATGAAAATTCAAAATTCAAGAAAAAACATGTATACAAAAAAAGAAATACATGTTAGTGCAATAGGACAAAACATAAATGATACATGTGTTTTCGCGAACGGTGGGTAAGTAGGTAGGCAATATCAATTTATTTTACACACATTTTTCAGATGGTTACTATTAACAGTCAGGGGCGTTACTTAAACAAGTTATTTTTTTTTAATTACTTATATAAGTAATTTTTTATTTTAAATATAATAAAATTACTTATTAGAGTTATTTTAATTTTCAATAGAAAAATAGACTAATTGTAGTTTTCATGATTTTAATCAACATTTTATATCATAAAATAAAGAATTTATCAGATTTGAGAGGAGTATAGAGATGAAGGGTTACTTTGAAAATAATGACAAAAAGATTACTTGAATAAGTTATTTTAAACATTTTTGAAAAAAATAGCAATTACACTTATCTAAGGCACATATGTAATTGATTTAGGTTACAAATTATAAATAACTTCGGGTCTTAATTTATTTACAAGTATCTATCTATTTATATCAGTCTACCTTCAAGATTTTAGAGGAAAATGATAATTTAATAGTCCCAAGAGACCAATCTTTGACCCAGAAGCGTCCGTATGAAAGATAAGTGCGTCGGAAAGTTAATTAGTGTTTCTGAAGAATTGGTTTTTATATATCAAGGGGAAAATAACCAGATAACTGTGAAAATTATTTAAAGCTAGTAAAATCTGCATTCTTGGACACCTATAAAAATAAAATTCAGAAAAATAACTTATCTAAGTTATATTTAAATTAGCCTCGTTTTCAACATTACTTGTATAGGTAATTTTTATTGTTACTTGTTTAAGTAATGCCCCTGACTGATTAAGGAATCAGTCTCAATTTAACAGTGCTTGTTACAAAATAGCATAAACAGTGTTAGGGTAGGCACTTTAAATTAGGATTGGTAGGGTAAGCGGAAACACATGTATTTTTTTTGGTCATAGCCAGACTAGCCCGATGAACAAATATGTATCAGAAAATGAAGAAACAGATGAAAGTTAAAAAATCCCACCGCAAAATAACTTCTGCCTGCCACCCTCCCCAGTGGCGAATCGAAGGGGGGTTCCAGAAGTCAGAACCCCCTTTTTTGTGGATGTATGTTTCTTAATTTGGACATACAGTATGGTTGAAACCTCCTTTAAAAAGGACTGGTACTCCCTTGCCTCTTCTAGCACTTCTTTCCAGTGAGATAACCGAAAAGGGTGAGGCGTGTTTGAACCCCACTTTTTTAGACAATCAACGCATTTGAATGGGGACATATAGTTGGACCCCCCACCCTTTATCCTGGGTTGGACCCTCTTTTTTTCAAATGGCTGGATCCGCCCCTGCTTCCTTGTATTTAGAAGATCTTAGAAAGTGTATGAAATGGTATTTGGTAAAACATTGACATAAAAAAATTACGTAAACTTACTTTAATTATAGTAATTAAGAAAAAGGAACGAACATTTAGTATAGGCTACATGTATTATATATACACACACTATGAAAGATATAAAATCTTACTTGGTTTAAGCGCTGCCCATGCATCGCCTGCCAGTCTCTCATCTTCGAACTCTTGACCAGCTCCAGCAAATAAAAGACGAAGAACTTCGCCTCTTCCTCTACCAGCAAAGTAAGACAATTTGTATTTAGCAGGCATTTTGAATGTATGGTGCTATCTTCTCAAAGCTAATAAAAAATGAATAGCGTCAATAGAATAACGAAGCTATTTATACACAAATGAAAAATGATGTTCTAAATACTGACGTTGAACCATGACCTATATTATGACTTTTACTATTTACTAGATTTTCACCTTAGACGAATACTGACGGAAGTGTTTCTAGATATTTCTATTAAAATTGTGAATATATATATATATATACATTTTACAGACGACCTGAGCAGACGACCAAAGGTATTTAAATTGTATATATAAACTGGGACCTAAAATAAAGATTTATGTTCTAGATAATGGCTGATGATGATAATATTGGATATCTATGTATTTATTTGATGATTTTTAAGGTCAAAGATTAGCATTCCAATGGAAAAATACAGTTATAAGTAATATACTGTTCTATGATCTTCTTTCCGTGTTACAGTTTTAGCCTTACATTTTTCCACATTAATTTGTCCTGATTTAAAACACTTCTAAAATAAATACAAAGCAAAATAAGAAGCAAGTCATTAAGTAAGATTGGCTGGCTTATTATAAATGTGTGTCTTTGTGATAAGCCCTAGAATAGAATAGCATAGAATACAATAGAATATTTTTATTTACCAAATTAGGGCCCCAGGAGGGCATATCATACAGACAATATTATTATAAACAATAACATACAGTATGCAGAAGCAACATCTGCTAAAGATTGCAAAATGTAACAAATGGCTAAAATGAATCAGACTTACAAGTGAAGCCAAATTATACACCATATATACTCTGCAACATTAGCGGTCGGATTTAGCTGTTTGTGGTGTACCAAACGGTTCCCCCTTTTTGGGGCTGCATATATGATAAATGCATTAACATTTTACAAATAACCCTCCAATTGTTGACTTTCTAGCCACAGCATCCCGCATTTACGAAATCCTGGATCAATAACTGCACACACTACTATGAATAATAAATAGACATAAGAGACTTATCATTGTTTTACCTGGGAAAATGTGGATGGAAAAAAGGGGGAGGGGTGGGATGGGGTGGGTGACCGCTGATCATTTTGAAATAAAATATATAAAATTTTCCTAATTCCCCCTTAAAACATTTTTAAAAAGTGTGACCCCCTCCCTCTTTAATTAAGACATGACAAAATTATAACATGCCGAAAACACTTACCTTTGACACACATGATATGTAGAATATACTTTGAGGTCCAACAGTTTACAAATATTTCATTAGAGATATAATTAATTCCGCCATTTTAAATTTATATATAAAAAAAAAATGAAACCCCAACAGAAAAATACTTGACCCCCTACATATTGACCAGCCCCCCTTTTAACCCAGGTAATAACTGACATAAGTCCCTAATATGTGGTGCTTACACGTTACTGTGATCCCCTCGATACTTACTGCACAAACATTGGTCTTATATAACACATCTCCATAGGCTTACACGTAATACCGCCAACGGAATATCCGTGCATTAAACAATACTATTAAACCCAACAATTTCAAATTGTGAGAAAACTGGTTTTGTTTTTTGATTAGAACTCTAAACATTAAAATAACACACGAGAAATCCCTATATGATATAAAAGCAATACACACAATTTGAAAATACTGACTCTTTCTTTGAGAAAAGAATTTAAAAAAAAAGAACGATAAACCGATGATTCAAACAAAATAAGTGACAGCAAACTTTACAAAAGGAAAAAAAATACAAAAAATTATATTACACAAAACAATTCGTGACATATATAAAATCAAAAAGATGAGGTATGGTTGCCAATGAGACAACTATCCGTCAGAGTCTAAATGTAGAAGTAATTAGGGTAACCATAGACCTTCAAGAATGAGAAGAAGAAAACACCATACCATATTATTATAGTCACCTAAAAAACTGCATGAACATTGTGAAGAAATAATACTAACGGTCTAATTCATTACATGCTAATTTTCCAAACGAAACAAATATGACAAGACATAAACTAGCGGCGGCCACTTACATTGTACTTGCATATTCCTGACTTGGAATCAAATGATCGTTTTGAGCCTTGAGCTTAGTACAATATTATTCAAAAGTTTAAGAGTAGGAGAATTGTATAACCCCTTTCTGAATGACAAGCACTTTCTGACCTTCGTACTTTATACCATTCCCTTACATGTATTCACACCCTTATCCTTCGATCCCCGGTGACTACTAGTTTTGTCTCATTGACCTTTTTTCAGTAATGGTAAAAAAGAATCCTTAATTTGTTATGGACAATTTGTATTGCTTGATCGTCATCGACGGTGCATATATTTCAAAAATCGCTTCCCTTTCTGCACTTCCGTTCATCTTATTATTGAATATTGTGCATTAACTGTCTTATTTGTGCACTTTTCGTTGCCTTTGAGCACAAGCAAAGTGTTTAACGAACTCTTTAGTTGAAAGATAACAAACCTTAATTTCCTTGTCAACTACAAATTTTACAATATACAAATTATGTCACCGACGGGTACAAATGTACATGTACTTTCAAAATCGCTTCCCTTTCTGCATTTCCGGTCAATCAATTATTGCATATTGTGTTCTAACTGCATTATTTATACACATTGTGTTGCTTTGAGCACTAACAAAGTTTTGAACGAACTTTTAAATTGAAAAATTACAAACTATTATTTCCTTGTCAACTGCTAATTTTACAGCGACAGTTTCTGTCATGTAAAGTTCAAATTTAACAACAAACAAATTATATCACCGACGGTACATGTAGTTTAAAAGTCGCTTCCCTTTTCTGCATTTCCAGTCAATCAATTATTGCATATTGTGCTTTAACTGTATTATGTATGCACTTTGTGTGTCCTTTGAGCACTAACAAAGTGTTAAACGAAGTTCTTAAATTGAAAAATTCACATACTATAATTTCCTTGTCAACTCCTAATTTTACAGCGACAGTTTATGTCATGTGAAGTACAAATTTAACAACTACAGACAAATGTTATCAGATCCGTAAATGTTTCTATTATTATAATTTGATGCTTTCAAAATTGCTGCTTTAATGTTTTACGTATAATGGACAGACAATCTGAATAAATAAGACTGATATTTATGAGGGTCTGGACAGAGTGTCCTTTGATTCTTTTGCAGTAACTTTTCACGGTACTTGCCTATCCCAAATTCATGTATTTGGTTTTAATGTTATATATTTGTTATTCTCGTGGGATTTTGTCTGATGCTTGGTCCGTTTCTCTGTGTGTTATATTTCAGTGTTGTGTCGTTGTTCTCCTCTTAGATTTAATGCGTTTCCCTCGGTTTTAGTTTGTTACCCCGATTTTGTTTTTTGTCCATGGATTTATGAGTTTTGAACAGCGGTATACTACTGTTGCCTTTATTTTTGAGTCCTTTCTTTATATTTGTCCACCCTTGATGCAATCTTCTTTACCTTTTTATTCTATTTTTTATTAGGCCCGTTTCCTCAGTACTGATCTACTAGTCGTCTCCATTCTGTAAACCTCACCTTGACCTTCAATTATGGAAACGATAAATGTTTTATTATTAAAGAATATGATTCGGAACATAATTGGACGAAATCTAACAGTTGATAACATAAGTTCGTTCTATAATTTTATTTATTTGTTTTTTATTTTCGCTGTTTAATTTGAAGACGAAACTACGTAAAAAACAAAACTTTCATTCGTACATTTTTATTTTCAAAGGCAGTCAGGAGATTCAAGTTCATACAAAATATTCTCTTAAATGTTCCTATTTTTGACCGAAAAGTTGAATTTTATCTAAATAAATATCATTTAAATTTTAACGTATCAGGAATTTTCACGACATTCCAATCATTCTACAACAGCGTCATTATAAAATAAACAAATCGTTTCTCATAATCTTAAAATTTCACTGATCATCCTTTTACAAACACCAAAATCAACTTGTTACGCCAAATTTCTAGTTCTAAAAAAAAACTTCACGAAAAAAACTACCGACACATTACAATAATTGTAAAAAAAAATAATTGTATCATACGTTTGTACCGTTTTTTCTTCTGGTATAGACCTAAACACCAAGGTATCAATTTACTTGACAGAAAAATAGCAAAGATACAGAATTCCAAGGGAAATTCAAAACGGAAAGTTTGGAAAAATCAAAAGCTCAAATATGTTGTTTGTAAAACTTCAGTTAAGATTAAGAAATGACTTTGTATCTTCTCCATGTCTAAAGGGGTGTGGGTGAGTAAAATAATAATGGCCTTTAAAGGAAGAATAAAAAAAAGGATAAGATACAGAATAGAAAATAAAAATGGCATTTTTGTTTTAAGAATACAGACGATAAAGACTGCAACCCCTACACAAATGTAAACCACTATTTAAGGAATTCGTTACTCAGTTTCAAAATGACAAGCTTTTCATAACACTAGTATATATATTGCTAGGGGATTAATAAAGGAAACACAAAAACAAACAAAAAGATAGGTCAATTTTTTCCAGATATTAGCAAATGAAATTTTGGTGGGAAAATGATATCTTTTGACTAATCATATATAGCATTATTATTGACAAGTTAAAGTTATTAAAAACAGTAACAAAATAACAGAGTTAATAAGACTTTTACAGATGGCTTATATATTATACATGTTAAAGATTAATAAAAAGGAAAATGGGGGTCAATGGACAAAAATTTTCATGGCATTCAATTGATTGGATAAAACCAGAGATTCAGAAAATCTAACAAAAATTCCAAAACATGACAAGCTTTTCTCCTGTTTCGTAGTAAGTACAAATACATTTTATATTTTCCGACAATGTACGTATATTGTTTTTATCCTGAAATTTACACCCAACACTTAAAACTTTCGTTGACAAATGTAAATCATTGTCTCTAATTTTTCAATGCTATCGACAGTTTATACGCGGATCGCGGAGAAGACCCCAAAAGTGAAATGGTTGCAAAAAGAAAAATCCACATTACCCCGTGCGCAACATGGAAGTGGTATAACAGGAGACTTTATTCGCACATGTACAAAGAAAGCAACAAATTATTTGTATACCTGTATTTTGTACACTAGATGGCTGATTGCAGGATAAATTATATAGACGCATAGGAACAGGCACGGTACAAGTAAAATAGACGTATACATAGGAACGGGTTAGGGATAGGAAAATTATACGTTTACTAGGATCGGGTACGGGACAAACATAATAAGCGTTAAGAAACGGGTATTGGACAGGCAAAAAAAGGTATAAAAATATAAAAAACCGGACTGACATAATAGTAGTATATGAACGGACACGGGATAAACAAAAACTAACGTAAAGGAACGGACACGGGACAGGCAAAATAGACGTACAGGAACAGACCGGGGACAAGAAAAACACACGAAAAGTAACAGGCACTGGACAGGCAAAATAGACGTACAGGTACAGGCATGGGACAGGCAAAATAGACGTACATGTACAGACATGGGACAGGCGAAATAGACGTACAGGTACAGGTATGGGACAGGCAAAATAGACGTATATGGACAGGACCGGAGAAGCAAAATAGACGTGTAGGAACAGGACCGGAACAGGCAAATAGACGTATATGACTATGCATCGAAAGCAATAAAATGACGTAATCTGCAAGACACAAAATGTCAAAAAATTCTAGAGTGATATCATTAATAACATAAAAGATTGAAGGTTACCCTTCCATTGTGTCGGACATCCATCAAAGACAACGAGTCGTTCGAAAACAGCGGGGATAGCATTTTACCTTAAGTTACAATGTTACCTTACAATGCATGTCTCTTCGTGCAATTTTTAACATACAAGAAACAAGAAAAAAATTTGAAATCGGTAAAGGTTGATATGAAATTAAAGTTATAACTTTGAGAAAAATTGACTTAAGGAAGTTAACACAAGTATATATTGATACGGAAGTAATAAAGGTACCGGTCAATGTGCTTGTTTTCGAGATATGTGAAATTTTGGCGGGCAATGTTCTCTTTTGATTTTTCATAGCTTTATAATTGACAAGTTTAAGTTCTCAAAAACTATAAAAAAAAAATAATAACGATTTTATAAGACTTTAACAGATGGCCTGCAATGATACATGGAAAAGATTTCTAAAAAGAAAACTGGGGATCAATGGGCAAACATGTTTAAGGCATTCAAATGTATAAAACATGACAAGCTAACTTCCTCAAAGAGCAAACGATAAAGTTTTGTTCAGATGGTGATTTTTTGTCGACAATTTGAATACCTGTACTTGCGAATCTATACTTAGTCAATTCAAATACGTAATAAACAATATACATGCATGTGCTACATGTACTACTAGAGATAAGTTTAACTGAAAATTTAGACATTTCCTCAATTGGCTACGGACATTATTTTTTTTAAAGAATGTCTGATAGAATTATAAAGTCGGTAATTGATATGTAAATGTAAACTAAAATTAAAATTCACTAATGTTTCCAAAAAAATGAATTGAATTCGCACTTAACCTGACCAAAGTAGTTAAATATTATAAATCTCTCGAGAACTATTATAATCTACACCAGGCTTGTTTTAAGTTCATTAACAAGTTTATCTAATATGTATTCGGCTTTTAATTGTTGAATAGCTCTTAAGTTTATAATAGCGTTTAAAAAGGTCTCTAAGAAATGTTTATTTTTTATAATTTCAAATTTACTGTATAGTTACAAACTCTTTTGTTCATAGTTATAGTCGAAGAGACACAAACGATTCGACACATAAATAGGATAGGGTAAACTTTTCTAAACGTTAGAAAAGAAAGTGCATTTCTTTTATTCTCTCTATAAATTGTAGCTCTGCCTCTCTTTTTGATTTTTTTTTAATTTCTTGTCCACTATTTTCTATTCAATAAACATTCTCATTCAAGTTATATTCTATAAAACACATATTTAAGTAGGTTTGAATGAGGGTTCCCTGCTTGTGGTACCTTTTAGAGCTTTTTCTTTTTTCTTCATATATTTTAACTCTTTTAGCACACCTGGCGCGAAGGGTAAATTGAGCTTTTCTCATTACTTGGCATCCGTCGTTCATCGTGTGTTAACTTTTATCCAAAAATTCTACCTTAAAACTAATGCATCAAATTTAACCAAAACGTAGCCAAAGTGTTATTTAATTTAAAAATTATGTCCATGACCCAATCTGCCAACCAAGACGGAAGACATGGCTAAATACAAAATCATTGGGGAAAAATGCATTTTTTGTCTATGAATAGAGAAAATCTTAATGTTCGAAATGACTCATTGACGCCAAAACTGTTAGGCGACCGCGTATAGAAGTCATTGCCTCTAGCATGACAAAGTTTACCTTTTTTCATTTTTGCCTGATATCTTAAAAACTATAATATGTCGAGTGTGAGAAACTTTCAGTTGCAAAACTATCAGCAAGACAATAACAACGTGGAAGTATGCATGGTCGTAATTGTAAGTCGGACATACATACTGATGTCGTAATTACGACATAGGGATGTCGTTATTACGGCTATGTCGTAATTACGACATAAATTATTTTTTTGAATGACCCTTATCGATTTCCGCATTTCTCAACTCGAGTCACAGTTTAAATTTAATAAACGAGTTACACTGGTAGAATTTGTTTCTTTTATGATTTTGGAGAAAGTTGTGTACTTTTTATGTGACGTCATCAGGCATGGTTGCCTTTTTTTATGACGTCACAACAGGAAAATTCAGAAGAAATCAAGAAAATGTAACGTAACAATCAAATTTCGACCAATCATTTACCGAGAACAGATATTTCACTAGTGAGGAAAAATGATAAGCAATACAAGATATACAATTGTTCGATCTTTATTTATTCTTGTCTACAATGTTGAAGAGTGTCCCTTGTTGAATATCCGCGTAGACTCGGGTAAGCGACTACATTTCCAATTCTTTATGAATTTCATTGTCGCCTTTTTCTCCATTTTGTAGATGTTTTGTCCTTAATTTTGCACTTTCTGCCCTTAACTTGTTTGTTAAGTTCTTCGATACCCTCTAATAAGCGCTTTGACCAAATCTTTTAAATACATATAATGTCTTTTTCGTGTTCTTTGTGAGTATATCTTTGTGTGTACATAACGGTATTGTTTTTTGCCTTTTGATGATGACTTTTTTAAATGAATCTCTCGTCTGGTCTACAAAACTATGAACCTGAAATCTTGGATGAATATTGTTATATTGATGTTTAGAATAATATTACAATAAAATAAATAACACAGCGTCACCACATTTTAATTCAGTAAATTGCAATTTGTAAAACAGATTCAGTAAACAGGTATTAAAGCTATAAAGTAAATACTGAAACAAAACCATGTGCTATAATTATTGTATACAATGTAAAAAGTATCAAAAGGTTTGTTCATATATCTATATCTATTAATGCTGGACCATGTTTATGTTCAAATAAACGAATAAATAAAATTAAATTAAAACAATGTTCATAGATTTACATTTCCGATGCCGGTCGCTTCTCTAAATATTTCTGTACCTTAGCATTTGTTTTTACACTTTCGTAAAACTTTTTGATTTCTGGAAAGTCTTTGTACACGCCTTCTCCCATCTTTGGGTTACATACTAGTTTATCAATCATGTCAAAAGCAGCCATATCCGCAACTGTCAACTACAAATAACAAAAAAAGTCAGATTTATATCTTGTTAAGTACATTTTGTTAACAATTCAAAAAAAAGTTTCGAAAGAATATTGTCGCTTTACCAAAGGATTCTCGAAAACATTAATGTAACAATACCAAAGGCTTCAATTTATTTCCTTAATATGCATGCATGATGCGTTTAACTTTTCCAAAAGAATAGCATAACTCCAGAAGAAGCTTAAACTTTTCCGTACGAATTGTTGTTACTATTCCAAAGGCTTTAACTCTTCCGACAGAGTGTTGTGTCAATCGGAAAGGCTTTTAATTTTATTCCGAAATAAGGTTTTGATTATTGACTGCACGTGCTTAACATCCAGTGGCTCGAAATAAAAATGCTACTATAACTATGGAAGACATGGAAGAGCACGAAGAAAGCATTCACTGCGACCTTTAATGTTCAAAACTAACAATCCTATTCAATACACCTTATCGCTATTACCCTACTCGGCCGTCCGACCCGGCCGCTTGACCTTTTGACGCACACAACAATCACTTTTCCATTGTGGCGTCAGATGCTTTGTTTTATGACGTCAAAATTTTACGGGAACCTGTGCGATAGCCAGTAATGGCGGACAAATAGCGATAAGGTGTATTACGATTGGAGTCAAATGCACCTGCCAGGTGCCGGATTAGAAATCACAACCTCAGTGTTACACTGCTTCAATCGTCCTGAATATGCATGAAATATTTAGAGCAACCAACAACCAATCATACTAGTTCAACTTCTTAAACCACTTGGCCATCGACGGCCGATTGACAAATTCAAAATGCAAACATTTAAAGATTCTTAATTTCTTCTATTATCTTTTTACTTTAAACGTTTGTTACCTTCGATCCCACGAGACATTTTCCACCATTTTCTTTCAGCACCTTGCACAAATAAGTGAAAAATTGGGGTATAACTTCTGTGCCTAACTTTTTACCAAGTTCTTCCTAAAATAGAACAAAACATAATTGAGCTAAGAAATATAGATATTTTTTTAAATATCCGATTAATCAATAAATTATATTATATAAAAGTACTAGAAAGTCTGTGTTTCTAATTGTTGAAGGCCGTACGGATACCTATAATTGCTTGTATACACGTTATTTGAACAAAATGTTTTGGAATTAATTGCACTGGCATTAAACCAAGGATGTCACCTGCAATTTTTAAAAATGTAAGGTTCCAACCATATTCCTCTATTCAAAAGCATTGATCGTGAAAAAAAGGGGGTTCCAATTGCAACATCTGGACATATCCTTTTCCAACATGGATCAGCATCCGTTTATTTTTATACAAACAAGTCTAATTATACTATTAGTCCCATGATTACTATTCTTAGTGATACTAGTAATGTGGGACATTTGAATGCTATTGAGATTCTTGTATATACATCTGTCTTGATGCTCTATATTATCAATAATTTCGAAGGTGAAATGCTCCTTATCTCTGTTTATTTTATTTAACATTGTCATAAAAGCGAGAAGTTTGGAATGCCACAAAACCAGGTTCAACCCACCATTTTTTCCCTAAAATGTCCTGTACAAAATCAGGAAAATGGCCAGTCAGTGGTACAGTAGATGAACTACTTATATATTATAGGAAGATGTGGTATGGGTGCCAACGAGACAACTATCCATCCAAATAACTATTTTTAGAATTAACAGTTATAGGTCAAGGTAGGGCCTTCAACACGGAGCCTTGGATCACACAGAACAACACGCTATAAAGGGCACCAACATTAGAAGTTACTTAGACCACTTGATCACCGAGGTCCCACATTTAAACTTGTATGTTTTAATTGTTCATTTGTTATGTTATTGTATTGACGTATTTTATTTGTTATAGTTCGTAGAAAGTAAAATCCAAAAAATACTGAACCCAGAACAAAATCAAATCGGAAAGTCCATAATCACATGGCAAAATCAAATGACAAAACACAGCAAATATGGACAACAACTGTCATATTCCTATACTTTGTATAGGCATTTTCAAATGTAGAAAATGGTGGATTAAACCTGGTTTTAAAGCGCTAACATCTCACTTACTACTAGACAATTTACATAATTATTTAATAAATACGAACCTTTTTAGCTTCATCCTGTTCGTAATGTGATTTAATCATAGCAGTAAACACGTCCGATACAGTTTCAATGATGACGTCACACTTTGTATTTTCCATATTATTTGAACCATACAACCCTGTTAAAATTTCAAAATAATTGTAGAGAATATTTGGGAGTCTGGTGGGGATCTTCATTTTTTACATTCAAAACTGTTGTAATATAGTACTGTGAATTTAAGTATCAAGATACCTTATGAATTTATTAGAAGTTGGTCTTACCCAAGTCACACACTACAAAGAGCTATCAAAATAAACAGCAAGCACTAATAAATTGTATTGTGCATCATTATGCATGTACTGTTAAACACGTTCTCGTTTGTGCAATATAACATTAAAAAAAAGAAAGAAAAGAAAACCCACAGTGAACAATTTTATCGATTAGCGATTTCCGAACAGTGTTTTCAGACTTAATATAAAACATACCAAATTCACGAGCAAGGTATCGGGTAATGGCACCAGTCTGGTTAATCATAGTTTTATCATCCACAGTTAATACAGGCATCTGACCATATGGTGTTTCTGAAATAAACCATAAACTCGAGGTTCCAATTATTGTTTTTCTCAGTTTTATTGCAATTAATATGCATCTGTGTTATTCATTTATATTGCTGAGAGGGTGAAGATTTGATAAGGTTTTTCTTTTTTTAGGCATCACTATATTTTTTCTAATGCAGAAGGATGTGCAGATTTCATCACATTGTTTAATAGGAAAACAGTCTTTTTAGTTATTAACGTTATTTTATTCAGTACAAGTACGTTTATGAATCAGTTAATTTTGCCTTTTTTTCTGGTATCGAAATGTTCTGTATTTAATCATAGCTTTTTGCGATTTCGTATTGAAATCCGTTTATAAGATTGCAATTAGTATTATTTTGAACTTTGAAGTTTAAGTTTATAAACGAGGACATCTTTAATAACAACTACAAATATGCTGTATATAAGCACGGTTATTTTAAATTTGAAAGAATTCTTGTACGAGGGTCTGTTTGAGAAAATAACTGGTCGAAAATAATTCAAAATAAAAACTTTAAAAAGATTTAAATTATGATTATGATATTAAAAAGGAATAAGTATCATAGGGAAACAGCGAAAAAGTATTGCAAAAAGTGGAAAATAAAATGAATTTTTTCTTCAAATTAAAAGAAAAGAAGGAGACAAAAAATATCTAGTTCTTGCCATACCCTCATGAATCGGTTAAACAATGGTTATATAATTTAGTATTCATACCTCAATGTGTTTAAAATGAACAATGAATCATTGCACTAAACATATTATATTATTATATGATAATATCTTTAGAATATCACATGTCTGTCTACGTTAACACGTGACTTAGCATTAAATAGAACAATTATTCTTTAATACATGAGTACTATCATTTTACACAGTCAAGCAAACATTGACAGACAAAGGAAACTGGTTACTAATTAATGAAGTAATATATATATATAAGTTCCCCATAGAAGCACTCTTTCAATTTAAGGTATATTTGAATTGACAGTATTGCTTAAGAATCTGAACATCATCTTTTACAAACATTTCATGTTTATGCTTTGATCTAGAATTCCCTAAAATGATTACATATATACTTAACAAATATATTTATTTTTAAATAAACCAGTTTGTTTTCCTTTATTATAGATAGCTAATAAACCGCTATTGTTTATTTTTCCGAATATTTGTTCTTTTCTAATCAAATAAGCTATGTGAAGGTTCGATATATATATATAAACTAGTCCAAGGTTATATTAACCTGTTTTCAGTTTGATTAGGTGTATTTGGACATTTAAAGTGTTGGAAACAGCCGAGGCATGTACACACAATGTTCATGTTATATTGATTCTATCTAGAACAGGATTTAGCATGTATAAATGACAATTTATTAAATATGATACATGTGGAAGCCATGTATCCCCTAAACAACCATTTCCCTAAATATCTAGTGAACTGAAATTATATAAATTATATAATAATTTGTAATTAAAATCTTCTAATAATGAAAAAGGTCTACTAGCCCTCTTCCACCATCTTCCACCAACTTTAATAAAATAAATTAAAAAAAATAAGTGTGTGTGTCTGATTAGTAATATTAATGCATATTCAAAATCATTTAGTTTCAAATAAATGCCATAGTTAGAAGTTGACCTTTTGAAAATGAACCGATTTCCCAGTTAATGAAAATATAATTAATATGATCTTCCTGGAGTCATTTTTGAAATATGAATTTAAAAAAAAAAATCCTCTTTTAATTTCCCACTTCTTTTCTTCACATCCAACAAGTGTACTTTTCTTCACCTATATCCTCTATCCCCACTTTTTTACCCTTACAACCACCTCCTCTTACTTGGTTTAAAAGCTGTCCATTTATCGCCACTTAGTCTCTCGTCCTCAAACTCTTTTCCAGCCGCAGCAAAAACAAGTCGAGGTAATTCTGCTCTTCCTCTAATGTCGAAGTAAGATAGTTTGAATTTAGCAGGCATTTTGACTTAATGTTGATATCTTAATTGCTGATGAACAATGACAACTATGTATTAACTACTGAAGCTATATGTGTATTTAAAACTATGTCCTAAATAATGCTTTAAATATATTCAATACATGTTCTATATATTGACCTTATCGATCTTGATAGTTCCAATGGCTGGACGTATGCGGTAGATATTGATTCGTTTATATAATATGTCTATCATGACTTTGCAAAAAAAAAAAAAAAAAAAAGGGGGAGACATTAAATGTAAGCGATTGTAACCTTTCAATATTGCATCAAACCTTTATTTAAATAAAAAAAAAAGAACAATACTGAATACATTAAATAATTAATTGGGTTTTAAAGTTTTATAGTAGCTCTTTAATTGTTCATAATTATAGTGTTTTAAATGTTCATAGCAAATGTTTTCATATATTATTGATAGTGAGATTTTTTCACAATATTTTCAAACTATTTTGTTTGAAAGGAAAAAAAAACGTTTTTTTTTTATTTAAGAGGGATCAACAGATTTGACACAAGTTCAAATTTTATGAATTAACCTTCTATAATGCATGATCTAAAGCAACACTATGTCGTAAAATAAAAAAAGCTTTAACTTTAATAAATAAAACTCTTTCATCTGTTTTAATATATAACTTCAAATTGAGGAGGGCGAATGCCCTTTACGGATCCTTATAAATCATTATATGGATGTCACTATCAGAGTTCCTTACACGATTGAAACGATGTGTCTAAGTTTTTTAGACTAGATGACAATTCAAACATTACCATTGATATGTAGTGTTAGTAAAAGACGGGCAAAAGATACCATAGGGACATTCTAACTCATTGATCGAGATTAAAGTGACAACGCCATGGCTAAAAAAGAAAAAAGAAAAAAGACAAACAGATAAATTATAATACACAAGGCACAACCTTTGGAAACTAAAGACCATGACACACGAACCCAACTAAAAACTGGGGCTGATCTCAGGTGCTCCAAAAGGGTGAGCAGATCCTGCTCCAAATGTGGCACCTGTCATGTTGCTCGTGTTATTTCAAACCCGGTTATTAGTCTTACTTGGTAGGTCACATTTGTGGAAAGAGAATGTGATTGTAGTTACGACAGTAGAAACATATCTGATATTATCTGTGAAACAAATATTCCGTAACGGTCAACCACCTCGTGATGGCAGCCGTAAAATTTAAGAAGGGATGATTTTAACTTTACCATTTGGAACTCTTGATTTAATATCTTCCTTCTGACCTACAATAATCACGAAATAGACATTTTGTTTACCTGTCTCGAGTTGTTAGTCTTGTATGTTTTTTTTTTAATTTTATTTAATTTTACATGTTTTGGAGTTTATTATGACGTCTATTTTCACTGAACTAGTACTCATTTAGGGACCAGCTTAGACCCACCTCTGTGTTCGGGATTTTCTCGTTGCGTTGACGACCCAATAGTGGTCTTCGGCTGTTCTCTGCTCTTTGATTGGCTTTTTGTCTTTTTGACATATTCCCCATTTCCATTCTCAATTTTTTTTTAAAGCAATTCCGTTTTGGATCAGAGTTAGATCCACCTGAACCTTTTGTTACTCTTCAAGCGTGGGATGAGTGTGACCTGAACAATGTTTGTGAGAAACCAGTGATTCTTCCCCAACAAGATAAAAAAAAATGTGTACATACATGTGTAGTAAACACTACGTCGGTGGGGAAGAATCAACTCACATTCATACCGATCCGATGCCTGCACTGTTACAATTTTCTATGTTGTGTCATGTGCACTATTGTTTTTCTGTTTGTCTTTTCATTTTTAGCCATGGCGTTGTCAGTTTGTTTAAGATTAATGAGTTTGACTGTCCCTTTGGTATCTTTCTCTTCTTTTACACACAATGAGAAACAGGTGAGTAAGTGTATATCAATCACCAATGGAGATCTCATGCAGACCGGTGATTCACCATAGACGATTTATTAATGTCACGACCAGCAGTCAATATGTTTTTCTTATATATCTTATGATGGTATAATACTCAACCCCATAACTGGAGGAATTGTGAACAGATATATCATGTTATGGAGGGATATTTGCGAAAAATACAAGTCGAGGGACTTAAATTTCCCGAGCCGCTAGGCAAGGGAAATTATGTCCCAAGACTTGTATTTTTTGCAAATATCCCTCCATAACATGATATATCTGTTTAATTACACCGAATAAATTTTAATTTAAACTCTCTGAACTAGGAAAAGGAAATATTTATTTGAGGACAATTTCTATCATAAAATATACTGCGGGAACTATACATGTACTTATACGCGTTCGCATATTTGAGGCATATTCACCGGCAGTGGTGAAAAACAGTCAGATTCGTTTGAAATGAGGAAAAATGTTAGAATATGCGAAAAATACAATGGCTATCAGCCAATCAAAAGCTGGCATTCTTATATAAGGTGTAATTATGTTTGATATTCATATGATGAAGCAATAATCTTTCAATCAGTTTCATTGGGGTCACGAGCTGACATGTCAGTAACTGCTAGTAGTCCTTTGTTAATTTAAGTATTATTGTCATTTTATTTAGTTTCTTTTGTAACCTATTCTGACATTGGACTCGGACTTCTCTAAAACTGAGTTTTACATTGCTTATTGTCGTTTTTTTGCAACATTTACTAGAGGTATAGGGTAAGGGTTGAGATCTAACAAAACATGTAAAACCCCGCCGCATTTTTGCAACTGTCCCAAGTCAGTGCCTTTGGTCTTTGTTAGTCTTGTATGATTTTTAATTTTAGTTTCTTGTGTATAATTGGGAATTTAGTATGACGTCCATTATCACTGAAGTAGTAACATATTTGTTTAGGGGGCAGCTGAAGGGTTCCTCCGGTGCGGGAGTTTCTCGCTGCATTGAAGACTCATTGGTGGCATTCGGCTGTTGTCTTCTCTATGGTCGGGAAGTTGTCTCTTTGACACATTCCCCATTTCCATTCTCAATTTTACTGTGTTAAATATACCACCAATTATTGGCAAAAGAACCAAATCACTCCAGAAGAGGAGTTTTAAGCCAGACGTATTAATTGCTAAACAAGAATTCATGTAGAAAGATTTATAGAATGTGTCAAGAAATTTAAATTACTTATTGGAAATATTCCTCTTTCATTGACAGCAAAAGCTAATCAGATTGGTTTGGTGGCATCTTACTTTGCCAATTTTCAGGAACCACTTGTTAGATAATTTGTAAACGTTTATACTTACATGTATATATGTTATACTTACTACGATAAAATTAAGAATGAATATGGGGAATGTGTCAAAGAGACAATAACACGACCAAAAAAAACAACAGCAGAAGGTCACCAACAGGTCTTCAATGTAGCGAGAAATTCCCGCACCCGGAGGCGTCCTTTAATACAATAACTAATATTTATACCATTAGAGACCATTAATACAACAATGAATTTGTGTACATGTACAAATATATACCTGTTTAATTTTACCCCTGATATATTCTTTATATTTCAGCCTCCTTTTTTTCGAATCTTTATATTTTTTAGTCTATAATTGTCTATTCTGTAAACGATCCCATCCAGATTCTTTTCTGTGAAACACACGACAGAGGCCGGCTCTGAATGGGGATCTTCATTTCTTAATTTCATCTTTTTGACCATTTTCTCTATTTTGATTCTTATTCTCTATTCTTTATATTTTAGAACCCATGGCCAATTATTTTCCAATTTTTATTTTTTTTTCGGCCCATTTATTTTTTTGTCACTGATTCTGCTTTTTTTTCATTCTTGTGTTTTCTGTAAAGCCTATCAACCCTCATAATACAGCATTTATAAATACTGTTGGAATATTTGCTGGTCCGAGACCACAATTATCGTCCCTTCGTTGTTCCGTATATAGTCCCTAGAGTTGACAGTGGGTTACTTGCCAATATTTTTCATACCCCTTCTAAACTTATTTCTCCATATTTTATGCCTCAAATTAGAAGTAGGGGGTGAAATTACACTGTAAAAAAATTTGGTCCAGAATTTTAAAGGAAAGTCGTTATTTTGTCCAGCTGAAAAAGGTAAAAAAGTAGCACTTCGGAAGCTGTGAAAAGATTTCAAGATGCCCTAAACATAAAATTGTCCATATTTTGAGTTAGCGCCGATGAAGTTTTTTTTATAATTTTGATATAACTTGTCCCCAAAGTAGTACACCACACTGTAAACATTTCATTGAGAAAGTGTAAGTGGGATTTTTTAAATTTGCATTTATGTTCTAAAAGAAATGCACTACGAATAAATTGTGGTCTCGGACCTGCTAGTATATATGTTTGTGTTAACACTCGCTAACTTTTTGTAGCGCAATAACACTTTTTATTCGAGCGTCATTGCTGAGTGGTTTGAAATCAGACGAAAAGCACAGCTAGCGTATAAAATTATACCCCTCAAATCTTTGATGAGAGATTTTCACTGCTACATGATTAATAATTAAACAATAATACAGCTTCATCATATTTTAATTCAGAAAATTGCAATTTGTAAAATACATTCAATAAACAGATAACTATAAAATAAAAAAGGTACAAATACCATGTACTATTGTAAACGATGTAAATAATTTCAAGCATTTGTTCACATTCTGTTAATGTAAAACCATGTAAAAATTTAAATAAGTAAATGAAAGAAAAAAAATGAGTATGTTCCTTGATTTACATGTCTGCTGCCGGTCGCTTCTCCAAATATTTCTGTACATTAGCATTTGTTTTTACACTTTCGTAAAACTTTTTAACTTCAGCAAAGTCTTTGTACACGCCTTCTCCCATCGTTGGGTTACATGTTAGTTTATCAAGCATGTCAAAAGCAGCCATATCCGCAACTGTCAACTACAAATAATAAGATAAGAAAGAATTATATCGTGCACTATTTTTTTTCCATTTTTTACAACAATTTGAAATGACAAAGCTACCGAGAAATGTGCAATTTTAATTAAAATTAATCACGTGGTCAAAAAAGGAAACTGATTACAAACAGTCAATTGATTCAGAATCTAAATATCCTAAAATAGATTATACTGACTTGATTGTTGTTTAACGCCACTTTCAGTTCGATTGAGCTATTAGACTATTTTTTGGCGGTCAGTTTTCATTGATGCAGAAACTCGGAGCAGGCGCAGATCCAGAAGGGGGGGGGGGGGGGGTTCCGGGGGTTCGAACCCCCTTTTTTTGGGACGAACAAAGCATTTGAATGGGGACATGTTATTGAACCCCCCCCCCCCCCCCCCCCCCCCTTTTGTTCTGGGTTAGGAACCCCCGCTTTTTAAAATGGCTGGATCCGCCCCTGCGGATTTCCCGGATAGAACCAACGACCTTCAAAAGGATTACAATGACAATCCTAGCCAATTGAGAATGAAGTCGAACAAACCAGTCGAATGTCGACAGGCTAGCGATACGTCAGTGCAAAGGATCACTGGATCATGGATGCTACATGCATATTGGCTCGAGAAATGGATTATCATTAAAGCGTGATATTCTTTTTTTTTTTACCATTTTTCATTTATTCTCTATTTAATCAGAACAACATATATCTTCTTCTGGTCCCCACTGCTTTGCTTTATATATATATTTGTTACCTTCGATCCAACGAGAAACTTTCCTCCATTTTCTTTGAGTACCTTGCACAAATATGTGAAATATTGGGGCAAAACTTCTGTACTAAACTTTTTACCAAGTTCTTCCTAGATAAAAAAAAAAATTAAGAAGATTAAAAGAACCTGTGTAACTTATTGTAAAAACTACTTTAAAATAATAGTACAAAAACGTCTGAAATGTGTTGCTTATATCAACGTTATTCGAACGAACTCTGTTTTTATTTTGCAATCTTACTACATTTCCTAGTTTTCAGATAAAGAGTCTCACGATTGTTGTTCTCAATGCAATTTGAAATCATTTGATTGACATTGCGATTCTCGTAGATGAATCCATCCTGATGGTCAACGTTATTGTAAAGATTATCGTAGATGAATCCATCCTGATGGTCAACGTTATTGTAAAGATTATCGTAGGTTAATTGGTCTTGATGCTGTATATTGTTGAGATTTTCGAAATGTATGCATGCAAATCAGATTTAGGATCTACAAATGTATATGATTGATATTTTTGTAAGTAAACAAGTCTTTATGCTCAATATGATGTCAATACGACCTGATTATTATGCTAATTTCAGACAGACCATGCCATCATTTTATATCTTAATTGTGACAATGCTTAACCTCATCCGTGAACTTGTTTGTTATAATAGAGTTTATATTAAAACTATCAGTCTTTAAAAATATATTTATATCTTATTGATTGATAATTGATTAACTGATTAATGGTGTTAAACGCCACCTTGTGGGGTATTGGCTGTATCATAGCGGTCAAATTATTGTCGTAGGATGCTGGAGAGCCCATAGTGAACAATCAACCATCAGTGTGAAAAAAAGAATCGAACGCACCTACCACGTGCACGTGCATGCATAGGGTTTGAACTCACAATCATCCCCAAATATCCTGTATTTGAACTACGTAGACCATTCGGCGCAGAGGCCCAAAATTTAATCTTACATGTGTTAATTGTTTATTTGTTGTGTTCTTGTATATACATGTACTTATTTATTTGTAATTTAACGTAATTTTGCAATAAGGTTTATCCACAAATCAAATAAATACGAACCTTTTGGGCTTCATCCTTTTCGAAATGTAATTTAATCATAGCAGTTAAAACGTCAACTGTAGTTTCAATCATGATGTCACACTTGGTATTTTCCATATTATTTGAACCATACAATCCTGTTAAATGTTGAAATTGTATTAAAAAAAATGAAAATTAAGTGGGGTATCTTCATTTCTAAATTCGTTAAGTCATATTTCTCTAGTTTTTATTTTTTGGTTAAACTGACAGCTCTTTTCAAGTATCCAAAAGCACAAAGCGTGTTATTTATCATCTCTAATTAAGTCTTTTACTTGGTTTAAAAGCTGTCCATTTGTTGCCACTAAGTCTCTCGCCCTCAAACTCTTTTCCAGCTGCAGCTAAATCAAGTCGAGGTAATTCTGCCCTTCCTCTAATGTCGAAGTAAGATATTTTGAATTTAGCAGGCATTTTGACTGTTTATATATGATCTTAATTGCTAATGAAAACTGAAAAGTATGTACAAACTACCGATGCAATGTGTATTATATATACTAAAATTATGTCATTTATATAAATACTGCCTTTAATCGATGTTCTATTTATTGATCCCATCGATATATAACTTGTATGAATAGATAGCCCCACTGGTCACTCGTAAGCGGTCGATACACATGTATGTTTATCTAATTGAATAGTACAAGTCGGACGTTCCTATGTAGAGAATCTTCCAGTAAATAAACTTTTTATATAGATTAGACCGTTGGTTTTCCCGTTTGATGGTTCTACACTTAAATAAATGTAAGCCCTTTATAGCTGTTTGAGCCAAGGCTCCGTGATGAAGACCGTAGTTTGACCTATAATGGTTTACTTTTATAAATTGTGACTTGGATGGAGATTTGTCTCATTGGCACTCATGTGGTATGACTTTTCCAAAAAAAAAACAAAAAAACCCCAAAAAAAACGGAGGAAATAAAAAGGAAGTGATTGCAACATCTTTTAGCAAAGATCGGTTGATCTAAAATAAATTCCTTACCTTGATTTCTAATCAGATCAATCAGTTAGTGCCCGTATGTCATACAAATATTGCAATCAATGTACATGTGTGATGTTAAATCGTATCGTTATTTGATTGATATAGTGTTATTAAATTGAGGCAGTTCATGTGAAAGATAAGTCTGAAGGTGTAAAACTTTGTTGTTATTGGACATGTAATAGGAGAGGTGGATTAAGGTGGGAAATGGGGGGGGGGGGGGGGGGGGGGTACTGTTTGCCCGCCCCCCCTTTTTTGGAAAAAAAAATGGTTGCTTATATAGGAAATCACTGAAGCGTGACTGGAGTGGGCCCCCCTTAGGCAGTCAGTGGGCCCCCACTTATGAAAATTTCTAGATCCGCCAGTGAATAGTGATACCCATTACAGACTTCGTAATGACATGAAGGATGTGTTTTACATTCATTTTTTTCCTAAGCCTATCATGCAACGGGAGATATGATAACGATGGATTAAGGCAAGTTGGAGACTCATACAGACAAGATGTTATACACACATGTGTAGCAAACACTTCGTCGGTGGGAAAGAACCAACTCACATTCATCCCGATCCGCTGCCTGCACTTTACAGTTTTCTAAGTTGTGTCATGTGTACTATTGTTTTTCTGTTTGTCTTTTTCATTTTTAGCCATGGCGTTGTCAGTTTGTTTTAGATTTATGAGTTTGACTGTCCCTTTGGTATCTTTCGTCCAACTTCTTTTATACACAATGAGAAACAGGTGAGTGAGTGTATATCAATCACCAATGAAGATCTCATCTTTGCAGACCAGGGATTTACCATAGACGATTTATTGATGTCACGACCAGCAGTCAAATAGGTTCTTCTCATATATCTTATGATGGAATTATACTAAACCCCTTCCGGGAGGAATTGTGCTTCATATTCATAGGATGAAGACATAATCTTTCAATCAGTTTAATTGAGGTCTGGAGCTGACATGTCAGTAACTGCTAGTAGTCCTTTGTCAATTTATGTATTATTGTCATTTTGTTTAGTTTCTTTTGTTACCTATTTTGACATTGGACTCGGACTTCTCTTAAACTGAGTTATACTATGCTAAGTGTTGTGCCTTTAGTTTTTTTGCTACATTGACTAGAGGTATAGGGGAGGGTGGAGATCTAAAAAAGCATGTTTAACCCCGCCGGATTTTTGTGCCTGTCCCAAGTCAGGGGCCTCTGGTCTTTGTTAGTCTTGTATGATCTTTAATTTGAGTTTCTTGTGTATAATAATTCGGAGTTTAGTATGACGTCCATTATTACTGAACTAGTATTATATTAGTTTAGGGGCCAGCTAAAGGACTCCGGGTGCGGGAGTTTCTCGTTGCATTGAAGACCCATTGGTGGCCTTCGGCTGTTGTCTACTCTATGGTCGGGAAGTTGTCTCTTTGACACATTCCCCATTTCCATTCTCAATTTCACTGTGTTAAATATACTACCAATTCTTGGCAAAAGAACCAAATTCACTCCAGAAGAGGAGTTTTAAGCCAGACGTATTAATTGCTAAACAAGAATTCATGTAGATCTAGAAAGATTTATAGAACGTATCAAGAAATTTAAATTACTTATTGGGAATATTCCTCTTTCATTGACAGCAATAGCTATTCAGATGGGTTTGGTGGCAACCTGCCTTGCCAATTTTCAGGAACCACTAGTTGGATAATTTGTTAATACTTATACTTATACGTGTAATTGTTATTATGTTATACTTACTACAAAGCCATTCATACAAACACATACATGTACTCACCAATAATGTGCGTACATTTACACATATATACCTGTTTAATTTTACTCCTGATATATCCTTTATATTTAGTCCCCCTCTTTTTCGAATCTTTATATTTAGTCCCCCTCTTTTTCGAATCTTTATATTTAGTCCCCCTCTTTTTCAAATCTTTATATTTAGTCCCCCTCTTTTTCGAATCTTTATAGTTTTCACTATATTATTGTCTGTTCTGTAAACGATCCCATCCAGATCCTTTTCTGTGAAACACGATAGAGGCTGGCTCTGAATGGGGATCTTCATTTCTTAATATCTTCTTTTTGACCATTTTCCCCTATATTGATTCTTATTCTCTATTCTTTATATTTTAGAACCCATGGCCAATTATTTTCCATTTTTAATTTTTTTTCGGCCCATTTTTTTTTTTTTAAATAATTCTTTATTTTTTAGTTCCTGATTCTGCTTTTTTAGCTCACAGGGCCCACAGGGCCAAGTGAGCTTTTCCCATCACTTGGCGTCCGGCGTCCGTCGTCGTCCGTCGTCGTTGTCGTCGTCGTTGTCGTCGTCCGTCGTCGTTAACTTTTACAAAAATCTTCTCCTCTGAAACTACTGGGCCAAATTAAACCAAACTTGGCCACAATCATCATTGGGGTATCTAGTTTAAAAATTGTGTCCGGTGACCCGGCCAACCAACCAAGATGGCCGCCATGACAAAAAATAGAACATAGGTGTAAAATGCAGTTTTGGCTTATAACTCAAAAACCAAAGCATTTAGAGCAAATCTGACTGGGTAAAATTGTTTATCAGGTCAAGATCTATCTGATCTGAAATTTTCAGATGAATCGGACAACCTGTTGTTGGGTTTCTGCCCCTGAATTGGTAATTTTAAGGAAATTTTGCTGTATTTGGTTATTATCTTGAATATTATTATAGATAGAGATAAACTGTAAACAGCAATAATGTTCAGCAAAGTCAGAGTTACAAATAAGTCAACATGACCGAAATGGTCAGTTGACCTCTTTTAGGAGTTATTGCCCTTTATAGTCAATTATTAACCGTTTTTTCGTAAATCTTAGTAATCTTTTCCAAAAATCTTCTCCTCTGAAACAACTGGGCCAAATTAATCCAAACTTGGCCACAATCATCTTTGGGGTATCTAGTTTAAAAAATGTGTCTGGTGACCCAGCCATCCAACCAAGATGACCACCATGGCTAAAAATAGAACATAGGGGTAAAATGCAGTTTTTGGCTTATAACTCAAAAAACAAAGCATTTAGAGCAAATCTGACGTGAGGGATAACTGTTTATTAGGTCAAGATCTCTCTGCCCTGAATTTTTCAGAGAAATCAGACAACCTTTTGTTGGGTTGCTAACCCCGAATTGGTAATTTTAAGGAAATTTTGCAGATTTTGGTTAATATCTTGTATATTATTATAGATAGAGAATAATGTTCAGCAAAGTAAGATCTACAAATAAGTCAGCATGAACAAAATAGTCAGTTGATCCCTTAAGGAGTTATTGGTCTTTATAGTAAATTTTTTACAATTTTCATAAATTTTTAGAAAATATTTTCCACTGTAACTATTCAGTAAAGTTCATTATAGATAGAGATAATTGTAGCAACAAGAATGTTCAGTAAATAAAGATCTAAAAACACATCACCATCACCAAAACAATTTTGTCATGAATTTATCTGTGTCCATTGTTTGATATGCACATAGACCAAGGTGAGCGACACAGGCTCTTTAGAGCATCTAGTTTTCCATTCTTGTCTTTTCTGTAAAGCCTATCAACCCTCATAATACAGCATTTATATACTGTTAGAATATTTGCTTGTATATAATGTTTGTGTTAACACTAGCTCACTTTTTGTAGCCTTATAATACTTTTAATTCGAACGTCACTGCTGAGTGGTTTGAAATCAGACGAAACGCACAGCTAGCGTATAAAACTATACGCCTGAAATCTTTGATGAGAGATTTGTCACTGCTACATAATTAATAATAAAACAATAATACAGCTTCATAATATTTTAATTCAGAAAATTGCAATTTGTAAAACACATTCAATAAACAGATAACTATAAAATAAAAGAAGTACAAATACCATGTACTATTGTATACGATGTAAATAATTTCAAATATTTGTTCACATTCTTATGTTTGTTAATGTAAAACCATGTAAAAATTGAAATAAGTAAATGAAAGAAAAAAAATGAGTATGTTCCTTGATTTACATGTCTGCTGCCGGTCGCTTTTCCAAATATTTCTGTACATTAGCATTTGTTTTTACACTTTCGTAAAACTTTTTGATTTCAGGAAAGTCTTTGTACACACCTTCTCCCATCGTTGGGTTACATGTAAGTTTATCAAGCATGTCAAAAGCAGCCATATCCGCAACTGTCAACTACAAATAATAAAAAAGAAAGAATAATATCGTGCACTTTTTTTTTTACAACTATTTGAAATGACAAAGCTACCAAGGAATATGCTATTTTAATTTTAAATTAATCACGTGGTCAAAAAAGTAAACTGATTACCAAAGATTCAGAATCTAAATATCCTAAAAAAGATTATACTGACTTGATTGTTGTTTAACGCCACTTCAGTTCAATTGAGCTATTAGACTATTTTTTGGAGGTCAGTTTTCATTGATGCAGAAACTCGGAGTTCCCGGACAGAACCAAAGACCTTCAAAAGGATTACAGTGACAATCCTAGCCAATTAAGAATGGAGGCGAACAAACCAGTCGCGTGTCGACTGGTTAGCGATATATGTTATTGCAAAGGATCCCTCGATCATGGAGGCTACCTGCATATTGGCTCTAGAAATGGATTATCATTAAAACGTGATATTCTTTTTTTTATCATTTATCATTTATTCTTTATTTATTCAGAACAAAATATATGTTCTTCTGGTCCCAATGATTTGCTTTATATATATATTTGTTACCTTCGATCCAACGAGAAATTTTCCTCCATTTTCTTTGAGTACCTTGCACAAATATGTGAAATATTGGGGCAAAACGTCTGTACTAAACTTTTTACCAAGTTCTTCCTAGATAAAAAAAAAATAAAAATACTAAATGAATATGTGTAACCTATCTTGTAAAAACTTTTATGAAATAATAGTACAAAAACGTCTGAAATGTGTTGCTGATATCAACGTTATTCGAACGAACTCTGTTTTCATTTTGCAATCTTACTACATTTCCTTATTTTCAAATTAAGAGTCTCACGATTGTTATTCTCAATGCAATTTGAAAACATTTGATCGACATTGCGATTCTCGTAGATGAATCCATTCTGATGGTCAACGTTATTGTAAAGATTATCGTAGATGAATCCATCCTGATGGTCAACGTTATTGTAAAGATTATCGTAGATGAATCCATCCTGATGGTCAACGTTATTGTAAAGATTATCGTAGATGAATCCATCCTGATGGTCAACGTTATTGTAAAGATTATCGTAGATGAATCCATCCTGATGGTCAACGTTATTGTAAAGATTATCGTAGATGAATCCATCCTGATGGTCAACGTTATTGTAAAGATTATCGTAGATGAATCCATCCTGATGGTCAACGTTATTGTTAAGATTATCGTAGGTTAATTAGTCTTGATGCTCTATATTGTTTAGATTTTCAAATGTAAATCAGTTTGAGGCTCTATATTGTTGAGATTTTCAAATGTATGCATGCAAATCAGTCTGAGGATCTATAAATGTATATGATTGATATTTTTGTAAGTAAACAAGTCTTTATGCTCAATATGATGTCAATACGACCTGATTATTATGCTAATTTCAGACACACCAGGCCATCATTTCATATCTTAATTGTGACAATGCTTAACCCCATCCGTGAACTCGTTTGTTATATTAGAGTTTCTATTAAAACTATTAGTCTTTAAAAATATAGTTATTTATATCTTATTGATTGATAATTGATTAATTGATTGATGGTGTTAAACGCCACCTCGTGGGGTATTGGCTGTATCATAGCGGTCAAATTATTGTCGTAGGATGCTGGAGAGCCCATAGTGAACAATAATAAAAAAAAATTTGTCATATAAGTAACATTATATATACAAGTAAAACTAACTAAGAGTCCCCTGTCCTCATCTCTAAAGATTGTTTGAAAAAAGGAACATGTTTTTTTTACTTGGTTTATATTATAATGATTTAGTAGGACTACTAGTTTTTGAGTATCAATCAACCATCAGTGTGAAAAAAAGAATCGAACGCACCTCCACGTGGACTTGCATGCATAGGGTTCGAACTCACATTCAAACCAAAGTATCCTGTATTTGAACTACGTAGACCATTCGGCGCAGAGGCCCAAAGTTTAATCTTACATTCGTTAATTGTTTATTTGTTGTGTTCTTGTATATACATGTACTTATTTATTTGTAATTTAACGTAATTTTGCAATAAGGTTTATCCACAAATCAAATAAATACGAACCTTTTGGGCTTCATCCTTTTCGAAATGTAATTTAATCATAGCAGTAAAAACGTCAACTGTAGTTTCAATGATGATGTCACACTTGGTATTTTCCATATTATTTGAACCATACAATCCTGTTAAATGTTGAAATTGTATTAAAAAAAAATGAAAATTTAGTGGGGTATCTTCATTTCTAAATTCGTTAAGTCATATTTCTCTAGTTTTTATTTTTGGTTAAACTGACAGCTCTTTTTGATGGAGGGAGCGAAGTGTCCATAGAGAACAACTAACTTCGGCTTCGAAGACAGTTTATCTTGCTGGAGAGACATTCACGGATCCAGCCATTTCGAAGCGGGTGGGGTCCAACCCCTAGAACACCATGCAACATTAAAATGATATGAACAAAAGAGGTACAACCTCTGTAACAATCTCAATCACCAATCAATCCGCCCTTGTATTTTTATTGATTATCTCACGGTGTTCTTGGAGGCCGTGCAATAACCTGCTATTGTCAATTATGTATTTGTAGTTTGGTCTTTCTGGATGAAGTTGGTTAATCTTGTTCAATATCTGTTTTTTTTTTTTTTTATACTAGTCCAATTTGAGAATTTTCTTAATACTGGTTCACACACGTAAACTGTTGATACTGTAAATATTCGTAAAAGACCTTTAGATTTCGGGGCCTTTTATAGCCGACTATGTGGTATGGGCTTTGCACATTGTTGAAGGCCTTACGGTGACCTATAGTTGATATTTTTTGTGTTACTTTGGTATCTTGTGGACGGTTGTCTCATTGGTAATTATACCACTCTTTTTTTTTATATTTCGAGATAGTGAACAAGATGTTAAATATGTTAATTTGCAGTTTGCTTAACCCCAGGAACACATTGCAAAGAACTATAAAATAAAATATATAGCAAACACTAATAAATTGTATTATTCTTCTTTATATTTAACATGTACTCTTTTGTGTAATATGATATTTGTTTGCAGAAAAATCACCGATAAACCAAAGTGAACCATTTCATCGATTAGCAGTTTTCAAAAAGTCCTTTCAGACGTTAATTATAAATCTTACCGAATTCACGTGCAAGGTATCGGGCAATGGCACCGGTCTGGTTAATCATAGTTTTATCATCCACAGTTAATACAGGCATCTGACCATATGGTGTTTCTGAAATATATAAAAAAATAACTTAATGTTTTTAATAAATTCAATATTTTTTGGTCAATTTTATTGCAAACTGTGTTTTGTATTGATATTGCTGTGATTGTGTTAGCTCGATAAGAATTTCTGTTTTGCCACTAAGATAGTTTTATAAATGAAGAGGTATATATATGCAGCTTTATACAAAAAGTGTTTTCCAGTGATTTGACGCTTTTTATGTTGGTCTCTTCTGGACAGTTGTTCGGTGACCTATTATTGTTTATTTCTGTGTCATTTTTAATTTCACAGAAATTAACAAATAAAGGTCACCGTAAGACCTTCAACAATGACCAAAGCCCATACCGCATAGTCAGCTATAAAAGGCCCCGAAATGACAATGTAAAATAATTCAAACGAGAAAACTAACGGCCTTATTTGTATATAAAAAAATGAAAGCATGTACATTTATGAATAAGTTAACTCTTCCTTTTGTTAAATTTTCTGGCCATGCATTTCCACGTATAACAAAATGTGATTTGCGGGATCATGATATGTAAAGCCGTTTAAAAGATTGCAATTTAATTAATTTTGATTGACCTACACATTTAAAGTTTTTTGCTGAAACAACAAAAATTCTTGCTGAAAGCCGTAAGGTCATAGAGGATGGCAATGAAAATAATACGGCAACTCTTTTAACATTAATCTTAAGTGTTGTAACATCTGTTGAACATAGTATAAAAAAGATTGAATCTGGTATGGAAAGTATAGAGAAAATAAAAACAACTGTCACACTGCTATCTGCTGATCTGCGTACACATACGAAAAATTTGAAAGATCTAGAAGAAAAAAGTAATACTCTGGAAACTAGCGTACAAGCTATGAGTGATATGTATGATCAATGTAAAACAGAATATAAAACTTCATCAAACCAAATTAGCGCTCTCAACAAAAAAGTTGACTATCTTGAAAAAAAGTTGGAGCAAAGCCAAAAAAGTATCGGTCAATCGTCTACAAAACAGGTACAAGACGATGAAATAATTGAACTTAAAGATAAAATATTAGACCTCCAGTGCCGTAGTATGAAGAATAACCTCATTTTCACAGGCCTTTGTCATTCAAAATTTGAAAATTGTGAAAACAAACTCCGAGGATTCATACGTCAAGAATTAGAAATAAATCACTTCATTGAGTTTGGAAGCGTTCATCGCTTTGGTAAGCCTGGTCTTAATGGTGCTCGCCCGATCGTCGCTCGATTCATTTATCACAGCGACCTCCAATTTGTGCTTAATAACGCCAACAAGCTGAGAGGTGCCCCATTTGGCATAAGTGAACAGTTCCCTGCAGAAATTGTTAAACGTAGGAAAAAACTATTCCCGATAATGAAAGAAGCTAAGCAACAACAAAGGGATGTAGTTCTCGTCCGGGACCGCCTGTATATTGATGGACAACTTTACAATATACAGGAAGATGACGACTTTGAAAGACATATGGAAAGTGACAGTGCTGCAAACCAATCCCCTCCATCACCATTGAGGTCACCGCCGAACAACAGAATAACGCCAGATAAAAGACCAACTAAAAGACGTCGTCAAAATGGTACAACGCCGAGTTAGGGATGTCAGGGAGAACCCACAAGCACAAGTCTTATTGTAGATAATTCAAACTGTTTCCATCATAATGACATTAATAAACCTGTTTTGAATGTTATCAAAACAAAATTAAAAAGTAAAATTGATGAGGTTGATCAAACCGAAAATATTGACAATCAAAATGTTATTGATAAAAATGTAATTATGACTACAGACAGTTTCTATGATACAAATGCTTCTTTTGATACAGAAAATTTAGATATGTCAAATAGTGGTTTAAAAATTACATCTCCTGATATGCTCAATATTTTATCACTTAATTGTTGTGGAATTATTAAAAAACCACAATATCCTGAATTTGAAACTTTGTTAAGAAGTCATGACATTATATGCTTAGTTGAAACCAAACTTGATGATAGAGATGAAATAAAACTACCAGGTTATATATTTAAATTTAAAAATAGAAAAAAAAATGCAAAAGTGAAATCTGGTGGAATACTACTTGGTTACAAACAGAAATATGAACACTTCATTGAGGTAATTGATACATGTAGCAAGTTTGTTTTTTGGTTCAAGATAAGTTCTAAAATTATGAACACTGATACCGATACAGTTATTGGAATTGTGTATATTCCACCAGAGTACACGTCTTATGCATCTTGGGATGCTTTTAGTCAGATTGAAAATGAGTTTCTGGACTTGTCATCACGATATAAATTTGTCAGTTTGGTTGGAGATTTTAATGGTCGAACAGCATCAGAGAAAGATTTTCTTACTTTAGACTCACATGATCCTTCAAATAATTTCTCTGATTTAATAGAAAATAGTGTGTCCATTTTGGACTTTCTAGATATTCCGAGGGAAAGAAAAAATAGAGATATTGGAAAAAATAGGTATGGTTCTTTATTATTGGACTTTTGCAAGGGGAATAACTGTTTTATACTTAATGGGAGGATAAATGGTGACAAGGAAGGAAAGTTGACTTGCAGGAATGCAAGTGTTGTAGATTATTGCATTAGTAATGTGAATTTTATAAATAGATTTTGTACTTTGGAAGTAGTAGATTTTTCAAAATTATTTTCTGATGTACATTGTCCATTGTCTATTAGTGTGTATGCAACAAATGTAGAAGGATGTGAGGTACCTGATTATATAGAAGAAAGTGTAGAAAGGATAAGAAAGTGGGACAGTGATAAATTGATAGAATTTCAGCAAAATATAAACCAAGGTAAAATAAAAGATCTTTTGTATAACCTTAAAAAACCAAGGGTTGATGTAAATGTAAATATACATGTTGAGAAACTATGTGAAATTTTTATAGAAAGTGCAAAAGCTACATTTGGCATTTCTCATAGTAAAAACGGGAAAACACGTCAGAAATCGTTTATGAGTAAACCCTGGTTTAACCGAGAATGTAAATTTGCGAGACAAAATTATCGTAAATTTAGACGAAAATTTAAAAAAAATCGAACTACAGTAAATAGATCCAATTTGGCTGGATCGGAAAACATATACAAGAAAACTCTCGACAAAAATCATAGATTATACCGACAAAATCTTTCAAAAAAATTGAAAGAATTGAGAACAAAAAATTCTAGAGACTATTGGAAAGTACTTAACCAGGGAAAGCGTAAAAAACAACCGGATATCCCAATAGAGAAATTATTTGAATTCTTTAAGGATCTAAATGCTTCTCCAACGGATGATAATGGAGCTGATTTACCACCTCTCGACGAAGAGCAGGTTAATCAACTTAATTATGACTTGAATTTGTATATAGAAAAAGGAGAAATTTTGAAATGTATTAAAAATTTGAAAAACGATAAATCTTGTGGTGAAGATGCTGTTACAAATGAATACATAAAAGCAACTTCAAACCAGCTTATCGATATTTATGAAACATTATTTAATTTGATATTTGATACCGGATTTGTACCAGAGAGTTGGTTAGTTGGTAATATCATACCAATATTCAAGAATAAAGGAGACCGAAATAATCCTAAAAATTTTCGGCCAATTACCATTGTCAGTTGTTTGGGTAAACTGTTTACGGCTATTCTAACCGCGCGTTTGAACAAATATTCTGACGATTTCCTAATTTTACATGAAACACAATGTGGCTTTAGGCAAGGCTTTAGCACTATGGATAATTTATTTATATTACATTCTTTGTTTGAACTTTTGAAGAAAAGAAAGAAAAAACTTTATTGTGCATTTATAGATTTTGAAAAGGCTTTTGACAAAATTTGGAGGGATGGACTTTGGCATAAACTACTGTTAAACAATGTAAATGGGAAAATGTTAAATGTGATTCAAAGTATGTACAAAGATATTAAATCAAATATTATTTTTAATAACAGCAAGTCTGATTATTTTCCATGTAATAATGGGGTAAGGCAAGGGGAAAATATGTCCCCTTTTTTGTTTGCAGTTTTTTTGAATGACTTGGAAATTTTTTTACAAACAAAAGACCGTAAGGGCCTTTTGACAGTTACAGAAGAATTAGAACATGAACTTGATGTATTTCTCAATATCATTTTATTATTATATGCTGATGATACTGTGTTAATGTCTGAAACACCAGAAGATCTTCAAATACAGTTAGATTTTTTTAATGAATACTGTAACTACTGGAAATTAAAAGTAAATGTATCCAAAACCAAAATATTATGTTTTTCATATGGAAGATTACCGGACAATTTACACTTTGTTTTAGATGATCAAGAAATAGAAATCGTTCAAGAGTTTAGCTATTTGGGTATATTGTTGACAAAAACGGGAAATTATAAAAAGGCGATTAAATCACAAGTTGAAAAAGGGACAAAAGCGATGTATGAGATACTAAAAAGGGGAAAATTTCATAGCCTATCAGTTTCTTGTCAGTTAGATCTTTTTGATAGAGTTGTAAAACCTGTTCTTTTATATGGATCAGAAATATGGGGATTTATCAACTGTGATATTGTCGAAAAGGTTCATCTAAAATTTTGTAAGTTGCTCCTAAATCTGAAATCTTCCACTCCAAACTGTATGATATACGGTGAGCTAGGACGTTTTCCACTCTCTATTGATGTAAAATTAAGGATGATATCCTACTGGTCTAGATTAATTATGGGAAAACAGTCAAAGTATTCATGTATTATTTATAAGCTACTGTACCACTTGTATTGTACTAAACACATAGATTTTAAATGGTTAATATGTGTTAAAAATATATTCGATGAATGTGGATTTTCTTATATCTGGAACACACAGCTCTTTTTAAATGATGTATGGTTGAAATATAATATTAAAGTAAGATTGTGTGATCAGTTCAAACAAACATGGAACGATACTATTCAAAATTGTTCCAAAGCCTTGAATTATCGTATTTATAAGAATTTATTGTGTTTTGAAGAATATTTTAATATTTTAGACGAAAAAGATTTTTTGACATTATGTAAATTTAGAATATGCAACCATAAACTTCCAGTCGAACTTGGAAGATGGTACAATATAGAAAGGGAAAATAGAAAGTGTAATTTATGTAAGCTAGATATTGGAGATGAATTTCATTACATTATTAATTGTTCACATTTTAGAGAAGAGAGAAATAAATTTATAAATCGAAATTTTAGTGTAAGGCCAAACATTATTGTATTTACTGAAATTATGTCGTCTACAAATAGGACAGATCTCATTAATTTATGTAAGTTTATACGAATTATAAACAAGCGAGTGTGTCCTCCTGAATAAGTTCTTTTTGTCTTTGCTGTTGTTGTATATATTGTATATTTATGTTTATGTAGTTAATATATTGTATTATACATGCATGTCTACTCTGTACCTATGTATTTGGTGATGAGAATAAAGATATATATAAAACGAGAACAGCTTTAAACAATTACAAATATACCGCCGTAAGCACGGTTATATTAAATTTGAAAGAATGCTAGTTTAATTATCTAAACGAGAAAATATATGGCTGAACAAAAGGAAAAAATAAACCCAACAAAATACAAATATTATTAAACCTATACAGAATTTGATATAATTGTATTAATGGACATTCTAATTAAGTAATTGATATATCGTTTTGTGGTGATGGCCATGATTCTATGTAGATTTCAGTATGGTACTGATCGATCCTCTCTAGGTAGGATAGGGGAAAAAGAGGGAGAGGTAGTTTCTTTCCTGGACAAACTTTTTTTTCCCGTTTTTCAATAAGGCACAAGAACATAATATAACATGTATACTTTGAACCTTACGTGTTATTTAATTTTCCCTTACTGTAAAATCTATGCAAAATATTTTGATCGTTTCCACTTACTCTTCTGAAATAGTATATTTTTTTGTTATTAAAAATACTAAGAATCACACATTTTGATAATAAAATAATTCCTCCGACCAACACCCTTCCCCACAAGAAATTCTACTAAACCGCATAAATAGAAGTTAATTTTGCCTTTTGTTAAATTTTCTTGCCATGCATTTCCACGTATAACAAAATGTGATTTGCGGGATCTTAATATTAAAAGCCGTTTAAAAGATTGCAATTCGAATAATTTTGATTGACCTCCAAGTTTAAAGTTTTAAAACGAGAACAGCTTTAAACGCAATTACAAATATACCGCCGTAAGCACGGTTATATTAAATTTGAAAGAATGCCTGTACTATGGTCGTTTTAAATTTGAAAGAAATGCTCTTATAATGGTCGAAATGAGAAAATAAATGGCTGAAAAAATGGAAAGGAAAAAAAATAACCAACAAAATACAAATATAGTTCAACCTTTACAGAATTTGAAATAACTGTAATGGACAACTTACAGCAAAACCTGAATTATTTATGTTATAGAAAGATTTATTTTGTTGAAATAAAAAAAGAAATATGTTTTGCCGCGAATGAATTGCCAATTGAGGCAAAAGTAAAGCACCGAAAATAAGTTATAGATATTATAATTTAAGCTTTTTCTTGTATATATAACATCCCGAAGTAAAAAGGTAGAAATATTCATTTTGATAGTTTTCCCCTTCGGTCTTTCAAAACTTTTAAAAATATTCTTTTCTCGATTTGATTATGAAGATCGTGGCCATAATTTTATGAAGTTTTCAGTATGACACGGCTAGGGCCGTAACTGGGGGAGAGGGAATAGTTTCTTTAATTATTTTTACAAAAAAGATAAGAATTAAAACAACTGAACTACACATGAACCGTTTTATAAACAAACAAATATATTCGATCTGATCTTACTTGACTCATCTCAATAACTTGCTTTTTTGTAATTAGTACTCCCCCCTTTTTTCCAGACCCCACTGATTTTTGGTTACCCCTATATGCCACAGTTTTTATCCCTGATTACCACATCCCCACTCAGTATTTCAAATCCCCCAATACATGTCTTTAATCCTCTCTTACTTGGTTTAAAAGCTGTCCATTTGTCGCCACTTAGTCTCTCGTCCTCAAACTCTTTTCCAGCTGCAGCGAAAACAAGTCGAGGCAATTCTCCTTTTCCTCTGATGTCGAAGTAAGATATTTTGTATTTAGCAGGCATTTTGATTAAATGTCGATGTCTTGATTACAAATGAAAAAATGAAAAGTTTGTATTAACTACCAAAGCTATTTAATTTTATACTTAAACCATGCCCTAAATTATGCCTTTAATCCATGTCCTATATATTGACACTATCGATATATAACTTAAAACTTGTATAAAAAGATCTAGATAGTTCTTCTGGCTACACGTTAGCGGTCGAAATGTTTATTTAATGGATTATTAAAGGTCGATCTGACGTTCCCATTGAACGAATCTTCCAATAAATGACCATCTGACACAATAGTGTCATAATGACTTGGCAAAAACATAGAAGAAATAAATAGAAAGTGATTATTACTATTTCCTGTATTTTTAGCAGAAATTTCTAAATTGAATATGAATATTAAATAACATCTACATACACATCTACATGTACATCGTACGTTGAACTGTCAATCTTGACCAATACTTTATGCTTCCGTTGGGAGCAATAAATTATAGAGTAATTTCATAAGATGAAAACAAAAATATATAAAGATAGTATAAAGTATAATTTTTTTTTTATTATAAAGTAAAATTAATAATTAAAAGAAAGATGTATTCTCTTGCTTTTCAATCATCTAGCCTGAACGAATCCGGCTCCGCTCTAAAGTTTGAACGGTGGCTTGATAGAAAGTCTTTGTATATTATTTAATAAATAAATTGTCAATACATGACTAAATTTTATTATAATTATATGTTGTCTTAGCATTTGCTTCCTAGTGTATACCTAGCATTTTCAATAAAGATTTGTCCCTGTGTTGCTTTGTTGAATATTAGCCGACTAGTCTTTGCTGTTACTCCTTAATGCCATGTTCGGAGAAGCAGCAAATACCAATTTTAAAGTCTTTGTTTTTACGAAGTCGCAAATCCACGATATCCCGCACTCGAGACGAACTCGCTATATCACGAGAACAATAAGGCGGTATATGCATATTTTCATCTCTGTCCCTGGTCCTCAACATTATATTTAAATTAGGGTGTGAACTATATATTGCTTCTCAGTATATTTGTTGTCTTGAAGCCAATTCGCTCCGGATACACTCCTGAAATCAACATTTAATAAATATTCAAAATAATTGACGGGTACATGTACTACAGGAACATAAATATAAAAAGATGTGATATGAGTGCCAATGAGACAATTCTCCATTCAAGTCAAAATTTATTAAAGTAAACCATTACAGGTGAAAGTAAGGTTCTAAACACGGAGCATTGGCTCAAACCGATCAGCAAGCTATAAAGGGCCCCAACAATTACTAGTATAAATAACGTACTTTTTTTTATATTCCTTCGGAGCTTAAAAGTAAGTCCTTGATGAGGTGCAAAAATAAGAACATGCGGGAGAATTGCCAATTAGACAACTCTCCACCAGGGAGCAAATTACACATAGAAGTTAACAACTGCAGGTTACCATACAGCCTTCGATGATAATGAGTAAAAACCATACCGCTTAGTTAGGTATACTTATAATGTTGACTTTGGTTTTAGAAATTACTGTATGGTATAGTCGTGGTAAAGTTCCCCTCATTTATCTTCACGCATTGCAATTTGTCAATTCGTACGAAAATGCATCAAACAGAAACATGCAGCGCTGATTTTATATACTAGTATATAAAACAGTTATTTGCAATTTGTAAAATTTATGTAATCTGATGTTTTGTAAAGTGTAAAATATATACTCTATGACATTGAAATTCGAGTTGTAAATTTTGACCTTCTGGGTGAACAATGAGAGAATGTATACCATACCTATTGTTTGAATAAAATATGTCAGCGCTTTAAAAAAAAACAAGCTCATTATGAAATAAGATGCCTTGTATACACAAATATATAGTTTAAGGGTCTCTTTAAGTTCAGAACCATTGCAGAAAAATTTTGAAAAAAAAAAGAAAAAAATGTCGTCTCCCATCCGGTTTAACAACCGACTTTTCTTGCGAAAGGCCAAGTTTCACGCCTCTGAAACCGCGGTCTGAACACTTTGCAGATTCTTTGGAATATTGCCTTTGTCTTATCGTCAGAGTATACGTGAAATAGTTTCCACTGGATTGACAAGAAACAAACCTTAATGATCGGAGGAAAAACAAATCCCATTGGCCAAAATTTACATCGACTAATAACAAATTCAGCATTTCTGTATACATACCAGTAATTGATTCATTTCGTAGCTAAAGTAATTAAATTATTGATAGGAAATTTATTTTTGAATTTGGTCCATTCACTGTCACAATAAGTTTTCCATCAAATTCCATGTAGCATGTGTAGTGGTAGAATGTATATGTATACATAATGATAAATGTACATTCACAAGGTCGCGCTGGCACCAATATGTGTATAAGACAAAAACAAAATTTGATATATACAGGAATATGATGTACAGTAGATGTCGTTTGTTTATGTTATTTGTACGTGTTTCTCGTTTCTCGTTTTTTCCTCTCATATAGATTAGATCGTTGGGTTTCCGGTTTGAATGGTTTTACACGAGTAATTTTGGGGCCCTCTATAGCTTGTTGTTCGGTGTGAGCCAATGCTCCGTGTTGAAGGCTGTACATTTACCTATAATGGTTTACTTTTTTATTTTAAGTTGTTATTTAGATGGAGAGTTGTCTCATTGGCACTCACATCGCATCTTCCTATATCTACATTGTATCTAATGAGGTTTATACTGCTTTGTGCTGTAGCATACTCAATTCCTAAATTGATGGTTTTGCGTAACGTTTTGTTGTTGAAATCTCTAAATAATTTTCTACAAGGTGCATGTACGTTGTCTTGTTCCTATAAGTATATACTAATGCCCGCGTCACACTGTCCCGATTTTTATATACGATGGACACCCAAAAGCGAAAATTGTAAGTTCGTACGAAGTTGGTCCAGATCTTGTTAAAATACCAAACAGTGACAGAAGCAAGTACGATGAATAACGAAGTCTATACGATGGTGCCGAAATTATATACAATAGCAAAAGATGGACATACGAATGTTAACAGAAGACGGGTATTTAAGCTTCATATCTCAACCGAAGCCTACACGATGGATTACGAAGGCTACACGATGAATTACGAGGATGGCACGATGGCCATGCGATGTCTAATAGACGTCGTGCACAGCTTAGGATGCATTAAAATTATATTTACAATTTTCTGCATGTGTCATATACAAATATAGTGTCCATATTTGTCCCCAAATATATTACATACGAGGGGATGCCACGCTCGGCACTGCCTTGTTTGAACTGTGAAACTGTGCACTAGTCTGAATAATCACCCATAATTATGCCCATATTTACTGATCTATCTTAAAGGCAAGGTAATGAATTCGTTGATCCCTTTTATTCAAAAAGAGCTTTTTCCAGGAGAATATCATAATAATATATATTAATAGACAAAAGGAAGGATGTAAGGAAAGCAACAAATGCGGCAAAATATGACATATAGAAAACACAATGGTTATTGAGTATATATTCGTGTGAAAACAACTCAGACGATACACAAAAAATCAGAATAAAGAAGAAAAAGTTGGTTTCCCTATATACGTGTACCTGCAGTGTTGGTGTACGAGGCGCGTTTATGATTTTCATTATGTTACTTGATATGAAAAATTGACAAAAAATAATATTTCACTTGCAAAAGTAAATCCTGAGCCTGTTATAGCTGCTCTTCTTGTTCCATTTGAATTAATAGAGACAACGCTGTCGCCTTTCTTGTTCTCATAGAATCATATGATATGAGCTCCATATTTTGTGAACGTCTTTCTTAGCTGTCGTATTAGACTGACCAGTGCATATCGCGCATAGGACTTTAAATGTATTTTAGCGCGAAAATTTACTTACATTTAGCTGGATTTATTGCCGTCGTAGTTCCATCTCGTCGCCTTCGTACTTTTATTCGATGGCAACACAACAGGATTACGAGGTCTTCACGAGGTCGTGTTGCCATCGTTAGACCTTCGGGTAGCTTCTTGATTCATTCGTGTAGACATCGTAATGTACAAACTGCCCGATGGAAACGATGGAAACACGAATGCAATACGATGTTCAATGATGCATTCCCGGTGACATTGCGATGGTGATACGAACTCAATACGAACCCTCAACATCGGACGCACCTTCGGGAATTTTTTAACATGTTAAAAAATTTAGAACCCTTCCCGAAGTTGTCCCCGAAGGCTAGAAAAAGTGGCCGATGGTTCTACGATGGTTAAAGATGGCACTACGAATAGCCCGATCTGGATACGATCAGTCCCGATTTTGAAAATTTCCATAATCGTGTTGCCATCGGCGTAAAATTCGGAACAGTGTGACGCTTCATAATAGGAAACATACAAGTTACATTGTAGAACTAGAGCTCGAGTATGAGGGATAGCTAAATTATAAAGAAAGAGAAATATGGACTAGTAATATAAAGAACAGTACAATGACATTCTGGTCATTCGGATCTTTTTGCATGTTTATAGACCCTCGTTGGAAACGTCAAACTTATATTGCGAATAGGGGGTATCTGCACGGAAGAACGCGAAATAAAATTGCCATTTCACGATGTACGAACAATTAAAAATGTCTTGCACGTTGATCGTTTTACCGATTTTCCGAAACACGACGAATAACGAATCTTTTATACGGCTGCACGTGAAATAAAATGACAAAACACGTTGCACAAACATTACCCTTTACCACCCTCTGCGAATGGTATTACAGTATAATCCACACTTGAGTATTCCAACATCTTGCTTTTACCGACATATTTTCTTGGCCCAAAATTATGACTATCTAGACAGAAAACAACCTGAGTATTTCGACACCCTGCTTCATCCGACGTTTTTTTTTCTGGTCCTTAGTGTGTCGGAAAACAATGATTACACTGTATATTAAAATTTCTCACTCAAATGCAAATAATCAATCCACATACAGACATCTTATTGCTGATTGCTAGTTTTTTTATCCCGTTTTTAAATTCTATATTTTTATTTTTAGAATATAAGTTTGTTAACAACAGTTTGGATTGGAACTGTATGAACGTTATGGTACATGCAGTAGTTCAAGAAATGGGGTTTGACAATAATATTCAAAAACTGTGCAATTTCTAGGTTTTTCTAAAACTATTTCGCACTTTTATTTTTCTAACGTTTTCGATTTGACAATTTAGTACACGATAATAGGATCCGTCGGTTAAGTGAACAGTTATATTAGACTGAGAAAATGATAATTTAAATTCGATTTCTTAAATCTTAGATTGCACATTAACCATGGCTTAGGCATACATTAAAGTTTTACCTTAAATCTTAATTTACTTTTCTATCACTTTAAATTTAGTTTATTTCTTACATCAGTAATCTTGTTTTCTGTAAATCATACTTTGTAATATTTCATTCTGCTTAATAAAATATATCAGGAGCGAAGTGCGTAATTTTATTTATTACCGTTGAGTTATATATTTATTAATATGATTAAGTCAAGAACGTATTAAGTTATTGTCACACTGGTGGTTTTTACTTGCACAATTCAAAATAATAATAATTGATTGATTTTTCAAATAAAGATTTAGGTGACAAAATCTTTAAGTTAATAGGTTTATACTAAACATTGAATTAATCTTCATTATAAGTTTCTAATCTGCTTTATTTTTTGGATCAAAATAATCGTCATAGTCGCATTTACTTGATAACAAAAACGTTTTGAAAATTAGCTTCATAATCTGCTCGGAAAACGTTTCCACAAAGCATTAAAACATGACAGGGCATAAAAGGGATTCTATGATAATGCTATTATCTGTTCGTTTATTTGAAAAGTTATAGTTTAAATATTTTGTAAGAACGATCCTTTCCTTGAGATTTAAAATAGCAAGTATTTAAAACGCTAATGTAAAATTAAAGAATATAAATACAGAAATAAGAAAGAAACAATTATCATGGATCCGTGAGATTTCGACCGAGATACAAACATTTGAAAAGTTGGCGGGAAATTATTCTCTCCAGATTGTTAATACATTTAAATTCTGGACCCTTATTCCTTTGTAAAACTATGAACAAATAACAAAGGATTTATAATTTTTTTTAATACAGCTTTCAAAACTATATGTATCACAAATATGAAAAGAAAAGTAAAGTTTAGCAGGCAATAATTACAAGGTCATTATATGGATAAAGCCAGAGAAATCCGAATATATTTTTCAAAAATTTAAAAACAAGCTGTCGAATAGCCATCATCATTAAGAAATAACAAATACACAAGTTTTTTTGTAATTCAATAATGTAAAATAAACAAGTCGTGAAGAGGTTCACAAAAAAGTAAAATGGAGGAAAAAAAAAATAAAAAATGTATACTAATTTCAAGCTTAAAAATAGGAAAAATGGGGTTTACTAAGTTGTACGGACGCCATCACGAGTCTGTTGACCGTTATTGAAGATCCGATTCAAAGATGATAACAGAAATAAAATTTTCCTTAATTTCGTAACTACAATCCTGTCACTTTTCCCGAATATTGACTACACGAAATCTACATTCTACCGTGTTTATTCTAACATAAGCAACACGACTGGTGCCACAAGTGGAGTATGATTTGTTTACCCTTACAGAACACATACGTGTTCTATTATGAGTTTTTTGTACTAATAATTGTCTAGTAGTTTTTGTCTTTAATAGCATTTAAGTTCAGATTGTTTTCACGCGAATTATCCTTTATTTATCTACAGGCAATGTTTAATGAATGGCTATCATTTTATTTTAAAACTAATACAGTGTTTATAATATTTCTAATTCAAAAGTCTAAGAGTATATTTTCAAGCAGGTTATCGTTTATTAATTTGCATGCAGTTTTAAGGAATAATAATGGCTTTATTTGCAACAGTGTTTATAATGTTACCATGCACAAGAGTACAATGTAATTTTGAAAAATAAATACCAACTGTGATAAAAAAAAATGTCTTACATCATTGCCTAGCATAGCTCATGGCGTGAAGCTATCATTAACCATTTCTTATGAAATATAATTACCAATATAAAGTTATAGCATATATAGAATACCATTAATTATTTTTACAGGCGATGGATCATTTTGCGTAAGTTTGCTTGCTTGTTAAGAGCGACAAGCTTCAATCGGCAAAACTCGGTGGTTCCGCTGTCCTTCATATTGTTACATATATCGAGGTGTGCCGAATGCAAACCAGGGGTGGTGTTCTCGAAGCTATCTTAGGATTAGGACGTGTCCTAAGTCTATCTTATGACTAGTCTTTGTCCTAAGTCGTGTTCTCGAAGCTCTGTTAACTTATGATATATCTCATTTTTCGTCCTAACTTTAGGACACCCAATAAGGTGTCTTAAGAGCATCCTATCTTCATCCTAGTGTAATAAAGTTTGGATTTCGATTTATGCTCATTATTTTACGTGAAAATGAACATGAAATGAAACGCACCATCGGTTTTTAAGTCGTAAATAAAGAAATTGTGCAAGATTTTAAACTTTGAACTTCGTGTTTCACGATACGATTACACTACAAATTTAATTCTCTTTTCAAAACAAATTGTTCTCCAGTTTAAATAACAATTTTTTTTTTTATATAATTACATTGGTAGTTTTGCATTTAATTCTGTACATGTTATTATAAAATTCGTAAACAATTTTAATGAATAATTTCGTCCTTAATAAATGTTTTATCAAAATATATCTATAACGATTTGAATTTCGACTTAGGATATGTGTAGGACGTCCTAACATAAGATTCGTCTGAGATAGCTTCGAGACACAACTCAAGAGTGTCCTAACTTGATCTTAAGTCCATCTTAAAATTGGTCTAAGATGTGTCTTAGGACGAATCTTAGGATACTTTCGAGAACACAACCCCTGAGTTGTTTACATGTCATTGTTTTCGTCAAGTAATGATTTTATTTCAGACTTCTGTTTGAAGACTATTCATAACTGAGGTGTCAAGTACTATGACAGTTTATTTGTTGTAATACTAATTGAAAAAAAACCTTGTAAGAGTGCACGTACATGTTTAAAAGTAAAATATTCTGTTAGATACAAGTAGTCTAGAATTTCTGTAAATAAAAAAATAAAGTTCTTCATGATCATGACGCAAAAGATGTACAATCCTCTTTTCGTTTTTTATAATTATTATGTTTTCTTGTTCAGGTTTTAAAACTCTTTGTACATACATTCAAACCAAATGTTTTTTACTAGTGCTATTCGTCTACAGGTTTTAAAACTCTTTGTACATACATTCAAACCAAATGTTTTTTTACTAGTGCTAGTTAAGAATTTCTTTGACCAAGCGATGTCTTTTAGTAGGCTATAGGTACAAGGATTTTGTAATAGGTGACAAAACGATCACATTATAGAATACGATATATGTAATTTCTATTTTTGGATTTCAATTTCACGAAAAGTGTTTTTGAAACCTAATGTATTTGAAATGTATCATCAATGTTAATTAATTAGTATATTAAGTATTTTTTCGTTATATTATTAATGTCACAGATAATCTAATTACACTGCAAATAAACATATGTTCTTAACTTTGATCTGAGAGCCAACTCCGTAAACTTTACACTTTTCAATTAATACAACATGATTATCGGTATTGGATATTGTCACTTAATAGAAAAATGACAACCGACACAGGAAAAGAAAAAAAAAAGAAATATTAAGAGCCAATCCGCCAGAAAACCATGCAATATTCAGAAAATCGTTCAAATCGACAATCACAAATTGACATTTTTTTTATATATCATCTCAATCCTTGGCATGAAATAAAAAAAATTGGCCACTCAATTTTCGCAAGAATCGTATCTATTTTTAGTAACTGCCTCATTTGCATAATTATGTAAATTCATGATAAAACCAAGGGAAAATTCAACTTTAAATGCCTTTTTTAAAACTATCAATTCACATGCAAGCAAAACCTCCAATGTTGTTTCTGGAATGGTAAAACGGTTAAAAAAACTTCGAGCATTCAACTACATTTACATGCTGTCGAGTTTGGTCTATTCTAATGTGTGTTTTTAACTCAACTGTAAAGGGGTGCTTACACTCATTGATCACGGAAAAACAGACAGAAAGACAACTTTACACTGACATTTTTTATTATTATACTTAACTTTAAAATGCCAGATTTTGATTGGCTAATACGATTGCGATATTCAGCTTGATTTAGGAAAAAAACGAGGGTACAGCATATCTTTACATCCTACAAAAACAGACAATAAGTTACTTATCTAGCAATTCAAAGAATCATGTTTCTAGTACTAAAATATCAATCAGTAAACATTGTTTCTTGAAGATATCATGATAGTATACTCCTTATTGTATTAGGAAATATATCAGCAGCAAATTGCGTTATTTCATCAAATTTTGAATTACGTTGAATTGTAATTGATATACATTTTGGAAAATTGTATCAAAATATTTTCACACTGGAGGATAATACTATTATAAATATCTGAATTGATTATTCCAGATGAATATTTAGGGAACGGATTTTACCAGATGATGTGCTTAGATGACATATTGAATTAATTTTCATTATAAATGTCAAACTTGCTTCATTTATTGAGACTAAATTATCGTCGAAATAGCATTTACTTGATAACAAATAATTTTGAAAATTAACAGTATAATCTTTCGAAGAAACGATTCCATAAGTAATGACAAGGAACTTAAAAAGTAAAATCACAAAAATACTGAACTTAGAGTAAAATCAATTCAGAAAGTACCTAATAACATGGCAAAATCAAATAACAAAACAAATAAAAAACGAATGGACAAGAACTGTCATATTCCCTACCTGTTACAGGCAGTTTCAAATGTCGAAAATAGTGGATTAGATCTGTTTTTATACCGCTAACCCTCTCACTTTGATGACAGTCTCATCAAATTCCGTTATATTCATAATGAGGCGTGAACTTAACAGACACAATAAATAAAAATAGTCAAAATATGGGTACAGCATCCATCATCGTGTAACAATTTTTTAATTGGACAATTTAACAGAACACAAACACATCTATCTAGTAAACACATTCATTGATTCGCGTGTCTGACGTCAGAAATTCTTTTACGTCACATACATTTGTCGTTCAATGTACATACAAACAAATTTAAGATTTAACAAAGGCAATGTTAGCGTACAAGGTTAAAAAATCAAAAGTATGTAAGAATTAATTTCAGATATAGACCGATATTTGAAATAGTCCAAAAGTTATGTAGAATTTATAAGAATCCACAAATAGTTACATCCACTACGCGATTAAATGATTTTGACGTTTGTGGTTCAAAGTATTTTGTTATTCATAATAGAAATATATCATTTTAACATAAAATAGAACAATATCATACTGACGGGGTCTTTTAAAGTACAGAGCCACGTTAGAAGAACCAAAGACTATACAAAAAGACGCATATACAAAAAACACCAGCAAAAAATGAAAGACAATACAAGCACATTGATGGGATGTATAAGTACCGAGCCACGTCAAATGGATATCACATAAAACAATCTAACAGTAAAAGTTATATTAATAATCGAACATACACAAATGAAGAACAATAAACACGCTGTTAAGACGATAAACAACATCAGTACGCAGAATCTGAATATCGAAAATATTGGGAAATATATATCCCATATGCAGGTGAAGTTGGTATATTGCTACTAAGGTGGGGGAAATTTAAAATTTCAAGATTAAGATCGTCTCATTTGTCATAGATTCTAGTACTGAGATAATTGTGTAAGTCAAATTCGAGTCTAAAAAATGAGACAGAGGAAGCTGTTTTTGTTCTTTCTTTAATTTCTAGTTCTGGGGGATATATTAATGGAACCCAATCAGAAAAGTTCGGATTTTTTATTGAAAGAACATAATCAATATATCTGAAAGTGAAATTAAAAAATCTGGCTTCTTTAATCTTCTTGTTTTTGTGTCTGGGGGAACTCCGATTCATATGAAAATAGGAGGAGGTGGACAAGAAGTGGCGCATATTGTGTTCCCATAGGAATGCCGAAAATTTGTCGGAAAAGTGTATCTCCAAACTCAACAAATATGTTGTCGATAAGAAACTGCAGAATACTTACTACTTGTTCTTCTCTGTAGCATGTTTTACCATTCTGTTTGTCACCATTAACGAAAAATGCCTTATGAAATTCCATAGTAATAAATTTTATAGCGTATGCTACAATTTTTATGTTGGCATTGTGGATTATTTCTTTCGGGCGATTTTTCAATTTCACATGGGGAATGGTGGTATACAGGGTTGAAAAATCAAAAGTTGTGATAGAACTATTTAGAAAAAGATCGATATTTAAAATTGTCTAAAAGTTCTTTAGAATTTTTAAGAATCCACATATGGTTAATACCACTACACGAGTAAACAATTTCACAGTATTTCTGAAGACCCTCTTTTACTGCGGACAGAATTTAGTCAATCTAATGGACAATTCTTTAGTGGAATATGAAGATGAGTCAGCAAAATACCGTTGTTTGTACGGAATTTTTTTGAAGCTTTGGTATCCAATACAAACAAGGTAAGTCTTGAAGCCATGAAGGACTTATGATTTGCTAAAATCTCATCCTTTTCAAATGATTTGCCTTTGTATGTGGGATTACCTGAGTGCTCCTTTATACCTAATTCTTTTAGAAGACATTCGTAGTAATACGATTTACAAACAAAGACAATATTATTTGAGGCTTTGTCCGCAGGAACAACACCATACTTATCATGAAGGGATGATAGACATGTTATGGCCTCTTTGTCGCTGAACACGGATTGTGGTCGATCTTTCACACAGTTTTTCAACTTGTGAACCCGACGTTTTATCAAAGACCTGATAGTTTTAACCCATTCAGCATTGTTCTGACAAAGTGTTCAGTTCAACTTCTTCTCGCTAAGTCCAGGCTCTGGCGTAGTCCTCAATAAAATCCATAACTATTTTGAACTTATGGTTCCAATTGATGTGTTGAGGTTCTCTACACTTAGGACCATGCGAAATCACCTCTCGGAGTTTTTTCATGTTAATTTATGTTTAGATCCCCAGTTATAACATAACCAGAGGGGCTGTAATTATAAGGCGAGTGGGAACAGTCACGTGTCGGAGTGTGATTTAGAACGTTGTAGATATGGATTGCATCAATTTCTCTATTGGCAAAATCAAAAGGAAAGAATATTCCCTTTTCCTCATGTAAAGGTTCCGATCTTTCTGGTTTGAAAAGATGGAAAAGAACTACATCACAAATAATATTGACTAGTCTGTATTTTGCAAAAAATGTATTGGTGCCTCCTTTATTAAGTGCAGAATTTCTCGTTTTAGAAAATTAACTGGCAGTAAAAAGAGAATATGATGACGATGTGAAAGAAGGTCATCAAAGCTCCCAGAGGGTGATCTAGATGTGGAAGACTTTCTTTTACATTAGGTCGATGGTAATGTTTTTGCTCATGACTACGTTGTGGTCGTAAGGTAGTATTAAATAAACTCATTACATCAACACCTCTGCAGACAGGACTTGACAAATTTTCTACTGTTTTAATATTATCATTGCAACCATATGGCATTGCAGTCCCTAATTCCCTTATCCAGAAATGTTCTATATCTTTGCGGAAAGGAGTACTAAGTACAGGGCTATTTGTGTGGTGATAAAGGAGTAGGTCCTGTAAGGGCCGATTGTGACCTCAAATTTCAAGTTCATCTGACAAAATATTTTAGATACTATTTAAACACTAAGGTGGCTATTGCAGTTGGTTTGATTACTTTAATTGAGAGATTTTAACTGATTTGGTCATTTAACACGCTCAGATTCAAGTTTAAATATAAAAAATTCTATCAAATATGCAAAAAAATGTCACTTTTCAGATGTTTTTTGTTAAAATTGCAAGTGGCCGCATCCGTGTTCATCCTCAACCTTTATATATATATTATTATCAAATAAAACCTACATTTCAATATTAAGAATGAACACAAATGCGGCCACTTTTATTTAACACGGAAAGCGTAAAAAATTAACTAAAATGCCAAAATTGTGAAGATTTCAGTAATTAAGCATGATTTAAGGATTCTTGTACCCGATAAATGTGCATTGTATTGTGAAAACAGCCTAGATTTATATAGAAGAAGCATTCTACTTTCCAATAAATAACCAAAAGTTTACATTTTAACAATTTTGTAAAACTGCTATATTTTGGGGCCAAAAAAGGGGTTTTACTGGACCTACCCCTTTTCTCAATGATGCGTACTTTCATAGATAAAGGAGGATCATGATAAAGGATGATTTGTTGATTTCTATTATATGCTCATTTATTTGAATACATTTCGACCCTGATTGAAAAGAAAAACCTTCGAATTCGTGGAATTTGAGGACATTTCTCCTTTATGACTAATACATTGAGGAGAATCAACATTTTAGATAAACGATATTCGTGATCAGGTTTACGGAAAAGTACTTGTAAATGATTGACAAAACAAAACCAATAAAGAAAAAAAGGAAAAAAGAAGAACAAAAGAAAAAAGAAAGAAAGGAAAACAGTTTCTAATCAAATCATACAATAAAATACAGAGGACAATAAGTGATAGATCACACAGAATATAGACTAATAGACACAAATTGAAAACTTATGAAATGTTGCCTTCACGATCAAGCTACCCGACAGATCCAGCTCCGATCCGCATACTACTCTACACTTATTTGAGTGAATAAAAATAGTTGCTGAACGAACACGATCACTGTACGGAGTTTGCTGCAAGAGGAGGAAAGACATGAATGAAAACCTCTAGTCCGGAACTTCATGTACTGTGCATATACACTCATCAAAGATACCATGACTAAATTAAGCATATATACCAGACGCGCGTCTACACAAGACTCATCAGTGACGCTCGAATCCAAAAAAGTTTAAAAGGCCAAATAAAGTACGAAGTTGAAGAGCATTTAGAACCAACATTCCATGATATAAAAAATGACATAAATGACAATCCTACTTTGACTAGAGTTTAAAGAATATGAACTTACCGAACACAGAGTTCTTCAAACATGTGTAAGAAACCATCGTACCAGAGTGAATAATGAGACACATACCGTATAAAGTGGAGTTTCTGTTATACAGTCTTCATTTGTGTATGCAATGTTTGTTATTTTCGTTTGTTTTTATCGATTAAGGCTAGTATAAATCTGTTTTCTGAATAATATTCTCAGAAATTTCCTTTTAGTATGCTCTATGTATATATAATTTGGAATAGTAACGACATTTGCCAATAGGGTTACATTAGGGGTGTCGACAGGGCGTTTTTCTTACAGAATACGTATCGTAATGCATGCCATTGATTATAAGTAAATGTTCAACGTCTGTAAACGAAAAAGACTGGTTCAATAACTTCCATGGTTTATTGAGCGGATGCTTAAGATCTTACATAACGATAATGATCAAGCGGCGAATATATTGCGATTGATTAATTTGGAAATTATCAAAATGTGTGTACGTACATGAGCAACTCGACGGGTGCCACATGTAGAGCAGGATTTTAATAAACCTCCGGAGCACATGAAAAAACACCCGGGGTTGTGTTCTTTAGGTTTTGGCCTTTTTGTACTTTGTTTACTATTTGTCTTTGGTCTTTTCTATTTTTTTCCATGGTGTTATCACTTTATATACGACTCTGAATATCTTTATCGAGATAAATATATCTAAAGAAGAAACAAATTAAGTCACCACTATACTCAAGGAATTTGGCGAGGTTACGTTATGTTCAAGCTTAGTTATGAGAACACAGCCGCAACTGCTACACAGTACATCGTGCTTACTGGATAACAGGCTTCTGAAGGTCACATGTAGAATGTGGCAGCGTTACAATTTTTGCATACGCTACTGAGAGCGGGAGAGGTTAAGAAGTACCTTGACAGTTTTTAGCCATGGCGCTGTCAGTTTATCTTAGATTTATGAGTTTGACTGTCCCTCTGGTATCTTTCGTCCCTCTTTTATCGTCAATATTATGTTTGACAAAAATACAGATCAGTCATGTTTGAGATAACAAGTTAAGGGCATACGATACAGTTACAGGGGAGGTAATGACGTTGCTAACGTAAAATGTTATTTACGCGACGTCAAACTGTGGCGTATCGGGGAAAGGTGCATTTTTCGACTGATTTTTATCATTCAAACTGATTTAATTTGAAAACGAGTTCATGGACCCCTATTTTTCAAAACAGCAATTTGTTTTATTTTGCAGGGAGATTAGTTGACCCAAATGTTATAAAACTGTAAATAGAGGATTTCTTTTTTATTTTGATAAACATGCAGCAAAAAATGACGTATTTTCCTCAATTCATGAACATTTGATAAATATGAGTTATTTTTGAATAAAAAATGCATAATTATTTAGCATACGTATAAAATACAGAAATTACCGATTATTTAACAAAAAACAATTTGTGTTTATCTTTTATAACAAAAAAGTTATGTTTTTTTTCGAAAAAGAAATTACGGCCACAAATCTGAGTTTTGAGCAAATATACCAAATTTCGACCTCATTTTACTCAAAAAGTAGCACATGAAGGTATATTTGATTTAATCAGGTAAAAAATAGCCTATATGCAAATTTTCCCGAACTTGTAAATACAGGATCAAAACTGTATCGTATGCTTTTAAATTCTTAAATGCGATGTATGCTTTTTTAATTCCCATATCGTACTTTTGATCCTCCTTTACGTTTATTTTGTGTCAAGTTCAATTATTAAAAAGTACGAACGTTTGTTTTAAACATACATACGCAAGTAGTTAGTTTTCAAAGAAAACTTGAAATACTAAGGCTTTTCTACCTCAGGCATGGATTACTTTAGCTGTATTTGGCAAAACTTTTAGGAATTTTGGTCCTTAACGCTCTTTAACTTCGTACTTTATTTGGCCTTTTAAACTTTATTGGATTCGAGCGTCACTGATGAGTCTTTTGTAGACAAAACGCGCGTCTGGTGTACATATAAAATTTAGTCCTGGTACATGTATCTATGATAAGTTTATTTAATGCAACTCATAATTTATTTGAAAACTCAATTCGAATTTCTTTTTGTGTTTCTAAAAGTGATAACATTGCATTATGTTCGGTGAATATGAAAGTGATTTACAAATAAACATCCGGAAATAGTAGGACTTAATGAAAAGTTTGATTTTGGAACCAAATACCATCTAAGATTTACTGCTTACATTTATTTATTCAAATGTAAATACAAATCAAATTTATTATACCCTCGCTTTAAAAAAAGGGGGTATACTGTTTTACCTCTGTCTGTCCTTCCGTCCGACCATAAGTCCGTCCGTCCCATGAATATTTTTCGTCGCATTTTTCTCAGGAACAACAATACAAGGATTTCTGAAATTTGGTTTCAGGTTTTATATAAGTCAGCTATACCGTGTGATGCGTTTTCAGATTGATCACTTGACAACTTCATGTTTACCGAACACATGTATGATTTTACACATGATAGCCAAGTTGAAAATTTTCGTCACATTTTTCTCAGGAACTACAATACAAGGATTTCTGAAATTTGGTTTCAGGGTTTATATAAGTCAGCTTTACCGTGTGATGCGTTTTAAGATTCATCACTCGACAGCTTCCTGTTTACCGAACAATTGCATACTTTTTACACTATTAATATTATCCACTTGCGGCGGGGGTATCATCAGTGAGCAGAAGCTAGCAGTTCCACTTGTTTTTCAGTTATATACTGACATTGATATTCTATTACCATGCAAATTTTAAATTGTGTTGTATCCATTTTAAAGAAATAGTTCGTAGAACATTGCATTTAATGACCAAAGGCAGTGATCTACTTATGAATAACATCTGCAGATGTAATTAAATTCTTTGACATTTTCATCCATTTGTTCTTCATTCATATGCAAATGCAATATAAATGTATTTGTTCATTTATAAATCGTATGTAAATCTGATTTTACTGCTAGTTAACATATGCACAATTAACCGACAAACAAGTTCCTTTATTGATATCATAATACATATAACATCATGATACAATTTAATATGCAAATAACTTTTAAAAAATGACAAACTCTGGTAGAGGGATGCATAACGTTTGACCCTGTGTTGGTGTACACAACATGTACATATCGCTTGGTATACTGCAATCGATGTTTATACTATACAAATATAGGTTGACAGTTAACATATAGTGTACATTTATAGTCTTATGGTATTTTACGTCTGTTGGAGGCAAATGCTTATTTCAAAACTGCTGTGTACATAGCAGTCAACTTGGGGTCCTCATTTTGTTCCTTGTTTTAGTCTTTCGATTTCATTCAAATACAAATTCAACCGTTTTGACAACAACTAACGATACGTGTTAATTCAAGGTCAAATTGAATGATAAATTCAATTTTTGTACAGTGATAAAAAATATGAAAAAAATTATTATTGTTCTTGTCAGGAAACCACAAAAATTTGTGCATTGGTTTAAAATATAAATCTGATTCAATAAAAGTCTAGATAGAGAAAAAAATCTCTTAATACAAAAATATCGTGTTATGATCATTATTCAAGTATGATAAACACATTTCTATAAAATAGAAAAACTGCAAGAAAAGAGGGAAGTCGGTGAATTGGATTATAGTACGAAAAAATCATTCAACTGAATTTAATTCAATCTCAAAACGCAATTGCTTAATATTTGAAGCAAAAGGAACGGATTAATACAGAATGATTCCAATGTTGTTGTTTTTTTTTATCTCAATAAAGATTGATGTTCATGCTTAACCGGGATTAATGAAAGTAGAAATAATTATTATCATTCGGCAGCGTGAACAAACATTGATAAACTGTCATTAAAGAAACATGAATATTGAATTCGCATGACCTGATAGATAAATAAGCAATTCAATATCTTTTTTGAATGATTAATTCTTGTTTTTGGCTTGATATATAAATTAACGGTTGACAGAGCCTGATCACACAGCCGTAACGTTACGTTTACAGGGTGCCACATGTGGAGCTGGATCTCCTTACCCTTCCGGAACATCTGATATCACGCCTAGTTTTTGGTGGGGTTAGTGTTGTGTATTCTTTAGTGTATTATGTTATATCATGTGCACTATTGTTAGTCTGTATGTGTTTCTCATTTTAGCCATGGCGTTGCCAGTTTATTTTCGATTCATGAGTTTGACTGTCCCTCTGGTATCTTTCGTCTCTCTTTTACAGGAAAGTCATAATTTCTTTTTTGAAGTATACACCTACAGCTTATGCGAAGTGCTCGATATTATACTATGTGTTAAATAAAGCAACTGCGTCAAAACCAAGTAAACGAAACAACGAATGCATGAAACATTGATATGTTAATATTCATTTCTCTTCATTTGGAGAATAGGGAGCTTAAATTTCAATCTGCAGTAAAACTAGTAAAACAAGTCAACCAATGTAGAGAAAAGAAGACTTGATATGTTTGTCCATAAGATAGCAATCTACCCAAAAAATTCGAAAAAAAAATGTCGTGAACATTTACATCACACCAAAAGCGTTATGCACCAAACTTAACCCACCAAGTAACGTATTGTAAACCATACAAGACATATTTGTAAAAATATGTGAAAGTATCTTAACGAAAAATCAGACGGCCGAATAAACTCGAAAATAATGTTAAAACAAACACAAAAACGTATCATAAATGGCAGACATCAACTGGTGCACTCATTTCACAAAGAGTGTGACAGGAATAAATGTGTTTTAGTGATTACCTCTACTCGACAAATATAATTTTGAGAGCACTTATCTTACGGCAAACAAACATGATAAAGTAAATTCGATTAAGAACGTTATAAACAGAAATGCGATTTACAAACTAAATATAGGGGCACATCTATGAAAGGAAAGCAAAGAAACATCAGAAAAACTGAACTAGAGTTAAAACAAACGTCAGCATAAATAAAAACGTATTGTAGATAACAACTGCCATATTTCTGAATTGGTACAGGAAATTTAAAAGAAAACATTATACAAATATATTCCAATTAATTTCAAAATCTGATTGCTAATAGTTTGAAGCAAGAATAATCCGGATAAAACAGGATGATTAACGCTGACATTTACCATTAGCAGCAGTAAATATATGTATGCTCAAAGGTTATAAATAAAAAAAGAAAAATATACAATACATCTGTTCTATCAGCTGTATGTACAGAAATGATAAACTATCATTAATTAACTGAAGCATAAAGATTGCATTCACATGATGTAACAAAACCAAAGCTAGCATTTGAATATCTCTTTTGACTACGTTGGATAACATTTCTTATTATTGCCTTAACTTAATAGAGGAAATGCACAATCACGTTTTTGTCAAATTCTTTTGTCTATAATTTAACACGGTATTTGTTCAGATTTGATATCATTTTACCCGGATATGTGGTACATTGAAAGTAATGACTTTCAAAATTGTATCAGGTGATATTGAAAGAAAGACAAACCAAAAAACCCAACTAAATTGAACTTTTACTTGGTGTAAAAATTAATCTGAAAAAATCAAGCCAAGACAGGTAGTCATTTTCTGTAAGTTTCTGGAATTGGAACGCATGTTACGTAAGGATAAGTGTATTTTACTGTACAAGAAACACATAACTTTCATAGAAACACGAGATGTAGGTGAATAGGATTATATTACGAACAATTCAAGTGGACAGATTTTTCATTGTTACCAAGCTCTATACTTTCCTCAATACTGATGTTGCTCGATTTTTCTATAAAAATAAAAAATAGGATTTTCTCTGGAAATTAATATTTTTTTTTATTGTAAAATGATTCTGTATTCATTAATATAAATCTATCATCTTACAACTTCAATCATTAATACATTTCCATATATCATTTAAAAATGCCCGATTTCACTTAAATAAGGTTTTTGATCATAATTGTGTTTTTTTTTAAATATAACTTAAATGTTGGTGTTATCTTGGTAGTTTGTTTTTATCTCATATTGAAACTCTAAATAGTTTGTTTTCAAAATATGTTACGAATGGCCGTTTTAGAATCTAAAGGACTGGGGTATTTATTTGTTCTCCAAATGAAAATAGCGTCACACATTGGTTGAATGTCCTTTGTTCTATGTTGTGTCATGTGTACTACTGGTTTTCTGTTTGTCTTTTTCATTTTCAGCCATGGCGTTGTCAGTTTGTTTTAGATTTATGAGTTTGACTGACCCTTTGGTATATTTTGTCCCTCTTTGTTTATGACCTTTTAACCAATCACGATATTTTGGTGTGCAGTTTTGAGAATACTAAAAATATGCATTTGATTTTGAAATGGCTAGTTGATATATTGCCAATGACGCAACTAAAAATATAATATGTGTATGCATCTTTACTTATATGCTTATTGTCTGATGAACCTAAGCTTGTCGCTTGGTGAAGTTGAAATCATCCCTTCGTAAATTTTACGGACGCCATCACGAGTTGGTTGACCGTTATGGAATAACCGTTTCACAAATGATATCGGATATGTTCCTTACATTGTAACTACAATCCCCTTCCCTTTCATGAATTTGACCTACCGAATTAGACTATTTACCGGATTTGTAATCACATAAGCAACACGACGGGTGCTGCATGTGGAGCAGGATCTGCTTACCCTTCTGGAACACCTGAGATCACCCCTAGTTTTTGGTGGGGTTCGTGTTGTTTATGCTTTAGTTTTCTATGTTGTGTCATGTGTACTATTGTTTTTCTGTTTGTCTTTTTCATTTTTAGCCATGGCGTTGTCAGTTTGTTTTAGATTGACGAGTTTGACTGTCCCTTTGGTATCTTTCGTCCCTCTTTTAACACTTTTAAATACAGTCTGTTGACGAGTTTTATAATGTAGAGTTTTAAACATAAATATATTCAATCTGTTATAATACATTAGTTTGATGAGTTTGAACTTTTAAATTTGCTTTTTAGGGACTTTCCGTTTAAAAATTTATCTTTGTGTTTGGTATGTTATTTTCATTTCAATAAACTATTATCTAAGGTTGTTACTACAATTCGCGTGTCTTGCTTATAACGTCTTTTGTTTTGTTTAACACTCTAATTGATTCTTTATTGCACATAATGCTGTTTACATATGGTTTAACAATTAAACTTGGTGTACAGCATTTCATCAAGTTTCCCTGTGCAATTACCACTGAATACACAGGGATACTATTACTTCACCGAATGAATGCTTTGCAATAACGACATGTTGAATACCACTATAAGATCATGATTTGCATTTAAATTCTGAGCAACTGAGATCCCTTCAACGTTGTTAATGGGTAAGCGGTGCCCTGTTTATTGGCCCACTCTGAGGCTACCTTGTCAGCTAAAACAACCAAATCAATGCACGCTCAACAATCTAAAAGAATATATTAGATGTTAAACGGCAACGTTTATGTGTCGTCCTATTGATATCTCATAAAACCTTAGAACTGACTCTGTTAATACCCCTTTTTTTATCATTTCTACCTATCATATAAAAAAGAAGATGTGGTATGATTGTAAATGAGACAACTATCCACAAAAGACCAAAATGACACAAACATTTATAACTATCATGTCTGTTTGTTTATTTCACGCATGATTGTCAATATTATGGAATACAAATGAGAGGTTCACCTTTTTATAAAACCAGGTTCAATCCACCATTTTATTACATTGGAAAATGCTCGCACCTAGTCAGGAATATAACTAGTTGTTATAATAATCTTCAAATTTGTGCTTGTTTGGCTTTATAACTATTTTGATCTGAGCGTCACTGATGAGTCTATTGTAGACGAAACGCGCGTCTGGCGCATTAAATTATAATCCTGGTATCTTTGATAACTATCATCCATTCTTTTGATGTGTTTGAACTTTCAATTTTTCATTTGATTAGGGACTCTTCGTTATGAATTTTCCTCGGAGAACAGTATTTTTGTGATTTTACTTTTTCATGGTTGCGTGAAATGTTTGCACACATCTAAGCCAAATCCATTTGGGTAAAAACGTTACATTATCAAATATGCCAACATCTTCAATTTAAATTTAAAAGGAGAGTCACAAGTTCATGTTTACATTTTGTCATAGTTATATCGTTGATACATGCATTTTATTAATAGTTACACATATCGTAAAAAACACTTAGACCTACGTTTTACTGAGTATGGAAGATTCAAAGAAACAACAACCGACATAAGAGCAGTAACAAAACTAAGGCCACTAATGTTTGTTCAACACAGAGAGAAAATCCAGCATCCGTAGGCTGTCTAAAGCCGTTAAACAAAAATTTTCACTTATTCTCTGTCGATAACGTATTGCTTCTGTTAGCTCTTTCGTCTCTTTTGGTTTGATGTTCTTGTTTTTATTCCTCTAATTTGCTGGAACCTTTTTTATAAGTTATATAAAACCCGACCCTTTTCAATGTTTCTAATTTAGTTTGTGCAGGACTATAGGTTGCATTTCTGTAAATATTAACTATGCAATTTCCCAAAGGCATATTTTCAACGTGTATGTACCCTAAACTTCTCAGGGTTTAAGCTTACACTTATTTTCTTAACAACCCATACCTCGAATGAAAGGTTACCACATATGCCAATGTAAACAATGTGCACTTGTTTATTTACTGGTAACATTCCCAAGTTCTGTCTATGCAATATGAAACACAGAGAGCATAACTGGGAACCAGTATGTAAACAAAACTAATTTTCTATGAATATTCAATTTCTCCCTAAAAGAGGCGTGTTTTGAGAAACAGCTGTATTTGCAAAGTGCAACCTATAGACACGTCCCTTTTGGTTTTAATGTGAACGTTACAATGTGCACGTTCTGTGTCATTTGTACTGTTAAATCCTAAAGAACATGTCTTGATCATAATGATGTCCCATATTGTAACAGTTTAGTGAAAATTAAAATGTCTACTAGGTGCATCATATATTTAGTTCCCCTGCCTGTTCATTTCAAAGACGTTACCAATAAAATGTACATGTATCTTATTTTGATTAACATTTTTTTTCTCAAATAGTACAGTGTAGTATTAGATCGTTAGATAAAACTCGATGTTGGAAAGGAAAAGCAGCTAAACACAAGTTACTGTTGACGTTAAATACATCTATTTAGATTTGTAAAGCTTTTCGTTTTAAAAAGACCGTTTCAATTTTTTATTATTTCTTGTATAAAAAACCCACATAGGAGCAAAAGTAGTATATTGAATACATAGTATTGTTAACAATGAGGTTTGGCCATTCTATCCCGAATTTTATTTCAATCCTGTGATCAAAATACACAATTTCATCTCACGCCAATTGAATTTATCTTTCAAAGAGCCATGATACATTGTGCACTTAAGAAGTGTAATTAGTAATTTAACGTTTATCTAATAAATTTAATTGATATCAAGCACTTTGAATTGATGTGCATAGGATATTTTTATATTATTTGCAAATCTTTGATATTTTGATAAAATATTGCATTTTAAAATTTTAAAATAATTATATTGACTTGTGTAAGCAAGGCGTCGACACTACTTAATACCGCTTTCAAAATAATTTAAGTGTTTTTTTGCAATGAAATAACACTTTGCCAAAAACATGATAAGGTTTATTTTGTCAAATAGTTCATACACATTACAATTGTATCATGTACCATTAACACATGTAAGAATTACATTCATTTAGGTTTAGAAGTGAAAATGTCTAAAACTGTAGATCTCAAATATAAGAAGATATGAAGAATTAACAATTAGCAAAATATCCACGATGGTAAATGGTGACCTCAAATGTTTTAGGTACTATGTAATTGTACAGAAGTGAATATTGTTGGTGTCTTCATTTCATCTTATCATCTATAATTACCAGATCAGAACGAATTAAAGTATCTCGACGATACACACGCGGACAATTGCAAATATCTATTAAGTATTTAATCGAAGGACGTATATATAGGGGAATCATTTTACCGGCATTTTATTCAATACAATTATATAATACATTCAGTAAAATGAATTATACGAAAGACACTTGTCTCAGTATAACACATGTCCAGCTGATAACCGCTATATGCACGAGTCTAGACAAATAATGCATAAATTAAGCATTGAGTGCAAAAAGTTATCCTGGATTATTGTGAGCACCAGACAATATATTTGTTGATCAATTGAAGACTAGAAAACAAGAAGCAAATGTGCACAACACACTTTCAGTTAAAAAGTACCAAAAATCTGACTATATCATAATGAATAAATAGTAGAAACTCGTACATTTTTGTTTTGATTACCAAAAAAAGAAATGGGAAACAAAACACGTCATCAAATTTACGTGTACTTTATCCAGCAATGACACCCGTTTGGTTTATCACAATACTTTTATTTAAAATAGGCAACTGACCATATGTCGTTTCTTAAATATACCCTCGTTGTTGCGATTTTTCAATGTGATTGAATTATATAATATTTGTGTTAAGTGTGTCACAGCAAACATGTATTTGTCATAAGTGGAATGAATGTATCTACAAATGAACATTTTTAGAAAGGCTTGTATGTAGACTTAAAAGAAATAAGAAATTAAATATACACGAACATGCAAGTTTTTTCTTATCCACGAAAATTGGTACCTATGAAATAAATCAATCATCAGTATAAGACTTATACATATTTTATCGGCTCTCTAAATAGTTTTGAACGTTATGTGTAGTGTTCATAATTGTACGAATTGTGCAGCACATATCTAAGCATGATCTATTTAGATGAAGCACTATATTATCAACAATGCCAATATCTTCAACTTTTAATTGCAAATGTAAAGAAAATATAGTATTGGTATTCCTAAAATGTAAAAATGTTCCATTAATGATTATTCAGAAGTGAATATTTCTAAAACTGCAGATATAAAATATGATATGATATATGATAATATGATAAGACATGACACATTGCACATAGGCACTTATCTACGAAGGACGATGATTACCTCAACGGTTACTGGTATGTTATTGTACAGAAGCACTTATCTACGAAGGACGATGATTACCTCAACGGTTACTGGTATGTTATTGTACAGAAGCACTTATCTACGAAGGACGATGATTACCTCAACGGTTACTGGTATGTTATTGTACAGAAGCACTTATCTACGAAGGACGATGATTACCTCAACGGTTACTGGTATGTTATTGTACAGAAGCACTTATCTACGAAGGACGATGATTACCTCAACGGTTACTGGTATGTTATTGTACAGAAGCACTTATCTACGAAGGACGATGATTACCTCAACGGTTACTGGTATGTTATTGTACAGAAGCACTTATCTACGAAGGACGATGATTACCTCAACGGTTACTGGTATGTTATTGTACAGAAGCACTTATCTACGAAGGACGATGATTACCTCAACGGTTACTGGTATGTTATTGTACAGAAGCACTTATCTACGAAGGACGATGATTACCTCAACGGTTACTGGTATGTTATTGTACAGAAAGAAATAGTGTAAGTGTCGTCCTCGACTAATCCTTGTTATCTAAAATTTTAGATCAGAACTAATTAAAGCATCTTGAGGACAATCGCAATTATTTATAAAGTCTTCAATCTTTAGAATGTTATTATAGAGGAATTATTCGACCGCCGTTTTATCTAATACAACTGTACCATATATTCAGTTCAAGGAAAATGTCCAACTCTCAGCCTCTATATGCACGAGTCTAGACATATAATGAATAAATTTAACATCGAGTGCAAATAGTTACCGAATTGATTATTTTGAACACATATGGTGGTCAATTTGGGACATGAAAGTCCCGTCTTTCACACAACGAAATCAAAAGCAAGCAAAGGAGTGTCGATAATACGGGTTTTCATCATTACGTTGTGGAACTTAAGGAATCTACCCACCTTATTGCAAGTTAAAATCGGATCAGATCCTTGACATATTTTACGATGTTACATTGATACCTAATGATCCATATGATCTACAAACTATGAGAGATATTCAAATGGACCATTATTTAGATATACTATAGACAACCAGAAATCTTGTGTCTTGAAAATAGGAGATAAGTCAGAACATTCCTGGTATATGAATGATCAAAAGTAAAATAAACTGATTAATGCTACCCACTTAGGAATACAAAGGGACATAAATTCAAAATTTGGAGTTAAAGAAGTTGTACCAGATAGAAAACAAACTGCTCGTAAAACAGTATGTGCGTTGATGGGCTCTGGTCTCTATGGCTTGCATGGGATATATCCGAAGGTCTCAGTCCACATGCTCAATTTCTTTGTCATACCGAGGCTACTGTATAGCCTGGATATTATTCAATTAACAAAAACTAATATAGAACACTATCTGCTTATTATATACAATTGCTGAAACAAATCCAGCATTTGACTTCTCGTACTGTGAGTTCTGCTGCATTAATTTTAACTGGTCAGCTTCCTATAGAATCTAAAATTCACAAAAAAAATGCTTTCCCTATATCGGAACTTTACAAATGATAATCCAGAGACAGATACTTAATATCGCTATTTGTGTAATTCTAGGAACACTAGGAAGTCTGATACAAGTTTTTACATGAACTAATTTATTTTGTTGTAATTTCTCAGTAGATTTCTGTCTGATTTGACATACATTGATTTGGATTTCATTCTTAATCATACGTTTCCTGATTGAGTTAAGTCTGCCAATTGATATTTGATAGTATGTTTTTCTATGTTGTGATGTTATGCTATTGTTTCAGAAAAAGGGAGAAGGTTTGGACCCATTAAAACGTTTAATCCCGCTGCAAATGTTTGCACCTGTCCTAAGTCAGGAATCTGATGTACAGTAGTTAGTTTATGTAATATATACGTGTTTCTCTTTTCTCATTTTGTTTATATAGATTAGACCGTTGGTTTTCCCGTTTGAATGGTTTTACGCTAGTAATTTTAGGGCCCTTTATAGCTTGTTGTTCGGTTTGAGCCAAGGCTCCGTGTTGAAGGCCGTACTTTAACCTATAATGGTTTACTTTTTAAATTATTATTTGGATGGAGAGTTGTCTCATTGGCACTCACACCACATCTTCCTATATCCAATTAAAGACTACATAAAAATACTCATGAGCGTCACTGTTGACTCTTGTGTAGACGAAACGTGCGTCTGACGTACTAAATTATAATCCTGGTACCTTTGATAACTATTATGTAGAAACCAGTATAAAATATTTTAATATTCCTGCAATAAAAACCTTAGTAATTGATGCTTCTGGGAATGGTGATGTATCCGAATAAAGGTTGTTTTCGTTTAATGCTCTCAAATTGCAAATATTTACTGCATTATGCAATAAACAATTTAAAAAGTCCATCAAATCATGAGTATTTTGTAAAATATCTGATTAAATTACAATTAAATGAGTGCTTCGTAAATCAAATACAATTCAAAGTCATTTTCAACTGTTTTACATTTATATTAAAATGTAAATTAAATTTGTTCTCTGTGTAAAATTGAATTAATCTGATTTTACTGACACGTATCAATTCCGCACTTCTTTTAACATGTTTAATATATTTTCAACAACAAAAACATATTTCTGCTAAGAGGTGAATAAATGTAATGGCATTAAGAATAATTAACGCTAGCCTACTGAAAAAATATAATCTGATGACTTGCCTTGTTATCACAATAAAACAATAAACTAATTCAGGTTTTGTTTGAATATGAGTGTCTATTTTACCAGAGGTATTCGCAGTAATATTTATTGGATAATTCATTTGCATTCCGTTAATGTTTATATGTAAACAACATTTTTTGTTAATCGGCTTAGTTATTTATTTGACGTCAAAACTCATTGATGATCGATAGACTGCTAGTTTTGTTGGATCGGACAAGAAAGCAGGAGTACCCGGAATCCCGCAAAATTGGATTTCCATACTCAAAGAATTGACAGCACGCATCTACGAGCGGTATCAAATTCATAAACTCATTGTTGATAAAAAACCCAGATAATTGAAAATGAATAACGTGTGGTGGCTTGAAACTTGTAAATAAAAAAATAATAGCATACTCATCATTTCTTAAAAAAACAAGTTGGCTTATGAGTGAACATCAAGTTTTTCACCCAAATTAAACTGTCCATTAAGACCAACATATCTCTTCTTGTGTTAGTTAATGGCTTTTTGTGTTGCTTTAAAGTGGAACAAATGATTTATATAACATACTCAACCTGTTAAAAATACATACATATAGGAAGATGTGGTATGAGTGCCAATGAGACAACTATGCATCCAAGTAACAATTCATAAAAATAAACCATTATAGGTTAAGTTACGGTCTTCAACACGGAGCCTCGGCTCACACCAAACCGCATGTTATAAAGGGACCCATAAATTACTAGTGAACAACTATTCAAACCAACGGTCTAATCCATATACAAAAAGTAGTAGACAATGTGATAACAGTTGACACAAATTATTGAATATTACTAAATCATTGGTTTGTCCATGAACCGTTTCAGTATGAATTATTCAATATATTAAGAAAAAGTGTATATCTAGTCTGGTATGACAAGTCAATATTATACGCCAAGCGATTAAATCAGCTTGATTATTCACTGAATTGTGTATGATGATATATTTTTTTAGATGTATAGTTTTCATGATATAATCATTATGATTGTCTTTCTTCATTTTTCAGATATTGAACAGTTAGATGGCGTTTTAAATCAAATAGTCAGATAATTTCCAAACTTGCAATGAAATGCCCTTACATTTGTTTATCCCGTTTATAGACAAAATTTGTCAACATGTAGTTCTTGATAGTCATTTTCCTAATTTGATAAAAATTACCGTCACCGTCTTAAGTCACTTTATATTACCCCATGACGTTTCCTAACTCATAATGCAAGAGTGTTTTAAATAACCTAAATGATGAATATACTTACTAAAAAATCCTGTATTTTATCAATCAAAGATAAAAACTTATATATTTTAACAGATGGTGGTTGTCTAACACAAACTAATATTGCACTACTTCCAACAAATGGCAAATAACGAATGCAGAAAAAATGATTATTTCAAACAAAAATAGTTCGTTCGCCTTAAAACTGATTAAAATATTGTTGTAAGGGAGACTAACATTTGTCTGCAGCTGTTAGAATTTATCTGTTGATATGCAAATGATAATCTTATTTGTTTTCTACAGTTATATAAATTTGATCCGATTATTTTGACAAGGATCAATTCTACACTGTAAAAATGCATTAAAAAAAAAGGAAACATTTTCTTCTTAGAAAAGAATACAATTGATGTAATAAAAATTAAACACGGAAGTGTTTAAACCAAACCTTAGGAATGGCTGCTGATGTCCTTTACGCACTATAAATAAAGGGAAAGAACAAAAGTATTCCATACTGTGTCTCCGTTTTTACATGTATCTTCACTCTATAGTTTGACATGATCCTTTGATTTATGTTGATGTTGAAACAAACTTTTTTTGTATGCATTATAAATTTCTTGTTCAGAGTATGCAACGAAAATAGATTTTAATTACACAAGATAAAAGACATCTGAAAGCTAACCCTCGCTCAAATTTAGACACATACATCAAATATGACAACAGCTCTCGTCTCAGTATTATAATATATTCAAGCTGCTTCTTTGTAAATTGTCATCTTTGTCTGAATAGACAAAAATAAACACATAATGCAAGAGTGTTTTAAATAACCTAAATGATGAATATACTTACTAAAAAATCCTGTATTTTATCAATCAAAGATAAAAACTTATATATTTTAACAGATGGTGGTTGTCTAAAACAAACTAATATTGCACTACTTCCAACAAATGGCAAATAAAGAATGCAGAAAAAATGATTATTTCAAACAAAAATAGTTCGTTCGCCTTAAAACTGATTAAAATATTGTTGTAAGGGAGACTAACATTTGTCTGCAGCTGTTAGAATTTATCTGTTGATATGCAAATGATAATCTTATTTGTTTTCTACAGTTATATAAATTTGATCCGATTATTTTGACAAGGATCAATTCTACACTGTAAAAATGCATTAAAAAAAAAGGAAACACTTTCTTCTTAGAAAAGAATACAATTGATGTAATAAAAATTAAACACGGAAGTGTTTAAACCAAACCTTAGGAATGGCTGCTGATGTCCTTTACGCACTATAAATAAAGGGAAAGAACAAAAGTATTCCATACTGTGTCTCCGTTTTTACATGTATCTTCACTCTATAGTTTGACATGATCCTTTGATTTATGTTGATGTTGAAACAAACTTTTTTTGTATGCATTATAAATTTCTTGTTCAGAGTATGCAACGAAAATAGATTTTAATTACACAAGATAAAAGACATCTGAAAGCTAACCCTCGCTCAAATTTAGACACATACATCAAATATGACAACAGCTCTCGTCGCAGTATTATAATATATTCAAGCTGCTTCTTTGTAAATTGTCATCTTTGTCTGAATAGACAAAAATAAACAGCAAAAATTTTACCATAGAACATCTCGTCAAGAATTAAATAAAAAATAGAAAATATATGCATATCGGTTAGAAAAATAACGATTCTTGTCCATTTAGAATAGGGACGAAAACACAACCATAGTAATGACAGATAAGTCATGTAAGGAATACTGTAGTTATTTTACATAGACAAATTGCCAACTAATACCCCTTAAATAAAGATGTATCGATTGATTGATTGTTGGTTTTTAAACGGCACGTTTAGGCGCCACTTTTAGGCTATTTCGTAGCGGTCAGAATCTTGAGTACCTGGAAAAATATACCGAGCTTCGATAGGAAAACTAACAATCCTAGTCAGTAAAGATTGTAGTCGGGTGCACTTGCATGTGTGTTGTTCGAACTCACAACATCAGTGTTGACCGGCTAGTTATTATTCTAAATGACCTAATTCTAACAAAGACTGGCGCTTTGGAATACGTAACTTCAAGTGACAAATATTATTATAGGTAAAACGTGACCAAAATGTGTTTCCGTAATATCATAAAGTTCTTTACAAAGCTAATTTCCGGCTTCACTATCAAGATTATTCAATCATAACATATTTCCTGAAAGTCTATCCGACAGCCTAAGATTTTATTTAGGATATTTTTTGGTCAAACACTTACAATAAACATTATATTGTTGACCTAAGGGCTTTGACTTACGTAAGTTAGAATTAATTAAAGTACAAACTCGTTTATATAAGTAAACATTTGTGGTTTACGAAAAAATGTATTTCTGAAAAGTTTAGCACTCACTAATGGATTAGTTCTGCTTTACATTAAAATGTCTTTCCTGCAAGACAACTCAAGTAAGCCGTAATGCTCTTTCAAAAATATCGGGTAAACAGATGTATATTAATTAAAAAAAAATTATGTTTGAATATTTTATATATTACAAGTGTATGTGCGTCAAGGTGGGTATGATACAACTGCGATTGTATTTTTTATGTGAATAAAAAAATCAATTCATATTTTAAATGTTTTAAGTCGTTGAATTTGTTTTGCAAAATTGGTTTTACAGGTAATAAATATATCACAACTAAATATTGCATTACTGTACATCTCATAAAATTGAAAAAAATAAAAATCGTCAATTTATTATGAAGTAAACGCGTCAACGACAAAAAGACGAACAACAGTCTATATATGGACGATGTATTCAAGGGGATGATCTCAGGTTTTCCAGAAGGATAGATAGATCCTGACCAATGCGTGACACCCATCGTGTTTCTAGTACAGTACAAAATCTATGATAAGTAAAATCTTTTAATGTAACAAAAGTTACAGCAAAGGGTATGGGAATGTGATTACAATGAGTGAAAGATATCCGTCGCCATCTGTTAAATATGTATTCAATACCGATCCACCAATTCGTGATAACGGCCGTAAAATGTCCTGACTTTAACACTTACAATCCTTGTTTAATAGCTTCATTGCAAGCATCAACCTTCTAGCAAAGATAACATGATCAAAGATGCACGCTTCTGAACATCGTGAAAGCTACAATGCAGATAGATTCTGGACTATAAGGATATTGACAACTATAATTTGTTAAGTCTAGATTGAATACCTACTACATTGTATAATTACTTCGTTATAGCTATTACAGAATTTTGCATTCACTTAAGGGAGAAAATATAAAAACGGACCGATAGTAAGTTGGCATGAACAATGAAAAATACATGAAATAACGCGAATGTTAATCAGCACAAAAATGTATCTATTTTTGTCTACCTATATCAAGGTAATTTTTAAATTACAAAATACAATGTCTGCGTATTTAGACAGAAAAGGCTAAACGCGATTTAAAATACTTCAGTACAATAGGTCTGCATATGCTTTCATGTACTCATTAAAACTTTCAGGAGAGTTTTACCCAAATATTGAATGCATGTTTTGTTATTTTGTGTGGGTGTTAAAACATTGACTGAAATACCTTTTGGATGATCAACGGAAAGTCCGTTAACTTAAATTGTGCACGTTCGCCTTACATTCCGTACTAGTCTTTAAAAGAGAAAACTTTTTTCAGCTAATGTATAATCATTAATCTGACAGTAAATTCTGAGTTGACAGCATAGTGAAACGTTTGATGCTTTTTATGCATTTCATATCTAAGTTTAAAACGCAATTAAGATCAAGTTCACTGCTACAGTTTATTTTATTAAATTTTATTGACAATTTTTTGCAATTCGGATTATATTTGCAAATGAATTAGACATTATGGAGATTCAGTTAGTCATTTCAAATCAAATCGAATGCGGACAGTTTTGTTCTACATAAAAAAAATATTTTGATACTTGTTCTATAGGTAAATGAACATGTTAATACTTCCACATGGAACAATAGAACAAAATTTCAATTACACAGATAAAGACACTTAGGACTTGTATCCTTTTTTCTACAATGTGTCCAATTTGTATTCAATACCTTCTCAAGTATATAAATGTTACAACTACCATAACGTTTGTTTTTGCACAATTTTTTCAGGCAGATAGAAAGTTTACAATAAGAAAATAGTTTAGCATATCATATTACCACGTAGCAATTCTCTTTGTATTCAATTGAAAGCAACAAATTAAAAAAAACAAAAAAGAAATAAAAGCGACATAAGAATTATTATGCATATTCTTCATTTTATTTCATAAATGGCACCAGACAAATATGTTTAAACGAAATTGCACCTGAAGAGTTCTACTTCCTAATTTTGTAGAAACAGAATACTGACTTTTCTGTATTTCAAATTATTTAACAGTGTCCTTAAAGTTTGTTTCTTTTCATTGAGTTGTAAATGTTTTTTTCTACTACCCTTAACTTCTATACTAAAATAACATTCTCTTATACCAGATCTGAATTTTCGTTTTAACGAATGGTAGTTTTATTTAGGGATTTCTGATCATTATGACAATGGCGAGAAGGGTGATATGACATATTTATTAACCCTGTTTTACATCAAACTGTACGACGAAAAGGATAAAGGAAGAAATATCACCTTTCCCAAATCTATTTATCTAAAACCGACTCGGCGAGTTTTTGCATCTTCTTCTTAACTCCATGTGCTTCATAAAAAAATGTACCCTAGGCCTCTTCCAAGATTTTGATTTGACCTGAGGAGAATTCAAAACCTATAAAAAACACATAAACGTAACGAGATACATGCTAAACAAACATGGTTACAATATCAAGTTGTGAACACTGAAATATCGATTCATTGCGAGTAAAATCGTATATCGCATTGCAAGTCACCCGATGTAAGTTTTGCTGTGTGATTACAACGCAACACAACTGTACTTTAATTTAGGAGCTGGTCACGTTGCAATACTTTTACATGGTAGTGATTACAATCATTGTGTGTTCCTGAGATAATAAGTTATTTTGTTTAACCATTATTTGAGACTGAAAAAAATAACAAATTTGAATGTGTCATGTGATACAAACGATAGGATATGGCATCTACCAATAACAAAATACAAGTACATGCAGTATATAACGCAAATAAAAAAAAAACACAACGATTGTATTCTTGTTCGTATCTCAAAGTCACATCTCAAATACATTAGATATTGGTCTTTCATGAAGATTCATCATAATATCTTCTATGAATTTCTTTCGCATTCACTGATTTAGCTAAATACGCTCTGTAAATTTTATCGTTAATTTAATATATGGTCTACATTTAAAAATATTTGTGATACTTAACATACTTAAATTAGCATTTTAATTTTAAATGCCTCTAATACTAAATTTGTAAAGATATTCACTGGTATTACATCCTCATTTAATTATTCTATTACAATTGCAGGAAATGGAATTGAATCTAATCAAATTTAGTCTAATTTGAATTTTGAAATGGTATCGTAAATTGTTTTTAAACAGTTTTAGTGTCAATTTACTATAATTATCATGCTTTTAGTGGCATAAATAATGAATGCAATCTTATTGTATTACAGAATTTGTGTAGAAGTCATGATTGAAGTGACAATTATAGAATTATATTTTGGAATTAAAAGTACACAGGAAAATATTATCTGAATCGACACGATAAAACGAGGTCTTTGAGTTACATTTCATGTGTAAGATTTTAATTATTGCTGTCTAGTAAATTCATAGTACCCAAGTGTACCCGTTTATATTTTGAATGCTATGCATGGATGACAACAAAAGAGTGATTCAATAGTTAACCCAAACAGATTTAAAAAGGATGATCTTGAATTATGCGATTGATGAACCTAAATTTCCCTCAAATGCGCGAGCGATGCTGTGAGCTAGCAACTCATTGTTGCATTTGATGGGTTGTATTTACACACGTTGTGTAAACATTTTTGAAAAGAATGATTTCATTGTTATAGAAAGATGTGGTGTAAGTTCAATGAGACAACTCTCCATCCAAATAACAATTTATAAAAGTAAACCATTACAGGCCAATGTACGGACTTCAACACGTAGCCGTAGAACAAAAAGCTATAAAGGGCCCCTAAATAACTAGTGCAAAATCATTCAAACGGGAAAACAAACGGTCTAATCTATTTAAAAAAAAAGAGAAACACGTATAAATTACATAAACAAACGACAACTGATTGAACATTATATTCCTGACTTAGGAGAGGTGCAGGCATTTGCATCGGGATTAAACGTTTTAATTGTACCATACCTCCTTTCTTTTTTTACAATAGTTTAACATCACAGCATAGAAATTGTTTATATCTGACTTACTCTAGCATCATTCTGGGTAATTCTCTTAAATTGTTTTGACTCCAATACATGTATTTATTATTGTTATGATGAACACGTGTATTGTTTTGAAATTTGTCACATGACTAGATAACAGTTTGAAAATGGTAAAAAATGGCTCAAATCTTTCAAAGGAACCCATTTGCCCTGTTCTTTTAATAAAGACTACTGGTTTGAAGTTTGTAATATAGATTATCATACAGATACTTTCCCATGACTAAACATGCGTTATTTGATACGATTACAGTTGCCCTGAAATTTATATGTTATTTCATACACACACAGTTTGCGCATAAATGTCTATTTTAATGATTACACAACTCTTTGAAATGTTATCCTTTCATTAAAACATGTATACTAGTCGTACCGGTGTTGTTGCCAATTTTAAGAAAAGACCATTAACATGTCAATCTTGTCAACTAAAATCTCATTACAAAGAGCAAAACCTGAGTTTTCCCTACGGAAAATTTTAGTTGAAATGGTTTTAAATGTGTGCAATTAATTTTCAATTTACAAATTAGATAAATTTCTGTTTTAAGTATCTTTTAATTCAAAATCGTTTGAAACATAAATTCGTTTTAATTTTATTTTATTTATGTAGTTTTTTTTATGATTTTATAACATTTTGTGGATGTCGTAGGTGGTGCTGTTGCTGTAAAGATAGAACGGCGATATAAACAAGTGAAACATATAATTGTTACCTTGACGATATTTTGATATTTGACTATGTTTCAATAATTGAACTGAAAAGATATATAAGGACATCAATTTGAACATTATAACTACGTAATATTATACATATAAGTCCATATATTTTTAAAAAATATTGCCGTATGTTCCGAGACCACTGGAATTTTGATATTTGGCGGATTTCACCTAAAACCGTATGCAAGTTTCCCTGTTTAGTTAGTTTAGCTGTATAATTACATTGCAAAACGTATATTTGAAATTGACTTTGATCTACGAGCTGATTAATCTGCAAATATATTGACATGATAATGGTGAACATTTTTTGGTGTTCCTTGGACTTGAATTCATTTTGTTTAATCATAAATAGGGACTGGGAAATATAACGAATTTTCAATGTGCCACGTGCACGAAATGAAAGGATATAGAGTTTCCATCCATGACTGAAATAGCAATCACACAGACATCAAGTGACGAAATAGCGCTGGTATCGCGTTTGTGTTAAAACAATTCATATATCAAACGCTTCAGCTGTTGGTCTTTCACAACAAGGATTTATGATTATATCTAATATAATGTCTTATACTTTTTTATTGATCTTTTTGTAAATACCATATGTCAATTATGTCGGTGTTTGTGATATTTTCTGTGATATTTTAGACATGAATTAGCGTATTTGATTACTCTAATGTTCAATTGATAAATACATGCACTGGGATTATATAAGATTTTTGTCATTTAGTTATTTTTAACAAAAGCAGGAAATAATTTTACAATTATCTAAATTTTAGTCTAATTTTAATTTGCAAATAGTATTGTAAATTAGTTTTAAATACATTAAGTGTCAATGTTCTATAATTTGCATGATTATAGTAGCAGAAATAGTGAGTGTTATCTAATTTTGTTACACAGTTTGTTTAAAATTCATGATTAAAGTGACAATTTCATATTAGATTATGGAACTTAAAGTACACAGCAACATATCTTTACATTGAAATAGGTATACTAAAACATAGCAGTCTGAGAAAATTTTCATGTTGTCAGCTATTGCTTTGTGGTAGCTATGTAGTTCCCACGTGATTTAAAAAAAATAATTTCGAGTTGGAAGTTCATATGCTATTGATTTGGCTGTATTTTTACAAACGTTGTGAATATATTTATGAAAATAATGTATTACTGTCCTACAGCAAATGTATGTGGTTATGTATATTTTTCTCATTGAATTTAACTAGACTCTTATATTATTTCCAAACATTGGTCTTCAAGTGTACCTTGTTGAGCATTGGCTAACAATGGGTGTATAACACACAGACATATGTATCGTTGAATTCATCTGTTTAGAATAAAGATGACAATATATAATATCAACAAATATGCATATTATTGGAAACTTAAACATGCTCTCATTTTAGGATGGTTAAATGGCTATGAATGATTCGTAAAATGCCTAAAAAGGAACAAATATATAAGAATAAAAGTTCCATGGTATTTGTACTATTCCCATGATGCAATTCATATATATGTTATATTCATTTGAGAAGAATAAAAAAAATTGAGTCAGAAAATAGATATGTCCATACGTCATATAAAGTACATATAAGTCGATTATTCATTTTGTAGCGGAGGGACTTGTCATTATTGTATTTTTATACGGATATTACCAAATACATTATCCAACATTGCATTCAATCAGAAAATGTATCACTTCTGTATTATTGTCATAAATTTATCCTGTCTTACAGCAATGATGTATGTAAACAACTGAATTGTTTATTCTCAAAACACAAATCATAATTATTTTTCGAACATTTCAGTATGACAGTTGCAACATTGACGAATGTAGTTTTTCCGATATGGAATTTCTTCAATTTCGTAATAACATTGTGATTCTTAACGTTTATTTATGTGTATTTATATCAATACATTATTTGTTTATAGCTTCATAATAGTAATACAAAAAGATACAATCATTCTGAATTAGCTATGCAATTCTATTCATCTCAATTAAGTTTCCTCTAAGGAGCAATACCGATTGGAAAGGTTTGACAAAAAACAAAAATAAGCAATAAATGACTTTATTATACTTCATGTCAAAATGCAAGATTTTTATTGGCTAATACGAGGGTGTCATTTTACTCTATTACCCTTCATGGAGACGCTTGCTAAAGTGTGCGCTTTATCAGATACGACTTTATCCTATGACAATTACTCTATCACCCTTCACAGAGACGCTTGATCAAATGTGCGCTTTATTAAATACGACTCAGTCCTATGGCAAATACTCTATTACCCTTCACGGAGACGTTTAATCAAATGTGCGCTTTATTAAATATGGATGGTTATGAACAAGATGTCATAGTTTATTACTTTGAATTTTAAATTTAATCGACAGTAATAACAGAACATTCAGTATAATAAATTAAATAACACATAGCTGAGAGGGTGATAGAGCAGATTGGAACCCCTCGAAAAGGCATTGTCAACCTTGGCTTCGCCGCGGTTGACAATATTTTCTCGGGGTACCAATCTGCTCTATCACCCTCTCAGCTTTGTATTATTTATATAATAGCATATCCAAAATTAAAATAGACAAACAACAATTTCTTTTCTCTATGCATTTGTTACCTCTGTTCCCATAATTGGTAACCTTGGATTACCTTTCAAAATGTCGAACCAAAATCTATACAATTGTTGTCGATGGAATGGTTGACAAACGGAAGTGCGTGACGAAGAAAGTCATGGAATGGAATACTGTACAACGGAATAATTAAACTGCATACTTAGGTGTTATAACTGTCCTTTTATAAGAACCTATCTGTAAAACAAGTCATTTTTTATGAACAACGGTTGTTATATGTTACTGTAGAGAGATACAACGGTTGTTATATGTTACTGTAGAGAGATACAACGGTTGTTATATGTTATTGTAGAGAGACAGACAGAAATAAAGGTGAACGAACATTTATACAATGATATACGATTGGTGACAATGACAAATTCTTTAAAGTGAATCATTTTTCCCTCATCCTGTTAAAAAAAGACTACCGCGTTGAATAGATATAAGAAGATGTGGCATGATTGCCAATGAGCCAATCTTCATCCAAAGAAAATTTTTATAAAAGTTAACCATTATAGGTCATTATATAGGTCGTATTAACTTTGTAAACAATGGAATTATAATCTTACTGAAACTGTTTAGATTTAATATCGATGTTAGTATTACAAAATACTCCACTACTAGAATTATAAAATTTGTTTTTGGAAGATTGCTCACATGCATATAGTCTTATCCAGAAATAAATATTTAATAAATTTCCAATACATTTGAAAAATATGCCAAAAATGTTATCATGGTAATCATATACATAGTATTCAAAACTTTATAAAACAGATTGATCATGATTGCAACACAATGACATGTAGTAAGTGTCAACATGTAAGCCTAGAAAGTACATCTAATAGATTGTTCAAGATTTCAATACATAGTTCCGTCTCAAATAGTGCTGCAGAATATAATAAACTTAAAAAATATACTGATACAGTGAAACCTGATTAAATAGAATCCGACTTAAACCGAAAGCCTGTATGAACCAAACATTTTCTGAAGCACCGTCATATCAAATTGTATGCGTTGTGAACCTGATAAAGCCGAACATAAGCCAAAACAAAACAGAATCTGAAGTCTCCAAGAGGTTCGGTTTAAACAGGTTTCACTGTAGCAGCATGCTTGCTAATCAAGATCAATTCGTAGCAACATTTGAATTCATGCGAAAAAACAAATTGTGAAACAATGTCATGGACAGTTCTAAGCTATCTGAATCGAATTATTATCCGCTCAAAGAACAATAAACAAACAAACAAAAAAGTTTCCAACACGTTATATGCAGAAATTATATCTGCTCCGATAAAAATATGTTTCAAATTGCAATATTTTTTCTATAATTTTTTTACGTCATACCGTTGTGGTGAAGCTTTAACGCTACAATTACAGGGCCAAATTCAGAACAAAAAATTTCTTGCAGAAATTTTTCCATGACTAAACACGTTTTATTTGATTCACATCAAGTTGTCTTGAAATTGAAATGTTAATTTGATACACAGACAGTGTGTGAATAAATGTCTGTTTAGATAATGACGTAATTCTTTGAAATGTTCACTTTGTACGGTAACATTTATACTAGCCATAACAGCGTTATTGCCAATTCCAAGAAAAAGAACATTAAAATGTCAATATTTCCAACAGAAATCTCATTACAAAGAGCAAAACCAGAGTTTTTCCTCAAAGACAGATGCAAACGAGATTGTTTTACATGTTTGCTATAGCTTTTCAATTTACAAAAACGATTAATTTCTGCATTAAGTTTCTTTTAATTCGATATCGTTTGACACATAAATTCGTTTTTCATTTTATTTGATCTTCCTGTAATTTACTTCCGTTTTGTCAGAGCCAAAATGAGATTATATATTCTGTAAGCTGCAATCACCGTCACACTAGCATATTAACTTTGAATCCGTCAGCAATTTTCTGTGGAATATTTGTTTCATAGTAAACTTTCAAATATGTGACCGTATTAACAGTTAACCCAATTACTTTGAATTTCTTTCGAAATGTCTAAGTTTTGTGTAATTCATGCTGTATTTCATTTAAATTTTAGGGCTTGAGAGATATTGTGTCAGTACTTTGAAATCAAATTAAATTTAAAAAAATGTACATATGTATTTGTTTACATGTATAAATTAACTCAGCATAAATACCATTAGCTATGAAATAACTGGTAGTTGGTTTTTTTAATCATTCAGAAAGAACTTATTCAAACTTGAACATGATTGGTCTTCCCCTGGCCTTACCGTATAAATCCCAAAACGGATTATTGGGTATTACTTCAACTTCTCGCATGCCTTTGCAGAGTCAGGAATAAAACAGTTGTTATCTATTCGTTCTTGTGTTTAGCTTCTGATTGTATCCTTAGTTTAGAGATTTTTAGTTTAGAATTTTCCTTGGTGCTCTTCTTTTTTTTTTACAAATTCCGCCAATGCTAAAGTGCAAATGCAAAGCCCCTGATAAAAGTTTTGAATCCACTAAAATAATTACCGGCAAAATATTTTGTATACCTTATCCAATGAAAATCTTGAAATTTAACACCCGCAAAAATAACACGCTATACGGTATGCACAAACGTTTCTTATTTTCTTCTTCGACAGTCATATACTAACTCTATCTGTGAATGACTTTAATTATATTTGGAGCAAATCACATTAATTTTGAATATTTAAACTTTATGTTCAGGAGGCATGAGACCACCCCTAGTTTTTTTAGGGGGTTCGTGTTGCTAATTCTTTAGTTTTTTATGTTGTGTCATGTGGATTATTGTTTGTCTTTCTCTTCTTTAGCCATGGCGTTGTCAGTTTTTTTTCGAGTTATGAGTTTGACCGTTCCTCTGGTATCTGTCGTCCTTATGTCTGCAAAAGACATGTTTATACATCATGCGCGCTGAAATTAAACATATAAATTAATAAGTTTTTAGTCAAATTTAATTATCCATACCATCAACACAAAATGCTTATAACATATCACATCGAATCCATACTAATAGATATATCATTAAAGAGAAATTACCAGAAAGTTTTATATTACTCATTTCTCATTTAAAATCTGCTAAAAGCATGGTAAGATCAAATTAAAAACTTAATTACTAACTTGCATATGCAATAGTCGCGTCTCATCAAAACACAATTGTTTAAACAATGATTTGAAATGTATGACACTCCAATACGAAAAAAGTATATCCTCTGGGTATTTAGATATAGGAAGATGTGGTATGAGTGCCAATAAGACAACTCTCCATCCAAATAACAAAAAGTAAACCATTATAGGTCTATGTACGGCCTTCAACACGGAGCCTTGGATCACAATGAACAACAACCTATAAAGGGCCCCAAAATTACTATTGTAAAACCATGCAAACGGGTAAACCAACGGTATAATCTGTATAAAAAACGAGAAACGCGAAACACGTATAAGTTACATAAACAAACGACAACTACTGTACATCAAATGTATAGTAGTTCTTAATTAGTCAATACTGAATTGTTAAGCTCAAAGATTAGTTACCATGTGGAAGACATACATTCCATCGACTTGACATTAAAGATACCACAGATACCGTTAGGTCTGCCTTAGATGTAGACTTACAATCTAAAACTCAGTTTAAATCACCATCGTCTTCGGAAAATGTCTGTACCTGTGCGGAATTGTTTTAATATGACAGTTGTTCAGTTGGTTGATAACTTTTGTTATTGTATGAATATTGAAATGATTTATTAAATATACCGGGGAGATCGGTACTTTTGTCCTCCTTTACATTTAAAAATTGTTAACACGCATCGATAAAAGACACAACTTTAAGACCACAGACGAATTCAGCTTTCTTATTTCAAATCTCCAATTTCATGTCGTCAGTAATTAGGGTCTGCGAAGTTCAGACTACCAAAGGAAATAACGGTTATGTTGGGTAAGAAAAGAACATTTGGATTGTAATAGATTACTTACGGCCTTCTCGTATAGGTGTTACAATGATTCTTTACGTGCAATGAATGTGACATTCTCTCTACAAAGGGTATCGGATTTAACATGACCATTTGATTTAACGTGACTGCGTATTTGTTCATCCCAAATATTGTAAGGCACTTTGGCAAGGGGTGTATAGTTGGTGGGAAGAAGACCTAAGGTAACAATACACTTTTAGTATTGATATTTTCCTGTCACCTAGGCGAAGCATAGTTTATAATTGACTATACAGTAACAAGGTTTCAATTGAGAAGACGTCCTTAAGTTGACGTAGAATGAATAAAGATAAGAAAATAACTAGAACAGTACTAGTTATTTGATTGCTAAGGGTTTATGACAAGTTATGACGTCTCTTCTAGTATTTCTTTTCTTGTTTTAAACTCAAAGTTATCTCTTATGTAAATTAAAATCGATATTTATGTTGAGAAATTGTAATTTAAATAATATACTCGTACCATGTAATACCTCACAATATGCCTAGAGAATACAAAAAGAAGATGTTGTATGTTTGCCAATGAAACAACTCTCTACAAAAGACCAAATCACACAGAAATTAACAACTTTATGTCACCTTACTGCCTTCAAGAATGAGCAAAGCCCTTTCAGCATGGTCAGCAATAAAAGGTACCCGAAATTACAATGTAAAATAATTAAACGAGAAAACTAATGGACTAATTAGTGCAAAAAAAAACAAACAACACAAAACAAATATGTACCACATAAACAAAAGACAACCACTGTATTAAAGGCTCTTGACTTGGGAAAGTCACATACAAACATAATGTGGCAGGATTTTTTCTTATAGTCAATGTATATTATAACATTTTTTTTAAATCTGTTTTTTGTGATTGGTCCCTTAAAACATAACAAGCTGTCAATACAAAACTCATATTTCATTTAACATTTCTAGTTGAAGATTACAACTGCTACAATAAGTCGGTTGACCAAATACGCAATATTTTAAAAAGAGCTGTAATTCATTATACCTTCTCATATAACTTTAGTTATATCTTGTATCGTGTTTAAATCAATTTATTCACACTACTTTTATGTGCAGGCGACTTCATGAGACGCATACAAAACTGATGTCAGTAGACCGAATACATCAATTAAGTTCTTATCTTTTCCAATAAAAAACTTGTCGGTCAATGTGATAGAACATGAACATTTGTAATAAGACAGGCTCATGTTCATCTTTGAATGCAGAAAACACGACTTGTAAGAATTATATTATCATTCGCTTTCTGCAATATTTATTCGGACTTAAGAGAGGAACTTTTAAATTCACCCATTCTATCAAATTGTGTTTTATTGTCTTAAGTGTAGGGGAAAATTCAAATTATATTATGAGCTGTGATGATATTCAATTTTATTAGCCAAAACTTTGCATTTGACCTATTCGAAGTTTCTATCAGAAGTGCCGTTTTTTTGGTTATTTTATTCCTTGAAGAAATTAATCAAATTGGTCGAAAAAATAGGGGTTCACGGACCATTTAAGCTCACAATTTTACTTTTAAACAGGTATGTAAAAGGAACCATTTTTCAATGAAATGATAGGGAAAATAGAGGTGTTGACATATTTTTATCAGAATATCGAAAGATCGTTCTATGACAACTGGTCCCAAACTGTAATATGAAAAGCTGGAATATAGCTTCAAAGAATGAGCCAATAAAAAACATAGGTCACCGATAAGGGAAAAAAAATATTTTGCCTTAAAACCCTAATTGGCGGGAAAATGGTGAAAATGAGTGAAATGTCATTTTGACCCTTTAACAAATACGGATAATAACGAAAATATTCTATTAGTCGCATAACTACAATGATTAAACATTTCTAATCAATCAAAATATTAAAAAATATATCGAATTTACGACAAATACTTTTGTAATTCATGCGTGAAATTATGCGCAGTCGAATAGTCCCGAGCCACCTTAAAAGAAGAAAGATAAATTTATACCTTTTACATGTTTTAAAGAACTTAAGTTTTATATTACTATTTATTAGCATATTATTTAAGATTTGTACATCAATTCTACCTTTTTTGTTCTTTTAAGTGAAAAATTGTAGATAATTTGTATTATCAAATTTTATTTTTTTAATTTAAAAAATTATTTTAATTGTGTATTCATTTAATGAGCATGAGGTCAAAGTGTCTCATATGTCTTTTAAGGCAGGCATCAATACATTTTTATGCTGATTTTTTCTGATGTATAATATATTATGTAAAATGTTATATTGTGACACTGTAATAAACTACTTACTTATTTACTTACTTTTTATCAGAATTCTTGTTTGATCATTTTCATATCATACAAGATATAAAACATTGAAAACTACACGTTTAAAATAAAGAGTCAAATTCAATTAAGATCAAATTTGCCTGAGGAAGTTAAAACCTTAGTTTCTTAATGATTTTAAAATTTATTTACAGATACTTTAGAAAATGTTGTTAAATCATGTCATTTAAATGATATGATTTCCAAGGAACATTACGGTAAACAATCTTGTGATGTGAGGCGGACGTGCTAGTGGACGCCTGCAAAACGTGTCTGTGTATTCACTCCCCATTTCCGTTCTCAATTTTACGTATAAAATATGTTGATAGGAGAGAATATTAGGGAGATACTATAAAGAATAAAGAAGAATAACTTAGTAATTCAAATAATAAAGTGTTGACGGAAGGAAGGCTACTGTGGAGGGTCTAGGTTACTTATGTTGAGAGACATTTTTTGTTGTGAAAACTGATTTTTTCATTGATTTTAGTTGAAAAAATGTTTTATTGTTTTCTGCTTTCACATACATTTTGACATACAAAAACATTACACTATGTTTTAACGAAGAACACGATATTTTTAGTTCTAGATCTTTTAAAACTTTCTGTTTTTTAGTCTTCAAATTTTGAAGTTATGTAAATTAAAACATACACTTTTGATTTTTTTTAAATGTGGGTTTATAAGTACAATTATTTATCATATAAATCGTTTTATATTTACTTTTTATTATTATTCATACTTTTTATATAAAACGATTTCATTTACCAAAAAGAAATTTTTGTCCGGGGTTGCTATGTTTATCTTTTTAATACTGGTTAATGAAATCATAAGAGTGCAGAGCTGCAGTGGTTACTGGTTGGTCATTATCGCGTATGATACGATCGTGACACGCCTACATAGCTAATGAAAATAGATGAATATAGAGAAGAACAGCACGTGTAGCCATAACGAAAAGTTGTAGATTTGTAACGTAAATGTATAGATGTAGTTTTGGGATAGAAAGTAGTTACAAAAATATAGTTATCAATTATGAGTATCCAAGCAAGTATAACACGGATCTATTATGGTTGAGGACCTAAATTGTGTTTATTGATAGTGTGACTTTAATTTCGTAGTAGTTGTTTTAAATGTAATGGTTTTATTTTATAACTTACTTGGATGGAGAGTTGTCTCATTGAAACTCATAACACACCTTCCTATATCTATTAACTAAAAATATTAATTAAACTTTAAAAGAATAATGTCTTCATTCACCTATAAGAACTACATAATTGTATTATATAAAGATAGTCCCAAAATATATAAAAAAATCAATTTCAAATTCATGTTTTAAGTGTTAAAATGTCGAATTAGCTTTTTTTTTAATGAACAATTTAAAGTCAATTTAATTTGTTAGTTGCAATAAGTAATACTTATTTTGCTTATTAATATCTACTGAAAATTACATACTTTTAATCAATATCATGTCATATCAAATCTGTGTGTACACAAAACAAGATATTAAATTGTTGCGTCACGTGTCCCATATCTTGAACAGTTTACTCCCCTTTCCTGAATTCCTAACCAACTGTCGATTTATGAAACGTAAGAATATCTAAATAACTCAATTGCACATTTATTTCAATACACAAAATTTACAAATTATTAACTCTGCCATCTGTCTATGATAACTGCATAATAATTTTGACGAAATGTGAAATCAATGTCTAATTAAAACAGAAAGTACGATCATTTTACATTTCACAGACAGAGGTATATTGAACAGATATATCATGTAATGGAGGGGTATTTACGAAAACATACCAGTCAAGGGACTGTGAACTTTACCAAGCGGCTAAGCGAGGAAAATTTAGTTCCAAGACTGGTATTTTTCGCAAATACCCTTTAATAACATGGCATATCTGTTAAATTACACCGAATACATTTTGATTGATACTGTTCATGCTGTCTGCACATGTGAATGGTGATCGTAGTGCTACGGGAATTATACATGTACGTTAATCATGTCTTTTTGTAACGTCTATATGTGTAAACGTCATTTTTATTCCATCATTATCTCGTTCATTTGTACAGACGTCTTTTTTCCTTCTTTATATGTATATATCTTTAACAGTTTTCGGTTTAATTCAATCAACAGTGTTCAACCATGTTGTCTCAGATAACGATCGGGATAAATGTGAAAGCTTCCGAAATATTTTGGCGGGCAGGCTTGCGAAAATAAAAAAAGGAATATCCAAATGGCAAATACCATGGTATTTGAGGCACCGGTAGTGGTGAAAGAAATGCATTTTTTTTTAAATGAGGAAAAAAAGTTAGAATATGCAAAAAAATACACTCGTTCTTAACCAATCAAAATGCAACATTATTACATGAGGTGAAATTAAAAAAAAGTCCTATTCATAGAGCTTATTATAAGCATTCCTTTCACATCTGGTGGATTCTGTTATTTGCATATGTATTGGTATTCTTTTTTTTTCTCTGCCATTTTCCCATAGTATTACTATTTAAACCCGTTTTATTCGTTTCACAAAGAACACAGCGCAAACATTTGCGTTTAAGTGTTTTTTACTCACTTCTAAAGAATATTTCATATCTTTAAAAAGATGAAGTACTGTGTTTGTAACCTGCTTTTCTCTGTGTTTGCAAAGTTTTTCTTGGTCTACCGAATCTCATTTCTTACTTTACTTTTTTACCTTTGAACACAGAAAAGTCCAAGGATATATCAGTACAATTGTATTTACGAAAAAAATGTTTCATTGTTTTTATCAATATCTACTGAAAATTACATTATTACATGAGGTGAAATTAAAAAAAAAGTCCTATTCATAGAGCTTATTATAAGCATTCCTTTCACATCTGGTGGATTCTGTTATTTGCATATGTATTGGTATTCTTTTTTTTCCTCTGCCATTTTCCCATAGTATTACTATTTAAACCCGTTTTATTCGTTTCACAAAGAACACAGCGCAAATATTTGCGTTTAAGTGTTTTTTACTCACTTCTTAAGAATATTTCATATCTTTAAAAAGATGAAGTACTGTGTTTGTAACCTGCTTTTCTCTGTGTTTGCAAAGTTTTTCTTGGTCTACCGAATCTCATTTCTTACTTTACTTTTTTACCTTTGAACACAGAAAAGTCCAAGGATATATCAGTACAATTGTATTTACAAAAAAATGTTTCATTGTTTTTATTAATATCTACTGAAAATTACATACTTTTAATCAATATTAGGTCATATCAAATCTGTGTGTACACAAAACAAGATATTAAACTGTTGCGTCAAGTGTCCCAAATATTGGACTGTTTACTCCCCTGTGTCATATCCTACCCGACTGTCGATTTGTGAAAGGTAAGAATGCTTAACAAATTTAAGTGTTCATTTCTGTTGTAACTCAACATTCAGAATTTATTAACTTAAGAAACAATTATTGATAACTTCTTGATATTCATTATGAAATAAGTCAATCAATCTTCCATTAAGCAGAAGATAGAAATATAGGAACGAAAATCAAATGAATCAGACAATTACCCCCATAAATAATTATTGCTCATTCTGACACAGTACACAATGTGAAGATTATATATCTACTCATACTTAAAAAAAAAAATGGAAAATCTCAAAAATTCTGAACTCTGAGAAAAATTCAAAACGGAAAGTCCCTAATCAAATGACAATATCAAAGGATAAAACACAAACGAATGGACAACAACTGTCATATTCCTGACTTGGTACAGGCATTTTCTAATGTAGACAATGGTGAATTAAACCTGGTTTTAAATCCTCTCACTTTTATAACAGTCGCATCAAATTCCTTTTTTTACAATTTTTTTAAATATCTACAACACTGAAAAACATAAACAAAAAGAGAGGGTGGCTCGAATACTTACGTAATTGAAAAGAACAGAACTGTTAAATATCCATAGAGACCTAGGTTAACAAAAGTTGTGTGCTTTTAAAATATACCAAACTCAATTATTATGCTTTATTTATTGAAATAATCCGACAGCTATTGTGTAGCCAGACGAAATCATATCTACTTGCTCAAACATTTAAATTATATATTCCCGTTGAACATTAAAAATCAACGTGCCTTCAATTAACCAAAGAAAAGTTAATGATTTGAATGTTTTCAAAAAATCAGAAATCGTTGTTTTAATTTGTTTGATACACATACTATTTACAGCGATAATTGCAAAATTTTAATAAGGGTACCATGGTTTATTTATAGGATTTCAATCATTAAAATATTGATTGTATAAAAATATAAACACTGCAAAATAGATATACAGCACAAAACCACACAAGAGCACTAGCCATAAACATGTTAGCGGGAACCAAACCCAAAAGATAGAAATAAAGAGAGAAACATTATACCACTGTATTGAGTGTGGAAAATATTTATCCAGACAGTCAAAATTTCAAATTCAAAACAAAAGGAGTAGGTCTGGTAAGACCCCTTTTTGGTCCTAAAATATAGCAGTATTTGGACAGTAGAATGCTTCTGCTACATAAATTTGGGCTGTTTTTACAGTGCACATATATCGGGTACTAGCACCATTAAGTCATGCTAAATCACTGACATCTTCACAATATTAGCATTTTAGTTAAATTGTAGACGGTTTTCGTGTATAACGAAAGTGGTCGCATTCGTGTTCATCCTTAATATTAAAATGTATGTTGTTTTTGATGATAATACATAACATATATAAAGGTTGAGGATGAACACGGATGCGGCAACTTTCATTTTAGACAAAAAAACAACTATAAAAGGACATTTTTCGGCATATTTTGTACATTTTTCATGTTTGAGCTTGAATTGGATCGTATTTAATGACAAAATTAGTAAAAATCGTTCACATAAACTAATAGAAACATGCAATTTGAGGTCAAAATCAGTCCTTATCATTGAGTGAGGGAATCTTTTTTCTCAAATGATTTTTAAACATTTTACCAAACATTGTGTTCCTTGTTTTGGCGTAATCAGACATAGTCACCGTTTTACAAAGGAAAGTAAGAAAAATTGGACTTCATAATCTGATGTTAACCAATAAACATCTGATATCAAACGAATCACATTAGGACGGAACAAAAATAAACAGGTATGGAAAAGTATAAACTGCTTAGGAGTTAGAAAAATTGTAAATATAAATGTATGCGTGTTTATTAGTCGTTACTCTTCTTGACGTAATGCATCCTTTAATAATGATATTTATTGTATATATATCTTACAGTATTATTTTTGTGAAAACTAGTTTATGTCATCAGTGCTCTTGACTAGTTCATTAACGACGATTAAAGGGCTAATCATAAATTATTGTTATAAAATATATGAACATAGTGGTATAAACCATTTTTGGAGTGTAAAAAATTCTTTGGATGTTTTAGATAAATTGCGGGCTTTTGATGGTCCTTTTGATTCTGTTAATAGTTTTGATTTTTCTACTCTTTACACTACACTTCCTCACTATCTTATTAAACAACAGTTTTTCCATTTAATTAAATGGTCGTTTGGTAAAGCTAAATGTAGATATATTTGCTGCAACTCATTTAAAGCCTTCTTTTCTAATGAGAAAAGTAAATATGCTAGATATACTTACTGGAGGTGTGATGAGATGATTGAGGCGGTTAATTGTCTCCTTGATAATATTTACGTACGTTTCGGCAACAAAGTTTATCGACAGGTTGTAGGTATCCCCATGGGCACTAATTGTACCCCTTTAATAGCAGACTTGTTTTTGTACTGTTACGAATCACAGTGTATGACTAAACTCAGTAAAGACCCGTCGAAATTGCATTTAATCGATAAATTCAACAACACTTACCACAGATTTTGCCACTAATTACATAATAATTGATTACATAATAATTGCTTTATGAAAATATTACATTCTATCTATATGTACCTCTTTTATTATTTTCTATGCATTCATAAGAAAGTTACAGCATTTCAAATGTTAGTGATTGGAAGTAAAAAAATCTTTGTTTTGTGCTACCTTAAACGGGAAACTACACACTAAAATTTACGACAAAAGAGACGATTTTTCGTTCCCTATTGTTATTTTTCTATTTTTAGATGGTGATGTTCCTTTGGCACCATCTTACGGTGTTTATATTTCGCCACTTGTTCGTAATGCCCGTGTCTGTTGTGACGTTTTTGATTTTAACGAACGCAACCTATGTATTACTGGTAAATTATTAAACCAAGGATATCGTTACTTTAAATTACTTAAAACCTTTACTAAATTTTTCCATAGATATAAAGATTTGGTTTTGAAGTTTGGTTGTACCTATTTTAAACGGGATAGCACATCCTCATTTTTACGGAAATGTTGCCCGGAAATTTAGAAATGATCCATGTAAACTTGTTGCTCCTTTAAATAAACTTCTTCTTAAAGGTTACCCATTCAACACTATGATAAGATCATTGAATATTGTTTTTATTTGTACAAATATTGACTTTGTTATAAGTAGATTAAAAGCTAACTAAATATTACTAGTATGTTATATACATATACATTTTCATGGATCTACAATCTGTCGATACCTGTAACTTGGCATTGCACAAGGTCATGTTTTTCACTGGCTGTTTATGACGTCTTTACACTAAATCCATTGTACATGTATGTTGGGTGTGAACGGATTGATTGCTTAGTCTTAGAGGCTTGGTTTTTGAGTAGTTATTAATGGCTTTAAACTAGCTGTCAGATAACTGCAAGTACTCTCAGATCTGTTCATTGTGTCTTTTTGTGTCGGGATGTATAATTATCCGGCCACGTCAACTTTTATTTTTTGTCTATCAGATGAGTTAAGCCTTTTTCAACTGATTTTTATAGTTCGTTCTTATTTTGTACTGCTATACCACTGTCCCAGGTTAGGGGGGATCCCGCTTACATGTTTAACCCCGCCACATTATTTATGTATGTGCCTGTCCCAAGTCAGGAACCTGTAATTCAGTGGTTGTCGTTTGTTTATGTGTTACATATTTGTTTTTCGTTCATTTTTTTTACATAAATAAGGCCGTTAGTCTTCTCGCTTTAATTGTTTTACCTTGTTTTATCGGGGTCTTTTATAGCTGACTATATGCGGTATTGGCTTTACTCATTCTTGAATACCGTACGATGACCTATAATTGTTAATGTTTGTGTCATTTAGGTCTGTTGTGGATAGTTGTCTCATTGGCAATCATACCACATCTTCTTTTTTCTATCTTCAACTCCGTGCATTATTTGGAATTTTTAACATTTTCGGATTCGAGCGTCACTGATGAGTCTTTTCTAGACGAAACGCGCGTCTGGCGTATGTACAAAATGTAATTTTGGTATCTATGATGATTTTATTTACAACCACTGGCTCGATGCCACTGTTGGTGGAGTTTTAATTCCCAGAGGGTATCATCAGCGCAGTAGTCAGCACTTCTGTGCTGACATGAATAATAATTGATATGGTCATATTTATAAACTAACTCTTCACAGAACTTTTGAATTTTTGAAATACTAAGGGTTTTCTACCTCAGGAATAGATTACATTAGCTGTATTTGGCAAACCTTTAAAGAACTTTTGTCCATTCACTTTCATTTTCTTATATAATTTCATTATGTAATATATACATAATTGCTTTATTTGTTTTATTTGTTTACTTCATTACTTTTGTGTGTATATACCAGGAAGTATTGTCTTAACTTTAAATAATTTTTCACTGAAGTATTTTAAGTTTTATCAAGTTTAGCTTATATGTATGCTTGCATATATAAGTACATTCTGTAGGATGTGTACACACTTAATATGAATTGTTGTCTTGTTTATAACTTAATTTGTTTTATACTGTTAAATAATGTGATATAAATAGTTACCTATCATTACCGTCCAATGTCCATTCCATAATACTACATTATTCTTGTTTTGACCAGTGCAGTTGTCGAAATTAATACTAGCATTAGTATTTCCAGGAACAAATGTGTGAAAGTAGTGATGCAACATACTAATAACAAAAGGCGTTCCTTTGCCATTGTTTTCATCTCTGTCAATTAAATAGAATCTTCGTTTCCTGCAAATTATTAGAAACAAAATGTATTAAAAACTATTTTAAAAACAATAAATATCCTATTCCCATACATGTTACAACTGCATCCATACAGGGAATATAACGGTGTTGTTATTTTTATCATAGTTGTTTACCTTTAATTTGCACGTACATGATTGACTCCTACCTTGATTGTACATGCATACATTTGTGATAATGTTTTATTAGTCTGTTGAAGGCTTAGTTTGATTGTTAGTCACATGTTCATGTTACCTTCTATCAAAATTATATGTTCAAATGCATGCCCAATAAATAATAACCAGATCGTTCTGAGCAGACTCAAGCACACATTACATTTTCTTGTTAATTTTAAAAAATGGGTCATATTTGCTGGGCATAATGAGTAAAGTAAATAGTGTAGAGTAGTCTTAAATGACTGTGGATAATTACCTGTAAAACACAAGTAAGTTTTAACAACTAAATACACAAGATTGATGATATCCTCTATCATATCATTAATTTGACAATTTTCTGCCAAACACTGAGTTCTACCGTTCCACTTAGTTCCGTTGAACTTTCGTCATTTATCAAAAGATATCTAAGATACGGCAAATATCTGAAAAGTTTTAACACAAATCATTAATTACCTTTTAACTTGATAATAGTCTGGCAAATATCACTTATCATTGTTTTTTTTTTTTAATCCTGCATCCTGTAAATTTCACAAAAAAAACACGTTGTACCTTTGTGCATTGTGTGGCTTAAATTTGGTTTTCGATATATCTGAATTGTCAGGAATTCCATGTAAACAGAAAAAGTATAATACTGTATAATTTCAATCTATATATCATATCATATTTATATCTGACAGGTGTTATTTTTTCCTGATCTCTTGTGACAACATATTATTTTTATGTGTATATTCACATACTGCAGCAAAACAGTAAAATGACTTTAATAAATAGATTTTTTTTCTTTTCAGGAAAAGATGGAAAATTCAAGCGGAAAAGAAGGTGAATGGAATCTTTGACTATATCAAATGTTGTTTCAGTTTATTATTTTTAAACCATAGGAGCTTAATTCATTCATTGAACAACCAAAATTCTTAATACAATAAATCAAAGTGTTTGTTCATCCTTCACTGCATTATATATCCTTTTTATATCAAATTAGATAGGACTGAATCACGCGAACATGCCAAACTGATCATGACTAAATAAAGGTAACAATAGTATACCGCTGTTCAAAATTCATAAATCGATATAAAAAAACAAATCCGGGTTACAAACTAAAGCTGAGGGAAACGTATCAAATATACGATATCTACGACAAAACAGAGACTCAACACCGAAATGTAACACACACTGAAACGAAATACAATGTAACAATGGCAAATGTTCTGACTTCGTACAGGGCATTTTATGAAAAAATGGTGGGTTGAAAAAATGAAAAAAAATAGACCTTCCGCTCTACAAACCAAATCCTTGCAAAAAAATGACATATTTTTTATTCCAATTACTAAAGATTTTATATCAGAGGAATATATTACCTTAGCTGTTTTGGTATAACTTATGTGATTAAGTTAATTTCTACATAAAGAAAAGATTAAAAAAAAACCTTTGTTATTTCCTTACTGATATAGTTTTGACAGCCGTGACAGTCGTGCAATTATTATTATCCAAACTGTAATATAGTGTATTTTAAAGTTGCTGATGGTGAATTTTAATTTTTATGAATTAACTGTTTACAATTTATTTTTTTGAAATATTAAGGCTTTCCTTACTCAGGAATAGATAGCCTTAGCTGTATTTGGCCAAACTTTTAAGAATTTTGGTCATTGATGTTCTTTAACTTCGTTCTTCATCTTGGCCCTTTTAACTTTGTTTTGGATACGAGCGTCAATGGTGAGTCTTTTGTAGACAAAACGCGCGTCTGGCGTTAATACAAAATTTAATTGTGGTATCTATGATGAGTATATTTACTTTATTTCATTTGTGAATTTTATATGTATATACATTTTTTTCGCATTTTAAACTAAAAGTTTTAGTAAACTGAAAAACCTTTTGTCTGAATTTTAAAAACTGTCTTTTGTTAAAAAAAAAATGAATTCGCTCTCGCAGCGATAAAGCCTTTTTGTGCTGCTGCGACAAAAAGAAACGACTAATCAGTATCATCAATCGAGCGATCAAACAATCAAACAAATGACTTCTCCCATCGCATTAAGTGCACTACTATTTCATTTGCACATTTTTTTGTGTTTACGGTGACTGATATGCTATTTCTGATCCCGATATACAGCTTCAATGGATTTTCCAAAGTAAAATTGAAATTAACACTTAGAGAATTAAATATAATCATGAAGAGGTCTGTTACGAAAGTTTGGAGTTTAGAGTTGTCAAAGATTCAATATGACAGAAATTGTAACTGATTGCAATACTGAAGATCTACTACAACATTCAATAACTATTGTCGAGGATACCTGTAATACAATTTAACCAGATATTTGTTCAAATAATAAACTTGGTGCTGTATTCTCTATTTCAGAAAATAAAACAGCCAGTGAAGAAACATTTACCCAAGCTCAAACACCTGTCAGATCCAACCTTCCTGATTCTGTCACTTTGCGTAAACAGTTAAATGTAAAACAATCAAAACATGAGTATAAAGTTATTTATGGGTGTATCAAAATAGACAATGCATTAGTGTTAACCGAATTGAATAAGACACGACTTATCATTTGTAATGCAGACGGTACTGACGTCCATCACTTGACCCTCCCAAAAACACCAAATTATATCACGAAGATAGACAGTATTACTGTTGCAGTATCGTGTTATGAATTATCAATTCAAGACACAACCATACTGATAGTTAATATATCTACAGGTTCGGTTATCAGTAGATTCAGCACATGTGGAGACTGTTGGGGAATATCATATAATGATGATAACATGTACGTCGTTATTCGAAGTATGATAAAGGTGATGGACCTGACAGGTAAAGTAATACGTTCTATACCTTTACCTTCAGACGATATACGCGACATATCAGTAAACGGAGACAGGTTGGTCTGTATAAAGCATACATCAGTATACTGCTGCTCGTTAGATGGAAAACTAATTTGGGAGTTTGAAAATTATGACCTTCAAGATTTACGTCGTGTGACAACAGATGCAGAAGGGAATGTGTATGCAACTAATGGGAAGACAAGCACTGTAGTAGTAGTATCTGGTGATGGTAAACATCATAGAAACCTTCTTACTGCATCAGATGGATTGAATACGCCAATTGGGATCTGTTTTGACAAACAAGAAAATATTCTGTTTGTTTGTAATTATAGTGGCGGAAATGCTTTTCTTTTCGACGTCAAAATGTTACCCTAATGAACAAGAATATTGTCTCCCAAACAAGTAGTGTTTTGTGTACATGAAGTCATACGAAATTTCAAGACACATTATGTTTTTTACATGTTTTATTTACTAAATACAAGCTATATAATTATATTAGAAAGAATAACCAAAATGTTTTATTGAAGAAAAAAATAAGACGATACATATTGGGTGTTGCTTAAAGGCGGACAACGGTAATAGTAAGACATGAGATCTTTTCTGTTCAGTTATTTATATTTATGGGCATGTTGTTTATAGAATATCACTTGTTCATTTATTTGTGTTTTTCATGCTTTACGATATCCACGTATGTAAATTGCAAAAATAAATGTTTGGTTAGCCTTTTCTTAGGAGAAAAATACAAAATTTCTAATGGTTGAGATAGAAATGTACTTATTGAGTCTTTCTGTCACAATGATAATACTTTCTATTTACTTTGTGTCATAAAACAAATTATGGTTTAAAACATTGGCGCTCAGGTTTTAAAATTCAACTTAATACTAGAAAAAATACAGTCGGAAGATTGTCGAGGCGAAATCTGATCGTAGAAGGAGCGCAGGAAGGTCGTTTTTAGATAGCAAAGGTCGCTGTGCCATCGTAGAGAAAGCGATTCCAGTCAAAATACTGCGCAGCTATCTCACAGTGACGTTACTCAGTACGACCTAACTACGAGCACTACCCTCTCACCGCGACCCCGCCACGCTTATAGTTAGTGCGACTATTCGACGTTAATGAAGAAAAGCTCAAAAACATCAAACGAATGGATAACAACTGTCATATTCCTGACTTACTACAGGCATTTTCTTATGTAGAACTAACAGGACACAACCTATCTCAATTTGAAAATATTTCGTAAAATCATAATTAGGTCATTTCAAGGACAATGTTTATCAGAAAACCACCAAACAACACCAGATTAATTTCCGTTACATGCGATACCTATATCTATGTGCTCTACGCGTAGTTATTTTTAGACGCGTTGTACCTATTGTAAGAACCGGTTTAGATTTCGCGGGTAGTATATACGTAAAGGAGCACGTTTTTCAGTCAAAAGTGATCAGAAATGTGTTTCTTTATTTTATAACACATACAGTTTGGATTTGAAAAAAATGTTTTAGAAAACAAGTAGCAATGTGCACATAAATACTTTATGTTCGTTTGAACAAGTGAATTAGAACATAACTACTTTATCAGAGATACGACAGTAGCTGTTGCATTAGAAATGGTAGATATAGAAAAAACTAAAATTATCCAAACTTTCTCATTTTTTTGTAGAGGAGTAGCAAGTTATGGTGAAACTTTGGTCATCAATAGAAATACTAGATAGAGTACTAGAGTGATTCTGGTTGACATGTCTCATATAAGAATAGAAGGTTTTGACAGAATGTTTCGTATTTTTTTTTCCAAGGAAATATCTATGGCACCTTTACCCGCAATCTAATTAAAAACCGATCTCTCATCGCTCTCGTTTCTGATATGTCGCGTGGGAGATCTAATGAAACCCGCTTTGAGGTCACATGTTAGTGAACTGGACGTTATGAATTTATTAAGTTATGCAAATTAGTTGACGACCAATTAATAAGCCAATCAAAAAAGTTTATGAATTATTTGGACTGACGATTTCTTTGTAAATAAAATAAGTTACATCCCTTTACCATAGGTTAAACTTTCAAGATCGTGGAAGACTCATTTTCATTGGTAAAAAAGGACACACCTACGAGGTCACTCACGTGTGACCTCAAAGCGGGTTTCGTTAGATCTCCCACGCGACATATCAGAAAACGGGAGCGATGAGAGATCGGTTTTTAATTAGATTGCCTTTCCCGAAGAAAACAAAGTTTGCAGCTATGATAGTACTGCTAAACGTTGTGGACATTGCAGCACTAGGACATTGACTTGCCAGAAGGAATTACCTTATACAACAATTGCTTTGTTTATATAGTTTTCTGTGGAAACAGCAGTGTTGTGGTAGTATCTCTAGATGGTAAAAACTGTAAGACCTCACTGTCAGAGGCTGTTGGAATCAAAGAGCCTGACAAACATTGCATATACTTGCAATAACTTAATTATACTGTAACGGAATATTTTGTTATCAAGATAGGTTGTTCCCTGTGAACGAGGATCAAGTTTAATTTTAGCTTTCAGATGTTAGCTTTTATCGCTGTTGAGTTGTAAACCTTCACGTACAATGTAGCAATCAGACATTGATTAAGATTGATGTTTGCCTTCCCATTTTTACAAGAATAATTTTATGTATTTTACGTGATCCTGTTTTTTTGTTCATTGAAATCACCTTCAGTATTTACCACCATTTAAACCAAACATTGTCAATGTAGATCAATAGTAGAAAACCTGAGCTATGTGCATGATAACAGGACCCGTTTAAAAAATAGCTAAACTCAATCTAAAGTCAACTGATGAATGGCGACATTGACCAAATGACCATGAAGACGAGGTCGAGGTACCTAATTATTATTATTGTATAAAACATCCCACAAAAGACGAAGGGCGTATCATGCGCTCACACCGCAGCTGTTTATTTTCAATCGTAAACAATCTGCCTAAGACTTTAAATTCAACGGGATTACAAATATATATTTCGCATCGATGTTAATATATTTTTGATTAATTTTCATTTGGTTTCGTTTATTCATTCGTTTCTCTGTCGTATCGCCCTTTATAATAACCCAATAGTAACGTATCTGTCTGATTCTGGTACGGGGATTACCGTTCGGTTTCAGTACGGAAATCAGATAAGACTACTTCTTTTTTGAACACCTTCAAATTATAATATATCAAAACATAAATGTGTTCAGCATATTGTCATCTCAACTTTAACTTCCTATATTAGGATCCTAGGTTATAGCAGAGATTTGTAAAGTTACTATAGGTAGGAGAAAATATCCGACATATATACACATGGAAAAAAGTAGTGCAACACTAAATTGAAATTGATATTAAAAAACAGTTTTTCATTTTTTTGGGATATAATTTGGTAAAATAGAACTAGTTAAACATTATTTAAGTATCACCTGAGTTTAATCAATAAATATCGACTCGATAATTTGATATCTGCACATGCAGCTACTGTACCCGTAAATAGCAAAACAGTTGTTTTTATCCTCTTTGTTTTCAACCCTTTAAATGACCAATTTTTTTAAGTTATGTGATTGACACCTTATAATGGGTCCTTGACAACTCTTAACTGCAGCCAGATGGCAGATTATCAGCATAAGGGGAGCAGGGATGTCGATGTAAAAACTGCACGTATAGTTGGTCATCACCATTTCACTATAAGTCGTTTTGAGAATAAATCAGGCATTAAACGCTGTTAAAGACATTCCGAGATAATGAATACCCCCTATACCATTTGCTAAGGAGAATCAAGCATAATGAAGGTTGGTCAGAAGGAGACCAATTGCATACAAGACAATCCTAAAAAGAGAGTGGTGGCCATACAGGAGCTTTTTAACAAGAACTGTTCGAGATCGACTCATCGCTACTGGTGATCGTGCGATAAGACCATTTCGGAGACCTTTGCTAACGAACAGACACACAGTTTTGCGTATCCAATGTAGTGCAGAGCTCGCCAAAATTGGAAATTAGCATCGTGGGGGAAGATTCAATGTTCAAATGGAATTCGATTCATATTCCTTGGCACGATCGTAGCCCGGATTTCAACCATATCGCGCATATTTGGGACACTATTGGGCGGAAAGTGCGCGAAAGGACACCCCAGTTCAAACACATCATGAAATAAACAATGCCCTTCATCAGAAATGGTTGCTCTACCTTAGCAACAAATTAGTCGATGTATTGCAGGAATCAGAAGACGTTTAGATGCGGTTATCTGTTTGAATGGAGGCTGCGCACAAAGTACTAACTATTTGGCGTATAACGATCAACCATGAAATGAACAGTCATCTAAGGATTACTTTTGAAATGTCTGACATTGTAAACGAGGGACGAAAGATACCAAAGGGACAGTCAAAGTTCGACTACAGTAAAAGTTGTAAAATGCATTTTTTTGTACAAAAAACACTCCATTTTTGTATTAAAATTGTGGTTATATAATTTTTTTTGTTTTCAAAAATGTTTTGTTTGTTTCAATGCCAATGTTGTCATAAACTATGTTTCAATAATATTATACACATATTTTATTATATTTCATCCAAAAAAAGAGGCTGATTTTTCAAGTTTTAAAAAATCAAGGTGTTGCAATACCTTTTTCCATGTGTATATAATAAGTTAAAAAAAAATCCCAGTACTTGTTAATAAAAAGCTCGGTATTTTTTTCACAGCGACAAGTGTGGGTGTTCATTGCTGTGTTTATGTCCACAATTTTTCCTTCTTCGTCTCTTTGGTAATAATTTTTTCAAAACACCTCATGAAACCAAATGGAAAAAAGTCACACTTTTACATACGCAAATTTTCAAATGTTATATGCATTTGTAGAATCTTAATTATGCGAGAAGGGTAGGGTACCGGAACCAAGCGTCATCCCTATCAATTGAGTATTGAAATGCACTCCTGCCTTTTTGACCCGGAGGTGTCTATGTATTCGCAGAATTTATATAGAAAAGTGAAGATTTATTAACTTTCAGCATTGATTTGTTATCTTCGTTTAAAAGATCATTATGATTTTAACAATATAATGGCATTTTATACATATGCCGATCTGGCTCTCAGCTATTAGAAAATAATAATATTTAAAAATACAACTAAATTGTAATGGGTACGGGATACGAGTAACACATTTTGCATTGTACCTGTCAACATGATTTGCAAAGATGTGCTTTAAGTAAACCATCTAAAACAAACAGGTTGCTATCATGATAATCAAAATTTAGCGAAAAGAATATAAACCATCTTTTTGTTTTTGTCTTGTATGTACTTCAGTTTTTGTTTATCTATTTTTAGGAGCTAGCAATCTGTCTGTGTCGCCTATATTGTCCAAACTTAGTCTTTGTAACTCCGCCTCGCTGAGGTCATATGCTAGATTAGAGTCAATACATTTATCTTGAAAGCAATTCCCTAAAGCCGACACTCGGATTTTTTTCTCATTACAATCGATGTTGCGGATGAATTTCGCCGCTTTTTATAGATTTGTCATATGATATGTTGAACTGGTCTTGTGATATGGTGAAACGGTATTATGGTATGATAAAAAGGTCTTATGATATGCATGGTGAAATGGTATATTGGTAAGATGAAATGGTCTTATGATATGGTGAAATGGCCTTATAATATGGTGAAATGGTATAATGGTATGACAAAATGGTCTTATAGTGTAATGAAATAGTCTACTGGTATAAAGATTACACCTCGTGATATAAGAGCTGTTAGCTTGATTTTAAAATATGTCTTTAAAAGATAGTTATATGACATAATAGTATGACAAAATTGTTCCATGTTGTATCGAGATGATTGTATAGTATACAAATTTATCGTTATAATATACTCTGGTGGCAAAAAAGTATGAACAAGTTGCTTCAAGTTATATTCAGATATCTTTATAGTAGAAAATGTGTCTTTATGAAATAGCAATATCACATGATAGTTTAGTTAAATGACAAATCAGTATGGAAATGTAGCTCCATGATATATCAGGATGTCTTCATAGTATGAAATATTATCTTCATAACAAAGTGAAATGACAACGTGTCTGTATAGTATATAAATTTATCTTAGTAATATTGCAAATTGACAGAGTATTATAGTCAAATCTTGTTATAGTATAGAACATTTTTTTCATGATATATCTTTACCCGTATTGATATGGTTATTGTTACTATAAGGCAGCTGTGGCGATCCATAGATCTGGGTGTAAACACACATCCCTGTAAGCTTGTTGTAGAAGAATGATAAACAACGCGAATTTGATATACATTGTATACCACATAGCCAAACAGATCTAACATGATCTGTTCCATTGGCGTTTTCTACTTCGTACTTGTTGTCATATTCAGGTTTATGGTGCGCTGAGATCATTCTAATTCTTGATTCGCCCAGGACAGCAACGAACATCGTGTGCATACATACAAATAACATAGATATATTCATTCTTGTCAGAACGCAAACCATTCTTATATGATTTGCGCAATAGTTTGTGATTTAAACACATTAAAGGTAATGTGTTGATTGGTCTGTCATAACTTGCGAATAATCGAAAATTTGTTTTTCATAAAGAAAGTAAAGTTATATTGAACATAAAACCGAAGTGATCAATGATGTGTCTGGTAATTTGAGTCACATATAGTACACATATTGAATGGGAATGTTCAATGTTGTTTTTGTGACAATATCACAGCATTTTATAGAGCAGAGGAAATAGAAATGATTAAAAAAAACAAAGCTGATATATCAACGGATGATTTTTTTTTTAAATCTTTTTTTTTCTGACGATTGAGTTATTAATTTCAGTGACAATATTTTCTGCTGCAAATCATATATGTGTTGCAAAAAATTCTAAAATACAGTTCAACCTACTATAAAGGTGGCCTCTTTAAAGTAAAAATCTGCATTGTCACACTGAGCTAATCCAATTATAGTGACTTCTTTTCCTATTCTATTATAAGGTAGGTTTTCTCAAGCAGAACCTAGTAGTCACATTAAAACACTACAAAGGTATCTATTGTATTACATCAATGTCCATCAGATGTAAATGGTCGTTAAAATATACACATGTGTACCTCAGTTATACTTTTCAGAAAGGGGACAAGGTGACGTTTGACGACTGTTCTTGTATTATGGGCGTTTTTTATTCATTGGTATCGGCTATTGTTAATATTCTTTTAGCTGTTAACTGTTATTGTCATATTCAGTTCACTGTTCTGCTCTTATTAGGACCCTCTTCGTCCCCTTTCCGTAATATATCAGTCCTATATGCTAAGCCTATCCACACCCTTGTTTGGGGTGGTTATAAGCGGTCTGATCCTGGAATCCCAGGGAAAAAGTCATCGAATTCCGAGATCCACAATAAACGAAAACTTTGCATTTTTCCGCTGAGGTAAAAAGAAAAAAAGTTCGTGGGCAACAAAGTTGTCACTACTTTTATTAAGATTCGGTTTGAACAATTATATACTGAATTGCCATCGTTCAAATCCACTTTGAGCCGTGGTGTAGTGATTAGTGCATCGGACTACAAACACAAAGGTTCATGGTTCGATTCTCAACTAGGACCATTTGCGAGTATGGTCTTGAGGAAACGAAGATAGTGCGTCGGAAGGGGACAATACATGGCTGACCCGTGTTAAGAAGGAGCCATTTCTCTTACACGTTAAAGACAGCCTTTTAGATTTCAAAACAGAGCAGTCTAATGTCGCTACAAGGCATCACTCGCATCCGCATAGTGGAAAGGGATTAATATAAGTTGCAAAACTTGTTTCCCAATCCACTATAAATAAATATGTTTAAACTAAATCCACTTCACACTATCAAAAGTCAGGGTGTAATGTAGAAATGTTACAGGCTTTTCCTAGACATGGGTTGGAAGCCGATAATAATATTCTTTTTTATAGACAAATGATGTCTAATTTTGCTAGAAGTCAAAACTAAGACACAAGGACAATATGTCAAATTGTATTTGAAAAGCTAGAATTCCTAGCGCTGAAATAGGATTATCAATAGTGTACGAATATTTTTTGATAGTTTATTTTCAAACTTTGCTTTCAACCTATATCTTCTAATCATGCAACACGAACGGAATATGACAAGAAATTAAACATGATATCAAATCATCAGTACTTTTATTAAACATATATAAAACAAATAAAAAACCCTCTCCGGTAAAAAATTCTAGTAAAAAAAATGATCTCATAGTTTAAACTAATACAAGCGTAAATAACTCAATTATTTTGAAATAAATAGAAGGCAGTCTGTTCGCTATTTGTTCAACAGATAAATCTCGTATACAACCGATGGTGGTTTTTTCTTAACAAAGCGTAATATAAATACTGGATTCGGAAGGTATATCGGAACTTGTTATGCCAAAAACTAGTTATTTTTAAGATTTTTTACAAGTAACAGATTGTACCTTAAAATGTAATAAAATGAAAACATAAAATATTTTACGATATAAATACTTCCTCGGTCAGACAAATTCACATATCTTATATGACCGAAGATCCAACAAGCCCATGATGAATTTTGAAGTTGAATCAAGTCTATCTGCATAAACAAATGATTGGAATTTGTTTGTAGACATTTTGATACACATGTGTCTTACAAATAAAAAATACAGCTGAAATTACAAATAATGTACAATGAGGCAACAAATCTGTCAATACATTGACTTATGTACAAGTTTCAATTCGTTAACTAACACATGCAAAGAATACCACAGTCAAAATTAATAGTGTGTGTGTGTGCTTGTTGCAAACATTAATGTACTTTTGGGTCAATGATTGTTTTGATTCGTTCCATTGTTGTTCGTATTAAAAGAAATTTATCGAGAAACGTTTTATTGTTAAATGAAATCAAGACAAACATGATATAATGATGTCGGGTAATCCAGTTTATATCAAAACGAGGCTTAAATCTTGGTTTTTCTTCTACAAAAATGTATGATTTGAATATGAACACAAGTCTATTTAGAGCAGAGCACATAAATTGTTGATAAGAAAGGGAAATAACGCAGGGAAGTATGCAAGCCATGTTGTTTCTTTCATTATCAATATCATCTTAGGTTAAAGTCATTAGCTTAGACGCCTAAATATTATTTTACCTAAAACATGAATACCAAAACGTAAAAAACAAATTAAACTAAGGACATGAAATTCATTAATATTTAAGTGGTATTACAATCATGTTTTGTAGTGCATAATTGTGATAGAACAATTTTGCTATAAGCATAATTGCATTCAATTTAAAACTTAATTACGCACTTACATATGCAATAGTCTCATCAAATAACAATTTTCCAAGCGATGATTATAATTGTGTGACGACGAAAAAGTGCAATATACATCCTCTGGGTATTTGTATTGAAAAGTTGTGAATAATTGGTACCACAAGTCTTTGGAGGGGGGGGGCAGAACATCATTTTTAAGGAGAACGGTAAATGACCAATTTAAGTATGCAAGACACGTTGTTTCTTTCATTACCAATACCATGCATGCTTAATTTAAAGTAGGAAGTCATCCGCTTTGACACCTTCAGCGTTTTATTTTACTAAAACATGCATATTTAACGTGGAAAACAGTTAAGGAATAACAAGTAAAATAATATATATTGTGTTATTTCAAGCACATTTTGTATTGCATATTTCTCATTATAAATCTGCTATAAGCATGATTGCATTTAATTTAAAACGTAATTACTCACTTACAAATGCAATAGTCTCATCAAATGTCAAAATTTTCAAACAATGATTCTAATTTTGAGACACTCAAACAAGTGCAATATACAGCCTCTGGGTATTGGTATTTAAAAGTTGTGAGTAATCTTAATCATTCCATAACAGTTTTAGCTTCAAACAATTCTCCAATGTAATTTCAGACCTTGAATAGTTAATGCTGCTTCATAAACAAATTCCCTGGCTGTATGACTGAATTGTTGTCGATACTTAAACATTTAGACATAAGAGTACATACCACTCGAGTCACTTTTAAACTTCGTACTGTATTTGGTTTTTTTTTTTTTTAACTTTTTTGGATTCGAGCGTCACTAATGAATCTTATGTAGACGCAACGCGCGTTTGGCGTATATACTAAATTTTGTCCAGGTATCTATGATGAGTTTATTTTATGTTGCAATATCATACAAACAATTGACTGTTTAAACCCTAACGGATGTTTGCTTGTCCTGTTTTCTAATTTGTGTCAGATTTCCGGAATCCTCCGGTTTTATCCATTTCAATGCCTTAGAAATATTTGTCCAATAAACTCATTTTTTCTTTTGGTAAATCTTCTACATTAATATATATAATTATTAGCCATCTGTAAAATTCTAAATAATTGCATTTTCTAATACTTGTTGAGAGCTTAAACTTTTAAAAAGATGACGCTAGAAAAATCATGACAGAAAATTTTCCCGCCACGACTTCAATGGCTAAAATCTCAAAAACACGCACACACCCTTACGATTTGTTTCGTTTTTTTCATTCTTCTTTACGTGTCTCTTATAAAAATATACTAATGTTATGAAAAGCTAGTTATTTTGAAACTGAGTAACTAACTTCCTTAAACAGGCACAGTCTTCTAAATCATAATAATTTAATTTTGAATGTAACGCGTCTTCTGATTGGCTGACGCTATTTTGTAATCAACCCATAGACATGATTAAGTCATGTAACCGTGACGTCTTCAACGTTTCATGGTTTTCTACGGTTTAAAATGAACTTTAGAATTAACTTTTAAATGATTGTAATATTTTGTCTGTCTATTCAAAATTGCATAAAAAATGTGGTGCACACTGTTAAATTACCCTCTACACAGGTGACTCAGTGTGCACCCTATTTTTTTGCTATTTCTTCCTAGAGAGAAAAATATTACAGTCATTCCTTGATTAGTAATGATTATTCTTTGACAATAGCAATACAAATTATACTAAACTGCATGCCCATTTCATGCATTCCGAAAGTTGAAAGATGAAAATTCTAAGAAAAAAATGTCCAATAATTTCCAAAGGTATAGATAATGTTAAAGTTAATTTCATCAATTCTTATTGTTTTTTAACCTTAAGATACATGTAGATTACTTTAATAACATAATTTGTCTTATTTGTTATATTCGCATTACTTGGTACTCGCAAAATATACTTTTCCAAAAATTACTGAAATAAGACAACTTAGAAAAAAATTAATACATGAAAATTAAGTGTTTCGGACTCATTTTTTTAAAACATTATTTATTCCTTTTCATTTTTTTTGTTGGAGATGAAAAATACATCAATAACTTGAATAGATGTGTATTTTCTAATCAAAATGTAATCATGCTCTGAAAGGAAGTAAGCAAAACTATTAATAAAAAATTTCAATTGTATATTTTTTGCGAGCGTTTTAAATGTAATTTGTAAATAGGCAAGAGAAATCTTTCTGTGTTGCCCGACACTGCGTTTTCGTGCGGAACCATTAACATTCAGCAGTGAATCCGGTTCGTTACCTGGAAACAGAAAAATAATTATAAGCAATTGTAATGTGTTTCAAAAACAATATTTTCCTAGTGTTCTACACTTAAATTTACAAAATCGTTCTTGTTTTCATTTGCATTTCATTCATATTAAAGTTATATCACGATAAAGATAATACTTTGATGTCAGTAGACCGAATAAAACAGTTTAGCTATCAACTTTTTTTTATTCTGTCCAAAAACAGACTTTTTTATTGTCAATATGAGTAGAAATTCTTTATCCATTTCCATCTTGAAGTGAAAAAGACAATATGTTTTTTTTAAATAACCATTATCTGTCAGTGTAATAACTTTAAAAGGCATCTGCTTTGAAAATGAGGGACGAAAGATACCAGAGGAACAGTCAAATGCATAAATCGAAAATAAACTGAAAACGCCATGGCTAAAAATGAAAAAGACAAACAGACAAAACACATGACACAACATAGGAAAACTAAAGAATAAGCAACAAAAACCCGACCAAAAACTTTGGGTTATCTCAGGTACTCCGGAATGGTAAGCAGATTCTGGAACACATGTGACACCCGTCGTGTTCATGTTATAAAAAATCCGGTGAATAGTCTAATTTATAGATAGGATAGTTTACGCAAATTATTCAAATATAAATAGATATTGTTATGGCTATAATTTAAAGCGTACTAACATATGCCATCTAATTCAAAAATAAACCCAAAACGTCCAGTGGCAATTATTTCATGCATTTTCAGGACGAGAATAAGTTAACAATAAGTACAATAGGTATGTCTTGTAATTAGAGGCCTACCTGGATGATACTTGAAGAAATTTGGACTGCCATGGGGAAATTAGGGTACATTGGATAGGATTAGAAAGTTTGCCTTGCAACAACGAGTTGTTAAAAGGGTTCTTATTGTGTTTAGAGTGTGGAACTCACTTTACACGAGGAATTGGAATTAACGTCCACATGTTGACTGGAGGGGACTGCAAACTTGATACAAAATTGATACATTCCGCTGAGCCAAACGGACACCCCACTTTGACAAGCGTTTTACTGCCGGTCGGTAAAAGACCAAGTGACAATATGTCGTTTCCCCGTCACCGTTGGGGGAAAATTTGATTTATGTGTAAAACAATGAACGAAAGCAAAAGTGTCTTTTTATTTTAGCTGTTTCTATGCAAAGAAGTACAAAGTTAACGTTTAATATAAAACAGTTGAAGTTATACGATCTGTATGACGCATCGGAGAAAATACATATTAACTTGCCGAAAAGATAGAACATACAAAAAAAATACGGCAAACCAATGGGATATATTTTTTTTGTCCACATCGCTTAAAAATTATGGTGTTTAATATTACTTCGTATTGCACAAGTCAATAACTGTTGCAGATTTAGTACAACAAAATGAATAATCTGTATTCATTCAAATCGATACGATTTCAAAAATCGAGTAAACAATGAATGCAAAGTTAATTTTAGAATTTAAGATTAATCATCCGTCCGTTTCTTTACCAAAATAACGATTTCCTTCACTGTTTTCTCAATACGTGTCAAAAAGGAACGTTGATTGTTTAACTATTTATCGTTAAATCTTATTAGATGTGTATTAAAACCATTAGCTTTCAGCTGAGTATTCACAAACAATATCTGTACGATGGAAAATTTTGTTTTTGTAGAAATATAGATTGAATTTTGGTGACATGTCATTCATCTGGTTTAACTCAATAAATGAAATCGGTATCAAATTGCGTTTATATTTTTCGAAATACATTTTGCATTTTTTATTCAATTCATACGGGTGAAATCTAGTAAGAATGAAAACATAAGAATTTAGTTCAACATGTCTTCATGTGATCATTCATTTTTGTGTCGTAAATGTAAATTGATGGTAATTTTAGTAACGATAAGTAAGAAAGAGCAATTGCTAAATAAATCTTGAAAATTGTTGTGTTTAATTCTCAAATATTTGAGTCCCGTATTTTATTCATATACATTAGGCCTAACTGATGCTGTCAATATTGTTTTTTTTGTATACAGGTTAATTTTGAATCCATATTCTAAAAAAATGGATTAAATCAAAACTCCGTACAGTAAAATTTGGTCGAATGAGGGGTGCATTATTTGTACACATGCTGAACTGATCACGCGTCAAATGTATTCTTCATTTTGTAGAGATTCTATGCTTTTGATTCACTTTGTAAGAAAGACACGTTCCTTTCCTATTTGTATTGCTTATTAATATAAATCGCCTTTTTACGGTGACGTATATTGTTTATATATTCGTTTTGCCTAGTCCTTAGTTTTCTATGTTGCATCTAGTGTACTTTTAATTTTCTATGTTGCATCTAGTGTACTTTCATTTGTCTTTTTTCATTTCTAGCTATGGCGTTGTCAGTTTATTTTCGATTTATGAATTTGCCTCTCCCTCTGATATGTTTCACCCCCTTTTTTTTATCTTGACGTAGAGTCAACATTGTAAGCAACTGGGAATAATGACAAATGACATCCAGACATTATTGTTTATAAAAAAAATTATAAGGTTTCAAACAAAATTAGAGTAAATAGTTTAGTCGCAGCAATTTGGTCCTGTGGTCTTAATATCCTAGTATTTTTTGTCGTTTTGTTGTGTAACATCAATGTGTAAATCAGTTTTTATAAACAATCAACTCTTAATAACATTTACAGTATAAATTCAATTAAATCAGATGTCAATTCAATGATGCTTTAAATTCAAAATTCTTTTTATGATGTATTTTATATTGAAAATCAAATGGTATAAGTACAGCAATGCATAGCTAGGTTTATATCACATGTTTTGTTAAAAAAAATACCATTTCTCTGTTGCTGTTATTTCTTGTACAACTCAATAATAAAATCAAATATCGCCTTGACAAATTTTGTTTAAGACCATCAAAGATTTAAATTTAATTGGCATGTGGAACACATAAATTACAAATGATTGTACAGGAACATTTTAAGTTACATAAGGCGCATTTCAAATTTGAATTAAGTCAACTTACTTAAACAAACACTAAACAAAGATGAAAACCAATTGATCAGACAACCATTGATTGTCTTTACACCAGTAGGGATCTTTTTTTTGTATGAAAATATTAAAATTTGGTTTTAAATGACAATTTGAGCGTCAAATGACAGCTCATTGAACGCTGATTCCGAAAAATATGGGTTCCTTACAAAAAGGTATATATATAAGGAAGATAATTTTTAACTTCCGGTTTAAAAGATGTTACTTCCGGTATTTTTTTTTATAGTTCACTTAACACTTATTCCAAAAATATATGGTTCTATATACTTTTACATTAATTAAGTACAAAATATAGCTACTTCTGGTTAACAAAAGGTCACTTCCGGTTGGCTTTTTCTAGATCACATTCCGTACAACCTTATGCAAAAAGCCCCATGTGGATTTATCATGTATACATATGAGGTAAAAGCGAAGGTCAAAAGCTAGAATGTTAAATTTAACTATGACCTTAGACTCAATATCAAGGTCCTCATTCAAGGACCTCAAATCAATAGACTCTAGGCCTCTACCTTATACTGTTAATGTGTTATATTACCATACAACTAATTTTAGATATAAAAGGGGGAAAACTCACTTCAAACGTCTACCTTCCCTTTCAACCTTTCTAACATTTGGGTGAAAATATGTTGTCGATATTTTATAAGTTTTTTGAAAATAAGAGATAACGAGCCAAAATTACAACTTTGAACATGACCTTGACCTGTGACCTTGACCTCATTTTTTATAACAAAGGACGTCAAACAAAAAGACCCTAGGCCTACGTCACAATACATTTCAAAATTTCAAATACAAACGAAGAAATAACTCTCATATGGAATCCCTATATGGCTTCGATTAAAAAAAACATCCTGAGGATATAACTAGCAATTTGGAAAAACAAATTTGTCGGTTTCTTATACGGTTGCAAAGCCTTAGAGATAACAAAAAAAAAACAGTGCTCGGTGAGATAAGTTTAAGCGGTGTCAGTTTCAAAAGCCTATAAACTGTTGGATATCACATTCCAAATATCTAGGCGACATCTGGCGAAAACAAAAAAAAAAAAAAACAGCGAAGGAAAAAAATCAGGCGGAAGAAAAAAATATGATCAGAAGAAGAAAACCAATAGGTCTAATTAATATAAAATCAAAAAAAAAATTAAAACAAATCTTTGAAACTTGTTTTACATGTTTTATCATGTTTATTTCAAGAAATGCATAAAAGAATCTGCAGATACAGCAGATTGAGTTTCAAAATAAGCACATATTTGATGTTCCGGCATCCGATGTTTTCCTTATTTGTAGTTTTCAACCTGCAACTATCTAAATCGTGTGTAATACCTTCATAATATAAAGCAATATGGGAAAAACTCATGAAAACACATGAAAATAAGACCCTGATGCCACAGGGACATGAAATTATTTTTTTTATAAAGGCTTACATTTAAGAATATATTGGGTTTTTTCTCCAATATTTACGAGATTTCGGTAGTGTTTTTCCATCTTTTTAATCACAAAATTATTGGGAACATTACAATAAATGTTGAGAATGAAAATAAAAAATGTGTAGAAAAGATAACAACCCATGCAAAAAAGCAGAAGACCATCAATTGGTCTGCAACACAACGAGAATATCCTGCACCAGGAGACTGACTCCAGTAACATGCTTCTAAAGAAAAATTCTAATAGTTTAGTGAAAATTGACATGATAAGAAATGCCAAAACATATAATTGAACTAAAATTAAAAACAATATAAAAGTAACAAAGGTTAGAGGATGCTGATGTTTGTTAGCCACAACAATGCGGCAGGGATAAACATGTGTTTCAAAACACAATCCTCTAGCCAAAACTGAAGAAAAAACACACAGCAATACGTACAGTAAAACTCAGTTTAAAAGAAAATCCGGGTCCGACATTGTCCGATGGAAATATAGATGAAAACTGAGCACAATGCGATTAATACATACTTTTGTTTTTCGTTCATTTTTTTTATATAAATAAGGTCGTTAGTTTTCTCGTTTGAATTGTTTTACATTGTCTTATCGGGGCAATCATACCACATCTCCTTTTTTATATTAACACATGATTACTTGTTGGTATTGAAACGACAGCTTCAGACCTGAAATAGACTGACTGAAAGATGGATGAAACATATCATTTGAGACGTACATAAATGAACAAAATGAAATATGCGGGGTTATTACTTCAATTTAAAATCAATCCTTTTTTAATGTTATTAAGAAAATTGCATACGTAAATTGTCAACCCGCATCATTTGGTCAAAACTTTAAAGTTATTTATAATACATGATTTCCTCGTAAGAACCAATCATAAAAAGATATAACTAAATCATGAACATTAATATGAAGAACAATCATGTCATCACAAAACAAATCCAACATAAACCAGGATATGGTAAGCCTTGAGTAATCAAATATGACATGAGTCTGATGAAAATTATGTAATGCGATCATATTTTGTCAATCTATAGATTATATAAGATTATAAAAATATAAGAGATTATGAACTATCGTCTGGTCAGAAAATATTTCACACTAGAATTGCATTGTTCATAATACCTATCTATTAAGAATAGTAAACAAATGACTAATTTAACGATTCGGGATTCATTTGTAATTAGACGTTTTGTTGTCTACGGATTTTATGTGTCTCATTTGTACAATATAAAAAAAGTATATCGACAGTCTTGTTTAATTAAGGTAACATTATGATATGTTTACAAAATGAAATAAGTATACACAGTTTGATCCATATATATAGATATATATTGCTGAGCATTTCCCTATAGACTTCTATTACTTTAATGGTGGTCATATGTTTGTTATTAAAAGATAAGCAGTTTTTATTAAAGTGCAAATAACACGTGTTTTCAGGAATAACTGTCACCATGCACGTATAAAATCAAACGTAAAATTAGTCAGAGTTGAGTTTCATGTTTCCAACGTGACATCAATTAAAATTGCAGAAGCATATACATTTGATGAAAATATAATTTTAGAACAAACTTATCAATAAACGGAAACTTCATTAACATGTTATTTCAGTTTTATTACAAAAAATCAGTTGAAATCGTGACTTTTTTTTCAATTCAAGTTTGAATGGACTACTTGCATATTAATAAAATCATATCTAAATCATTTGTTGTTATAACAAAATAAAAACAAAATTCGTCATCTGGGTTTTGTAGTTTGAAATCGTGATCAATTAAGTAATAACGTTGTATATGCACGTGCAGAAAGAGACAGTCAATTTGCAAATAACTTTACATTATCAGTCGCGTGTTCAAGAATAACTATCACCATGCACGCTAAGATCAAACGTGGATTTAGTCATAGCTCTGTTTCATATATTTTCAAAGTAATATCAAACAAAACGCCAAAAAGCGTATTATGATGTCTATATGTAGTACTGGCATCATACTATATTTCCCGTCTATATTGTTCATAAAATTGAGAATGGAAATGGGGAATGTGATAAAGAGACAACAACCCGACCAACTAAAAAAAAACAAACAGCAGAAGGTCATGCATGGTTTTTAATGTTGAGAGAAATAATAAGACGACTTGTGCTGCCAATGGCTATGCCACCACTTTTCCTTTTTATTGTATGTATGACCAATAGTAATTCAAGTTAATACGAAGCACATGTATTGGTCTGCAAATAGACAATATTAAAATGCCATTTAAATAAATTAAAAATTAATGTTTGTTTGTCAACCATATATATATATAAAGAATGGATATGATTGCCAATGAGACAACTCTCAACAATAGACCAAATAACGGTGAAATTACCAACTTTAGATCACCTTATGGTCCTCAAAAATGAGCAAAGCCCATACCACATAGTATGCTATAAAAGGCCTCAAAATGACACCTAAAAAGAATTCAAACACGAAAAAAATAACGACCTAAATTATGTGTTCATTTTGACATTGATACACTAGGTAAGTGGTGTTAAATTTTAACAGTGGTATTTGTATGTATTTGAACTATACCATGTTTGGTGTCGTACTCGTCACATGTATCTATATGATTTTCAAATGGATTTGTTTGTTGTTTTGTATGTATTCACAGTTATGGCTTCCTGATCCCATTCGTTGTGTTATAGCTTTAGTGTGTCTGCTGGGGTTTCTTATCCAATTGCATCACTATACTAAATTCATAAACAACTGTCACAGAAATGGAAAGATATTATGTTAGATAAAACACCAGAATTTACCCACCATTATAGTCGAAAATTGTCTATAACAAGTTAAAAATATAACTTTTATTTTCCATTTAGATACTATAATTGCTAGAGTCTTCTGTTTGAATTTGTCAGTTTTAATGCATTTGGTTTTACAGAATGTCCAAAGTTGTTCTGGATAAATATCATAGTTGTTCTATATTAGTGTTCATCGTTCAGTCAATTTCAGTGCTTAAATCTTGCTTCTCTTGAAGATATATATTAATGACAAGATTATTCAGTTGGAATGTGCGTTTACACAATACCAAAACCCAACAAAGCCCCCTCACCCAACGAAATGTGTTCTTTAACCAAACAAATGTAAATATATATATACATACGTTTATAAACGAGTCTAAATTGAAAACTACGTTCAAACCTATGATTGTGTTGGATAAAAACAGCAATTTTTATACGTGTGCATAAAAACATGAAAGCACAAACAACATTTTCCAAAAGACCAAAAAATTGGGAAAGTGTTTTTAAGCCAAACGCATTTGACTAACAGGTCGAACACCTGATGTTCTTTAACCCAGCTGACTTCCATTGGCGATTGCCAAATAAAATTGATCACAAGATGTAACAATATGGATATTAATATAAATTTAATACTAAACAGAAAACAATTTTAACTTGTGGCCACGATGTTATGCCACACACATACGGTGTCAATATTTTTTTAGTACACCAGATCCGGATTTCGACAATAAATGTCTCTTCAGTGATGTTAGGGATCGAAACGGTTATTGGAAGGCCATACAAAAAAGTACCTTCATTTTTAGATAGAATCGACTCTTGAATTTTAAGAGTCAATATAGGATGAACGGATCATATAAACCGGAGGGAAAATATGACACAAGCCCCAACGAAAAAATATAAACGAGTCTAAATTGAAAACTACGTTCAAACCTATGATTGCGTTGGATAAAAACAGCAATTTTTATACGTGTGCATGTAAAACAAAGTTCGTTGTAGAAGGGTCTAAAAACAGCACAAACAACATTTTCCAAAAGACCAAAAATAGTGAAAAAGTACATTTTAACAAAACGCATTTGTCTATACGTTTATAGACGTATTTGTTTTTACAGAAATGACACATCATTATCTCAATCTAAAAAAATATTTGAACTTCTTATCATTTATCTCCATATATATACTTTCATCAAATGTTTGAATCAGCTTTTATAGCAATACATTGAAGAAGTTTCGTCGATGGATATTAAAACATGCCTTTCTCAAACTGGGTATAACATGTTTTAATATATTTGTTTGGAATTAACTAAATAATACTTAATTTTAAAAACATGCCTAAACCCATTCATCCATTTAAATATCTACTCGTCAGTTCAAATGGACTAGAACTATTTTCAAACTAGGTCTCCCTACCGGTAATTTTCGAAAATAAAACTTTGTATTGTGTAAAAGTTTTTTGAAATTGTGTTAACTTTGTGATTCGTAGTAATATATTTAATCGGATTTATTAGTTTGTACATATGTTGGCCTAGTTTTTTTGTTGCTGTCTTACGTTATTCCGCTGAATAATTCATCTTTTTCATATCTTTTTATGCAATTGCATCTTAGATCACCTGAGATCACCCCTAGTTTTTGGTGGGTTTTTTGTTGTTTATTCTTTAATTTTTTATATGTTATGTCATGTGTACTATTGTTTGTCTGTTTGTCTTTTTCATTTTAAGCCATGGCGTTGTCAGTTTGTTTAAGATTTATGAGTTTGACTGTCCCTTTGGTATCTTTTGTCCCTCTTTTTTAAAATAAAAAAATATTAATATAAAGTACATATAAGTCGATTATTCAACTTGTAGCGGAGGGACTTGTCATTATTGTATTTTTATACGGATATTACCAAAGACTTATGCAACATTGCATTCAATAAGAAAATGTATCATTTCTGTATGATTGTCATAAATTTATCCTGTCTTACAGCAATGATGTATAGAAAATCGAATTGTTTATTCTCAAAACACAAATCATAATTTTTATAGAACATTTCAGTATGACAGTTGCATAACTGTCGAATGTATTTTTTCCGACAAGGAATTTCTTCAATTTCATGAAAAATTTGTGATTTTGAACGTTGCATGATTTATGTGTATGTATATCAATACATTATTTGTTTATAGCTTCATAATAGTAATACAAAAAGATACAATCATTGTGCAATTAGCTCTGCAATTCTATGCATCGCAATTTAGTTTCCTTTAAGGGGTAATACCACTTGAAAAGGTTTGATAAAAAACAAAAATAAGCAATAAATGACTAAAAAGCATATCCAAAATTAAAATAGACAAACGGCAATTTCTTTTCTCTATGCTTTTGTTACCTCTCTTCACAAAATTGTTAACCTTTGATTACCTAAAAAAATGTCATATAAGTCGAACCGAAATATATATAATTGTAGTTGAAGGATGAGTTGACAAACGGAAGTGCATGACGAAGAAAGTTATGGAATGGTATACTGTACAGCGGAATAATCAAAATGCATACTTAGGTGTTAATACTGAACATATCAGAAAAACAAGTCTTTTTTATGAACAACGGTTGTTATGTGTTATTGTAGAGAAACAGACCGAAATATAGATGAACGAACATTTATACAATGATATGAGATTGGTGAAAATGACAAATTCTTTCAAGTGAATCATTTTTTTCCTGTTCCTGTTAAAAAAGACTACCGCGTTGAATAGATATAAAAAGATGTGGCATGAGTGCCAATGAGACAAGTCTTCATCCAAGTTACAATTTATAAACGTAAACCATAATAGGTCATTATATATGTCGTATTAACTTGGTAAACAATGGTATTTTAATCTTACTGAAACTGTTTAGATTTAATATCGATGTTAGTATTACAAAATACTCCACTACTAGAATTATAAACTTTGTTTTTGGAAGATTGCTTACATGCATATAGTCTCATCCAGAAATAAATGTTTAATAAATTTTCAATACATTTGGAAAATCTGCCAAACATGTTAACATGATAATCATATACATATTAGTATTCAAAACTGCATAAAACAGATTGATCATGATTGCAACACATGTAGTATTTATCAACATGTAAGCCTAAAAAGTGCATCTAATAGATTGTTCAATATTTCAATACATAGTTCCGTCTCAAATAGTGCTGCAGAATATAATAAACGAAAACAATATACTGATACAGTGAAACCTGGCTAAACCGAATCCTGTTTGAACCGAAAACCTGCATAAACCAAACATTTTCTAAAGCACCGTCAGATCATATTGTTTGCGTTGTGAACCTGATTAAACCGAACATCAGCCAAACTCGAACAAAATCTTACGTCTCGAAGAGGTTCGGTTTAAACAGGTTTCATTGTAGTAGCATGTTTTCTTATCGAGATCTATTCGTAGCAACATTTCAATTCATGCGAATAAACAAATTGTGAAACAATGTCATGGACAGTTCTAAGCTATCTAAATAGAATTTTTACCTGCTCTAAGAAGAAAAATAAACAAATTGTGAAACAACCTCATGGACAGTTCTAAGCTATCTGCATAGAATTATTACCTTGCTCAAGGAAGAATAATAAACAAAATGTGAAACAATGTCATGCACAGTTCTAAGTTATTAGAATAGAATTATTACCTGCTCAAAGAAGATCAATAAACAAACAAACAAAAAAGTTTCCAACACGTTTAATGCAGAAATTATATCTGCTCCGATAAAAATATGTTTGAAATTGCAATTATTTTTTTATAATTTTCACGTCATACCGTTGTGATGAAGCTTTAACGCTACCATTACAGGGGCAAACTCAGAACAAAAAAAAATTTCAGATATTTTCCCATGACTAAACACGCGTTATTTGATTCACATAAAGTTGTCTTGAAATTGAAATGTTATTTTGATGTACAGACAGTGTGTGAATAAATGTCTGTTTAGATAATGACGTAATTCTTTGAAATGTTCACTTTTTACGGTAACATTTATACTAGCCGTAACAGCGTTATTGCCAATTCCAAGAAAAAGAACATTAAAATGTCAATATTTCCAACAGATATCTCATTACAAAGAGCAAAACCAGAGTTTTTCCTCAAAGTCAGATACAACGGAGATAGTTTTACATGTTTGCTATAGATTTTCAATTTACAAATACGCTTAATTTCTGCATTAAGTTTCTTTTAATTCGATATCGTTTGACACATAAATTCGTTTTTCATTTCATTTGATCTTCCTGTAATTTACTTCCTTTTTGTATGAGCGAAAATCAGATTATATATTCTGTAAGCTGCAATCACCGTTACACTAGCATATTTAATTTGATTCCGTCAGCAATTTTCTGTGGAATCTTTGTTTTATAGTAAACTTTCTAATATGTGACCGTATAAACAGTTAACTTAATTACTTTGAATTTCTTTCGAAATATCTAAGTTTTGTGTAATTCATGCTGTATTTTATTTAAATTATAGGGCTTGAGAGATATTGTTTCAGTACTTTGAAATCAAATTAAATTTAAAAAATGTACATATATATTTGTTTACATGTATAAATTTACTCAGCATAAATACCATTAGCTATGAAATAACTGGTAGTTGTTTTTTTTTTTAATCATTCAGAAAGAACTTATTCAAACTTGAACACGATTAGTCTTCCCCTGGCCTTACAATATCAATCCCAAAACGGAATACTGGATATTACTTCAACTTCTCGCATGCCTTTTCAGAGTCAGGAATAATACAGTTGTTATCTATTCATTCCTGTGTTAAGCTTTAGATTGTATCCTTGGTTTAGGGACTTTCAGTTAAGATTTTTCCTCGGTGCTCGTTTTTTTCAAATTCCGCCATCGAAAAGTGCAAATGCAAAGGTCCTGATAAGATTTTTGAATCTAACAAAATAATTACCGCCTAAATATTTCGTATACCTTATTCAATGAAAATCTTGAAATTAAACACCAGGAAAAATAACACGCCATACGGTATGGACAAACGTTTCTTATTTTCTTCTTCAACTGACATATACTAGCTCTGTAAATGGTCTTAAATTATTATTGGAGCAAATCACATTAATTTTGAATATTAATGTCTAACTTAATGCTTCCGGAGGCCTGAGACCTCCCCTGGTTTTTGGAGGGGTTCGTGTTGCTCATTCTTTCGGTTTTTTTTTATGTTGTGTCAGGTGGATTATTGTTTGTCTTTTTCTTCTTTAGCCATGGCGTTGTCAGTTTAATTTCGATTTATATGTTTGTACATCACGCGCGCTGAAATTAAACAAATACATTCATAAGTTTTTAGTCAAATTTAATTTTCTGTACCATCAACAGAAAATTCTTACAACATATCACAACGAGTTCATACTTATTAATATATCATTGTAGGGAAATTACAAGAAAGTTTTATATTACTGATTTCTCATTTAAAACCTGCTTTAAGCATGGTAAGATTCAATTAAAAACTTAATTATCCACATCATATGCAATAGTCTCACCAAAACACAATTGTTTAAACAATGATTAGAATTATATGACACTCAAATACGAAGAAAGTACTCTAGGTATTAATTATATATACGAAGATGTGATATGAGTGACAATGAGACATATCTCCATCAAAATAACAATTTATAAAACATGTAAAAGTAAACAATTATAGGGCAATGTACGGTCTTCAAAACAAAGCCTTGTCTTACACCGAACAACAATGTTGCGCAACGAAGTTCAGAGTACCAAAAGAAAAAACGGTTATGTTACATAAGAAAAGAACATTGGGATTGTACTAGATTACTTACGGCCTTCTCCTATAGTTGTTACAATGATTCTTTACGTACAAAGAAAGTGACATTCTTTCTACAAAGGGTATCGGATTTAACGTGACCATTTGACTGAACGTGACTGCGTATTTGTTCATCTTAAATACTGTAACTCTACCTTGGCAAGGGGTTCATAGGGGTAGGTAGAAGACCTTATGAAACCCTATTCTAATAGTATTGATATTCCCCTGTCACCTAGGCGAAGTATTGTTTATAATTGACTATACAGCAAAAAGGTTTCAATTGAGAAGACGCCCTTAAGTTGACGTAGAATGAATAAAGATAAGAAAATAACCAGAACAGTACTAGTAATTTGATTTTCAAGGACAAGTTTTGACGTCTCTTCTAGTATTTCTTTTGTTGTTTTGAACTCCAAGTTATCTTTAATGTAATTCAAATCCGATATTAATTTTGCGAAATTGTAATTCTAATAATATACTCGTACCTTGTTTTACCTCGGAATATGCCTAGAGGATACAAAAAGTTATAAATTATAGAAAGTTCACAATAGGAAAGCTGAAATCATCTTTTTTGTCGAAAGTTTTGTTTTCAACCGACCCTCATTTCTTTATTATTATGAGGCTTCATACAGGAACGTCTTAGGAAGAAAGATAAGAATTTAACAATATCTTTAACTCTACTTTCCGCTATTAAGAAGATGTTCTTTCATGAAGCAATTCAAAATTTGATTACTATGTTGAACGCATCTATCCCATTGAACCAAAGATAAAGAATACAACAGAAACAGTTATATCGCCCTCATATCTTGACTTACATGAAGAAATTGACAATGAGGGTCGGTTGAAAACAACACTTTACGACAAAAGAGATGATTTCAGATTTCCAATTGTGAACTTTCCATTTCTAAGTAGCAACATTCCAGCAGCACCTGTTACGGTTTATATATCTCGCAATTGATACGAAATTCCCGTGCTTGCATTTCTTATCATGATTTTCTTGATAGAGGTTTGTTGCTAACAAGGAAACTATTAAATCAAGAGTTCCAAATTGTGAAGTTGTAATCATCACTTCGTAAATTTAATGGACGCCATCACGAGTTGGTTGGCCCGTTATGACATAACCGTTAACAGCTGATTTGAATTTGTTTGTAGACATTTTGATACACATGTGTCGTACAAAAAGAATTACAGCTGAATATACAAATAATGTACAATGAGGCAACAAATCTGCCAATACATTCACTTATGTACAAGTTTCAATTCGTGAACTAACACATGCAAAGACTACCACTGTCAAAATTAAAAGTGTTTGTGTGTGCTAGTTGAAAACATTGATGTCCTATTGGGTCAATGATTGTTTTGATCCGTTCCATTGTTGTTCGTGTTTAAAGAAATTAATCGAGTTACGTTTAATTGTTAAATGAAATCAAACATGATATAATGATGTCGGGTGATCTAGATTATATCACAACGAGGCTTTATTATTGGTTCTTTCTTCTACATAAAATGTATACATTAAATATGAACACAAGTCTATTTAGAGCAGAGCACATAAATTTCTGATTAGAAAGGGAAATTACGCAGTGAAGTATGAAAGCCAAGTTGTTTATATCATTATCAATATCATGCATGCTTAAGTAAAATTCATTAACTTTGACGCCTATATATCATTTTACCTAAAACATGCATACCATAACGTAGGAAACAATTAAAGGACAAGAAATTCATTAATATATAAGTGATATTACAAGCACGTTTTGTAGTGCATAACTGTGATATAAAATGTTTGCTATAAGCATTATTGCATTCAATTTTAAACTTAATTACGTACTTACATATACAATAGTCTCATCAAAAGACAATTTTTCAAACGATAATTCTAATTGTGTGACACTGAAAAAGTGCAGTATACATCCTTTGGGTATTGGTGAATAATTGGTACCACAAGTCTTTTGGGGGGCAGAACACATTATTTTCTAAAGAGAAAGGTAATTGACCAATTTAAGTATGCAAGACACGTTGTTTCTTTAATTACCAATATCATGCATGCTCTATTTAAAAAAAACAAGTCATCAGCTTCGACACTTTCAGTGTATTGTTTTACTAACACATGCATAATATAACATGGAAAACAATTACGGAATAACAAGTAAAATGATATGTAAAGTGTTATTTCAAGAATATGTTGTATTGCATATTTCTCATTATAAATCTGCTTTAAACATGATTGCATTTAATTTAAAACGTAATTACTCACTTACATATGCAATAGTCTCATCAAACGTCAAATTTTCAAACAATTTCCTAATTTTGAGACACTCATGTTATGAAAACTAACTTCCTTAAACAGGCACAGTCCTCTTAATCATAATAATTTAATTTTGAATGTAACGCGTCTTTTGATTGGCTTCCGTTATTTTGTAATCAGCCCATATACACAATTTAGTCATGTGACCGTGACGTCATCAACGTTTATTCATTGTTTTCTACAGTTTAAAATGGAATTTAGAATTAAATTAGAAGAAATGACTGTAATATTTGTTTCTGTCTATTCAAAATTACATAAAAAATTGTTGCACACTGTTAAATAACCCTCTACGTGCGTTATTCAGTGTGCACCAAATTGTTTATGCTATTTCTTCATAGACAGTCATTCCTTAATTGATTATTATCATTTTTTAACAACAACAATACAAATTATACTAAACTGCATGCGCATTTCATGCATTCCGAAAGTTGAAAGATGAAAATTCTAAGAAAAAAATGTACAATAGTTTATAAGGTATAGATCATGTTAAAGTCAACTTCTTCAATTCTTATTGGTTTTTTTTAACTCTAAGATACCTGTAGATTACTTTAATAACATAATTTGTCTTCGTCAACCTTTTGTCGTTTACTTATTTAAAGACAGAAACAAGTTTCTCATATTCGCATTACTTGGTACTCTCAAAATATACTTTTTCAAAAAGTACTAAAATAAGACAACTTAGAAAAAAAAAATGAATTCATAAAAAAATATGTGCTTCGAACTCTTTTTCTTAAAACATTATTTAATCCTTTTGGAGATGAAAATACATCAATAATGCTCTGAAAGGAAGAAGAAAAACCATTTATGAATAATTTTAGTTGTATATTGTTTGCGAGCGTTTTAAATGTAATTTGTAAATAGCCAAGAGAAATCTTTCTGTGTTGCCAGACACTGCGTAAAATTTTCGTGCGGACCCATTAGCATTCAGTATTGGATCCGGTTCGTTACCTGGAAACAGAAAAATAATTATAAGCAATTGTAATGTGTTTCAAGAACAATATATTCCTAGTGTTCTACACTTAAATTTACAAAATCGTTCTTGTTTTCATTTGCATTTCATTCATATTAAAGTTATATCACGATAAAGATAATACGTTGATGTCAGTAGACCGAATAAAACAGTTTAGCTATCAACTTTTTTCTATTCTGTCCAAAAACAGACGTTTTTTATTGTCAATATGAGTAAACATTCTTTATCCATTCCCATCTTGAAGTGAAAAAGACAATATGTTGTTTTTTTTAAATAACCATTATCTTTCGGTGTAATAACTTTAAAAGGTATCTGCTTTGAAAATGAGGGACAAAAGATAGCAGAGGAACAGTCAAATGCATAAATCGAAAATAAACTGACAACGCCATGGCTAATAATGAAAAAGACAAACAGACAAACAATAGTACACATGACACAACATAGGAAACTAATAACAAGCAACACAAACCCCATCAAATACTAGGGTGATCACATGTGCTACGGAAGGGTAAGCAGATTCTGGTACACATGTGACACTCGTCGTGTTCATGTTATAACAAATCCGGTCTATTTTTTTTTAGATAGGATAGTGTTATATAAATAGATATTGTTATGGCTATAATCTAAAGCGTACAAAAATACCACCTAATCCAAAGATTAACCCCAAAACGTCCAGTGGCAATTATTTTATGCATTTTCAGGACGAGAACAAAGTTAACATTAAGAATAATAGGTAGGTCTTGTAATAAGAGGCCATCCTGGATGATAGTCGGGGAAACTTGGACTGCCCCGGGGAAATTAGGGTATTTGGATAGGATCCGAACGTTTGCCTTGCAACAGAAAGTTGTAAAACAGGTTCTTAACGTGCAAAGATCATGGAACTCACTTTACGCGAGGAATCGGAATTCACGTCCCAATTTTGACCGGAGGTGACTGCAAACCTGATACAAACTTGATACATCCCGCACAGCCAAACGGACATCCCACTTTGGCAAGCGTTTTACTGCCGGTCGGGAAAAGACCAAGTGACAATATGTCGTTTCCCGGTCACCCTTGGGGGTAATCTGATTTATGTGTAAAACAATGAAAGAAAAACAAAAATGTCTTTATTTATTTTAGCTGGTTTTATGCAAAAAGGTACAAAAGTTTAATATAAAACAGTAGCAGTTATACGATCTGTATGAAGCATCGAAGCAAAGACATATTAACTTGCCGAAAAGATAGAACATACACAAAAAATACGGCGAACCAATGGGATATAGGTTTTTTTTGTCTCATCGCTTAAATATTATAGTGTTTAATATTACTTCTTATCGCACGAGGCAGGCTTGAAGTCAATAACGGTTATTTCTGAAAGGTTGATACGTCCAGAAAATATTGAAGTTTTTTTTCGGGGATTTTGTTCAAAATTTGAACTGTTGCAGATTTAGTACAACAAAATCAACATAATGGATAATATGCATTCATTCAATTCGATACGATTTCAAAAATCAAGTGAACAGTGAATGCAAATTTAATTTTAGAAATCTAAGATTAATCATCCGTCCGTTTCTCGACCAAAATAACAATTGCCTTCACTATTGTCACAATACTGGACAAAAAGGAACGTTGATTGTTTAATTATTTCTTGTTAAATCTAATTAGATGTGTAACCATTACCTTTCAGTTGAGTATTCACAAACACTATATGTATGATGTGAATTTTTTTTTGTAGAAATATAAATCAAGAAAATATTTATCCTGAGTTTTATTCAAATTGAATTTTGTTGACATGTCATTCATCTGTTTTACTTGAAATAAATGAAATCAGTATCAAATTGCGTTTTTTTTTTCGAAATACATTTTACATTTTTTATTCAATTTATACGGGTCAAACCCAGTAAGAATGAAAACATCATAATTGAGGTCATCATGTTGTCATGTGAACATTCATTTCTGTGTCGTAAATGTTTTAAAGTTAAATAAATTTATTGTAACTCGAGTAACGATAAGTAAGAAAACGCAATTATTAAAAAAATCTTGAAAATTGTTGTGTTTAATTCTCAAATATTTGAGTCCCATATTTTATTCATATGCATTTGGCCTAACTGATGGTGTCAATATTGTTTTTTTTGTCTACAGGTTAATTTTGAATCCATATTCTAAAAAAAATGGATTAAAACAAACTCCGTACAATTAAATCTAGTCAAATGAGGGGCGCATTATTTTTACACATGCTGAACTGATCTCGCGTCAAATGTATTCTTCAATTTGTAGAGATTCTATGCTTTTGATTCACTTTGTTAAAGATACACGTTTTTTTTCCGATTTGTATTGCTTATTTATATAAATCGTTTTTTTTTACGATGACGTTTATTGTTTATATATTCGTTTTGCCTAGTCCTTAGCTTTCTATGTTGCATTTAGTTTATTTAATTTGTCTCTTTCATTTGTAGCTATGGCGTTGTCAATTTTGTTTAGATTAATGAATTTGACTGTCCCTCTGGTATGTTTTACCCCCTTTTTTTATCTTTTTTCTCCCCCCCCTTTTTGATTTTGTAGTTACGTCAACATTGGTAAGCAACTGGGAAAAAGGACATATGAAATCAAGACAAAATTGTTTCTAAGAAAAAATATAATGTTTAAAACAAAATTATAATGTTTCAAACATAATTAGAGTAAATAGTTTAGTCGAAGCAATTTGGTCCTGTAGTGTTATTGTCCTAGTATCTTTTGTCGTTTTGTTGAGTTACATTAATGTGTTAATCATGTTTCATAAACAATCAACTCTAAATAATATTAACAGCATATATTTTTAAATTAGATGTCAATTCAATGATGCTTAAAATTCAAAATTCCTATCAAAGAACAGAAATAATCTTGTTATGATGTATTTAATATTGAAAATGAAAGGTATTAGAACAGCGATTTATTTCATTTATGTTTTTATGAGTAACCCTTTTCTCTGTTGCTTTTATTTCTTGTAGAACTTGTTAAAATAAAATATCGCATTGACAAATTTAATTTAAAACTTGATACTGTCTTTTTTCATTTTTAGCAATGACGTTGTCAGTTTATTTTCGATTAAATAATTTGTCCTTTCCTCTTGTATGTTTCACTCCCTTTGATCTTGAAGTAGAGTCAACATTGTAAACGACTGGGAATAATTAAATTGTGGATGTAACGCGTCTTCTGATTGGCTACTGTTATTTTGTTTTCAACCCAAAGACATTATTAAGTCATGTGATCGTGACGTCATCAACGTTTTTTATTGTTTCCTACGGTTTAAAACGGAATTTAGAATAAAATTATAAAAAAATGACTGTACTATTTTTTCTGTCTATTCAAAATAACATAAAAAAATGTTGTGCACACTGCTAAAAAACCCGCTACGCGCGTTATTCAGTGTGCACTAAATGCTTTGTATTATTTCTTCATAGACAGAAAAAATATTACAGTCATTCCCTAAATAATGACAAATGACATCCAGCCAATATTGTTTCTAAGAAAAATCTTTTAAGTATCTTTTGTCGTTTTATTATGTAACATCAATATGTAAATCAGTGTTCATAAACAATTAACTCTAAATAACATTTACAGTTTAAATTCGATTAAATCAGATGTCAAGTCGATGATGCTTTGAATTCTAAATTCCTATCTAAGAACAGAAATAATTTTGAAATGATGATTTTTTTATTTAAAATCAAATGGTATTAGTAAATCGATGACTAACAAGGTTTATTTCATCTGTGTTCCTATAAATAACCCATGTCTCTGTTGCTGTTATTTATTGTACAAATTATAAAAAAATCAAATATCGCCTTGGCAAATTTGTTTAAGACCATCAAAGACAGCTGATTTGAGTTTTAATGGCATATGGTACACAGTTTTTCACAGGAACATTTTGATTTACATAAGGCGTATTTCAAATTTGAATTAAGTCAACTTACGTACACAAACACTAAACAAAATTAAAAATCAATTGACCAGAGAACCATTGATGGTCTTTTCACCAGTAAGAATCCCTTTTATGTATGCAAATATTAAAACTTGATTTAACTGCCAGTTTAAATGACAGCTTATTGAACGCTGATTCCAAAAAAAATATAGTTTGTATACAAAAAGGTTTATATAAGGGAGATTATTTTTACTTCCGGTTTAAAAGATGTTACTTCTGCATTGTTCCGGTACATTATTATAGTTTACTTAACACTGATTCCAAAAAATATATGGTTCTATATACTTTTACATTAGTTTAGTACAAAATATAGCCAATTTTGGTTAACAAAAGGTCACTTCCGGTTGGCTTTTTCCAGATCACATTGCGTGCAACCTAATGCAAAAAGTCCCATGGCTTTATCATGAATACATAAGGTCAAAAGCTAAAATTTTAAATTTATTTATGAACTTGAGCTAAAATTCAAGGTCATCAGTCAAGGACCTCAAATCAAAATACTCTAGGCCTCTACCTTATGTTGTTAATGAGTTATATTACCATACAACTAATATTAAATATAAAAGAGGGAAAACTCGCCTCAAACGCCTACGTTCCCTTTCAACTAAAATTTAAGTGTTACGACATGTCGCAACTAACAATTGTGTGAAAATATACAAAAGTAACAAAGTTAAGAGGATTCTGACGTTGGTTGGTTATAACAATGCGGCAGGGTTAAACATGTTTTTCAAGACCACAATCCTCTAGAAAAAAATGAAGAAAAAGACACATAGCAATACGTACAGTAAAACTCAGTTTAAAACCAAATTCGGGTCCGACATTGTCTGATGACAGAATAGATAAAAACAAAACTGAGCACAATTAGATAAATACATACATTTGTTTTTTCGTTCATTTTTTATGTAAATAAGGACGATAGTTTTCTGGTTTGAATTTGTTTTACATTGTCTTTTTGGGGTCTTTTATAGCTGACAATGCGGTATGGACTTTGCTCATTGTTGAAGGTCGTACGGTGACCTATTGTTGTTATTGCTTGTTTTATTTTGGTCTCTTGTTGAGTTTCGTCCCCTAGGGTATCACCAGCCCAGAAGTCAACATTTCGGTGTTGACATGCATATCAATAATGTAATCATTTTTTATGAGTTACCTGTTTACAAAAGTTTGATTTTTTAGAAAAACTAAGGATTTTCTTTTTTCAGGCATAGATTACCTTAGACGTATTTGGCACAACTTTTTTGGAATTTTGGATCCTCAATGCTCTTTAACTTTGTACTTGTTTGGCTTTATTAATATTTTGATATGAGCGTCACTGATGAGTCTTTCGATGACGAGACACGTGTCTGACGTACTAATTTATAATCATTGTAACTTTGATAACTATTGTCTCATTTACAACCATACCACTTTTTTTTTTATTTTTACACAGGAATACTGGTAGGTATTGAAACGACAGCTTCAGACCTCAAATAGACTGATTGAAAGACGGATGAAACATATAATTTAAGACGTACATTCATGAATAAAAGGAAATATGCGGGATTATAACTTATTTTAATTTAATTTAAAATCAATCCTTTTCTTATGTTGTTTAGGAAATTGCCTACGTAAATCATCAACCTACATCACTTGGTCAAAAAATTCAAAGTTATTTAAAATACACAACTTCCTCGTAAGAACCGATCATAAAAGAAAATATTAAAAAAACCATGAACATTAATATGAAAAACAATCTTGTCAACACAAAAAAACACACCATAAAACCAGGATATGGTGAGCCTGGAGTAACCAAATATGACATAAGTCTAATGAAAATTATGTAATGCCATCATATTTTGTCAATCAAATGGATTATATTAGAATATAAAAGAATAAGAGACAATGAACTATCGTCTGGTCGTAATATTTCACACTAAAATTGCATTGTTCATTATACTTATCTGTTAAGAATAGTAAACAAATGACTAATTTCACAATTCGGGATTCATTTGTAATTAGACGTTTTGTTGTCCACGGATTTTCCGTTTCTCATTTGTACAATATGAAATAAGTGTAGCGACAGTCTAGTTTTGATGTTATATATATGCTATATCTATTATTCTCGTGGTATTTTGTCTGATGCTCGGTCCGTTTCTATGTGTGTTACATTTCAGTGTTATGTCGTTGTTCTCCTCTTATATTTAACATGTTTAATGCGTTTCCTTCGGTTTTAGTTTGTAACCCCGATTTTGTTTTTTTGTCCATGGATTTATGAGTTTTGAACAGCGGTATACTACTGTTGCCTTGAGTTTCATTAAGGTAACATTATGGTGCGCTTTACAAAATGAAATAAGTATACACAGTTTGACCCATATATATCTTGCTGAGCATTTCCCTATAGACTCCTATTACTTTAATGGTGGTCATATTTTTTTTTAAAAGATAAACAGTTTTTGTTAAAGTGCACATAACACATCTTTTCAAGAAATCAAACGTGAAATTAGTCATAGTTGAGTTTCATATATTTTCAATATGACATCAGGCAAAATGTCAAAACCATATAAATTTATTGAAAACATTATTTTAGAACAAACTTATCAAGAAACGGAAACTACACGAACACATTTTTCAGGTTTATTACTAAAAGTCAGTTGAAAGCGTGACTTTTTGCAATTCAATTGTGAATCGACTACTTGCAATTTAATAAAATTATATCTAAATCATTTGTTATAACACAGGAGTGGCATTTAAGACACTCGAATAAAAACAAAACGTGATCAATTAAATGAAAATGTTACATATTCACGTGCTTTAAAGACAGTCAATTCCCAAAAAACATTACATTATCTGTCACGTGTCCAAGAGTATCTATCACCACGCACGCCTAAGATCAGAAGTGGAGTTAGAAATAGCTCTGTGTCATATATTTTCAAAGTAATATCAAACAAAATACCAAAAGGCGTATAATGTTGTCAATTTAACGCAATAGAATCATACTATATTTCCCTTCTGTATTGTTAATGCATGGTTTAAAAAGACGACTTATGCTGTTAATGGTTACGTCGCCACTTTTCCTATATATTGTATGTATGACAAATAGTGACATAATTCAAGTTAATATCAAGCAACTGCATTGGTCATAACTCTGCAAAAAGATGGAATTAAAATATCATTTGAATGAATTCATAGCCAAAGTATGTGTGTTTGGGTTGCTTACCGATTTATACCACTATAACCAATTCATAAACAACTGTCACAGAAATGGAAAGAGATTTTGCTAGCTAGAAAACGAGGATTTACCGACCATCGTCGAAAAATGTCTACACAAAGTCAGAAATGTTCAGATCCATTAATTCCTAGATTATTCCGTTTGATTTAGCCCGTTTTTAATGCATTCGATGTTAACACAATTCTGCAGTTGTTCTGTATAAATGTTCATCGTTTAGGCAATAGTGATGCTTAGTTCTTGCTTATCTTGAAGATAATATATTTAATCGGATTTTTTACAGTTTGTATTTGTGTTTTTAAAGTTATCATGATGGATGATCGGTAACATACATGTTATACAGTTGAGAGTGAGATGATCAGCTAGCTATAACCCCCGATTTAACCCAACATTTTCTTCACAAGAAAATGTCTTTATCAAGTCAGAATTATGACAGTTGTTTTATATTCGTTTGATGTGTTTCAGCTGTTGACTTTGCCATTTGATTTCATGACTTTCCGTTAATAATTTTCCTCGAATTTCAGAATTTTGGTGATTTTACTTTTTTTTATAATGGATGATCGATAACAGACATGTACCAATTTTCGCTAAGAAATTCGTAGTTTTTCTTTTTTAATGCAATTGTCTCTTCACATGTAAAAGATTACACAATATTATTCAAATCTAATTGGCGATCAGCTTTATTGTCTACGTTTGATTTTTTTACGACAACGTTTACCATTAAATGGATAATGTAATCACTATAGATTTATAATCTAATGTTAGATGTAACGCGTCTTCTGATTAGCTAACACTGTTTTGTGTATTAGGTCAATTTTGTCATGTGCATACGACTTCACCAACATTTTACTTATTGTTTACTCCGGTTTAAAATGCAAATTGGAATTAAATTATAAGAAATGACTCTAATATTGTTTTCTGTCTATGAGAGGTAACATGAAAATGTGTTGCACACTTCAGGGTGACTCGCTACGCGGGTTGTTCAGTGTGGACCACATTGTTTGTTATTTCCTCATAGACAGAAAAAATATAACAGTCATTCCTTAAAGAAATATAAAGTTTAACCTTGATACTTCTTGTTAGTTCTAAATCTAAGTATTTTATTGGAAATGGCTTTTGTTCTTTCTATATGTTTTTCTTAATGATCAACCATTTCAAACGCTAATAGGTTTACGTACATAGAATTGACAAGCTAAATTTCAAATTCGATAAATATGAAGTATTCTTATATTGGTTAAAGAGTCGGTTAACCTCGAAATAATGCAAAACTGAATGGTTTCGACACGACGCGTGTCCTCTGCAATTCGACCATGCACACATACTATCCCTAATAATGAGGCATTAACAACTGTTGGAAAAAAACGAAAAAGTAAAGCAACAGCACAAAAACATAACAGATATAAAGTAAGTCGATATTTGACTATAAACTTGCTATTTGCAACACGCACCATATAAGATAACTTGTCTTTACGATCAACTGTTATTTCCAAGACTTTGTCATTTGTTTCGTTCATACTATGATATTAATTCGTGAAAAAAGATTTGACTAATGTGTCAAAGATTTTGATAATCGTAAAGCAAAATTTCTGTCTCTGTTTTAAGAAAAATCCACAAAGTACTTATCACACGCGTATGTATGAATCATGGGAATGTTTAATTTGTTTTCCAAGCAGACAGTAAGGTTAAAAAATATATGTCCGTTATATGAGCCTACATATTTTTGTCTAATCTTTTTAGCCAAAGATATGACTTTTTTGGAGATGATTGCATTGCATTTTTTTTACCAAATGGTTCATAAAATACCGCATTACTTAAATTTCAAATCAACTGAGGTTCAAAAACTAAGAATTCAACATACACTGGAAATTGTGTAATTGTGTGCATGCAAGAGAAAAAAAATTCTATGCTTGGGTCTAAGATGAAGGCAGCAAATGGTTGGATGATATTAGCAAAACAAGAAGATATTGTATTTGTTTAAATAAACAGCACCACAAATAGATTTTAATCCATTTTACAATACATTTTTTGTATTTGTATAAAGACGTTTGACAGCACAAACATCAAAGAGTCATAAGGCCATAGCAATTTAATTCCTTGTTCGACAAACCCGCCCGCAACTTTTTTTGTTCAAAACAGATTTTTTTTTATTCTTTTATTTTCCCGCTTTCTGCATCCGGAAATGAAATCATGTCCATTTCCCGCACCGTTTTTTGTTGTTGTAAATATTGTCAAAAGATCTCAACATTTTTGTTTTTTAAGTTACAGTCTAACCTGTATATAACGGTTTTAAACCTATAAGCGCCCCACCACATTGTATAAATATCTGTGAAAATATTTCTTTCAGCATGAAACCAATTTATCCCAAATTGCAACTTTCATTATTTAATGATTTTTTATATACAGCTTAAGCGACTTTCCACTTTTGTCTCACTGGGTTAAAAGTCTAAGAAAAAAACAAAAAGAAAACTAAATCGACGAAGACCAAACCGTAATTATTTTTGACACAAAACTAATTGAAATAGCAAACAATATTTGTTTTAGCATAAAACCAATGTATCCCAAGTGGGAGTGCTCTGATATGAATATATAACAGCGGAAATACCTGTACAGAACACAACATTGGTTTCTTTCCCCCTAACTTATATTCCATATCATTTTCAGTCACATATACATAGACCAGATTTTATTATTCAATTATTTCATGGTGGACAGGGACAAAAATCAAGTTTTAATATTGTCAAAACCTACTATGTTATGTTTACAAAAAAAAACGCTCGCCTTTCCTCTGAAAGTTTGGCCTGAAAAATGTGTAAATTAGATATTCTTTTATTGAAATTTTCAAATCGGTCCCTCGCCTCAATTTTTTTAGTCAAACAATCCGGAGAACAAGAAATAATAATACAAAACTAACAAAGGCTAGATGCTCCTGACTTGGGACAGGCGCAAAAATGCGGCGGTGTTAACCATGTTTGTGAGATCTCAAGCCTCCCCCTATACCTCTAACCAATGTAGAAAAGAAAACGCATAACAATACGCACATTAAAATTCAGTTCAAGAGAAGTCTGAGTCTGATGTCAGGAGATGTAACCAAAGAAAATAAACAAAATGACAATAATACATAAATAACAACAGACTACTAGCAGTTAACTGACATGCCAGATCCAGACTTCAATTTAACTGACTGAAAGATTATGATTTCATCATATGAACATCATGCACAATCCTTCCCGTTAGGGGTTCAGTATCATACCATCATAACATAAAGTATCTATATAGGTGTAATACCACCATTGATTTTTCCCTATTAGTCTTTGTTAAATTGGTACTTTAAAAAAAATTGTACAGTATTTACCTTTATTTCAATCAAAGAAATACTTTGCATGTGTAAAGTTAAATCCTTTCCAGTGATACAGTGAAAATTTCACACAACATTTCATTGCATATAAGAAAATAATCATCACCGGAAGTAAACAACCCAATTTTTACACTATTATTTACTGGTTACCTGCTTTGGTAGCTATGTAACCTCAACGTTCCAAAATACTTTATAAGACCATCAAATATTCAGACATCCAACATTCATATTTACGACTCAGAAAAATTTAAATGCGTTTAAATGCAGGGTTAATTTTCTACAACTGTCAAATTCAAGGGAATATTTTTTTAGGCCTATTTTTGTATGCAACCGGATGTGACGTACCATGATTTGGTGGTATAACGCCTAAATGAGAAGAACATAGCCCGTGTCATGCCAACAACTGTTTTTAGAATAAATGTGTTTAGTTCCGACGCAAAGACCTTATCAGTGACTCAATGTTAACGCCAAAATATGCAATCTTTAATGACTTGACAACAGTATCGTAATTATATCCCTTCTTAATAAGTCTCTTCAAAGGTTTTGTAAGTTTTTGAGGTGAATACTGACACCTTTGTGCTTTATAAAGAATATTTCCATAAACAAATGTGAAATACCTGAACGTATAAGAGGTCTGCATGTTGAGCTATATTTACGAAGGATGTCTCTATACCGATCATAAAATTCAGTAAATGTTTTGACTAGTTTGTGATATCGAAAACCCTGGTGTAATAATGTTTCAGTAATACATAAATTTCTCTCGTTAAAATCTAAAACATTGTTACATACACGAGCGAATCGTTCAAGTTGAGATATGGTGACAAGGGAACGTCACCATCTAAAAACGGATAATTAACGATAGAAAAGGAAAAACCATCACTTTTATCATAAATTTTAGTATTCAGCTTTCCGTTAGTGATATAGATATCAAGATCGAGGAAAGGGCAGTGGTTATTGTTAGTATTAGCTTTATTTAAAGTAAGTTCAGCAGGATAAATTTCATTAATATACATACTGAAGTCGTCATTATTGAGAGCCAAAATATCATCCAAATATCTAAAAGTATTATTAAATTTGTTTATCAGATGTTGTTTTGATGGGTCTTTGCTTATTTTTGTCATAAATTGTAACTCATAACAATACAAAAAGAGGTCCGCAATAAGTGATGCACAGTTAGTTCCCATTAGAATTCCGATAATCTGACGATATACGGAATCCCCAAAGCGAACACAAAAGTTATCTAGTAAAAATTCAAGGGCATATAAAGTATCAAGGCATGTCCAATTAACATAGTTTTTTTGTTTATTGCTACTAAAAATTACCTAAAATAATTAAATTTATATATTCACATTCTGATTTTTTGAAGCCCATTTAATTAGGTGTGTGAAATTTTTCTAAATGAGAATGTGAGGCAATGTGGTATACAGGGTAGAAAAATCAAAACTTTGAACAGATTCAAAATCACCAATATAAGCATGCAATTTATCAAGTACTTCTCACGAGTTCTTGACACTCCAAAAGTAATTTATTCTACCATTTTCGAAGGCCGTATTTGAACAATTTATTATAAGGTTTTTAATTTTACCAAGTGTGCTGGTAAGAAGAATAGACAATTTAGTAGTTGAACAATGGCTTGAGGACGAAATAAATCTATATTTGTGAGGGGTTTTGTGTAGCTTCGGAAGCTAATACATAGTTGGGACTTTCATTGTATTTGGCTCTGCTTGTAAATCGGTGGCTAAAAGTTTATGTGTGTTACAAATTTCGTTTTCTGAAAATGGAGTCAGTTGGAATGTTGGTGAATTGGTGATTTCCTTTTTCAGAACCTCAATGTAAAATTTACGTCAAACAATAATAATATTGTAAGCAGCTTTATCGGCCGGGACAAACACAAATTCCTTGGCTTGTTCTTTTAGTTTATGTTTGATACGAGAAATAGGTTTATTGTGGTTATTGTTAATAGTAAAATGATCTTTAAAATGTTGAATACGTATATCAACTATCTTCATTACTGAATTGAAAAAAGAGTCCGAAGATTATTTGTCAGCTTTTTCACGTTTTATCCATTTCATACAGTAAGTATGGAGTGAGTCGTGGATGATATTACGACACTCATTCCAATTATAATAGACGGGGGACGATATTTAGGTCCTTTACTGAGGAAAAAGTAAAATCATAAAAATACTGAACTCAGAGGAAAATCAATTTGGAAAGTCCATAGTCACATGGCAAAATCAAAAAACAAAACGCATCAAAAACGAATGGACAAGAACTGTCATATTCCTGACTTGGTACAGGCATTTTCAAATGTAGAAAATGGTGGATTAAACCTGGTTCTATAGCGCTAACCCTCTCACTTTAATAACAGTCTCATCAAATTCCGCTACATTTACATGATGCGTTAAATAAACAGTCACAATTAATAAAATAGTCAAAATATGGGTACATCAGTCATCATCGTATAACAATTTAAAAAGGAACAATTTAACAGGACACAAAAACATCTACTATCTACGAACACATGGATTGATTTGAGTGTCTGAAGTCAGCAAAATTATATACGTCACATAAATTTGTCGTTCAATGTGCATACAAACAATGTTAAAATTTACATAGGCAATGTACGCATACAGGGTTAAAAAATCAAAAGTATGTAAGAATAATTTACAGCAATAGACCGAGATTCAAACTAGTCCAAAAGTTATCGATAAAATTTATGAGAATCCAAAACTTTTAAAAGGAACAATTTAACAGGACACAAAACATCTACTTTCTACGAACACATGGATTGATTTGAGTGTCTGACGTCAGAAAAAAATATATACGTCACATAAATTTGCCGTTCAATGTGCATACAAACAATTTTAAAATTTACATAGGCAATGTACGCATACAGGGTTAAAAAATCAAAAGTATGTAAGAATAATTTACAGAAATGGACCGAAATTCAAACTAGTCCAAAAGTTATCCATAAAATTTATGAGAATCCAAAACTTTTAAAAGGAACAATTTAACAGGACATAAAAACATCTACTATCTACGAACACATGGATTGATTTGAGTGTCTGACGTCAGAAAAATTATAAACGTCACATAAATTTGTCGTTCACTGTGCATACAAACAATTTTAAAATGTACATAGGCAAGGTACGCATACAGGGTTAAAAAATCAAAAGTATGTAAGAATAAATTACAGAAATAGACCGAGATTCAAACGTGTCCAAAAGTTATACATAGAATTTATGAGAATCCATAAATTGTTAATTCCACTACGCCATTGATTGATTTTGATGTTTGTGATTCAACGTATATAGTAATTCATAATAGAAATATATCATAATGACATATTATAGACAAATATCATACTGGCGGGATCTTTTAAAGTACACAGTCACGTTATAAGCACAAAAGAAATACAAAAAGTCACATATACAAAACAAATCACCAAAAAATGAAAGCCAATACAAACAAATTGACGAGATGTATAAGTACCGAGCCACGTCAAACGGATATCCCATAAAACCATTCAACAGTAAAAGTAATCTTAATAATAGAACAAAAACAAATAAAAGAACAATAAAACATGTTGTTAAGATGATACACAACATCAGTACGCAGAATCTATACATCAAGACCATCGTGTATTATTTGAGAAGTTGATACGGAATATTTATCAACAAGGTCTTGGTACCTTCCGATGAACGTTTTTAGAAAAAGGAATGATGTTAACTCTCGGTCTTGAACGATGTTAAGATCTCCTGTCATAACATGGGAAATGGGTCCATAAATATATTCGGAATTACTGCAATTACATGAAGTAGGTGTATTTTGACTGATATTAACATCTTTACACAATTGACTATAATTATACACAAATTTCCGGGTAGATTTCTTGTAAATATAACAAATAAGAGGTAGCTCAGTATTGTCAAAATATCCAGGAATTTGTTCTTTAACAGAATGGTCGTTAAATATACCGGCAATATTTACAAAATCAAAGCCTTTATTGACATACTTAGTTTTAATAAAATGTTTTTTATGATCTTCAGCGCGATCAATTTTGGGAAATAATTTAGAATAACAATATGCCATAATAATTTAAACAATTTCATACTTAGGACTGCTATATGAAATTGTGTTGCAATCCTCAAAAATTTTATTTAACTTATGAACCGGTAACGAACAGAGTTTTGTTAACAGATAATGTCTGCCGTTGTTTTTTGAAATAGAAATTAGGTCCGAAATAATTTTTTTTTTTTTTTTTTTTTTTTTTTTTTTTTTTTTTTTAATTTTTATTATTTATAACTTCCAATTTACAACATAATATACACAAATATAATAGCAATATAATATATAAATCTATAGATATTTTTTAATCAATACAACTGTCTATTAGGAAGCAATTTTTTTTATTTTTTTTTAAATACAAATATAAGATAAAGAGTAAAGCAGTTTGAACACCGGAGAGAGAGAGGGAGAGAGAGAGAAAGAGAAAGAGAGTGAGAGTGAGAGAGAAGAGTGTGATGAGTTTTCAATATAATTCATCTAGAAATTGAATTCTATTTTAGTATAGTAAATACAGCATTTTCATTTATAACATGTATAATATTGAATGTAAAGTATATACATTTTTGTATTTAACTAAGTAATGTATCAAAAACATTCCATTCTCTGAGAAACTGATGTTCACATTTGTTTTTCATAGCAATATTTTTGTCCATTGCATACACATATTTCATCTTTTCTTTTACTGAGTTTAATGTAAGATTTTTTTTAAAACATCTAGAATTATAAATATATTGCTTTATGGTAAGAAAAATAGTATTTTCTGCATTGCCTTTTGATATTTTTGCAGAGTTACCAAACAAAAAAACTTCTTGTGTAAAAAGTACACTAATTCCATTGGTCAGAAACCAATTTTCAATCTGTTCTAATAATAATTGTGTATGTTCACATTCCCAAAATAAATGTTCTAATGTTTCAATTTCTCTATTACAAAAAGTACAATTTGGATTATCATAAATCTTAATTTTATGAAGAAATTTGTTTGTAGCTAAGATTCGATGATTGAATCTATACTGTAGCCACTGTAACTTAGTATTATTTGTGACAACAAATGGCAGTTTATAAAATTTTTTCCAATGATTTTGATCAAAGCCAAAAATTTCAGTCCATTTTAACTGACTAGTGGGAACACTTCCATTTTTATTTAAAACAATATACATATCTTTAGATCCTTTTGAACTTTTAACTAGCCTTTTAATAGCAGATGGAATTAAAGGTAGTTCTAATTTGTGATTTTTTCCCACAAATGATTTTGATGCTTGATGTATAGCAGATATAATACTATTATATCTCATGAAATTCACATTTATCTGATACATTTCTTCTATTTTTTTATGAGAGAAAAAGGTCCCATCTTCATTTACAATATCATTTATAAATCTTATACCATTTTCAAACCAATCTTTATAAAAAATAGGTTTATTTGCTACCTTTATATTATTGTTAAGCCAGATTGGACTAGCAAGAAAGCATTCCCAACTGTCATATTCTTCTTTTTCTCTAAGAAGTTGCCATGCTTTCAGAACATCTTGCCAAAATTTATTTTTGATATGTTGTTGTAATTTTTGGATATAAACACTTCCACAACCATAAAATTTTTCAAGTTCTACATGAACATTTGACAAAAAAACATTCTGCCATTTGTTGTCTGTTTTAAATAATCTCCTTATCCATGTACACTTCAGTGCTAAAATAAATGCACTAAGATTTATCATTTTGAGTCCACCATCTTCAATATCATTTTGTAAAACATCTCTTTTAATTCTATCAATTGGTGAACTCCATATAAAATTGTACATAAGTTGAATAATATTTTTTAAAATATCATCACTTGGATTTGGTAAGGATATAAACAAATGATTTAAAATAGGCAATATCAATGTCTTTACTACAGTAATTCTACCAATAACAGTAAGATTTCGTTTTGACCATTGTCTTATTACACATTTAATTTGTACAATTTTTTCATCATAATTAATTTTTACAATTCTATCAAGATTAACATCAAAGCTTATACCTAATACCTTAAAACATGTTTCTCCCCATGTAAGGTTTCTATTTTGGCATAATACCTCATTACTATACTTTTTATTTCCTATCCAAATAACTTGTGTTTTAGAAAAATTAATGTTTAAACCAGATATATTTCCAAACCAATCTAATTCATTTAATGCTTCATTCAAAGATTCTTCTTTACCATCTAAAATAAGAGATGTGTCATCAGCAAATTGTGAAATTTTGTGCTCAACTTGCGTAATTGTAATACCATTTATCTTATCATTATTTCTTATTTTTAGTGCTAATATCTCAGCACAGAGAATAAAAATATAAGGCGACAAGGGATCACCTTGTCTACAGCCTCGTTCTATAGAAAAAAATTCTGATAGATGTCCTCCCTGGTTAACAGCTGATTTGATATTGTTATAAAAAACTTTAACCCAATTAATTATTGATTCTCCAAAATTGAACAACTTCAAGACACTAGTTAAAAATTCCCAAGAAATCGAATCAAATGCCTTTTCGAAATCAATGAGCAGCAAAAGTCCTGGTATATCTTTTTCCTCTGTAAATTGCATGATATCATAAATTAAACGAAGATTTTCTCCAATATATCTACCACTAATAAATCCAGTTTGGTCGAAATCTATCAGTTTATCTAAAACTGTTTTAAAGCGTTTTGCTATAACTCCAGAGCCAATTTTATAAACTGTATTTAATAAAGATATAGGTCGCCAATTTTTTAAGAAATGTCTAGGCTTATTTCCTTTCGGCAGGCATGTAATGATTCCTTGTTTTTGCGTAACAGATAGTTCACCAATCTCATTACTGTAGTTCAAGGAGTCGACAACAAAAATTTTCAAATCTTTCCAAAAAAATTTAAAGAACTCTGTGGAGAATCCATCAGATCCTGGTGTTTTATTATTTTTCATATTTTTCAATATCAAACCAGCTTCTTCAATTGTTATTTTTCCTTCAAGATTTTTTTTCTCATCATCAGTTAGTTTTTTAAATTGTATATCTTTTAATCCTTCTTTAAGTTTACTGAATTTATCTCCCTTTGACTTGTCTTTATTCTTGTATAAATTTTCATAAAAAGATTTTACTTCTTTTAAAATATCTTTTTGTTTTGAAATTACATCTCCATTTTCTTTTTCTACTTTTGGTATTATCTTATTTGTAAAATTTTTTGATTCTAGCCCACAAAAATAGCTAGTAGGTTTTTCACCCTCTTGTACCCATTGTATTCTTGATCGAATTATCTTCCCTTTAATTTTTTCTTTTCTTATATTTTCTAATTCACATTTTTTATTTTCCAAAATCTGTATTGAACCTTCATCTACCTTTTCTTCCAAAATAAGAATTTCATTTCTAAGATCTTTCTCTTGTTTTTCTTTTACCTTTTTCTTATAAATTGAATAAGATATAGTTTTACCTCTAATTTCCATCAACATTGTCTCAAGAAATAAGTGACTGTTAATATTAAAATGGAGATCTTCATTATTTATGTCTTCAATTCTATCTATATCATAAACAGGTGTTACATATTGTTTTTTAACTTCAACTATTTTTTCTTTAACAATCTTTATATATTCTGAATCATACAATAATGAATTATTAAATTTCCACAATCCTCTACCTCGCTCAAAAGGATTAAATTCTAGATTTAATACAACCATAGAATGATCAGAGCGATAGCTGGGCTCAATATTACAGTTTTTCAAACAGCATAGTAAATCTTCAGATAAAAGAAAAAAATCAAGCCTGGCTTGTTTAAAGGGGGTTCTTTTTCGCCATGTGAAACGCTTCAAATCTGGGTAAAGTTCACGGAAAGGGTCAATGAGACACCTTTCCTGGATGATTTCTAAAACTTTCTCCCGAGCATTCGGGTTATTTACATGTAAATAGTTAAAATAGTCAATATCAGGGTCGAGAACCAGATTAAAATCACCACAAATCATATAGCTATCATTACCAAAATCATCTATAATTGACATAATTCTATCATAAAAAATTGGAGTATCTATATTTGGTCCATAAATAGTTACAAATGTAAAATGTAAAGTATCAACAACTAAGTCTAATACTAAATAATTGCCACCAACATCTTTTTTTTTCTTTTAGGTCCGAAATATTGGTATGATTGGTAATGCATTATAATGATGTCTGTATTTGATGACAAATATATAATTATTCTTACATACAAATACAAACACTATCTCGTGCATTTGACATTTTCGCTAAAGGGTCAAAGAAACCAAATCATTGTACAGTATATACAAAATACCCGCTACAACCAATCTGGAGTTGAGTGTTCATGCTAGTATTATTATCCAAGTTTACATACAATGGTCTGCTCATATCGTTAAAATAGTCCTTTCTTATATAATAAGTTTGACATGCTCATATAATTTGAAATCTGCACATTTTTTAGACAGATAAAATTGAGAAAGGAAATTGGGAATGTGACAACCCGACCTTAGAGTAGACAACAGCCGAAGGTCACCAATGGGTCTTCAATGTAGTGAGAAACTACATCCGTAGGCATCCTTCAGCTGGCCCCTTAAAAAAATGCATACAAGTACAGTGATAATGGACGTCATACTAAACTCCGAATTATACACAAGAAACTAAAATTAAAAATCATACAAACTAACAAAGGTCAGAGGCTCCTGACATGGGACAGGCGCAAAACTGCGGCGGGGTTAAACATTTTTATGATATCTCCACCCACCCCTAAACCTCTAGCCAATGTAAAAAGTAAACGCATATCAATACGCACATTAAAATTCAGTTAAAGAGAATGCCGAGTCTGATGTCAGAAGATGTAAAAGAAGAAAATAAATAATATGACAATAATACATAAATAACAACAAACTGCTGGCAGTTAAATGACATTTGTTTTTATCCACGACCGAAGGAAAACAACCATTGTCCAAATCAAGACATTGAAAGATCACAAGGAAAGTTTGACTTCTGATATGATCTTAAGCAGTTATTCCGTCAAGAAAAAACAAGAAACCTAAACGAAATCTTATGTTTCTTTTGTTATTAAATGATGTGGTTTTTTTTATTTGAAAGAAGTTACTTAGTTCATATTTTTCTTTCTCAGGAAGAAATACATATCATTGATATATTTATCGAATAGTACTTTTTCGTCTTTACCTATATATAATAATGTGTGGGACTATTTTGTTTGTCCTTGTATACCTTAAAGTACATTTGAGAATACAGGGGTAGAGGGCGTACTCCTTTTCCAAAATATCTATACAAATATTGAGCGTATAATCGTCCAAATTATTTTTCGCCTTGCTCCGCTCGTCAGTTTAAATCAAGATACCGCGAACTACACCCTTTTTCAAATATCTTGGATAAATTGTATTGCACGAAAAAAACTTATATGAGTGTCGTTTGCCATTGATAAATACTTTTTAAAACCATCAATGTCGGAAAGTAAGGCATCTCGCATGAGATTTTAAAGTTTAGACTACATACTGTATTGGATTTTTTCCGTGTTTTAGTAGCTCACTAAACTCAAAAAAGTGATACTGGCGAGTATTCTAACGGACACCTGGAAGCTACAGATAATCGTCTATACAGTTATGACCACTAATGATCATACTGACACTCTGTGTTTTTGACATGACAAAAGGTCTTGCCTTTCTAGGCTGCAGTATATGCATTCCTTATACTTAATTTGTGATATGTACAAAAAGGTGTAGTATAATTGCCAATGATACAACTCTTCACAAAAGATCAAATAACACAGATATGTTAACAACTATCGGCCACCGTATAGCTTTCATTAATCTGCAAAGCCCATACCGCATAGTCAGCTATAAGACGCCACAAAATGAAAATGTATAACAACTAAATCGAGAAAACTAAACGGCCAACTTATTGTTAAAAAATTGAACGAAAACACAACAACAAACAATACTCACTAAATTACAGGCTCCTGACTTGGGACAGATACATCTACACTAGGACAATCGTGTAACAGTAAGACAAGATTGATCAATATCATAAACTGGAGAATTATTCTCTATTCATTAGTTGTAGTTGTTTTTTAAATAGTGGTCAACAGCTGTGGAAACTACCAGATCGGTATATGGAGTTTTCTTAGAAATACTAGAAATTGCTGTTTATAAGCTTCGTTTCAGTCTTACGTCTTAATCCCTCTCTTACTGTTTTAATTGTGACATTATCATTTGATAACATACTTCTTAATTTTATTCTATGATCTCTATTGCTTTGACTTGAACATTTATAAAAACTATGTAACATAGAGATACATGCGTAAAATAAGTTCTCGACATAAATTGGCTAAAATATCTGTAAAGAATTCAGCCTCAATTTATAATAATTACGACGGAGAAGACTCAATCCATATATAATACATGTACTTACGCCAGAGAATTAGCGCCAAGCGATAGTACGTATGACGATAATGATACTGATGTATATCATATATCCAGCGACAAATATTATATATATATTAAGGATGATGAAATGATAAATGAATATACCTGTTTATACATGCCCAACACTTAATAACCACCATAAAGACAAACATTTAAGCTTACTCAATCAATATATATGTAATTTTGTTTAGAATCCACTTCTATTTTGATAGGTAAGAGTAAAAGAAAATTCACGTAAAGACTCAAAATGACATTATGGTTGTCTCAAAAATGTAACAAGTATGAAAATTGGCATTATCATCCTCTTTTGATCAGAGATATTTGGGGACAGGATATTGTAGCCAATTACTATGTACAATAAACTAATAGTTTACTATCCACAGTGGCCAATGTTTATATTCAGATTAGTATTCATAAGTTGTTAATCAAGTATACCTTCCAAATAACAATCTATATAAGGAATTGTTGTACAGATTACTTTTATTTACATACATGATAATCAATTACAATATTCTTTTTTTTTAATGTTCGTTGACCTATATTTGAAAGAAAAATGTATGTCAACTATTAAAATTTAAAGAAGAAACATTAAAAAAAAACCGAAAAGATGAAAGGACACCAATCTGATAACGACAAAAATAGCAATTAAAATATCAAAAATAATAAAAGGTTCGTTAAATTTTTTTGAAAAGTATATCGGAAAAACAAATTCATTGTCAAAAGCATGAAAGACAACTCAAATGAATCGTATGATAGATAGGTAAAGATACGTATATATACGTGGTCTTATGACAGTGAAGTTTAGGCGGGAATCTCAATAATCACGTGATATATAATAGTATGATTTCTTTCGTTTTTCATCATCTGAGAAATACTTGACATTGATAAAATTAATTATGAATTGTTTAACAATTTAGGAATACTTAGTTAAAACTCGAGTGACGCATTTGACAAAATTAATTGGTTAGCAATAACCGGTCCCGTTACGTGCGTACGTCGAGTTAGGTACGTATGGCATTTTATTGAATATCTCTATAAAGACATAAAACAGTTACATATAAATATCCGGTTCTTATTTATTTTTATACAAATATATCATGCTTATAAGGGGTATTTGCAAAAAATACCGGTTGAGAGGTACAAATTTCCAGAGCCGTTAGGCGAGGGAAATTCGATTACCTCGAAACCGGTATTTTTGGCAAATACCCCTTGTAAGCATGATATAATTGTTTAATTCCACCGAATGTTCCACTTCAGAAAGTTTATTATAATCAGGTATCATACGAAATTTCGACTTGAATGGCTAATTTATGTATACACTGCATCTGTGGTATTCGCAGTCAATTTGCATTGACCGTACTATAATCATTTCTTATAAAAAAAATTATGTAAAGTCACTGACTGTATACATATCTCCCTTTTTATGATAATAAGCTGGTTCTCGGCTGACTACTACACTGTGTTCATCAGTTTCAGTGAAGCGTAATACAAGTGGGTTACAGTTTTATGTGACCAGTTGACAATTTGTTTCTGTTGAGTTTTATGTATGACGTCATTCCCGGAATTTTTACGTCATTTGGTCCAAATTCAACAATGATGCATTTTTATTCTAAATATTTCATCTGGAACCATATATTTAAAATGACCATAAATTTGTCATATAAGAATAGAAATAATTCATTGAGTTATTTTTAGACATGGTATTCCCTATCTGCCATGGTATTTGCTAGGGTATTCCCCATCTGTCATGGTATTTGCTAGCAAATACCCCGGCACATGGAATTCCCTAATGGCAAATACCCCGGCAGAGAAACGAAAATCGCAATATATAGAAATTGGTGAAAAATATCATGTTTCTCATCCAATCAAAATACAGCATTATTACATAAGGTGGAATTACAATCGTAACACTACAGGTCGGAGGAATTTTGCGAAAATTTTACAGAGGCATAGCTTAGTAATATAAAAAAATAGCAAAGATATTTCCCAGATCAATTAAAATATATATATTTGAAATATTTTTTTTTATAAAACGTTCTTCATTGCTTCAGACACTTATATATCATTTGTGTCTTGTTACGAGTTAAACAACATATTACGAGTTAAACAACATATTACGAGTTAAACAATATATTCAAGAGAAACTATGAAATCAGTAAGTGCCATATATATTTCTAACCCTCCGTTTACCCGAATAAGTTTAATACATATCTCTAATGAAAAGATCGTCACAATTACATTTTCATGTTACCCCACATTAGTACAATCTATCTTATTACTTTTAGAGATATCTTAAACAAAACAATGAACTATGATAATTAAGTATTAACATGTATCCTTAAATTCGTTTTTAATGTTAGGGAAATAACAAATATTTTTTTGTTTAATATCAACAAACTAGGTTAAAAGTAAATGATACATTTTTCTTTATTTAAGAAATTTATAGAGGGGTTTATCGTTTCTAAGAAAACAAATTATAACAAATAAATTGTTCCAAGTTTTAGTTTAAATATTGTGTTCATATTCCCGTTCTTTTATTAGCAAATTAAAGTGTGCCAAATGTATAATGAAATAAAAAAAAAAGGGTATTCGTTGTTTGTTTATCATGTTTTATTGACTACATACGAACATTAGACCGTTGGTTTTCCCGTTTGAATGGTTTTACACTAGTAATTTTGGGGCTCTTTATAGCTTGTTGTTCGGTGTGAGCCAAGGCTCCGTGTTGAAGGCTGTACTTTAACCTATAATGGTTTACTTTTTGAATTGTTATTTGGATGGAGAGCTGTCTCATTGGCACTCACACCACATCTTCCTATATACATTTTAAAAAAGAAGGCTGAAAGATTCTAGTCCATATTTTGGACACACTACTTACAACGAATATAAAAAGCTCATGGACATTTTATAAAAATATTGAGTAGAATTTAACATCGAATATATAGAACCGAATGTTTTGTAAGAAGACACATATTCTATTTGTGTTATTAACAAAGATATTTCCTTTATATTTCCTCTACAAGCTATTTTTACAACGATGTTAATTTTGTAATAAAAACGTTTTACAGTAATTTAAATATACAACAGATCTTTGGTAATTATGAGGTCCTTGTAAGTGTTGCTCATATTCTCATTCCTATACCTTTAAATATAAATATAAATAATGTCAATACCCACACATAGTTCTACAGATGTCGCCTGTGTATTTCAAATTTCTGTGTCCTCATTCATTCAATATAAACAAAACAATTTAACACGATGTTTTAGAATGGTTTTGGTTATTAATAAAAACAATCCCATATGTATAAAATATATCCATATTTTTGTTTGCTATTTGCATATTCTTATCTTACAATTTTTATAATAATTAAGAAACTCAACTAAACGTTTTCAATATTTCATTCCTTTAAAGAGACGACGAGATGGATGAATGAAATCACATTTGTAAACAATTGCATTGTTGAAATCTATACATTGAGTGGTGATAACAATCTTGTTGGGTGTCTTCTCCATCTTGGATTGTAAAAAACAGAGAACCAAAGTTTCATATTTTCTATCAAGTTAGCAAAATGTGACGCAGGAATGCAGATATTTAATGTGAATTCTCATTTAAAAGAACCAATTGAAAAGAATATAACTTACAAATATTAATATTTTTGCAAATGTTGATTAGTTTTGGTTATTTAAAAGAAAAATTAAATTGGTATTTCAAGGGGAGATATCCCTCAAACAGTGCATTTCTGAAGGATTCTACATGAATTTTTCCTACTTTGTATTTTAGCCGGAAAAAATGTACGGTGACTCTATCTTTTCTTTTGATATTATCAAAGCATTGTCTGAAAGGTATCTTTTCCTTAACTATTTAATAATTCTTTTATATTGTTTAGTTTCTAAACACACAATGGTGTTTTTCCTGTATAATCCATACAAAATGTGTCATTTTGTCATGTCCTGTAGCTTGAGAATAAAGTAAACGGTACCAATTTTCTTGCACCAGATGCGCATTTCGACAATACATGTCTCTTCAGTGATGATCGTGGCCAAAATATTTGAAATCCAAAGCTTATATAAAAGATGAAGGGCTATAATCCAAAAGGTCCAAAAAGTATAGCCAAATCCGTAAAAGGAATCAGAGCTTTGCATGAGGGAGATACATTCCTGAATTTATAATAATTTCTAAATATTTTGTAACAGCAAATTTTAATAACACAAAAAATCCGTATCTTCATGCCAGTACCGAAGTAATGCACGGTGACCTATCACTTTTATTATATTTTTCAACATATATCAGTAGATACTACGTTTTCGCAAAGAATGAACAAATTCTATCATTTTTGATCCCATACCACCTAAAGATTTTTTCAATCGAAATTAAAGTTAAAGTAGCTCACAGTAATGTTGACTTCCTTAGACACTCGTTACTTTTTAAAAATAGGTGGTTTTAATTTGTCTCACGGTGACTCTATTGATCATCTTAACAAAATGATCGAATTTCTCAATTATAATATTTTTTCCGTTATTGCATATTATTTAAACCTACGATAGCACGATTTTGTTTGGGTATTGATAAAAGTACTTTTTTGTGTAGAATATGTCCTTTTTGGTCTCATATATTCCTATCTTACAATTTTTAAAATCGTACTTAAATCATGCACAAATTATATATTTTTTTCTATTCTGTAACGAATACAATATAAACTTCCTATAAGAGACGGGAATGATAAAGGAAATTCCATTTGTAAAATTACATGAGTTGTTGAAATCTATATACATTTGTATTAAGTGGTCATAATAATCTTAAATCTTATCGAAAATAAGGTGTATGTAGCTTACACAAATTTGACTTCCCTAGACAATCAAAAATTACTTGGTACCTTTGAAAATATATGTTTTAATGTTTTGAAAGAGACTCAAACGATGACCGTATTTTTCAATTACGATAATTTTTCTTCCGCAATTGTACATAGTTTCAGCCTTAGATATGATTAAAAAAATTAATATATTTATGGAAGAAGTTAACATAGTAAATTCTAATACTACTGATTTTTCAGTAACTTTTACACCTATCAATTATAATTTTGCTTTGCAGACTATATTCTCATACACGTAGATATACTCACACATATTTATAGCGCATTTGATTGAAATTGTCGCATTTGACAATGACATTGAATACAAAATTATCTCAATAATAGCTCGTTTATAGATGCAATATTTAAACTTATATTACAGTATATGTCAATTTTTGTTTAATACATTATGTGTTTTGTATATCTTTTCAGTCATTCCTAATCGTCTCTGTTTTGTGTGTTATGTACGATGTACTGCCTTTATTGGCAATGCCCATTTCCTGTAGTGGTGAGTCGCCTGAAAATTATATGAGATTACAAATACTGGAAAGATTGTATACCCATATCAAACCATCAGCCGAATCTTTGAAACAGAAAGTGGTAAGTCAAACTATATTAATTATCTAATTTAAGAAAAGAAAATTTACAGATTGATATTCGGTTAGCTTTTTAATTTTTAATTGATGGAACCTTGAATTTGTCTGAATAATTAGTTACCAACATTATATCTGTAGGTTTCTTTTGTGATTTCAACAATGGTAAAAAAGGTATCTAAAATATAACAAAAATTAAGATCTTATTCCGTTGAAGTATATGTGTATATGATTTTCATTTACTTTTTGTTTTCATACTTATATAATAACAACTTGGAGGAAAATAAGTAAGAAAAGTCCATAATCAAATGGCAAAATAAAAGTTCAAACACATTAAAAAATGGATCACAGCTTTCATATTCCTGACATGGTACAGTTATTTTCTGATGTATTAATCGGAGGACTAAATATGTTTTTAATGCTAGCCCAACCTCTCACTTTCATTGCAGTCGCATTAAATTTCTTTAAATTGACAACGATGTGTAAACAAAACAAACGGACATAAGATAATTATAAAACTATTTTTCAAGGGTTCAGTCATCCCAGGCTGGGCAAAACCACATTTAGACGCTGCACCACCAGTAAGTGGTTTTCCTATTATATCTTCAAGTGGAAAATGCTCATTTTGTAGTCAGGTATGTTGTTATCATAAAATAAATTTTAAAAAACAAAATATAAAGAAGACGTAAAAAAAAAGGTTATGATTAAAAAAAGTTAAACATATATTTATGAAAAGATTTGACATAGTGAAATTCGTTATCAAAAGTAATATTTAAAGCAAATGAAATTTGTATTTTCAAATAAGTGTAAGCATTGATCTGTAAAAGATGGATTATAAAAGATTCTTAATGCCATTTTTTAATAAATAATTACACCAATAAAATGAAGGAGTAGGTTCAATAAGACCCCTTTTTGGCCCTAAAATATAGCAGTTTTACAATATTGTGAAAAAGTTATCCTTTAATCTATCTATTGGAAAGTAGAATGCTTCTGCTATATAAATATGTGCTGTTTTTGACAATAAAATGCACATATATCGGATACTAGCATCATTAAGTCATACTAAATCACTTAAAAATCTTCACAATTTAGACGGTTTCATGTTTCAATGAAAGAGACCGCATTCGTGTTCATTCAAACTATTGAAATGTAAGTTGTATTTGATGATATAACATAACATATGTAAAGGTTGAGGATGAACACGGAGCCATTTTCAATTTGACAAAAAAACATCTGAAAAGTGACGTTTTTTGGTATATTTGATAGATTTGTCGTATATGCTTAAACCGGACCGTTTGTAACCACTAAATCAGTTAAAATCGTTCACATAAACTGATTGAATCAATTGAAATAGACACTTAAGTGTTTTAAAAATGTAAAAATTAATCTGAAATTTGGGGTCAAAATCGACCCTTACCGGACCTACTCCTTTATATGGAGACGGCAAAATGTAATTGAAGAGTTTGCAATTCGAAACAATCAATAAGTTTATTCTCTCCCTCTTACTATTGTCAATGTATGCAAAACGCATCATCTTAAAAAAAAATTTTGTTTATTATCATGAAAATGAAACAATAATCAACGTTAATAATAATCGCTAACACATACCTCAGAAACACACATGATGCTGATCAACTATTTCAGGCTTTTTTAGATTGATTTTATTTGTATTGTTTTGCTGACAAGTGTTTTAAAAATGCGCATTGTTATTAAATGCAATATCAGTAGTTAGTTCAAACATAATCTTAAATCAATCCTAATTCTATATTATTTTTTTCTAATGTGACGTCATTTTTCATTTTTTGATGATCTGTTTAACAAATTCAAATGACGTCATTTTTTGTCATTTTTTACAGTTTCAAATATGACGTCATTTGATCTTGAGGTTTAAACTTGTTCGGATGTATACTTTCTGTGTTGCAAATGTCTGGTTATGTAATGTATTTCATTTGTTTCCTGTAATTAGTTAATACTTCAGTTTTATCATGTACATCTTTTGTATAGTCATTTTATAAAATTTACTGTTTGCAAAAGTATAATTATTCTAAATAATAGGGATGTTCTGGTAACTAACAGAAAACCCTTGCCGTTTTTGACACAACTTTTTTTATCTTTTGGTCCTCGATGCTGTTCAACTTTGTACTTGTTTCGGCTTTAAAACTTTTGTATCTGGTCGTCACTAGTAGGTGGAGAAAATGCACTTCTGGCGTAATAAAAGTTTGAACTTGTTGCCTTTTGTTGGCTGTTGTTCGTGTGATTGTTGGTCAATTGTGTTCCTCAATTTATTTATATTTTAGTCCTGTGGTGTTGTGTTGTCATTTTGATGTTATATTTCACATGGCCATAAAAGTGCAAGGTTTGGCATACCACAAAACCAGGTTCAACCCACCATTTTTTCCTTTAAAAATGTCCTGTACCAAGTCAGGAATATGGCCACTGTTATATTATAGTTCGTTTCTGTGTATGTGTTACATGTTAACGTTGCGTCGTTTGATTTCTCTTATTTTTTAGAGTAAATTCACATTGCGATAAGACGTGTCACGGTACTTGTCTATCCCTACTTCATGGATTTGGTTTTAATGTTTTATTTGTTATTCTTGTGGGATTGTGTCTGATGCTCGGTTCGTTTCTGTGTGTGTTACATTTAAGTGTTATGTCGTTGTTCTCCTCTTCTATTTAATGCGTTTCCCTCGGTTTTAGTTTGTTACCCCGATTTTGATTTTTGTCCATGGATTTATGAGTTTTGAACAGCGGTATACTACTGTTGCCTTTATTTACTTTTTATTTTACAGATAAGCGACTGTTTTAATAACGACTGTGAACCACTTGAAATTTTAATGAGGTTCGTTCACAGCGAGGTGTCTTCTGATTATACTACAGACATTGTGAATTTAACAGCAGATTTATCTGTAGTTCGTGAACAAATGGGTTGTGAAGCAAAACATATATCTCCAGCAGTAGATATATTTCAAGAAAACGATACGGAATATAGAATTGCAAAAGATACCGTTGAGTTTATTGATACACTGGTACAACGGTACTCAACAGTATACTAAACAAGATGTCCTATTAGTATTATAGGTAATACAAATGTTCAGTATCTGAACTTTTAAAAGTGGTATCTTATATTTAGATTCAATTTGTTGTGTGTGCGTGTGCATTTTTTGTTGTACTGTGAATAAATTTTTTCAATAAATTTTACATCAGGCATTATATTTATTGTAAGAACTATTGTAAAATATTCGATTCAATCTTTTTTTCATAACTGTGATATTTATTATAATATTGTATGATTACATAAACTTGAATCTTAACATACCAAACACAAAGATAAATCATATCCCCATCATTATATAACAACATACAGTTTTTTGTGACATGTGTTTGTACCAAGTCAGGAATATGACAGTTCTTGTCCATTCGTTTTTGATGCGTTTGTTATTTGATTTTGCCATGTGATTACGGACTTCCCGAATTGATTTTCCTCTAAGTTCAGTATTTTTGTGATTTTACTTTGTTTTTGTTAAATATGTTAAGGGCAAATCTGAATATTCATAGTCATTCCAAGAAACAAATATACAACCATTGAAACAAATAACGCATTATTGTATGGATCCTAAATTCTAATATGACGTTCCTCTTTTGCTCTGGAACCATAGTCAAGTTCTCCTTCCATTCTCAAGAGTTAATGGTAAATATAAGGGTATCAAAAAATTTGTTCAAGTAACTTCACATTAAATTATTAATGTTTACACTACTACCTCCTGATATTTTCACCATTCATCACTGAAATACTTTAGTAGTCTGGTGTTTGACGTTTTGTTATATTCACATTAGTGATAAATTTGTATTGTGTTTCATCGATTTGTTTTTTTTTATAACATAATATTTACATTATAACTATTTTTTATTTTATCTATATTTTTATCTTATTCATTTTTTCTTCGATGAAATGTAGGACAATCTTGTCTCTGATTGTTTTCTATGTATCTAAAATATTCTAAACTTTTGTTTCAGTGATATGTTTCCTTTAATTTATATTTACTTTCATATTTTGTAATAAAAATTTACATTTAACTTATTTTTGTTGTATCCATTATTATATGCACAAGGCGCTTATCTTCAATCGAGCAAAACATATAGCTGATATCTAATATTAAAAATGTTATTTTCAACACATTCTGTCCGGCATCTTCATTTGTTGAACCTTACAACATTTATCTATTATTGCTATGATGAAGATATTAATGGAAAGATAATCATGATATAACTAAAGCAACATCATTTTACTCATGTTCAAATTGCATACATCGATTATGAAGGGCCACAGAGTAACACTTACAAATTGAGGGAATCTCGTAAACTCCAAAAAGAAACGAGACTGAGTGAGACGAATATGAATCATTTCAAAAGAGAAAGTTTGAGTCAGGCTTATGACACGAATCAATCACCAGTTTTAACTTTGATACTTTTAAAAAATAAATATTTTATTTTCAGCACAAATTTTATTTATTACTTTATTAGTAGTTACTTTATAACATAAAACTTTTATAAAAATCGATTCGTTTTATTTGTGCCAGATGAGTTTTAATATATATCAATCATTGAAAAATCTCCAAATTGTCTCCCTTTAATAGGTGCAAAAAAAGCAATTTTTTTGCATTGAAATTGAAATATCGTTTTTAACTCATCGGTGACCTAAATATTTTTATTATAAATAAGTAAGCTGTATTTAAACTAAACTATTGTAGGATTTAGCCGATTTATGTAATTTACTTTTTTTTTACGATATTACCTCTATTTCTCCAATTAGTTCAACAGAAAAAAAACTTTACAAAAATATAAGCTACTTTCGTAGGCAGATTTTGAATGTAAATGAACGGTGACCCCATTTTTTCCATTTGATTTTTCTATTAAGTACTATGAGATAAAGTTCATTTATAGAAAAAGAAAGCGAAATTCTATATTAAGAAAAAAAAAAAGATTTTGACCCGCAAGTCCATTTAACGTTAAACGAAAATCTAGAGAGTTTATTTTTCATGGGCACACGCATTGGTAACAATTCGCGATTTTAAGTGGCTAAATAAGAACAATAAGGTAAAAAGCAAGTGGTTTTAATTAAAGATTTTTAGCTTTTTTGGCTCTGAAAAAAACTTTCAAATTAAAAAAAAAATCAACAGGTATTTATGATACACGTTTGTATAAATAAATGTTCCTTTGATTATCAAGCGAACAGTTAAAAAATAATAATTTGCTGTCCGGTATGTGAGCCTACATTTCATTGTAGTATTTTTGTATCAAATAAAATGTCTTTTTTTAGGTTGATCACATTACAATTATCGCCAATAAACTATTTTGTGAACAGCACTTCTTGCAATGTTAAAAACAAAACACCTCTTACCTCAAAATATTAATCAACAAATTTTGAAAAAACTACATCTGAGGAACAAAGAATCAAAAATCAACAGGACATTGTGTGCAAGCATGAAAAAAATCTTTGCTAGTGTCTAAGTTGAAAGCAGCAAATGTTTGGAGGAGATAAACAAAACAATAAGAAATTGATTTTTTTAAATAAACGACACCGAAAATAGATTTAAATCCATTTACAAGGTACATTCTTTATTAGTATAAGGATGTCATTATACTTATAAAATCTCGGAGGCAAACATATCACAGATCACATTAGTAACATGATAATCGACAGAACAAACATCAAAGAGTCATAAACAGGAATAAATTGTTTTCAATGCGGAAGTTTGCAACGGTTTTGATTTGAATTATATTATTGACAAAACATTGCATTGATTCGAGACGAATGATGCTATCTTGCCGACAGGGTTACATCCTGGTACAATTGATTTAATAAGAAAAGATAATCGTATAAGCGGCACTTATGATGACGGTAAAATACAAAACATATGCGGCTCTCCGTTCATTATTACATATTTCAAATGTGAGTTTGTAATCATGTCAATTGAAGTGATGAATTCTGCTACTTAAGTTGGTGCAAAACACCACAACTAAAAATAATTTGGCTTGTCCAATTTTGATAAAATTTCCACATTATTGATATTCATGTCAACACCGAAGTGTGCACTTTTTTTTCACAAAAAACTATGTACTTAATTCCGAACACCTTTATTGCAACCGTCATTAAAAACTTATATTACCAAAAACAACTGACATTTAAGACACTCAGAGAAATTCAATGTGTGTCATCTGAGTTTTGTAGTTTTGAGTGATCAATAAGATTATAACGCAAAAAGTTATCAATGGTACCAAGATTATAATTTAGTACACTAGACCCGCGTTTCGACTACAGAAGACTCATCAGTGACGATCATATCAAAATAGTCATGAATCCAAAAAAGTACAAAGATGAAGAGCATTGAGAATCCCAAATTCGAAAAAGTTGTACCAACATATTTACGTGCTTTAAGAGACAATCAATTCCCAAATACCTTTACTTTATCAGTCACGTTGTCTAATTGTCGCATTGGACTCATGAAAAATGTTCCTTCTGTATTGAAAATGTCATTTGAATGAATTTAAAAGAATAATATTTTTTGTGAACCATGGTTTTTTTTCGACATTCAGACATTAGTTAAAAGTAAAATCACAAAAATACTGACCTCTGAAGAAAATTCAAAACGGAAAGTCCCTTATTGAATTGCAAAATCAAAAATACAAAAACACCAAACGAACGGCCAACAACTGTCATATTCCTGATAAAGTACATGCATTTTCGTTTGTCAAAAATGGTTGATTAAACCTAGTTTTAAGGCTATAATTCTCTTACTCATATGACAGTTGCATCACATTTTATACTATTAACACCGATGTGTGAACAAAACAAACATACAAGGTATTATATGAGTAGCTGTAATTACTTCCAAACACATATACAGGATAGTGTCGTCTATATTTCATTTTGTTACATATTGAAATGAGTACACGACAACTTCTGTGTAAAAAAATAAATTAGACGACAACTAGAAAAGTGTTTAATCTTATGGGTAAACATGGTAAAAGAGTTGGTAATATCAAATAATAGATAAAACCCAAAACTCGAAGACAATCGAAAAAACCATGACAAAATATTTTGTTTAAACAAAAATAAAAAATTTCACAATTCACAACAAAAATGAAGTGTGAGGTATGATAAAACAAAATGTTATTGGTGTAATACTGACACGTATATCACGGAAATGAATACCCAATACCCTCCTTTATATTACTATTTCCTTCCTCCACAGTGACTATCATTTACAACACTACAAATATATTATTCCTGAAAATCTACGACTCACGGAAATGCTTATTGACGGAATACAACAATATACATTATAAAAACTATATTAGCCTGCAAAAAGCATGATTTTATAAAAAAAAAACAACAGTAAACTAATCACTTTCCTTTCCTGCAAACAATAGTCAGATCCAAATGTGATGTTCAATTATGGGTATTAAATATTTGAGAAGTGCTGTATTAGATATCTCAATAAACGGATGGTACTTCGAAAAAAAAATTCTAAAAAGCATTAGATCTATAAAAGGTTTTTTTTTTGCTAACGAATGTTATTTTAGTTTCTAAGGAAATGTAAACTGATAACGTATTCAAATATAAAATAATCCTGCTACGTCATAATAAAAATAAACCAAATGGCAAGAAAAATTAGAAAAATAATCTGAATAATCATAGTGTTCTGAAAGAAATCATACAAGAAAGAAGCTTAACATAACGGATGGAAAATCATGGTTAATATTGAAATGGGGTCAATAAACCTAAAACCTGACACAGTTAAACCAAATCACGTATACGGAAGTCAATGAAACCTTTCAAGTATAAAACAAACCAAGTTTGTCACGATATCGGATATTGTTTTCTTGACATTGTCAGATTAGTCAAATAAAAGGAAAAATAATTAGAGTGATAGCGCCTGTGAGGTATTAATTGACTAATGTTATATGTCTTTTCAAACAATTTCTTACGTAAACTGGTACAAATCTGGAACATTTTATGGCATTGCCATTGAACTGTTAATTTTTCGTTTAGATTTACTTTAATATTAACAAAATAAATACATTTGACTTGTAGATGTTCCAATGTTGTTTTTTATTTGCTTGTTTATGACTTCACTCAACACTCTGGGTTATAAAGTATAGCATTAGTTTTAATAGATGAAGGGAGCTGCAATTTCTTGAGAGAACCGTCGACAGTCGTAGTACTAAACAGACCACGCCAGTACACTTTTGTTTGATAGAGATAGGGGTATCTCTTTTAAGTTTAACAATTATATGCATGTTGTTCAGGAACACAACACACGTATTTCGTCTGTATTGCCGTTCACCAGTGATGGTGTTTTTCCTGATTATTTCTGGTTTTGTAGAAACCAGTATAAGAAGTTAGTGCAGTGAAGATTAAAACAAATAGTGCAACCTGATATCTCTATAGTCTTTACAGTTCAGAGAATATTGTATACTTTGGATTCTTTTTTTTTTGTGGATTAAGGAAACTGTTCTTAGTTAAAGAACACTTGCATGTTCGTGGATATTTAATTTTGTCGACGTCTGTGTACAAGCAAAATATACATTAATATAACCGATACTGAAAAGTAAGCGACTGTGAGCAATGATATGCACAAATGGAGAGTTGACGACAGACACAGTCATACCATACATTTGTGATGTTATAGCTCACACATTTCATTTTTCATCTAGATATTTTTCATTTCTTAAACTTTTTTTTAACGTTATTCAATGTTTTGCAGATTGCTTTTTTTCTGTCTTTGTTTCCGATTTATTAGTCTTTGTTTTGATATAACAACACTGAAGTATTGAGTTCGACCCCTTCCTCGTGTTGTTGCACACTACTCTAATCCTAATTGACTAGGATTGTCAGTTTTTCTATGGAAGTTGGTTTTCTCCAGACACATCGACTTCCTCCGCGAACATAAATTGACCACTACACAATAGCACAAAAAGCAGTTCGTAAAAAAGGCACTAAACCACAGAAAATCAAATCATCTTTTATGTTGTACTAATTTGTAAAGTGGCTGAATAAAAATGTCAGTATTGCAATTGATGTTTTGATAACTCTACAAATTTTGCAATTTAGGGTCGGCATTGCGAAGCTTACTACAAATCCCCTGATTACAACCAGAATCGCAGCGCCGATTAGACCAGTTTGTATCAAACTGCAATATTTGAATCAGTCCCTTGTTTATAGTAGATACTCATATTACACAGTGAAACACACATGCATGGCAAATGAATAATTCAGCTTTGTATCACTTAGATTTTTTTTAACAAAATACCAAATGCCCACAAGACTGCTTCCTTAACAATATATATTGATATATGAAAACAACAATCAAATAATGTTAATTAATTTCCTTTTACAGAAATATCCTTTAAATCTTTTTCCATATAAAACTAAAAATAGTTCTTGCATAATAAATATTATCACATCACTCTTGCAAATGCAATAATATGCATCCTCTGGGAATTTGTTTATAAAGTTGTTCTGATCAGCTTTCATCATTTTCGACGGATAAAGCTGTTTTAAGTGATTTGCATGACTGAACTATTTTCAAAAGGAATACATTATTAACGGGTAGTGCTGCGTTGTAAAGTACATTTTTAAGTTGCTACTTAAATGTGTCCACAAGCATTCTTGAGATAAATCGAATAAATGAAAGAAGCCAAATGAAAATGTGAATGGTTTTCCTTGGGGAAATTTTCTTCTTGATAGAAATACTCATCATATAAAGTATATTAAGCATGTTTAGTACTACTAATAACACTAAGCTAGTACATATTCAAATGCATCTAAATAACTGTGTCTGATAGAAGTGCTATTTAATATGTATACAGGACTTTTCTCGGATCAATATTGTCTGTGTTTTTTTTCTATCAGTATTCTTTTTCCTCTCTGTTCTATTTAGCTATAAGACTACGCAAACTAGAAAAAGTGATATTGCGGTGTTATTTTTAGAATATCTAACAACCGATGTATTCTATAAAGTCATTTTGAGAATTTAATCAAATTGTTCAAAGTTTTAAAAAAAATGGATTTAAATGATCGATTAAATTTAAATATGATATATTAAATACATAAAAGAGGGGTCAAAGATAACAAAGTTCCAAAATAAACTCACACCACATCTCCCTATATCTATTTACAACTTAATGGCTAACAACGAAAATGACAAAAACACAGATCGTAAAACATAAAACACAACATAAAAAGCTAACAACTAAGCATTACGAACCCCACTAAAAAATCGGGATAATTCCAGGTGCTTCAGAAGGATAAGCAGATCCTGCTCCATCTGTGGCGCCGTCATGTTGCCTATGTAATTACAAACCCGGTAGATAGTGTTATTCGGTAAGTCACATTTATGAAAAGGGAATAGATGATAGCTACGAATTAAAAAACATATCGGATATCATCTGGAAAACGGTTATTCAATTCGTGATGGCGTCTGTAAAATTAACAAATGGTTGATTTCAATTTCACTATCTGGTACTATAGGTTTATAAGCTTCCTTGTAAGCAGCAACCCTCTATCAACGAAATTTTGATAAAAAAAAATACAGGATCGAAAATATCGTGTTAATTGAGAGAGATATAATCTGTATGAGGGCTCTGCTAAACTGTTGCTATATAGAAATGAAATGTTCACAATGGGGAATTTAAAATCATCTCGTTTGTCGTAAAGTTTTCAACCGACCATTATTGTCAATTTGTAGATTTAAGACAAGATATGAGGCAGACTTAACTGTATCTGTTGTTTCCGTTATCTCTAGATCGATGTGATAGATGAGTTTAACATAGTCACCAAGGTTTTGATTATTTAATGAACGAACTTAATCTATCAGGTGGAAAGTAAAGATAAAGGAAATTGCTAACTGCTTTTCTTCCTTCCTAAGTTCCAAAATAAAGTCATCCTCATAAGAGATGTACACAAAAGACAAAAAAAATATTCAAATTACAAATAACATGTTGTTAGTGTTAAAGAGACAATTTAAAATCTTTAAAATTCCAACAAAATTGAATGATCGAAGAAGAACATATAATGCACTGACAGTTTTGATACAAATATTGTTGGATATTATTAATATAAAAATTTCAGCTGGTGAATGAGGCCAAAATAAGTCATATCAACCATTAGAAATATTTGAACTTCGGACTTCGTCTTTAGCCAATATACCTCTTTCATATCAATATTTTATTGTATCTACCTCATATAAAGGCAATACTTGTATAATCAAACAGCAAGTCAACAATTCGTGCATATCAAAGACGTTTAAAATCATATTCATGATATTATGAATATAAGTAATGAGCATTATTTGGATATATATTTATAAGAATAGTTCATGAGTACCAATTAATGAGGTACCTCAGATGTGTTTAAAACATATTTTTAGTAAACATTGTTACAAACATTCATATTTCATAAATGGTAGAATTATCATACGGCTTTATTTTTATATCTAAGTACTGGCAAAATATAATGCTTCAAATTAAAAAAGAATGACGAAAGTCCTTTTCTTTTAAATTGGTACGTGGGGGCAAAGATAAGAAAATGAATGATGTCTTTGGAGAAAGATATCTATATTTGTGTTATCAATTAGTGAATTTCAAAAGGTTTCACATCATTTATAGGCAAGAATAAACTTAAATCACAGTAATTCGTGTGGTTACAAAATCAATATTGCTATGGACGTTTTCATATATTTACAAGTTTATTAATTCAGTGTCGAAATTATGCATTCAAAGACAAACAAGCTGAACCAAATTGAAACAAACTGAAAGAAATATTTGCTATTAGCCGTTTTGTTTCCAATTGACATGCTGTATTTGATTCCCTGCTGTTGTTTTTAGTGAAAGCTCCTAATACTAATACATATTATTTCGACAATAGGTTAAAGCGTCACATTTGAGTCTTTTGTAGAAAAAACTCGTGTTTGAGGTGCAAAATGCTGATCATGTTATCAATAGTGACTTAATATACATGTTCTTTCCTTGCAAATGTATAATTCAGTTTACAATGACGTGGAACTTGATCAGCAAGATATTGCATTATGTGTAAGACACAAGACTGCTAACGAACTCTAGAATACGCTCATGGTACAAAGTGTGATGTTTTTGTTTTTAAACTTGACTTACATTAACCGCGCCAAAGCACAGAAACTAGCTCAAGGTTAAAATGTGTTCTCCCACTCAGCGGGACAATCTCACCATAACAATAATGAAAACAGTAAGTTGAAATAGTCGTTTAACACTGATGCTGTCTTGTATACAATTGGAGGCAGTTTAGTAAAAGCTTCACGACACATTGAGGAACAATGCATGATCTTACATGCATAATCATTTGTAGAAGAACCACGTAAAAAAACGGGAATAATTTATTGGTTGCCTAAAGGCAATTAATTGCCTTGTACATTCCATGTAATTGTTTATTTTATTTTAAATATATGTTTAAAGGCTTCATATTAAATGTGGTTTGTTAGAAGTATTGCTATTAACGTTGACGCCTACAATACAAAAAGTAGGATAACAAACAAAAAACAACAGTTTTGTATATATTGTTTCTGATAATAAGGACATCTTCATATTACAATAGTACTATGAATTGAAAACAAGAAATATGGATTATTAGTACTATTTGAAGTGTTCTTTAAACATTGAATAAGCTAAACGTATATAACTATACTTCAAGGTGTTTTTTTTTGTATTCATAGCATTTTTTTTGCAGTTATAAAAATCATCTGCATTTGTTTTTGAATAGAATGTATATAAATAAAGGCAACAGTAGTATACCGCTGTTCAAAACCCATAAATCCATGGACAAAAAACAAAATCGGGGTAACAAACTAAAACCGAGGGAAACGCATTAAATATAAGAGAACAACGACACAACACCGAAACGCAACACACACAGAAACGGACCAAGCATCAGACAAAACACCACGAGAATAACAAATATAACATGAAAACCAAATACATGAATTTGGGATAGACAAGTACCGTGCCACGTCTTATCTCAATATCTCAAAAATAAGAGAAAACACAAACGACTGAACGTTAAAAAAAAAACACACAAAGAAACGAACAATAATATAACAATGGCCATCTTCCTGACTTGATACAGGACACTTTTAAAGGGGAATAAAAGTGGTGGGTTGAACCTGTTTTTGTGGCATGCCAAACTTCGCACTTTAATGGCAAAGTTAAATATAACATTGAAATGACAACATAATATTACAGGACTACAATACAAATAAGTAGGAGAACATATTAGACAAAGAAACACATGATTAATAGATAACAAAAAGCATCAGGTTTAAAATTCAATACGTCAAAAACGCGCCTTGTCCACACAAGACTCACCAGTGACGCCCAGATATAAAAGATCGAAAGTGAAAAAAGTACAAAGTTGTACAGCACTGAGGATTAAAAGTTGAAAAGGTTTCGCCAAATACGGCATTGTTTTTATGCCCGTAATAAGAACATTCTTATTATATAGAACAATGCATGCTATTGCAAACAGTAAATTTTATCAAATGAATATGAAAGAGATACTGTAAACCAACATATTTTCGCGGATACTTTATTTCGCGTTTTACCCTTTCTTGACCACTTCGCGGCTATTTAATTTCGCGATTATCTGATTTACTTGATGAAGTTTATTAAGGATGGATCAAAGGTTGACATATTTGTGACGATTTATATTCGCGTTATTTTTCTACTCGCGAAAGTCGCGAAAATAAATCGCTCGCGAAAATAAGTTGGTTTACAGTATACATAAAGAAACTTAAGTATTAACTAATTACAGAAAACTAAACCCGAATACATAACGCCCAGATATAAAAGATCGAAAGTGAAAAAGGTACAAAGTTGTACAGCACTGAAGATCAAAAGTTGAGAACAATTCATGCTATTGCAAACAGTAAATTTTAACAAATGAATATGAAAGAGATATACATAATGAAACTGAAGTATTAACTAATTACAGAAAACTAAACCCGAATACATAATGCTAAGTTTATATTATAAAGTTTAAATTGAACGATAGAGGAATAATACATAATTGGGCAACATGTTTTCACTATTATTTGCAGATTAATGGTTTTGCAAAAAGATAAAACATATGATCTCTATAAATTATGCAGTTTTGGATAATGTTTAGTTGTTGGTAGGGTTTTATTGCATTGTCTTTGGATTTCTATGTTGTGTTATGTGTATTATTGCCGAGACGAACCTATGAATGAAAATATATAGCATCAAACTTTCATGAACGTACAAGACGAATTAAAGCCGTTCAAGATCGAATGAACAATATAAAAAAATACCATTCTTTGGGTATTTGTGTACAAGTTCAGTACACCAGTACCCGTTATCTAGTTAAGTTATAGATACGTTTAAATAACATCGAAAGAAAACATTGATACTGCTATAATAAGGTCACTAATTGGTCCAATCATCCCACGGATTTATATTTGACTGGAATATCGATACAATCAAATTATAACACATTTAATAAAAAATGAAATTACAACATTTCCTATTTCTAAATTTATACTTACAATGTAGGTGTTAAGATAAGAGATGAATTATTTCTTTAGATGACTTTATCAATATTTATGTTATCAATTAATGAATTTCAAAGGTTACACTTAGAAAACAGAGGGACATAAATTAAGAACGTCCCTTATCATTTTGGTAAATTGTGCAGATAAAACATCAATATTCTTATTGATTGTATCATACATTTAGATTAAAAAAAATCAAAGTCAGATTTATGCATTCAAAGAAAATGCACTGATTTAAACACATATTTGCCGCAGTGATATAGCCAGCGTGTTTAAAATTGACATGGCTGTATTTAATAACATGCTTTTGTGTTTAGTAAAACAACTATCACAGAGTATTTTTAGCTGGCTCAGAAACAAAAATGAATACGTGTTCGAATAGTTATATGGATCGTTAACAATGATGATGTGTTTGCCACAATATATTTTGAGTAGTTTTGTAAAAGTTTTACAACTCTCTGCAGAAGCTCTATCTTTGGTTTTCTATGTTGTTTTTTGTGTAATATGTCAAGTACGCAACCATGAATGAAAATGCATATCATCTAACGTTTCACGTGCAGCAGGTATAAAAGCTGTTCAATATGATATGAATTTTATCAGAAAATACCATCGCATGAATATCAATTTACAAGTACAGTGCGTATGTACCAATGAATTAAGTACCTCAGATGTGTTTAAAAGAAAACTTTGATTCATCTCTTATTACGTCACTCATTGCTGCAATCATCCTATATTTAAGTGACATATCAATACAATCAAAATACAACACTTAGAATCGAATAACGAAATTTTCTTTTAACTACATTAATACGTAGGTGTTGTGATGAGAAAATGAAAAAAAAATTGGAAGAAGGGAATCTATAACTTTGTGATTGCAACGCATTGATGAATTTCATAAGTTGCATTTAGTAAATATCAAAAGAAAAAGAAAAAAAAACTAATCATAGTTTGTATCATTTGACTGTTAGTTTATGAAGTAAAACTCATTCATATGGATAATATCATATGTTAACAAGTTTGATAATGCAGCACCGACATAATGGATTGAATACAAATCAGTGATAGTATCAAATATTCGCGAAGCTATATAGCTAGCTTGTTTTAAACTGGCACGATTGTATTTGATTTAGTGTAAACTTTTATTACTTAATATTTAGCTTTTTATGGACGCTCATTCCTTGCAAATAAATAATTCATGTTTGGTTCAATCAGGGGAACAAATAAATACTTGCTAAGCACTTGACATATACACATAAACATAATATGTCAATTATAATTTACGCTGGTCACATATTTGTCAACTAAAGTCTGAAAGCGTTATTTCGGTTTAATTCCATATAAAACTGAAATAGATACTTGCAAATATTCTCCCTTCAAATTTTTTGTAATTTCCTATGATAATCAACGCATTATATTGGTACATGTTTTCTGAAGCTGTGATAAACTCAATTTATTTTTTACGGTTTCCAGTAATTTGAACGACTTCAATATTTTTTTAATCTAAAAGTAAGAAATTGATAGAGGGTTATGCTACATTGTATATAGTTGTGAGAAAGTCCTCTTTAACAAAGTCAGCTAAACAAGAGCATATAAAACATGGAGTTGGTATGTGGGAAGTTTTGATTACTGATCAATAAACATAAAAACAACATATATAACTTTAGCAAGTCATAAATACGTCAGTCTGTGAAACCCTTCAACAAAAGAACACAAACTTTCTTGTCCGAACTTATCACTTTATTAAATATTGTATTCTTTACGTATTTGATTAGTTTGATAGGGATGGGATGTCAGTTATAAGGCATTTCCATTCTCAATTTTATTAATTGACCTCTTCTGTAAATATAATATGAACAACAACTCCTACACTCATTGTTATAACACAGAATGCGGTCTTTAACTGGTAATGTATCATTTCGATTTGATAAATGTAATGGTTATGCTTAAAATAAGGAAATGTGGGTATCATAAAATCATCTTCCAAACCCGAAAGCGACATGCGTTGACCGACATGCGATCTTTTACAATAGTGTAAAAAAAAGTATCAAATCATATATAGTTTAAACATGTTTTAAGTAAATTCATGAGTGACTATCAAAGGTCTGCTTTCAACAAAATATATCTTAAAAGACAAGATAATTTGCATTATAACAACCACTTATGAGTAATTCAAAATGCAAAAAAAATGCCAACGCTACCAGAAGGATTTTTAAACTCATATTCACAATGTTAAATAGTACATACAATCTAGAAAGAACAGTTTAAGAAACCAAAATAACGCATAGACTGACAACATGCACCCATCCAAACACCGTGTGTAGTTGCAGATGGTGTGTATACGGAAGGATACTCCGATCATCATTCACATGTCCGTTTTGGCGTTGAAACTTATAACAGATGCTTATTAAAATATGAACTACATGTATTGACATTACATTCCAAATTAGGAATATGCCTAGGATTTGCGATTCTTTGAAAATGCCATAGTGTCGTATTGATAATTGATGTTTATTTATGCATAATTATTTAATTTGTTACATTATTTTTTTCTATTATGCTTTATTTTAATTATGTCAGTGGACTAAAAGGTGTACAATAAATCAGTTTTAATTGATAAAACTGGCACTAGTTGTTAATTTGTTGGACCAGCGTATTAGACTTAGCAATTGCTAATTAACGCAAATAGTTTGATTGTTTAAGTCATCCGTGTTATATGTATGTGATGTACGTGTACAAATTAACGTGCTGCTGGATTCCAATTATTGTAACATTTACCAAAAAATGTCTAAATTTATAATAAAAGTTTTCAACAACTGTTATATAAAATTTGAAGTTTTATATTTTTTACGAACATTGATTGCACCAAGTAAGAATTATCACTGTTGTGAGCTATTCGATAAAGTCTAACATTTGATTTTTGAATCCAGAATCACTAAATGTTATTATTAACAATCTTTAATTCTAGATCGTAATGGTGTATTATAATTGTATAATCCAAAATTGTTGAGAAAACTACATTCAATTATGTCTAGTGTTCATTATTAGTCGAATTTAGTTGATTAATGAAAGTGTGATAGCATAGCATTAATTCTTGAATCTATCTGTATTATACATAATTTAGGTTTAAGTGAAACAGATCACATTTTTCATTCAAATTTCTCATAGACAGTAAATCATATTTCCAATTCTGTAACTATAACAGATTGTTGTCATGTCATAACCTCATTTACTAAAGCTACATCTAGCATCGGTAGTGATGTCTGTTATATATGATTGATGATATCAATATCCGTTTTATGTATAAACTATAGTTTCTTTGCACACTATATTCAAAAGTCGGTTGATGAGTCTAAGCAATATTGGGGACACATTTTGTTCTTTATGATGAAGAGAAATAATGATATATAAATAAAACAAGACAAATGTAATGAAACTAAACAATACTCGAAAGATATTCCGACGATATATATATTGTTAACAACAAAATTAGCCCTTGCAACCGTCGAGTATCAATTTCGTTTACATGTCATCTGTATCATGATTTAGTGCCGCTGTTGGAAACACAATAAAGTCAATTCGAGACACTTGAATACATTCCTTTTTGTTTTATTCTTGAGTAATCTTCAAGAGTCTTCTTAAAATTTTGATTGTCGTCACGTCTTATTATTAACCATGGTCTGAATAGTCTTTCTATAGTGATCATATAAAAAAAAGTAAAAACACAAAAATATTAAACTCCGAGGAAAATTCAAAAAGGAAAATCAAAAATCAAAAGACAAAATCAAAAGTCCAAACATCAAACGATTGGATAACAACTGTCATATTCCTGACTTGGTACAGGCATTTTCTAATGTAGAACATGGTGGATTGAACCCGGTTTTATAGCTAGCTAAACATCTCACTTTTATAACCGACCACGTGGTCTTTGTTACCACTGGTGAAGGTATCTTTACCAGTCTAGTAGTCAACACTTCTTTGTTGACACAATCGTCTTTATTGTAGTTATAATCATAAACTAACGGTTAATGAAACTTAAGATATAAATAATAGATTTCTTTATCTGTATTTGGCCAAATCTTTCGGAATGTTTGGTTATCAATACTTTTAAACTTCGTACAGTTTAAAACTTTTATATTTTGTTATTCTAGCGTCACTGCTGATGCTTTTGTTGACGAACGGTACATCTAGCGAGGAACATCGAACTTGATCCTAGTAACTTTGAAAGTTTCTGTACTGCATTTTTTTGTTTTCTATGATTTGTTTGTAGAAACAGTGCCATTAGACTAGTACAGCCGTTCAAAAGTGACACCAACAAAGACATACTGTACTGGATGACACCTTTTTTCTTCACTGACCTGCAGAGAGGAGAATGGTCACAGTTCAGCATGCAGGGAAAAAAGTCATTTTAATTCAATACTTTTTAAATCAAATATTGAAAAATTCTAATTGTTGATAATGTCCCATCATGCATTTATTACATTCATGCCCATTGCCAATAAGCAGAAATCCCCTTTACCGAAGTCACATGAGTTAAAGCCAATATTTTTTTAAGCAAAAAAAACCAAACACATAGACAAGAAAAGTAGTATAACCAAGTTGATAGTCTTACAGAATCTAGTTGGAAATCACTGTCTTTGTTATTGGAATAAAATGCATACTTACATGATGCACATTCTTATTTTTCAGGCTTTTTGTTGGTTTCTGTCGAGAGCTACACGTATAGTTATCAAGTACAAGTATTATTCATAAACGTGTGGACTGTTTATCATGGAGTTTTTGAAAGAACGTACACAAGGTTTTTTATTAACATTATTTTATTTTTCATTTTGGAAATTTTCTGGTACACAAATTATATTTGATTCTTACATCATGAAAGTTATTTAATATTGCGATTTTACCAATTTAGTTCAACTCTAGAATTAATTACTTTTGCGATAGAACTTAAACCAATCATAAATAAAATCTTCAATACAAAGAGGAAAAGGTTAGTAACAGCAATATACAAAACAATACATCGAAACACAATGGTCAAAGAAAAATATGATACAAAGACACAACACAAGACCGTAGAACATCATACAGAAAACCAATGGCTCGCCCAGCTAGTCCGAATTTATAGTATTTAATATCTGAATTCAATATGTTACAAACAAGACAAACATCGATCTAGGATTAGTTGCTCGCAGTAACATCTTATTTTCACTTGCGATACAATATTTTGTTTTACTTTATTGTACAGATTTCTTCGATATATAAATACATGACATATAAAATTGTTCCTCTTTATCATCGTGTCTTTTTTCTCGGCTAATACCTCCAACGCCTGTACGTACAATTAACATAGCAGCAACTGCATATATACCTATGTGACCAACTTCAATTCGACGTAACTGCGAGCACCTTCAATACTATATTATAAGACATTAAAATGGCAAACTTTATATAGTACCATTAAACCCCACCCGTTAAAACCGCCAAAACTTTCCTCGTGCCTTATGCACCTAACATCTTTTTAAATAGTTCATACTGTTACAAAGATTCATATTTGATGTGATCTTGTGACTATCAAGTGATTTTGATAGTTTGTTTTTATGTTGTGCTTAAATGCACTTGTCCCATTTTTAGCTCACCTGGCCCGAAGGGCCAAGTGAGCTTTTCTCATCACTTGGCGTCCGGCGTCCGTCGTCGTCCGTCGTCGTCCGTCGTCGTCCTGCGTTAACTTTTACAAAAATCTTCTCCTCTGAAACTACTGGGCCAAATTTAACCAAACTTGGCCACAATTATCATTGGGGTATCTAGTTTAAAAATTGTGTCCGGTGACCCCGCCAACTAACCAAGATGGCCGCCATGGCTATAAATAGAACATAGGGGTAAAATGCAGTTTTTGGCTTATAACTCAAAAACCAAAGCATTTAGGGCAAATCTGACATGGGGTAATATTGTTAATCAGATTGAGATCTATCTGCCCTGAAATTTTCTGACATTCCGTTGTTAGGTTGCTGCCCCTGAATTTGGTAATTTTAAGGAAATTTTGTTGTTTTTGGTTATTATCTTGAATATTATTTCAGATAGAGATAAACTGTAAAAAGCAATAATGTTCAGCAAAGTAAGATCTACAAATAAGTCAACATGACCAAAATGATCAGTTGACCACTTTTGGAGTTATTGGTTTTATAGTCAATTTTTAACCATTTTTCGTAAATCTTAGTAATCTTTTAGAAAAATCTTCTCCTCTGAAACTGCTGGGCCAAATTATTTGAAACTTGGCCACAATCATCATTATGGTATCTAGTTTAAAAATTGTGTCCGGTGACCCCGCCAACTAACCAAGATGACCGCCATGGCTATAAATAGAACATAGGGGTAAAATGCAGTTTTTGGCTTATAACTCAAAAACCAAAGCATTTAGAGCAAATCTGACATTGGATAAAATTGTTAATCAGGGGTCTGTTGTTCAACTTGTGATTAAACTAATCATATGATTAATTTTAATCAGTCGTTAAAAGTTAATCGGATGATTAGTAAATGCAATGATTAAATTTCGTTGTTCAACTTATTTTAATCATTGTATTTACTAATCATGCGATTAATTTTTAATCATATGATTAAGTTTGGGTAGTTAGCAAGTGTTTCCCACAATGCATTGTAAATCAGGGCCTCTATAACTTCCCTGTTTGCATTAAATCATAACATTCTTCTTTTAAACAGTTTTTGGGTACCAATAGTTATTGAATAAATATCTTATAACATGTTCATATTTTTTTATGGAATCATATTCACTTTTAGGTTAATTTGTTTCCAGTTCACAATGAAATGTTCTTTAATAAATGGAAAAATAATTTCAGTGAAAAGTCAAGTAATGCCCTAGCTACTTGAAGAATATGCGGCATGGCCAATTTGTGTGTCCCTACATGTTTACCATGAAATGGTTATGGGTACATTTTGTAATAATCAAAATTTGCATTTCACTTGAAATATCATTCAACATTTGGTTGTTCTATAAACTCAGAAAGATCCAGAAATAATGTCAGTGATCTGAATTGTCTCCAGTCAAGAATGCTTCCGATTCATGGCCGTGATTTTCATGATTTTACCCCGGTTTTCCACATATATCCAGATCATAATGATTTCTTTAAAATCCTGTCACTTATGTTGGTGTTTTTTGTACAACCTTCATCACATGCTAAATGACAAAATAACATCTCCATTGACGCGTTGATGAAAAGTGCTTTCTTTCACGTCCGCGTTTCATCAAGTATGGCAAGCCAAGTTAACATTTAAGATATTTTTTTAGGATGGTGTAGATCGCACTATATTTAACATAACTGAGATCGATTGTAGTTCCTATGGCACAAGGAGATACAGAGGGACAATTACAAATATTCAATTGTGTAAGTGTAAAGGCATAATTCACAGTCCGTCAAAGTTGTAATTCTATCAGTCAAGGTATCTGACTTTTCAATATTTAAAAAAAATTGAAATAGCAACTTTTTCGTGAAATTATTTGACAATACCCTAGCTGTCAGAAAATTTTTTTCAGATAGAAATAATAATAAAGATCAATGAAAGCAATCCGACAGTAGGATATATTTTGGTATCCGATAATCATGTGGGATAGGGTGCATAAGAGTAAATATAAAGACAAGAAGATGTAGTATGAATGCCAACGAGACAACTCCCTTTCGGAGACAAAATGTTGTAGAAGTTAAGGAATTATAGGTCACCGTACGTCCTCCAACAACGAGAAAAACTCATAAGGTTGAATAAGCTATACATTTTAAAGGCCTAGGTATGACAAATCGCGGTAAAACAATTACAGTCACATGCAAATAGCCGATTGTATACAAGTAGCAGATGCTTATTTGGTCCCTTTTGTGTAGTCTCTTTTACCATTGGATTATATTATACAACTAACCAACAAAGATGTCTGCTTACTATAAATAAAATAACTATGGATTATATATGTTTATGTTTCTTTTTTTTTTTTTTGGCAAAAAGTACTGTGACAGCTTCTTGTTTGAAATAAATTCTTTTAATTGATGTCTGATATATGTATGCATTTAGTGTTTGCAAGTAGACGTTCAGTTAATTCTTATCTACTCTAAAATAACAGTATATTCTTTAAAACCTTTCAGAAGTTATAAACACATCTCCAATATTTTTATTCAACGCGTTTCAGCAGAAAAATACGAAAATACAAAGCAAATAATTAATGTTTTCATCGTTTGTTTGTCTCAGACTGATTGATAAAATTGAGAATGGAAATGGGGAAAATGTCAAAGAGACAACAACCTGACCAAAGAACATAAAACAGCCGAAGGCCACGTACTTATACCGGGTCTTCCACACAGCGACAAAATCCAGCACCCGGAGGCGGGGTTCAACTGACCCCTCAATATAAATTGTGTACTAGTCCAGTGAAAATGGACGTCACACTTAACTCCAAAACATATTATAAACTGATCTAAAAATTAATCTAGACAAAGTGATCATCGGCTCCCCCCCCCCCACACACACACACTTCATTCTGAGGTAACTGTATTAAAACAAAGTAAATATGAGACTGTATTTGAGATATTGTTGTGCCCCCGCAGATGTAAATTTAATTCTAAATCAAAACACCTTAAAAATTGTATAAGAAAAAAAACATAAAACGTAATTTCCTGTCGATATCCACGTTTAGATAGTATGTCCTTATAATCTAAAAGGTTTCATGAAATTCTGTTGTTGGTGACAACTGTTGCAGTAGTACATTGAGGCAAACAAGTTCAAAGGGGCGTAACTCCTAGATAATAACCTGAATCATAATCTCATGTCAATATGCTCATCTACATAGTATGTCCTTATTATCTACTATTCCACATGCACATCTTCAGTATATATGTTTAAATAGTCATAAAACTGAAGACTTCCTAGCATTCAAACTGTGGGAGGAGTTATCCATCCGGAAATTATATGCATTTTTTATTTAAGCATATATACTCCAATAATGACAAGTTCAACTATCTCCCAAAAAAGCTAATATTGATAAAAATCAAAACCCTGACCACATGCACACCTTGGATATATGTACAAATAGACAGCAAAGCTAAAACTTCCTAGAATTAACACTATATGAGGAGTTATGTGGAATAACTATATACCATAATGGGACGGAAAGACTGACGGATGGAAAGATGAACGGACAGGGGACCCCGAACCCCATATAAGACATTCACTATTAACAAAGGTCAGATGCTCCTGACTTGAGACAGGCGCACAAATGCGTTGGGGTTAAATAAGTTTTGAGAGATCTCAACCCTCCACCTTTACTATCTACAACTCTAGCCAATGTAGAATAAAGAACAACATAAATTACGCATAGTAAAACTCAGCTTAAAAGAAGTCTGAGTCTGAAGTCAGATAAGGTAACAAATAAAACTAAACAAAATGACAATGATATGCCAGGGGCACCCTCTCCGTGTTAAAAATATACATGAAATATTAGTCACTGTACCTTTCTAACCATGAGTTTTTTTTTATCCGCTACATGTCAAGAAATCTTTGTTCAAATAGCCGATGAACCCCTATTGCACCCATTAGGAGATACATATTTGATTCCATTAAATGAAATTAATTTATGACCTACATGTACGTGTCGCTAAGAACACGATCATAATATAACAAATGGTCAATATATAAAATTCTCCATGTAATTTTCTCTATTGGATTTTTGCATGCCCTTTATTGTTAATACCCAGACTTAACAAATCGATCAGATCGGTAATCGAACACTTATCGATCATTTTCGATCAGTACTCGATTGATGTCTTGAAGTCATTGATCAGAAATTGATCAAACTCTCTCGGGAAATATTGACCCAATTTATACTTTATCACATAGGCGGATCCAGGGGGCTGGGGGGCCTTTCGTGGGGAAAATTTGGTTGATTATATAGGGAATCATTGAAGAGTCAGTGCCCCCCCCTCTTTAGGAAAAGTTTATGGATCCGCCACTGTATCATGTCTTACTTGGACTATTATACCGGAGTAGCATATAGTTGAGTGTTAAATAAATCCAACATAATATTATATTTTGCAATGATCCAAATTATTTGAATGACCGGCACTTATAAGTAAAATTCTCCCTCTTTCCCAACGGGGGTGAGTTGCTTCTTTTGAAATATCTCTGACACTCGAAAAATCAAATGAGATTTTCCATATTCTTGATAACAGGTGCTTGCGTTTGTATATTACACGTCAGTTGAGAAATATGAAACATATCATTGACTCACTTTTTTTTTTACTAAATCACTAACATAACACACTTGCAGTAGAACATTTTCATAATAAATTAATAAATAATTGGAGTGGACGTTCAGGAGGGGGTATCTGGGGTCTGACCCCCTTTTTATTTGACAATCAAAGCCTTTGAAAGGAGACATATAGTTGGAACAATCCTTTTAACTTAGGCACTGTTGGACCCCCCCCCTTTTTTCCCCAAATGGCTGGATCCATCCATTATTTGGGTCCTCGTCTAACATATGTTTTAATAGTAAATGGAAAATAAATAATGGTTAAAAAATCCCGTGTAAAGATAAAAACCGTAAGGTCCGAGCTATCTGTAGGACGAATTTACCCGTTAGAATTTACCTGCGTAAACTGTTAGGTCAAGGGCGCTACCAGAGAATGTGCTATTATTTGAACTTCGAAAAATGGGGAAATTAGCAAAGACTTGCTTCCAAAATCACCTATGGCCTGTACATTAATGCTTTGGTAACATTTATTATTTATAAAGCTGTTTTGCGTAATATTTTATTGAATGATTCCGCACAATAATGTGGCCGTCGTTGCAATCAACACCGTCACTGAGCGGTAAAATACAAACGGAAATCTGCCGAAATGTGCAGTTTCATTCTGTTATCAAATGACCAATTAATGAGTGCGTCCGATCCTTCGCCCCATCTTGTCAAATCTCTTGTCAATTTATGTGTCAACTCAACTCCTAGCAAATATATTGTGTTTCTTTCAAATATTAAAGCTCTTTCATAGCTGAAATCTCTTTCCAGGAGGTAAATATATCTTAAACATCTCTTATTACAAGGATAAACTTATTTTTGCATTGGTACTGCAGCCATCTTGGATGCTTTAATCATATGATTAAAATTTAATATACCTCAAAGAGGTCGATTAAGTTTAACGACAGTTTTAGCATTTTTAACGCAGCGTTAAAATTAATGACAAGTTGAACAACACACTAATCATATGATTAAATTTAATCGAATGATTAAGAAATTTTAACGACGCGTTAGCACTAACGACAAGTTGAACAACAGACCCCAGGTGAAGATCTATCTGCCCTGAAATTTTCAGATGAATTGGACAACCTGTTTTTGGGTTGCGGCCCCTGAATTGGTAATTTTAAGGAAATTTTGCTGTTTTTGGTTATTATATTGAATATTATTATAGATATAGGTAAACTGTAAACAGCAATAATGTTCAGCAAGGTCAGGTTTACAAATAAGTCAACATGACCAAAATGGTCAGTCGACCTCTTTAGGAGTTATTGCCCTTTAAAGTCAATTTTTAACCATTCTTCGTAAATTTTATATATCTTTTACTAAAATCTTCTTCTCTGAAACTGCTGTGCCAAATTGATCCAAACTTGGCCACAATCATCTTTGGGGTTTCTTGTTTAAAAAATGTGTCCGGTGACCTGGCCATCAAACCAAGATGGCCGCCACAGCTAAAAATAGAACATAGGGGTAAAATGCAGTTTTTGGCTTATAACTCAAAAACCAAATAATTTAGAGAAAATCTGACATGAAGTAAAATTGTTAATCAGGTCAAGATCTATCTGCCCTGAAATTTTCAGATGAATTGGACAACCTGTTTTTGGGTTGCGGCCCCTGAATTGGTAATTTTAAGGAAATTTTGCTGTTTTATATTGAATATCATTATAGATATAGGTAAACTGTAAACAGCAATAATGTTCAGCAAAGTAAGATCTACAAATAAGGCAACATGAACGAAATGGTCAATTGACCCCTGTAGGAGTTATTGACCTTTGTAGTCAATTTTCAATCTGCTTCCTTTGTTTAATATTAACATAGACCAAGGTGAGCGACACAGGCTCTTTAGAGCCTCTAGTTTTAAAATGCATGGAGACTGTTGTTCAATTCTTATCCTTGGTTCGTATTTATCATATCGGCTTTCCGCAAATTGGTATAAATTAGACTGTTAGTTTTTCTCAATTGGATTCCTATGTTTGATGTCAGGGTCTTTTAAAGCTACACTATACAGTATGGTTTGTTCTCATTGACGAATGCCGTATAATGTGCCATAATTGCTCACCTAATTTAGAATTTGGCGGATAGTTGTCTCTTTGGCAATCATAAAACATCTACGTTTTTATATTCGCTATGTTGATGGGACTATTAAATCATATATGGTGACAATGAAAAACAAGACCTCCATAGTTCTATTATAGCTTCGGTTTAATCTAGTGTTTTGTCATGTTTGGACAAAAATTGTTAAGAATAATATGAATTTCTGTGAAACAGCACTTTGAATTATCCTTTGATTATTGTAAGTCAACATGAAAAGAGGTAAAACTTTTCATTAATTTAACGTTAAAATGAAATGACAATTTATCATTATTTATATGAATTTTATGCCGTTTTACATACATTGCAACCAATATTTATTTCATTTTCTGTTATAATGAAACTTCTACGAAAGAAAAAAATGCATATGATGATTAACCGGGATTCTTGTATGTAAAACTTTTCATTAATTTAACGTAAAAATGAAATGACAATTTACTATTATTTATATGAATGTTGTGCCATTTTACACACATTGCAACCAGTATTTATTTCATTTCTGTTAAAATGAAACTTCTACGAAGGAAAAAAATTGCATATGGTGATTAACCGGGATTCTTGTCTGTAAAAGAGTCCATAATCTAATAATGGTTAAATAACACAATGACTGCAAACAGTACAAAAAGTACAATGAGTGTATGTACTACCACTGGGTCGATGCCACTGCTGCTGAAGATTTATTTCCCCGAGGGTATCACAAGCCCAGTAGTCAGCACTTTTTGTGCTGACATGAAATTATCAATGATATGGTTGTATTTATAAATTAACTGTTCACAAAATATTGATCTTTTTGAAATACAAGGCTTTTCTACCTCAGACATAGAAAACTTAAGCTGTATTTGGAAAAACTTTAAGAAATTTTGGTCCTCAATGCTCTTTAACTTTATTTGGCCTTTTTAACTTATTTGGGATTCGAGCGTGACTGGTGAGTCTTTTGTAGACAAAACGCGCGTCTGGCGTATATACAAAATTAAGTCCTGGTATCTATGATGAGTTCATTTACAAATGAAATACTATTCGCGTGGTCTTAATTGGAGGGAACAATAAATTTTATGTAAAGCGAGGAAACTTTCGAAATGGACTTATATTAATATTGAATAGTATTCGTTAAAAGAGGTGCATTCAATAATTCATTTAACAAACAATTATGTTACGAAAGACTATAAATTCGCAAGCAATGGACCACTTGATTCACATAAACCTTGATAATCATGTGTTATATTGTAGGATAATGTTTTTATGACACAGCTAGAAGTCGGTAGCAGCATTATAATACGTATGCATGATATATAGATTGTCATTGAACCCATTTTGTCTTTGATTGCACCAGTAAATGCAGAATTGTACAATGGGATTTCATTCAAAAGAGGGACGAAAGATACCAGAGGGACAGTCAATCGACATTAAACTAACAACGCCAACGTCAAACTTCACGCACTAACTCATATTTTCACAAAAGTGTGCGTGCAGTATGTTTAGTATATTTGTTCATGATGCGTCTTTTAGATTTTTGGCATAAAAAATCAATCAAAAACCATATAACTTATCATTTAATTCCACTGTAGATGTAAGTAGTCAAATCATGATGCAATAGATTTGGTCTTACCAAATACCTTAACATGTTAAATGATAGTATGTTTGTCTCAGACTGCTTGCCCAATCTTTAAATTATAATTGTTGAATGTGTATTAATTAATATTCTAAACGGAAAAGAAGTCATTTCGTTTTCTTTTTTGTTTTTGTTTAAACTGGCTAGGATATTCATAAGTCAGGACTATAAGGTTGACATAGGCTGTAAAGGGCTAAAGCACACACTGAAAAAAAGACAAAAAAAGGAACAACAATAAAAACAACAATAAAACAAAACAAGACATAAAAACCAAAAGACTGAGCAGTATGATGAGCCTTTCTAAAACAGTGTGTAATGTAAGGTGCATCGGAAGGGTGCAAATATATTGTTCAATCCGTGGCGCCAAGTGTGTTCCTCAAGTGAACCAATAATATTTTCATTCGGTTAATAACATAACCTCTGTAAATGCATTATCGTAAACATAAATATCAACTTCTAGACAGGTATTTGAAAAAAACAAGAACAAAATCGTACATGCAGTGAAAAAACAAGATATGTTAGGCATTTCGTATAAAAAAAAAACAGAGTAAGTTGAGTATATGTAGGCTTAATATTTGAATGCTGATAAACTCGTTGTTGAAACATGTTGATAATGAACATTATTAGTTACAGAGTGTGTTAATAACCTAATATGATATATACAGTGTCAGTAAATTCCATATGCTCGAACCCCATATGGAATTTGCTTACCCTGTACAGATCATATTAGCTCACTAGCACACTATGTAACGAATTTATCTTTCCGACTATCTTTATTTGTTGAATTTAGACTACAGTTGTCTTAATTGCTATCATGACACATCTTATTATTTCTGTATTAATGTGTTCAAGTGTTCAATTTTACGAACCTTCTTCATTTGTTCTGCACTAAATATCTAATTTTAACGATACATATTTATTATCAACAACCTTGATATCAACAATTTTAAACAGAGCTTAAATAGTTTTAAATAATCAAACAATGCCCAAGTCGTAAATCCACAACTAACCGTGTATTGAAATAAGCCCCGCCTTCCTACTAACCTAATATTGAATATACACGGTCTCAACGAGGTCGCTTTTAACCAATCATATTCCTAGAAATGTATAGGAGGTAAGATAACTACTTATATTATATCATCTTGGTGTGTGAATGAATGAATCTTTATTGTATTAGCAACAACATTGCTTTAGCTTTGTGGTCAATTTTTTTTTATCTAGCATTGTGCATATGTTCTGTGAAATACTTTATAGTTCAATTACAGGTCAAACAAATAAACCGAACGAAAACCACACAACAGATAGAGAAACATTTCTGTTTTAGAGAGCTGGTCTATACAATTGTGTAAAGCTCTTTCTATTTTATATTTATAATATTAAGTTTATTATGAAGTATAATATTAATGTAGGTATGGAAAGAACCACTGTACGAGTTTCTGAATTAAGTTTCTTTTTAAATAAAACAAATATTTGGCAACTTGGTATAAAAGAATACGAAAAGTCATGTTTTTTTACATGTCTTAGGAACAAATATGTGTAATTATTTATCGGGATTTTTTTATTGTCCGTAAAAGTGTTTCCAAATATAATCTCTATCATGTATATTGAGACTCAAACTCGCAGATAGCAATTGACACCGGTATCATAGTTGATCTGATCGACGGAAAGACAGTGCCTAAGATCAAGTACACTGAGTGAGAGGCTTAGCGCTATAGAACCAGGTTAAATTCACAATTTTCTACATTTGAAAATGCCTGTATCAAGTCAGGAATATGACAGTTCTTGTCCAATCGTTTTTGGTGCGTTTTATTATTTGATTTTGCCATGTGATTATAGACTTTCCGAATTGATTTTCCTCTAATTTCAGTATTTTTGTGATTTTAATTTTTACAAATATATTATACCCATTTACACTGTCATTTAGTATGCATTAAAACACAAGTGTTACATAACGCAGATCAATGAAGAAATAAAACCTGAATATAGCTTTTATATGTTTTATATGGTTGCATTAGTAAACATCATGATATTTAATCTAACATCCAACCTTTAGAAATATATTTTACCATTAAATTACCACAGAGTTGAGCCGTTTCCAATATATGGTTTTCTTTACTAAAAACATTTCGAACGTATACTGACTCACGGTATAGGGTATAATGTGGGATTTATTTGGCAGTATGATTCGATAAATTATCAACAATATGTATGTATGTACGTATACGTAGATCCTTCCGTTTATGGTGCATCCCTCGAGAGCTGCGAATGTACATTGGGATCCATGTACACTCCCTTTCGGGATTATTTGAGATATGTTACTATAAACGTATTTTACAACAATATATACAAGGACAATCCCCGACAAAATACAAGGGAGTGGTCAGCACATTGGACAAAATCCGTTAGGAATATAAACAGTATGACGCTATTGTTGAAGTTTCTTATCAAATGCATACAATATATTCGTCAGTATGGTAAACTCAAAAGTAAAGTGACAATTTACCGTTATTTATATGAATTTCTGATGACTTCAAAAGCTTTACTCCATATTTTGTTCAGAAAAATTAAAAAAAAAACATTACAAGAACCCACGGAAAATAAAATACCAACAAAAATCATTAGATCTATGAAAGGTTTTTTTAAGCTAGCGAATGATATATTAGTTTCTAAGGAAATCTAAACTGATAACGTATTCAAATATCAAATAATCCTGCTATGTCATAGTAAAAATAAACCGCATGGCAAGAAACAATTAGAAACATAATCTGAATAATCCTATTGTTCTGAAAGAAATCATGCAAGAAAGAAGCTTAACATAACGGATGGAAAATCATGGTAAATATTGAAATGGGGTCAATAAACCTAAAACCTGACACAATTAAAACCAAATCACGTATACGAAAGTCAATGAAACCTTTCAAGTATAAAACAAACCAAGTTTGTCACGTTATCGGATATTGTATTCTTGACATTGTCAGATTGGTCAAATAAAAAGAAAAATAATAGAGTGATAGCGCCTGTGAGGTATTAATTGACTAATTTTATATGTCTTTTCAAACAGTTCCTTACGTAAATTGGTATAAATCTGGAACAGTTTACGGCATTGCCTTTGTACTGTTAATTTTCCGTTCAGATTTTTCTCTAGTATTAACAATATAAATTCATTGGACTTGTAGATGCGCCAATTTTTTTTTTATTTGCTAGTTTATGACTTCACTCAACACTCTGGGTTATATTATAGCATTAGTTTCAATTGATCAAAGACTAATGAAGACACATAGTATCTTAGAAAAAAATGTCAACACGAAAGTTTATAAATCCATAAAACAATAAAAACATATGTGTGTTCGCAACTTTGATAACCTATCGGATATTGTATTTTTAACATTGTCCAATTAGTTTTAAATAAAATTTTCACCTGTAAGGTAATAGTTTCATATTGTACTGGATATAGCTTTTTACGCATATCGGTTAAAATTAATTAATAAAGGGAGACGCAATTTTTTGAGAGAACCGTCGACAGTCGTAATACTAAAAAGACCACACCAGTACACTTTTGTGTGATAGGGATAGGGGCATATTTATTAAGTTTAACTATTATATGCAGGTTCAGGAACACAAGACACGTACTTCGTCTGTATTGCCGTTCACCAGTAATAATGTTTTCCCTGTCATTTCTGGTTTAAAAGAAACCAGTATAAAAAGTGAGTGCAGTGTAGATTTAAAAAAATCCATTTCAGAGGATATTGCATACTTTGGATTGTTTTGTTTTTGTGAATTAAGGAAAATATTCTTGGATTAAGGAACACTTGCATGTTCGTGGATATTTAATTTTTTGGTTTTGTCGAAGTATGTCTACAAGCAAAATATACATGAATGTAACCCCCGATACTGTTATTCAATGTTTTGCAGATTGCTTTTTTTCTGTGTTTGTGTCCGATGTATTAGTCTTTGTTTTGATATAACAACACTGAAGTATTGAGTTCGACCCCTTTCTCGTGTTGTTGCACACGACTCTAATCCTAATTGACTAGGATTGTCAGTTTTCCTATGGAAGTTGGTTTTCTCCGGACACTCCGACTTCCTATGTCAAAAAAAAAGTGATCGCCACGCAATAGCACAAAAAGCAGAGCATTAGAGAGGCACTAAAACACAGAAAATCAAATCAGCCTTTAATTTTTACCAATTTGTGAAGTGGATGAAAAAAACGTCAATTGTGCAATTGATGTTATGATAACTCTACAAATTTAACAATTTTTCGTCGGCATTGCGAAGCTTACTACAAATACCATGACTACAATCAGGATCGCAGCGCCGATTAAACCAGCTTGTATCAAATCGACACTGCAATATTTGAATCAGTCCCTTGTTTATAGTAGATACTCCTATTACACACATGCATAACAGAGGAATAATTCAGCTTTGTATCACCTGTTTTTTTTTATTTATTAAATACATAAAAGATGGGCGAAAGATACCAAAGGTCCAAAATAAAGTCACACCACATTTTCCTATATCTATTGACAACGTAATGGCTGACAACGAAAAAGACAAACGGACAGATAATAGTACATAAAACACAACAAAAAAACGAAAGACTAAGCAACACGAACCCTACTAAAAATCTAGATCATCCTATGGCTCCGTCATGTTGCTTATGTAATTACAAAGTACTTTTCGGTAAGTCACATTCATGAAAAGGGAATGGATTGTAGTTATGAAATAAAAGAAAAAAGAAATGTCTGATATCATCTGTAAAACGTTTATTCCATAACGTCAACCAACTCGTGATAGCGTCCGTAAAATTTACGAAAGGGTGATTTCAACTTCACCATTTGATACTCTTGATTCAATTCTTTAATATTGGTACGTGGGTGCAAAGATAAGAAAATAAATGATGTCTTTGGAAAAAGATATCTATATTTGTGTTATCAATTGATGAATTTCAAAAGGTTACACTTTATTTATAGACAAGTAAAAAATAAAAAAAACACTTTTCATTTAACAATTATTCGTGTGGTTAAAACATCAATGTTACTTTGGAAATTATCATACATTCGCTGGATTATTAATTCAGTTGAAATTATACATTCAATGACAAGCTGAAACAAACCGAAACAAATATTTACTATGATATAGCCATTTTGTTTCCTTTGTCATGCTGTATTTGATTGCATGCTCTTGTTTAAAGTAAAAACTCCTATAGATATATCGTATTTCGACATTAGAATAAAGCTTCACTTTTAAGTCTTTTGAAGAAGCAGTTCATGTCTGACGTACACAATGATAATCAAGGTGTCTATGATGACTTAATATACATGTTCTTTCTTTCCTTGCAAATGTATAATTCAGTTTACAATGACGTAGAATTTGATCAGCAAGATATTGCAATATATGTACGACACTAGCTGCTAGCAAACTACGAAATATGCTCATGGTACAACATGTGCTGGGTTTTTGGGGTTTATGTGTCAAAGGAACATCAACACCCACCAAAGCGCAGGAAAAGGCTCAAGGTTAAAATGTGTCCTTCCACGCAGCGGGCAATTCTCACCAAAACAATAATGAATACAGTAAGTTAAAAATGGTCGTCAAACACTGATGTAGTCTTATATACAATTGAAAGCAGTTTTGTAAAAGCTTAACGATACATTAAGGAACAATGTATTATCTTACATGTATAATCATTTGAAGAAGAATCACGTAAAAATACTGGAATAATTTCATTATGCCTACAGGCAAGTCATTACAGAGTTAATTTCATTCAATTGTTTATTTTATTTTACATATATGTTTGAAGGTTTCATATTAAATGTGGTTTGTTAGAAGTATCTCTGCATATTGCTATTAACATCTCGAATACAAAAAATTATGAGAAAGATAAGAAAACAACAATAGCTTTGTATATATTATTTCTTACAATAAGGACATCATCGTATTGCAATAGTACTAAGATTAGAAATCATTACATCCCAGCTCCTTTGTTCTAACAGGGGTGATCTGAGCCGGATCACTCCTACCAGATCACCCCAGTTTGAGTTTCTTTGTTATAGAAAAAAGAAGATGTTTTTATGATTGCCAATGAGACAACTATCCACAAAAGACCAAAATGACACAGACATTAACAATTATGCATACTTTCCTTTGTTCTGTAACATTTTAGCGGGAATGTCAAATCTACTATAAAACTTATAATCAATTATACGGAAAGATTATCTATCAAAATTCACGTAGAAAAAATCCAGTGTATATGATGGGATTCGAACTCAAGACATTTAGCATATCAAGCCACGACACATACCACTAAACCAATACGACTGGATACGAAATAATAGTAATTTGACATACTTATTAAAGGAAGCAATATCTTTTTATAAGTGGAGCGAGTTGTCAGATCTTTATTCAGTTATGTTATGTCAACAGGGGACCATCGATCGGTAGTAGCCGTAATCTCGAAGTGAGAAGAATGTTTCAATTTACATTTTAAATGCCAAAAAAGGGTTGAATGCTTTCAGTCTTATTTTATGTTTACTTTTTGTCTTTCAATGTGTGATTTGTGATCAATAAAGTAGAGGAAATCTGTAAAACAACATTGTCCCATATCATGATGTAATAATAAGTACATATTATACAAAGGAGACAAATCATGAGAAGCGATTTTGGAAAAAATATTTTTTTTTTTTTTAATCTCAAATGTGCCTAAATGGAAGTAAACAATTTAACACTATAGTTCAAGGTTTTCCTAAAGAACAAAAATATTTGGTTTAATCGAAAAATAGGAGAAGGAAACGACATATATAATAACTTAATAAATGTTATTTAGGAAACACTGTAAATGGGTCGTGTTCGCTCTCTGTAATAATGGAAATTAGAAAGAAAGGCAGGAAAGACGATGTTCAGGATTGTATGTTTGTCTGACAAAGAATATGACACTCACAAAAGTACATTTTAACAACAGCAAAAAACAGCGTTACACTTATATTTGCCTGTATGTACGACAGCTAATCCGAGATGAATTGAAGACATTTTCTAATTGGACCTTAATCTATATTTCAGAGGATACCTGTAGCGATTTATATAATGTTATATTTCATTAAATATAGAAAAAGTAAAAATCGTCAAACAACATATTAACAGATACAATACAAAATGTGGAATGAGACTGTTACCATGTAAGTAACAATTTGTCAAAGTCAAGTAAACCAGTATAAGTCACAAAGTACATACAGCCTTGGATCATAATAACAACAAGATATGATAACAACAAGATATAACGGGCCCCAAAAATAACTGGTGTAAAACCTTTAAAAAAAACAAGAAACGAGAAACACTTTGAAGCCCTATCAACAAACTAGTAAATATCAGTCGTTTCATTGTTTTATAGTATCTTGAGAGCGTTATTATCCATATTTGTTTTACCATTATTATCACCACATAAAGTAGTGAACGACGCATGAATGATAGAGTATTGTTTTTCCTATGATTGTACCGGTTACCTTTTTAATTGTGTATCTCAAAACTGTACAGTATGATTCAGATTTTGTTGTGCGCTGTACCTATAATGTTACTCATTAAACAGGATGCATTGCAAGTTTTATTTCCATACTATGTGTGCTTGTTCACATCATAGTGAACTGAATGTTGTACTACATCTTTTTGGTACTCATATCTGAATGTTGCATGAGTTCGTGGTGTACTCCGACTGTTCATGACGTGTGTACATTAAATCTGTTAGATCTGTTAATGTTTTTTCATGTTTAAAACAGGTATTTTGAATGATGTCTGTTTTAAAGTAACTTTTGATTATTGCTAAGACAGAACCAATCAAATCAAGGTCATCACTCAAGACATTTTACGGTCGCAGTCATGAGCTGATTGCCCATTATGACAAAAGTGTGTCAGAAATCATATCTGATATTCTTCCTCATTCATAAGAACATTCCAGCATGACCGAACTAAACAACGAAATAACAGGACGAATGCCGTATCAGGTGCAGGAACTGATTACCCTTCCGGAGCACCTGATTTCACTCCTGGTTATTAGGAGAGTTCGTGTTGTTTCTTAATTATTATTTATAACTGTTGATGTAAATGTCCGTTGGTTTTGTGAGTCTTTGGTTACTCCCTGGTTTTTATTTATTGTCTTGTAAGTTTACATGAAAAGAGGTAAAACATTAGTTATAACGATACTTGGTTCAGATGAACTGATCTATAACAATAAAGAGTTTCGTGTTGATTTTTTATATCTTTTAACATCCGTTAAGAAAGTAAACCGTATGACAATATTGTTGAAGTTTTTAATAAAATGCAGACAATATTTTAGTCATTATGGTATACGTAAAAGTGAAATGACAATTTACGGTTATTTATATAAATTTTATGTAATTTTTGAACAAATGGATCAGATACCAGTTTGATTTCTGACGAATGTACTGTATAATTTTTGTTCTAATAACCTCAATTCTGAAATAGAAAACATATTTAGGTCAAGTTTTATAGACAGCAGGATAATAAGAGTCGGTAAAACTGGGAATACGGTATAACAGGTTAATTAAATACTTTGAAATTAAAAGCATTTGCTTGTTACTTTATCATGTTAGATATTTCAATTAAACAATTATCCACTAGTTCTGTTAAACTCTAGCTTAGGGTTCAGTTATAGTAGGCAAGTACACGTAATCATTCGAAAGTTATAAGTATTTCCGTTACTGTTTTTAAAGATTGGAAGGTTCTAAAAACTGTAAAAAGGTATAAGTTTTTTGGATTTTTTTTCTTTCTCTCACTTAAAAATCTCAATTTGTAATTCTGGCAGTGATGTAGATTTACAATTATTAATAGCGTTTGTTTCCATATATCAGTAGCAAAATGTGTTAACCTGTACACAACTCAGTTCAACCAGTATTTCGTTTGCTTAAAGGAATTTAAATTCATTAAGAATTAGTGCAAAAAAGTCGTTTTCACTTTCTGTAATTATAAATCATTTCTAAGAAAATACAAGAAAGATATATGGTGATTTGCCTTGATTGTATTTGTGTTTGCTAAAGCTGCAATCTGCTTGCACTGATTTAAAGAGACTCTGACCCACCACAGACGTTCACTTTATCGACACTAATATAGTTTGCTCAAGGAAGAGCAACTTGTTTGTTGTGTTTTAATCTATACTAAACATTAGCATATTCTACAGGAAAATAACGTATCACTAAATTACATGTTACATCGCTTTAAAGAAAATAATATTTATTCTAACAACACATTGCATGATTTAAGTGTTTTTTGTTAAGTTTCATGATAAAGCAGTGAATGATGAGTATATGATATTTTAATTCATAAATGTTTAAAAAGAAAAGTATTTGCCTTAATTTTTTTAACCAAACATTTAGTGTTCAAATAGATAATTAAAAAAGAGGAAAAACGGCGACCATTGATATTGAATCATTGTACGTGCATTGTGCAACGAAACAAATTGTCAACGAAGCAAAATTGATAGATCTTTTTTAAGAAATAAGCAAATTTTATGGACCTTAAAAAATAAAGAGCTAAAAAGGAAATTATCACGTATCCATCGATATTGCTAGTAGGTTATAACAAATAACTGAGTCGCTTACATGTAGAAATGTGCTGTAAATAGAAAAACGAGGGACAAAAACATACACATACCAGCCAGTTGATAAAATGACTTATTGGCATTCATTCCGCATCTTATAAATTTTATGAGTTGTTCAATGTTGTCAAATCGTTTAGCTTAAACTATACAACAAAGCTTTTGAAATCAGTGGTTTGAATATATTGACTCACACTCAACAGATGAACTCAATATTCATACAACTAGACATATCCACAAAACATGACAACACAATGCCCCAAATCACTCAGAAAATAAAATATTGAAGCATATCAAAAAAATATGTACAAAACATCTTCAGCTCGAGTGATTTTGCATCTGAAGGGAAACTGTTGTCTTTGATTTTTAAATTTCAGATTTGTATAGTTTACAAAATGATGTAAAGTTTGATTAATCGATACTGATCAGTTGCTAATGGTGTTCTTCATTAAAGCATTACATCAATCCATAAACTTGTATCTGTGTAGCTACTAGTGCTGGTGCACCAACTACCCTGTGGTATGAAAAGCACGTAGTCAGTTCGTATGTACTGACATTATATATCTTTTTCAAGTTGATTAATTCCAATTCAACAAAAAGATATATTCATTTTGTAATTCTATATTTATTTAGGTCAGCAATTCCACTTTTACAGTACTTTGGTAAATCCTTTCAAATCCTAAAAATTAAAATTACATAAGGTAAACAGGAGAACAAGGATTACATCAGTTGAAAACAAAAACAGAAAACATCACCAACAGACAAAAAATGTTTAAAAGCAGTCATCAATTGACAGAACACAATAATCAAATAAAATATAATAGCAAAACAAATCCTGCAAAATATATGGCTCGTATCACGTGCTCTTCAAGGGGAAACAGATGAATTTGAGAAAATTACCAACAAGACGTTTCCTTTTTCGTTTGATCTTGTGTCGCCGTAATGATTTTACTAATACTAATAAAAAAAAGTACTTTGTCTACCGATGATTAGGAAAATGAATCTTTATGACACCGACACCGACTGTTCCTTATTCCCCATCCATGTGCATCTTAAAATTATATTAATTTTCAAGTCAAAAACCGATGTTTTAGTAGTTATTGCTGTATCATGTGTGTCATATTTGTTTTATGTAACTTGTTTTGATATAGATTAGACCGTTAGTTTTCACAATTGAAATTTCGAATTTTCATTTTGGAGCCTTTTATTGTCGAGTATTCAGTATGGGTTGTCTCATTGTTGAATGGTGTAGGGTGTCCTATAGTTGTTTACCTCAATTGAACTTTGGTGGGTTATAGTCTTTTTGGTAAGCATTCCACATATTCATTTTTAGATTAATCGTTTTATAGGAATGTTGAGGGAACAATGAAATGACAATACGATTACTATAATACAATACCTCTGATTTTCTATTGTTGCTTTTGTTTTATTTAATGTTTTGTCATGTTTAAAACAGGTATTTTGAATGATGTCTGTTTTAAAGCAATTTTCATTAACTGTTGATTATTGCTAAGACAGAGCCAATCAAATTAAGGTCATCACTCAAGACATTTTACGGTCGCAGTCATGAGCTGATTGCCCATTATGACAAAAGTTAGTCAGAAATCGTATCTAATATTCTTCCTCAGTCATAAGAACCTTCCAGCATGACCGAACTAAACAACAAAATAACACGACGGATGCCATTAACGGTGCAGGAACTGCTTACCCTTCCGGAGCACCTGATTTCACTCCTGGTTATTAGGAGAGTTCATGTTGTTTCTTAATTATCATTTATAACTGTTGATGTAAATGTCCTTTGGTTTTGTGAGTCTTACCACCTGGTTTTGATTTATTGTCTTGTAAGTCCACATGAAAAGAGGTAAAACATTAGTTATAACGATACTTGGTTCAAGAAAAAGAGTTTCGTCTTGATTTTTGATATCTTTTAACATCCGTTACGAAAGTAAACCGTATGACAATATTGTTGAAGTTTTTCATAAAATGCAGACAATATTTTAGTCATTATGGTAAACGTAAAAGTGAAATGACAATTTACGGTTATTTTTATAAATTTTATGTAATTTTTGATACATTCAAACTTCATTTTCTGTAATTACAAACATGTCGACGGAGAACAAAAAGACATGTGATGATTAACCGGGATCCTGGTGGTTTGTAATGGTTAAAAAAGCAATGGCTGACAAACGTACAAAATTAAAAAAAAAATACTATTAGCATGATTTTTACTTGAAGAATCATTAAATTATTTAATACTATTTTTACTATATTTAATAGTATACTATGGAAACTTGGTTGAATTTGACGTACATATTGATATCGAATAGAATTCATAAAACATAGACTGAGGTGATTCATTCAATTACACATTTCAAAGAATAATTCTTTAACGAAAGATTATGAATCTTCAAATAGTGTGTCACTGGATTTCCATAAGCATTAAATTGCTTATGTTGAAGTGCACGCTAAACATGCTGAAGGCTTTTTGAAAAATCTTTAATGTAACGGAATGAAGAAGCAACTCATATTCCTCCCCCCCCCCCCCCCCCCCCCCCCCCCCCCCCAAACAATAACCTGAGTAGTGTGAAGTATGCTTTAATGATTGTGTTATATTTTTTTTGGCAGACAAAGTTCAAACAAATACCAAAGCATCGTATATGTGTACGAAGACTCCAATCATGATGAAAAGAATAAAAAGCTGATATATACAATAGTTCATTCTTTTTTTTCAAAATATTAAGTATGCCAGTATGGAGGTGATTAGGATCACAGTTTGCATGATGTTCCCTTTTAAATGCCTAAAAGTCGCGGGCGACGTGATAAACAGGACAACAGACATTTAATTAGCCATATTTATTATAATTTACTAGAACTCACCCGTGAAATCGCTGGTCCGTGACTGAATTAAAGTATATAACTATGTTTAAGCCTAATTTCAACCTGGATATTTAGCAGGGTTTAGTATTGATATTGTCATCTGATAAAAAGAAAAAAGAACTTAGAAAAATACAAAAGTATAGAAACGTATATATTGAAAGTGATATCCCATATGAAACCAGAGTGGCAAATTCCAACATGCGCACCATTTTAAAGGAGATGGGAAAACTAAACGAATTTAAAGTCTCACAAGGAAAATTAGTGCGAAATTTTCAGCGAAATCAGTCACAAAATGATGGAAGATAGGATTTATTGCTTGGTGTTTGGAACGTAGGCGGTTGGTCGCATCATGTTGAAAGTGATAATTATAACTTTTGAAAAACAGTTTCAGAACATTTGAGCTGCGACATCATTGGTGTATGTGAAACATTTCTGATTGGTAAAAATAAAATTAATATAAACGGCTATCATTCTTATGGAAACAACCGAAAAATCAATCACAAAAAAGCAAAACGTGGATCAGGAGGAGTTGGAGTATTCGTTAAAGATATTATTGAACAACAGTACAAGATAGAAGTATTAGATGACAACATAGAAGACATACTCTGGGTGAAACTTACAAATGAACATGAAACGTTTTGTATATGTGTGTGTTACTTACCACCTAAAGGCTCAACACGAACAAATGATCCCGAACAATTCTATTCCGATCTTACTAGACAAGTGTACATGTATCAGAATTTAGGCAAATTATATATAGTCGTAGATTTTAATTCAAGATGCTCAGATACATCTGACTTTATAGAAGGGGTAGACGAGATACCAAGTAGAGAGACAATTTACCAAGGATCAAATGCAAATGGAGATTTACTTATTGACTTTCTCGTCCATTGTAATATTTGTATGCTAAACGGAAGAAAAGGAAAACCAGACTTTACATGCATTTCAAAACGTGGTAAATCGGTAGTTGACTATATATTCACAACTCACGAAAATTTAAACTCGTGCATAGACTTCAATGTGAAAACCATGTCTGATATAACTGATTCCTTAGATCTTCAAGAGTGCAGCCAAATACCAGATCATTCAGTGCTACAGGCAGTCATAAAAAGGGAAGCATCTGTACCTAGTAATACCTTGGTAAAATATCCAACAAATTTAAAACGAATCCCAAATAAACCAAAATCTTATCAAATTCCTAACGATTTCTTAAATGATGACAATGCTCGAGAAAAAATTGAACAAACTATAAACAAAATAGAAAATGCACTTGCAGATAGACGAGACGTTGACGAAGCATATAGTGATTTGTTTCAATTGATTAGTAGTGAAATTATCTCAAAAATAGGACACGAGAGTGCACATAATGACCAGCATAAAATAACTGGTAGAAAGTCAAAATATAAACCATACTGGAACGAAAACCTTCAAGAACATTGGGAGAATGCATGTGAACAAGAGAAAGTATGGCTAAAGTGTAAGATATGTGGACCGAAGAAAAAACGTCTTAGAGAACACTTCGTAACAGCCAGAAATGATTTTGATAAATTTTTGCGAAAGGAAAAGCGTGAAAATCAATTGCGACAACAAAAAGAACTTTTTGATCTATCGAAAGAAAGTAATACGAGGGATTTTTGGCGAAAAATAGGAAAACTAGGAATAGCGAAAGAAAGACATGACAAAATACCAATGGAAGTTCGTCTACCTAATGGCAATATCAGCAAGGATATAAATGTTGTTTATGAAACCTGGAAAAATGAATATGAACATTTGTTTAACACTAGCGACGGGGAATACGATGAGGGATTTCTAACATTTATTCAACAACAAGTAGATCATGACCTAGTGAACAATATTGAGAATATCTCGGACACATTAAACTCTTATATTTCATATGAGGACGTGGAAAAGTCTGTTTATCGTGCAAAGTTGAAAAAGTCCACCGGGTTAGACCAGATATGCGCAGAATTTCTCCGCAACAATTCATGTGTTGATACATGTATGATATTCAGGATCGTAAAATTCGCATTCGATAACGGAGTTGTACCAGAAACCTGGAACCAAATCTTAATTAATCCGATTTTAAAACCAGATAAAGACAGTCGTGACCCTCTTGGATATAGAGGAATAGCTCTTATGTCAATTCCTTGTAAAATATATGCTGACATTCTAAATGTACGATTGTCATCTTGGTTAGAAGACAACAAAATTCTTGCTGACGAGCAAAACGGTTTCAGGAAGGATCGTGGCTGTATGGAACATCTTTACGCTTTAACAACTCTTATCACTAATAGGAAAATTGAACGCAAGTCGACTTTTGCGTGCTTCATCGACGCAAAAAAGGCCTTTGACACCGTGAACAGAGAAATGTTGTGGTATAAACTGATGGAACTTGGTATAAATGGAAAGTTCTTGAAAGGGTTACAGTCATTGTACGTAGATGTTCGTTACGCCGTAAAAATCAATGGGTACATGACAGATATGTTTAACGTTAATTTGGGTGTGAAACAAGGATGTAAATTATCTCCGACATTGTTCTCAGTTTATGTAAACGATCTAGCAGAAGAAATCAACTCTTTAAATTTGGGTATACCAATTAATGCAGATAGTATGATTTCGATATTATTATACGCAGATGACATTGTTCTATTGGCGCCCGACGAAGAAGCACTTCAGCAAATGTTAAATATTGTTCATATATGGTGTTTGAAATGGAGATTATGTATAAATTTTGACAAAACTGGTGTAGTGCATTTCAGATGTGGATCCTCACCTCGATCTAACTTTGATTTTACATGTGGAAATACCATTGTATAATACGACAGCAAATATAGATATCTTGGAATGTGGATAGATAAACACCTAGACTGGAAGTTTACGGTTAGAGAAGTTAGAAAATTGGCCAGTCGAGCTTTGTCTGCACTTTATACTAAATTTATAGCCTGTGGCGGAATGGACTTTGATATATACAAAAAATTATATGAAAACCTTGTTCAACCTGTATTGTTGTACGGATCAAGTATCTGGGGTATATCGGAACATAAACAACTAGAAACTGTGCAAAATAGGGCATGTAGATACTTTTTAGGGGCCTTTAAAAACTCCACCAATCTAGCCGTTCGTGGAGATATGGGATGGACCACAGTTAAAACAAAACAGAACATTTAAGTGATGAGATTGTTTTTCAAACTTTCTAATTGAGAGGATGATAGAATAGTTCGGACTATCCATGAAACTAGTAAGACTAAACAACGATCTTGGCATTCACGTGTATTAGCTTTACTGAGAAAATCAGAATTGAACTTTTTAATCAATTTCAGCATAACGACAAAACAAAAGCTACGAATGGCTCAAGACAAATTAACTGCTATAGATCAAGAAAAATGGTTAGCTGAGGTTTTTGAAGATACAAATTCTATAAATGGAAACAAGCTTAGAACATTCAGAAGGTTCAAAAACAATTGTAAAACTAGTTTATTTGTTAAAACAGTCAAATTTCGTGACCATCGACGCATTTTATCAAACTTTCGATGTGGATCGCTACCGCTTGCGGTTGAGACCGGACGTTACACCAAGCCGACCACTCCATTATGTGATAGACTTTGTCTTTTCTGTAATGACAATTTTATAGAGACAGAACAACATTTTTTAATAGACTGTAATTTTTATTCAGATATAAGAGAAGAACTTTTTAATTTTATTAATGTTTTGAATACCACTTTTAATGCTTTTAACTCTGATGAGAAATTTGATTTTATTATGAACTGTGATCATGCTCAGGTTTTATTAGCCAAGACATTACATCTTATGTTTAAACGTAGGAAGATTAATTTGTAAAATTTTTAATCACTATTGATTGTATAAATGAACTTAAAAGAGTTTTTTTTTTAAGAATTTTTAGTATCATGAAAAGTTTTATTATTTAAATATTTCTTTTATATTATAGTATATATTTTTTAGTTTGAAAAGGATGAAAGTGTCTCATATGTCTTAAAGGCAGGGATCTAATATTGTTTTAAAGAATTTTTTTATATTGTATATGATGATGTATGTTGGATCGTGACACTATAATAAACTATTTACTTACTTACTATTTACTTACTCTGATAAAGTAATGGTGATTATTAGATGCACAGTTTTCTCTACTTTCAAAATCGTTCTGTTTGAAACCGTCGAACTGGAACTGATCAATTATTGGTAATATTGATTATTTGAAAAACAATAAGGTCTGGAATGGAGTTATTTTTTATCAACAGCAATGTCAAATATTAGTTATGAAAAAAGTTGAATTCTTTGTTTCTCTGTTTTGCGTCATGCCGACTAACAAATTGGAAACTGTACCTTTACGCCTTATTTTAAGTCTAGATTTTTTAGTATTCGTATTGTCATCTTTTTAAGTCATACTGATTAAAATACTACAATAGGAAACAATGTGACAAAGACAGAATTTAGTAATGTTATCCCTGTGATTATGACCAGTGTGTTAAGCAAGTCCAAAATACACTGTTTGGGGTGCGCCTGCTAGATGCGGAACGTACAGCTAAGGTATATGTAAAATGTGAATATACTATTGGTATCGGTATCGGATTCGCCCCGGAACTTGTTAGTTTTTGGCAATATTAATTATTTATTGGGAAAACAAAAGGGTCCTATATTAGCTATATATAAAGTTGAATTCTTTGATTTGTCGTTTTTACCACATGACGGCTGACAAATTGGACTTCGTTATCTTAGTATTAAAGATGTTCCTCATGAAAGTCTCAATTTGGATATAATGCTTTCTTTAGACTCTGAGTTGCAGGCAGTATTGAATTAGATCCACATCTTAGCCAATAACTAAGGGATACAATTAACCAAAGGACAGTGTTTTTACCTTCCTAAGATCGTGGACACTTACAAGTTTGATGATAGTCTTAGTAATAAGATAATACAAATGTCTTTATTAAATACATTGCATAATATATTGCAAATGACACACATTTCTAAAACTTTTACCATGCAATATCTGTTATAAGATATGTATTTTAAACACGTGTTTTACATATGACGAAATTGTATAGCTTTTATATGGTTGCATTAGTAAGCAAACAGGAATATAATCTAGATATTTAACATTTAAAAAAATATATGCATTACCTGAAACTATCGCCATTTTGTGCATTTTTCCTTTGATCTTTATTTTGTGACAATTTTTCATATCAAGCTACTAGCTAGAGCTGGAAAATTATCGCTAGAAACTAAGGAGGCACGTGCCGTTGCTAATGAAATTGACATGAAATTAGCATTGTTCATCTAAATTCGATTGCTTTTCTCGCTTTCGCCGTACCGGCTCAAGCTAGAAAATCACGTTCGTTGAGATGATCAACGATACTCTATAATTATCACAGGGTTGAGCCGTATCAAATAGATTGTTTTCTTAAGCAAAGAAATTTAACACGCAAACTTATTTAATTGTCTATATTTTTTTCTCGTAGAGGGTATATTTGTGTGTCTTATTTGCCCGTTCAATTCGTTAGCATATACAACTATATATTGCCCACTTGGGGTTGTCTTCATGAGAAAATTGTCATAAAACAAAGTAATCACATTACAGAAACACTTTTGCTTTAACGAAATAGAGTTAAGGTGCGACCAAAACTTACATAGGAAATATGTACATTTAAAATGCGTTTCCTGTGTGTTTATCGTTCTAAGCTAAGGTTTTTTTTATATGTTAAAAGGTCGAAACAAAAATGTGTCAAACAGTCAGGGGTGACTTCAGGTGCTCCGGAAGGGTAAGCATATCCCTGTCCACACGTGGTACCCATAGTGTTGCTTATCTAATAACAAACCCGGTTTATAGTCCATGTTGGTAGGTCACATTGGCAAAATAAAGTTGGCTATGAAGACTTCAACATGTTATGTGTTTGCGCAATCTTTAGACTCAAACAGTTGAATGTGTACTTAAAGTTCTTTCTATTCTTTTTTTGGAACATTAAGGATATTATAAAGTATAATAGTAATGTTGGTACGGAAGGAACAAATATACAGTTTGAATGCAGTCTATCTTTTAATATATAAAAGAATGCAAACAGTCAGTTTACCAATATTATATGAAAGTGATACCATTTAGTAACAAGTGCAAAAGGGTCATCTTAACTCTCTATGAATATTGACATGTCTAAGGAAGAAATACTTGTAATAATTTACTATGATTTTATAATTGTCTGTAAAAATATTAATCTAAGTATAGTGCTTTATTGAGACTCAAACTCGCAGATAACAATTTGACAAAACCGGCATTATAATTGATCTGATCGATGGAAAGACATTGTATTTGACTCAGATTGACGACACTTACAAATTTTATGTTAGTTTTAGTTATTAGATACAAAAGATGAGTTGTCATCTAATAAATTTTAAGAAACATTGCTTTTAGTAAGACAACAAAATGTCAAATGACACTTATTATTATACTCTTTAACATTAAAACACTGTTATTTAATATGCATTATAAACAAAAGTGTTACATAACGCAGATCAATGACAAAATAAAGTCTGAATGTAGTTTTTATATGTTTTATTTGGTTGCATGAGAAGCCAACATTATATTTAATCTAAACATTCAACCTTTAGAAAAATAGATTACCTTTATTTTACAACAGAGTTGAACCGTTTCTAATAAATTGCTTTCTTAACCAAAGTCATTTCTAAACTGCCTATGTTTGTTTTTCTTATAAAACTTCGAACGTATACTGACTCACGACAAAGGGTATAATGTTGGACTTATTTGCAATAAGGTTCGACAAATTATAAACCAATAAATAAAAAGAAGATGTGGTATGATTGCCAATGAGATATCTATCCACAAAAGACCAAAATGACACAAAATTCACAACTTTAGGTCATTGTACGGCCTTCAACAATGAGAAAAACCCTTACCGCAGAGTAAGCTATAAAAGGCTCCGATAAGACAATAAAAAAACAATTCAATAGTTATCAAAGGTACCAGGATTATAATTAAGTACGCCAGACGCGCGTTTCGTCTACATAAGACTCATCAGTGACGCTCATATCAAAATATTTTTAAAGCCAAACAAGTACAAAGTTGAAGAGCATTGAGGATCCAAAATTCCAAAAAGTTGTGCCAAATACAGCTAAGGTTATCTATTCCTGGGATAAGAAAATCCTTAGTTTTACGAAAAATTTAAAGTTTTGTAACCAGTAAATTTATAAAAATGACCACATAATTGATATTCATGTCATCAACGAAGTGCTGACTACTGGGCTGGTGATACCCTCGGACACGAAACGTCCACCAGCAGTGGCATCGACCCAGTGGTGTAAATAGTTATCAAAGGTACCAGGATTATAATTAAGTACGCCAGACGCGCGTTTCGTCTACATAAGACTCATCAGTGACGCTCATATCAAAATATTTATAAAGCCAAACAAGTACAAAGTTGAAGAGCATTGAGGATCCAAAATTCCAAAAAGTTGTGCCAAATACAGCTAAGGTTATCTATTCCTGGGATAAGAAAATCCTTAGTTTTACGAAAAATTTAAAGTTTTGTAACCAGTTAATTTAAAAAAATGACCACATAATTGATATTCATGTCATCACTGAAGTGCTGACTACTGGGCTGGTGATACCATCGGGGACGAAACGTTCACCAGCAGTGGCATCGACCCAGTGGTGTAAATAGTTATCAAAGGTACCAGGATTATAATTAAGTACGCCAGACGCGCGTTTCGTCTACATAAGACTCATCAGTGACGCTCATATCAAAATATTTATAAAGTCAAACAAGTACAAAGTTGAAGAGCATTGAGGATCCAAAATTCCAAAAAGTTGTGCCAAATACAGCTAAGGTTATCTATTCCTGGGATAAGAAAATCCTTAGTTTTACGAAAAATTTAAAGTTTTGTAACCAGTAAATTTATAAAAATGACCACATAATTGATATTCATGTCATCACTGAAGTGCTGACTACTGGGCTGGTGATACCCTCGGGGACGAAACGTTCACCAGCAGTGGCATCGACCCAGTGGTGTAAATAGTTATCAAAGGTACCAGGATTATAATTAAGTACGCCAGACGCGCGTTTCGTCTACATAAGACTCATCAGTGACGCTCATATCAAAATATTTATAAAGCCAAACAAGTACAAAGTTGAAGAGCATTGAGGATCCAAAATTCCAAAAAGTTGTGCCAAATACAGCTAAGGTTATCTATTCCTGGGATAAGAAAATCCTTAGTTTTACGAAAAATTTAAAGTTTTGTAACCAGTAAATTTATAAAAATGACCACATAATTGATATTCATGTCATTACCGAAGTGCTGACTACGTACTGGGCTGGTGATACCCTCGGGGACGAAACGTCCACCAGCAGTGGCATCGACCCAGTGGTGAAAATAGTTATCAAAGGTACCAGGATTATAATTAAGTACTCCAGGCGCGCGTTTCGTCTACATAAGACTCATCAGTGACGCTCATATCAAAATATTTATAAAGCCAAACAAGTACAAAGTTGAAGAGCATTGAGAAATGAGAAACGAGAAAACTAACGTCCTTATTTAGAAAAATATTTTAAAATATGTATACATATACGTAGATCCTTCCGTTTACGGAGCACCCTTCGAGAGCTGCAAAGATACATTGGAATCCATGTATACTCCCTATCCGAATTATTTGAGATATGTAACTATAAACGTATTTACAACAATATTTACAAGGAAAATCCCCACCTCAATACAAGGGAGTGGTCGGCACACGGGGCAGTATCCGTTGGGAAAGGAAACAGTATGACACTATTGGTGAAGTTTCTAATGACAATTAGACAACTGACAATTTACTGTTATTTTCATTTATCGGCAATTCGTATTTTTTTCCTTTGATCTTACTGGCTAATATTTTCGAGTATCAGCGTACTGGCTGTATCACTGAAAATATTAGGCAATACATTGTGTGACGTCATAATTACCGATAAACAGAATAATAGGTAGTTTCGTTTTTGATACTGACTATATCATGTGGAATATATAAACTCGCCCTAACGGGCTCGTCTAGATATTCCACATAATATCGTCAGTATCAAAAACGAAACTACCTATTATTCTATATGAATTTCTCATGGCTTCATAACTTCACTCCATATATTGTCAGAAAAATAAAATCCTCCAATAAAAGAACCCACGTACATGCACTTTTTACTGAAACCACGAGAGCTGTTTGTGTATCAAGTGTTGTGCATATGTTCTGTTAAACAATATTTTACTTTCAAATTCAATTAAAGTAACACAATTAAAACGAACGAATACCATACAGAGAAACACTGCTGTTTAAAAGAGCCGATCTTCACAATTGTTTAAAGTTTTTTTTGCTTTTTTTTTTTAGAATATTACGTCAGCCGGTATGGAAGAAACCAGTATCACAGTATGTATGAATGTCCCCTTTAAACATGTTAAATACCTAAAACTCGTGGGCTACGTGATTAAAAGGAATACAAACATTCAGTAAACTAGAATTCATTTGAATTTCATACCATTTAAGAAACAATGCAAACGTGTAATCTTTTCCTTCTATGATTATTCAAATGTATAATACAGACTGGAAATATCTGTCAGCATTTATCGTTATTTATTTTTCTATGAAAATCTGAATTTGTATATAATTCTTTATGAAGACGCTGTGCAGCAGATATATTAAATTAAATCCTTATCCTAGTGGATATAATGGACCGAAAACACTTTATCTGTCTTAGATCGAGAACACTTGCAAATTTGATGTTAAACTTTATTGTAAGATAGTACAAATGTCTTTATCTATTACATTACATGATACATTGCAAATGACACACATTTCTAAACCTTAATCATTCAATATCTGTTAAAAGATATCCATTTAAAACACATATGTTACATAACGTGGTGCCATGACGAAATAAATCCTACATTGTATAACCTTAATATGGTTGCATAAGTAAACAAACAGGATATTTAATATAGATATTTAATATTTAAAATGTTTTATACAGTACCTTAATATTACCACACGGTTGTGCAGTGTCAAAAATATTGTTTTCGTAACCAAAGTATTTCCACTCATTATTCTTTTAACTGTCTTTTTTCTCTAATTTAACTTCTTACGTAGAGAGTATATTTATATTGAATATGCAATGACAATCTAGTACGGTTAGATACACATGAAAAGGGTGTAGCTAGGAATTCAGGTCTCGTTTAAGTTTAACTCAATACTATATTTCAGATATGTTAATTGTAATTGAAGGTAAAGTTAAGTACAGTAAATAAAGGCAACAGTAGTATACCGCTGTTCAAAACTCATAAATCCATGGACAAAAAACAAAATCGGGGCAACAAACCAAAACCGAGGGAAACGCATTAAATATAAGAGAACAACGACACAACACCGAAACGCAACAGCACACAGAAACGGACCAAGCAACAGACAATACACCACGATAATAACAAATATAACATCAAAACCAAATACATGAATATGGGATAGACAAGTACCGTGCCACGTCTTATCTCAAAAATAAGAGAAAACAGAAACGACTAAACGTTAAAATGCAACACACACACAGAAACGAACAATATTATAACAATGGTATAAAAACAGTAAATTTGATGTAAAAATAAAAAAACTCACTCCGGCTTTGCGGTTTGAACACACAGTCTCTGGAGTGATCAGATTGTTCATATTACCACTGAGACAACAAAAACATAGATAAAAACATCACATTTAAGTCTCTAAGTCCTATTCTCTGTATAGAACACAGTTTCGAAAGAACATAATCTAAATTCAAATATCCAAGTAAGATGGTTTTGCAAATTCTTGTAAATTTAAGCAAATATTTCATATCGTAATGTTCGTATTTTTTTATTGAAATTACAATAGTTCTTCATTTACGTGATATGTTGTCCAACATCCATAAAAATCAAATATTTAAAAACAAAGTTTGTTACTGATAATCCAACTCAAAATACAATTTACATGATATTTTGGATGTTCTTAAATCTTTAAACGAAACTAATTAGAAGTCATTGAACCCAAAACTCTACCACGTTGACTCATACAAGTTAAAAAAAACAAAGGTATAGATTTTTAAACATTACAACAAAAGACCAACGTCATGACAGAAAAAAAGCGGCAAACGAATGAAAACCAAACCAAACATCGGAAGCTGGACTGACTTGGAACCTGGGAGGATATTGGTGTCTTTGATATTGAAACTTCAGACATTCCTAGTTTATAAAATGATTTGAAATTTGATTAATAATCTTATAAATGCACATGAGGCTCTTTTGATGTTGTTCTCGGTATTTTTCATTTCCTTTGTTTGGGTTCTGATTGGAAATTCGCACATGGTGCATAGAATTTATTTTGTTATCTTTGGGCATAAAAATCACGTAGCCATTGTGTTTACTCAAGCATTATTTTGCTTTGATATTGTGACATTTTACTTGCAAGAATGATATTGAATTTTGTAATTCAAAGGATGTCTAGTTTGTTTCCGTATAACTGCTACATTCCGATTACAAATTTTCATTTCATAATGGGCATTTGAACTAAGAGTTAGCAGCACATCATTTATGAAGAAAAGATGAAGACAACAATGCTTGCATAATAAAAATTGATATTTCGATCGTAAACAGAAAACAGTATTGCTACAAATAAAAACCACATAACGACAAACTCGTCTACCAAATACTACGCAGATCAATAGAGATAATACAAGATAGCTGTCTAAATGTTCTTTTTTGGTCTGTCAAATATTTCGATGTATGGTTGACTAGCCGACCATAACTTTACAAACAGAAATTATATTACAATTATCCAGACAGAAGGAACTATAACATATTTATCAAGATATTTACGATTATCACTTACTAGAATATCTACTTCAACCTCGTACTTTATTTGACCTTTTTAACTTTTTGGGATTCGAGCGTCACTGATGAGTCTTTTGTAGACGAAACACGCGTCTGGCGTATATACTAAATTTAGTCCTGGTATCTATGATGAGTGTATAGTAAAACTTGCTTCTACCAACGTTGAATAATCTTTAAAAACAAAGCTTTATAACTATTACATGATATAGAAGATACATGATGAAGGAATACTCTGTGTAGCTTATACAAAAGAAGATGTGGTATGATTGCCAATATATCAACTATCCACAAAAGACCAAAATGACACAAACATTAACAACTATAGGTCACCGTACGGCCTTCAACAATGAGCAAAGGCCATACCGCATAGTCAGCTATTAAAGGCCCCGATAAGACAATGTAACACGATTCAAACGAGAAAACTAACGGCCTTATTTATGTAAAAAAAATGAACACATAAACAAACGACAACCACTGAATTACAGGCTCCTGACTTGGGACAGGCACATGCATAAATAATGTGGCGGGGTTAAACATGTTAGCGGGATATCCCAACCCTCCCTCTAACCTAGGACAGTGGTATAACTGTACAACATAAGAACGAACTATAAAAATCAGTTAGACAAAAAATAAAGTGATCGTGGCCGGGTACTTATACATCCCGACACAAAAAGACACAATGAACAGACCTGAGAGTACTCGCAGTTATCTGACAGCTAGTTTAAAGCCACTAACAACTAATAAAAAAAAACATGCCTCTAAGACTAAACACTCAATCCGTACACATCCAACATACAATGGATTTAGTGTAAAGACGTTATAAACAGCCAGAGAAAAACATTGTGCAATGCCAAGTTACAGGTATCGACAGATTGTAGATCCATGAAAATGTATATGTATATACTAATAATATTTAGTCAGCGTTTAATCTCCTGATAACAAAATCAATGTCTATACCAATAAAAACAATATTCAATGATCTTATTGCAACCAAACTTCAAAACCAAATCTTTATATCTATGGAAGAATTTAGTAAAGGTTTTAAGTAATTTATGGTAACGATATCCCTGGTTTAATAATTTACCAGAAATACATAGGTTGCGTTCGTCAAAATCAAAAACGTCACAACAGACACGGGCATAGCGAACAAGTTGTGAAATATAAACACCGTAAGATGGTGCCAAAGGAACATCATCATCTAAAAAGGGAAAATTAACAATAGGGAACGAAAAATCGTCTCTTTATATATATAGTACTAGTTTATCATTGTTTATGAAAATGACACAATCTAATGGCGATCTTAAAATTTTTATTTTGATGAATCTCTCGTATGCCTTCACGGAAGTAAAAAAAATGTGTCTATAATTTCTCGTCAAGTGCAGACATCATTTGATTCAATCTTAAGAAAAAAAAACATGAACATGAACCAGCAATTTGCAGTTTTGTTACATAAATGAACTGCTATTCAGGAAACAGTGTAAAAGGGTCGTGTTAATTTTCTATAATTGTAGAAATAGCAAAGGCAGGAAGGAAATATATTTTGACGGATTGAATATATATCTGTCAATGGGTATAGTTGCGTTCAATTGTTAAATAAGAGACTCATAAAAGTACATTTTAAAGCAAAACCATCATTATTCATGTTACAGATATATTTGTTTTGAGGAACGACATTTTCCATTGTGGATCGTTAGATGTGATTTCTTTAATATTTTAAGCAATATTATATCAAAATATAAGGCAAGCTAGAGTTGATTTTATCGGTTTTAGTGGCATGCTGTAAAATAAAAAAAAACTCACTGTTCATTTCAGATTGTGTTAAAAATGTTAATTAATGTGTTTTTTAACTTTTTTTTAAAAGTAACAACTTGAATGATTTCAGTTCTAAAGCACTGATTATATATATTTTGCAATAACACCACGTACACTTAAATATGTTGGACAAAAGGAATTATGCTTTTAAGGTGTGACAATCTTTTGTATATTCAATTGTTGTTATTAGTTTGTTTTCAAAACTCCTTTAGGAACTGTATGGTGGTATTAAAGGGGTTTCAAAATTATTGCAAAATATAAAACATGTATATGGGATAAACAATCATTTGTACCAGCAATTTAGAATTGTTTGTATGAATTATATATCAATTAAGATCAGTGCATGTGAGTCGTGTTCACTTTCTGTAATTATAGAACTATTGTAATTAAAAAAACAAGAATGATCTATAATGATTTGCCAGGATTTTATCTTTGTCTGTTAAATGCTTCATCTGCTTGCAATGATTTAATAGGACACTAACACACATAAGTACACTTTACAAATGAGATAACTACTCAAGTAATAACAACTGGAAGGGAACACATAGGTTATGTTGTAGATCGAGGGAATTGACAAATTTGTCTTTAAATTATATCTTGTAACTTTAGACAGTAAAGGGAACTTATTGGATCCTTGAATCGTGAAAAAATGCTATTAGCAGAATTATAAATCGTTCGGCAAAACATTTAATTCTCTGTGTGTACATTGAGATTTCATTATTTTTAAACAATATAACAACAAAAGTCGGTTAAATGATTTAACAAGAGTGCACACTGAAATGTCTCGCCTTCTTTACTAATCATTGATATTATGTTGATAGTCCTAAGTATAAACCTTTATTACAACTGTCACATTAACTTAACAATAACCAAGATAGCTAAACGAAGACCAATGAACCATGAAAATGAGGTCAAGGTCAGATGAACCATGCCAGACAGACATGTACAGCTAACAATGCTTCAATACAACAAATATAATTGACCTATTACTTAAAGTTTAAGAAGAATAAACCAAAACACAAAAACTCAACACTGTGCAATTAACCGTGAAATTGAGATCATGGTCAAATAAAACTTGCGGGACTGACATATAGATCATAATATATTTCTATACACCAAATATAGTTGAGCTTTGGCATATAATATAACATAAAAAGACCAAAACTAAAAACTAAACTTTGACCACTGAACCATGAAAATGAGGTCAAGGTCTGATGACATCTGCCCGCTAGACACGTACACCTTACAATCATTCCATACAACAGATATAGTAGACCTTTTTGCATAAAGTATGAGAAAAACAGACCAAAACACAAAAACTTAACTATAACCACTGAACCATGAAAATGAGGTCAAGGTCAGATGACACCTGCCAGTTGGACATGTACACCTTACAGTCCTTCCATACACCAAATATACTAGCCCTATTGCTTATAGTATCTGAGATATGAACTTGACCACCAAAACTTAACCTTGATCACTGATCAATGAAATGAGGTCGAGGTCAAGTGAAAACTGTTTGTCGGGAAGGAGGACATTGCAAGTTACGCACACACCAAATATAGTTATCATATTACTTATAATAAGGAAGAATTCAACATTACAAAAATTCTGAATTTTTTTTTCAAGTGGTCACTGAACCATGAAAATGAGGTCAAGGACATTGGACATGTGACTGACGGAAACTTCGTAACATGAGTCATCTACATACATAGTATGAAGCATCCAGGTCTTTCACCTTCTAAAATATTAACCTTTTAAGAAGTTAGCTAACGCCGAAGCCGGATCACTATCCCTATGTCGAGCTTTCTGCAACAAAAGACTCGACAAAAATCAATCCAAATAACATGTTATATGATTGTTCCAGTTAAGATTAAAATTCGTATAGTTCAATGATTTAGTTAAAAAAAGATTTTTGGCCTTTCGTAAATTATGTTTATGTAACATCACCGTTATCTATTGTAAAGTAGCTGCTTACGTACATGCTATGTTTTAAAACTTTCGAAAAAACAATTCACAGAGTAAATTGCTATCGGACAAGGTATGGGTCTTTATGATCAGAAAAACTTTTAAATAACAGCACACGTAACTAATTGGTCAAGTTCAGTTTGGCGCTCAATTTTAAAGCGTATTCAGAATTGCTCAAACAATTTGCTAGCAGTCAATAAATATCTAATCGGTTTACGTTTCTACTGTTCAGAAGTTGTTCCTTATCTGTTCACATTGACATCTTAAACATAAGTAGATGCAAATCTATCTAACAGTCCTGAATTGATTTCAAATTGACAACAAGTCTGAACATGACTTTATAATTTACTGTTAATTCTTTTCAAATGACCAGGGTGAGGTTAAAATAATAATGACCATATAAGATTAAAACTCATTTAAGGTGGTACCTAACACTACATGGAGAAAACTCTGTAAAGTCAGCTAAACGTTTTAGTAACTTTGTGTTTTAAAGGGATTATCAAGCTTCTTAATGATCAAATTTTGTGTTTGTCAAACTGCTATATAACCAGTGTAATTTTTCTGACAAAACGGTTGGTTCAAAATTTTTGAAATCTTCATTTTTTGTTAAAGGATCAAAGTAAATACATTGTCAAAATTTTATGAAAATTAAACAAGCCAAATTAATTTTAGTGAAAGTGTTGGTACTACCATAAAAATGAAATTTGATTTTCCATTACATAGCGCTACAAAGTAATCATAAAAAAAAATTCATTAACCACAAAATGTTTAATCCTCTTTTATTGCGTTTTCCTAAGTTTAAGTTTGTAACCTGGATATGTTTTGTTTTTCTCAATCGATCTATGAATTTTGAAAAATGGTATACTACTGTTGCGTTTATTTATTCCAAACTTTCTGATGTATTATATGTATTTAGTATTTTCAATATATTCAATTATATGTTAGAGTAAATACATAGTAATTTGTAAGCCATTGTATTCATTTTCTGTAGTAATCATCATTTTAAAGACACGAAAGTAGCAAGAAAGAGACTAGGAGCTTGTATTTTTTGTTTATGTGTTACATATTTGTTTTTCGTTCATTTTTTTACTTAAATAAGGCCGTTAGTTTTCTCGTTTGAATTGTTTTACATTGTCTTATCGTAGCCTTTTATAGCTGACTATGCGGTATGGGCTTTGCTCAATGTTGAAGGCCGTACGGTGACATACAGTTGTTAATGTTTGTGTCATTTTGGTCTTTTGTGGAAAGTTCTCATTGGCAATCATTTTCTTTTTTATATATAGTTATTCAACTGGATTTTTACTCTGCTGATATCAAGAAGTCCATCTGCATGCAATGCTTTAATGAAACAAGAACTCGAAAGGGAACACTTTAAAAACATTTACACAATTATAATGATCCTTGCTGAAGGGAACGAGAACGTATTTGTTGCGAATTGAGAACACTTAAGAATTTGACGTTAATTTATATATGATAGAATTGGATAATTCATTGATTCATTGAATAGTTCATATTTTGAGCAATAGCTTTCAGCGAAGTTATAAATCGATCACCAACATATAACATGATTCCCTTTACACTGAACTTTTAGTACTTTCTATTGGTAATACTTTATAACACAGCTATTATAGAATATAGCAGCGCAGCACATATTAATAATGAAATATATTTTCAAAAGAAACAATTTCCAAAATTGCACGCAATAGATCACGAAAACTCTTACCATGTTGTTGACCTATTACTTTTCTTATCTTACAAATTGACGAACCACTAAAACACAGCTTTGATCAATTTTGACTGAGAAAGTGAGATAAAGATCATATGAACTCAGCCAGAGAAACAAACAACTCACAATCATTCCATACAAAACATATGAATGACCAATTGCTTAAAGTATCTGCTTAGCTGACAAGACAGGGAAAACTAAAGATTGATTAATGAAAAATAAAAATATAGCCACTTTCAAATGAAATGTGTAAGACAGACATGCACAACAATCATTCCATACAACAATAAAAATTGACCTATTATGTATAGTATCAACGAAATAAACCAAATCATAAAAACTAAGCATTTTCTTTATTAATCTACTGCTTACAGTGTTTGAGACGGATTCAACTACGTAAAAGTTACATGTTCAATAATCCATAAAATGAAGTCGAGGTCAGATAAACAATCTGTGATAAGCCTATAGACCACACTGCAAGTTATCCTACTACTCATAGTAGGTGCGAATTTCACATTACAAATTTATTTGTATTCAACCAGAAATTGAATCATGAAAGTGAGGTCAGAAGTAATGGACAAATGACAAACTCCATTAAATGAATGATCTTAATATGTAATGCAGATAGAGAACTTAGGTGTTCTTTTCACTGACATTTAAATTAAGCTTTATATAAACAGATAACGTTTTCAAACAGACGACACTGCACTATTTAACTATAGATTTGAAAGCTTTTAAAGTAATGTGTTGGAAAAAACAAAAATCGGTAACACGTGATGATTTATTGATATCAATTGTATGTCATTAAGAAACAGTGCACATGGGTCGTCTTCACTTTCTGTGATTGTAATTTTTGAAAGACATCTTTGGTCTGTCAAACAGTCTATCAACTAGCAATGCATTAGTTGAATGCTGACATATCCCGTCGTTCTACAAACACCACTAAAATGGTCTTGTCACGAGGAACAATAACGTATTTGCTGGAGATCGAAGTCACTTAATGATTTGGCGCTCATTTATAATTGATAGTGTTGGGTGAAGGAGCTGATTCACTGAAAACAACATTTCATGTAATATAAAATTGAGAATGGAAATGGGGAATGTGTCAAAGGGACAACAACCCGACCATAGAAATAAACAAGAGCAGAAGGTCACCAACCGGTCTTCAGTGTAACGAGAAATTCACGCAACCGAAGGCGTCCTTCAGCTGGCCTCTAAACAATATATACTAGTTCAGTGATAATGAACGCCACACTAATTTCAAAATTGTACACAAGAAACTAAATTAAAAATAATACAAGACTAACAAAGGCCAGAGGCTCCTGACTTGGGACACGCAACATGCTTTTTTTTGTATTTGGCAATACGTTTAATAATTAATGGTTATCGTTGTTATCAACCTATTACTTTATTTGACCCTATTCGAACGTCACTGATGAACCTTATATAGACGAAACGCGGGTCTGAAGCAATTACAAAATGTCAATCCTGGTACCTATGATGATAGATATAGGAAGATGTGGTGTGAGTGCCAATGAGACAACTCTCCATCCAAATAACAATTTAAAAATTAAACCATTATAGGTTAAAGTACGGCCTTCAACACGGAGCCTTGGCTCACACCGAACAACAAGCTATAAAGGGCCCCTAAAGTTCTTTTAATTAAATTGTAAAATTCAAACATTATACTGCATTGGTACCTTAAACATGAAGTTACTGTTGTTGTATGTGCAGGACGCTTTATCTCATCATTGGGCCACACATGTTATATAATATTAAAGCGATATTTGGGTGAATGCTGTAATAAATCCTTAGAGTAGCGTATTCTATGAAATGATATTAAAACAATTTCTAAACATTACAACTTTTGTAATGGTATCATGAATATTCTATGTGCATATGAGTCTTTGTTGATCCTTCGCTTGTTTTTAAAAAAAAATCCTTTGTTAGTTAACGGTAAGAAATGCACACATTGTGCATGAAATTAGTTCAATCATATTTTAATTGTTTACTTGAATACAAGAACGTGCTGGTGCATCCCTGTTGTATTATAAGTTCATATAACATGCTTTTTTTTTAATGATATGACTATTTCTTGGATATTCAGAAGTTTCAGTCAAACGAATCGATAATGAGTTATCTAACTCTCATGTCATTATTATATTTGTGCGATTCGATGGATACATGAGGATTGTAGATCTGCATGAAATGAATGCTGATATAAAACTAGAACTAAGGTAACAAATCCGTGAAATGGAAAAGGAGAGAATGTACCAAAAGGACAATCAAATTATATAGCAAATCCAAAATAATTTCAACTGTTATCAATCAACAGGCAAAACTAAACAAGAAAAATAAAAAAAACTGATGAAAATTCAAAACGATAAGCCCCTAATAAGAGGGGAAAATCATATATTTTCTTGCAGTTCAGAAAATTAATGATTAGTTAACCTAGTTATATAGCTAGGTTACCTCTCACTTGTATGACAGTCGCATGAAATTTATTATATTGACAACGATGTGTAAACAAAACGAAACCACATAAAAGGAAAAAAAATCCAAAATAGTGGTACAGCAGTCAACAATGTGTTTTAATCTTGATCACTATTAAACTAAATGAATATGTAACACAGAATGACTTAAAGTAACATATAAGGAGTACATAAGCAAAACGGAAAGACAAGAACACACAAATTATCAGGGAACAATAACGAAATGATGGGATTTTTAGCACAGAACCACGTCATTGGTTTTAAAGAAAAACAAAAAGGCAAAAACAAAATCTCTTTAGCAACCAAAAATGAAAACAAAAAAAACAAAAAGTATAATAGAACAATAGCATAATGACGGGATGCATAAATACAGCATCACGACAAACAAATATCACCCAAACAAACTAGACAGTAAAAGTAATGTCCAAAAAGACAAGTTAACATAACACGTCAGTTGAAATTCAGGACCAGAAATAATTTCTATGCAAGAGTTTCAAAACGACATTATACTTTAGCGTGAGATGATAGTCACTTCATTGATAAAAAAAGGAAACAAATAGTCACGAAGCTTTTTAAGTATTTCATTGATAAGAAATGAAAACAAATAGTCACGAAGCTTTTTATGTATCAATCGTTTTGTATTATTACGCAGTTCGTCGTTATGCTTCGAGTTTCTCTTTTAAAACATGCAGACTAACTGTGGGTAAATTCGATAATAAACAAGAGTATGATCATCAAATTTACCATTATATCTGTAAATGCCGTTAAGGAAATAATATAAACGTGTTGTATTTACACTCTGTAGTCATAAAAAAAATCCATCATAGAAACGCGAGTTTTGTCTACAAAAGACTCATCAGTGACGCTCAATTCCAAAAAAAATTAAAAGGCCAAATAAAGTACGAAGTTGAAGAGCATTGAGGACCATAATTCCTAAAAGTTTTTGCCAAATCCAGCTAAGGTTATCTATGCCTGAGGTAGAAAATAGCCATAGTGTTTCAAAAATTCAAAATTTTGTGAACAGTTAATTTTAGAATATAACCATATCAATGATAATTCATGTCAGCACAAAAGTAAAAATTTCAAAGATAAATAAGAAGAGATTATATCTATGATGAGTCAACGAGGTTTTCTCTGTTAATGTCACAGGTGCAATCTACATTCACAGCTTTTTAACCAAGATGCTTATACATGCATAGTTATTTATAAGTTTGCTATTGCTAGTTATTTACTTTTATTCTGAACTGCTATAATGTGCTTAATGCTGTGGTTGCTATATGCTTTACTTTATTTTATCAAATACAGACTGACACAAATGAGTTGAAGTTAGAATATGTAAAGTACAGACCACTTTTAAAGTGATGTTTATTTCATATTTAAGAATGAGACACTTGTTTAAAATTATCTTTCCTTGGTTGTGTTTATGGTACATGTACATTATAATGAAATGACTTTACTGTAGTAAGTTTTACACAATCTTTGCTGAAACTTACTCATTAATAAGATATGCATACACACACTCAGAATGTGCAGTATGTGTTTGACTGTTAGATAGTTATGTTAGTTTTCAAGATATATTGATCATGCGTTAATTTGATTTACACTGTGATACAAAAGTTTTGCTACATATATAGTGACACTACATTTGAAGTCAGTCAGAGTTTTTAATTTTTTGAAATCATCTCTCAACTACGCACTGTTCTTTTAAGCAAGAAATATTAATATTTAGATAAATCTTATATATTTACAACTGCACCTCATAATATCATAAAGAATATTGATCTTTAATGGTACAAATGTATCAGAGATATATTGAGTATAAAACATCTCTGCCTTCTTAAATAGACATAGGATTATATAAATCTGAGTATTTGACTTGGGAGTTTTAATACATAAATACAAAGGACAAACATAGAAATTCCAATATCTACATGTAGTCAATTGAACAACTCTGACAGTCTTGAAATATTGTACATAATAGGCTTATTTAGAATGCATCTAATAGTTCATTTAACTAAAACTGTTTTTCAAAATGAATGAACGCGTTATAAAGACAACCTCTTATGATAAAAATATTGACAAATCTGACTGGATCAGATTTGAAGGCAGAACAATGGACATTTGTATACTTGTGCTTCTTGTGTGATCTTTTCTTTTTTGCCATAACCACATATAATGGAAAAGTATCTGTGTGTGTTAGAAAGAATGACAGTAAGAAAATTAAATGTAATATGAAATTATAGGAATGAAATAATCTTTCAAAATATGTACATAACATGAACTATACAGATATTCACTGTTGGGTGCTCAAATTAAATTTCATTCTGAATCCAATGTATTTATTGAAATTTCTTCTGAGTTATCTCCCATAGACCATTTAGAGTGACTATCCTATACAACAACAGTGAATGTCTCAGAGTGCAAATTTAGTATTTGATTTTAATGTTGGACTTAGTCTTGCTATTGTATTTTATGTTTTCGTATATATGTATTTATTGTAAATTACAAATATGTCTTAAGGTTTCACAGATCTGGAAAAACTATACAGTTTTAAAGGAAAAGAACTTTAAAAGTCCCTTGATTTCACAAATTTCATGGTTTATTTATGTATACTCACTAATCATTAGAGTTATAAATATTGATAAAGCTAAACGCATGCATGAAGGGTGATATTCTTAAAATAATTTCTTATAATTGTCAAGGTCTGTATACAAAGGAGAAACGGAGAGATGTTTTGAACTATTTAAAGTCGAAGAATTTTAATGTATATTGTCTTCAGGACACACATTTTACAGAACAAGATGAATTAAATATTAAAAATCAGTGGAAGGGAGAATGCCTTTTCAATTCATTTACATCCAATCAGAGAGGGGTGGCCATCTTTTTTAATGAAAACTTTGATCTTCAAATTCACAAAGTTAAAAAAGATGAGGGTGGAAATCTTCTTGGATTGGACATTACAATTGAAGAACAAAGAATTACTTTAGTAAATATTTATGGGCCAAATGTAGACACTCCTTGCTTTTATCAAAAGGTGGCTGACATTATTGAGGAATTTGATAACCAATCTTGTATTCTTTGTGGAGATTTTAACCTCATCCAAAGTTTTAATCTTGATACCCATAATTATGTTAATATCAACAACCCAAAGTCTAGAGAAAAAGTATTACAGCTAATGGAAGACTTTAATCTAGTTGATCCATTTAGAGAATTATACCCCAATCTGAAAAGATTTACTTGGAGGAAAAAAAAAACCTTTAAACAATCTCGTTTAGATTTTTTTCTGATTTCTGATAATATTTTTCACTTTGTTAATGATGTTAAAATTGATAATAGTTACAGGTCTGATCATTCACCTGTGGTCTTTTCTTTCAAGATTAATGAATTTATAAAAGGCAGAGGCCTTTGGAAGTTTAATAATTCTCTTCTTCATGATACTGACTATGTTAAAGAGATAAAAAACCTCATAAATATAGTAAAAGAACAATATGCCGTTAAGATATATAGAGATGAAAATTTACAAAATATTGACAACTCTGAAATTGAATTTACTGTTGATGACCAGTTATTTTTAGAAACTCTACTCACACAAATACGTGGCAAAACTATTTCATATGCCTCTTATAAAAAAAAGGCGGGTATAAAAATTGAAAATGAAATTATTTCAAAATTAAAACAATTAGAAGAAAATGCTCTAACAGTAGAAAATCTGGAAGAGATTGATCAGAAAAAAGCAGAACTTAAAATGTATAGACAAAAGAAGGTTCAGGGACAATATGTTAGGTCAAGAAGTCAGTGGATTGAAGAAGGAGAAAAACCTACTAATTTTTTTTTAAATCTAGAGACTAGAAATTATATTAATAAGACTATTCAAAAACTTACTTTAGAAAATGGTGTTATAGTGGAGGAACAAAAATAAATCTTAAATCAGACAAAGGTGTTTTATGAAAAACTTTATAGAAAACAAGATTGTTTAAAAAAGGTTGATTTAACACGGGAATGTTGTTATGACGAGATACCAAAGCTAAGCGAGGATGAAAAGCAATTATTGGAGGGAAATATTAATTTTTCTGAATTAACTGCAGCATTAAAGAGGATGAAAAATAACAAAAGTCCTGGATCTGATGGTTACACTGCAGAATTTTTTAAATTTTTTTGGATTGATATTGGTAAATTTGTCCTTAGATCTATAAATTTTGGGTATGGGAAGGGCCAAATGTCTGTCACCCAGAGGCAGGGAGTGATTACATGTATTCCAAAAGATGGTAAACCAAAACAATTTCTTAAAAATTGGAGACCTATTACTTTACTTAATTCTACATATAAATTGGCATCAAGCTGTATAGCAGAGAGAATAAAATCTGTTTTGTCAAAATTAATAAGCTCGGATCAAACTGGTTTTGTTCCAGGTAGATATATAGGCGAAAATTGTCGATTGATATATGATATTCTACATTTTACTGAAGAAAATAATATTCCAGGAATTCTCCTGCTGATTGATTTTGAGAAGGCATTTGATTCCATATCTTGGTCATTTCTTTATGATACATTAAGATATTTTAATTTTGGTGAATCTGTTATATCCTGGGTTAAAACCTTCTATAACAATATAACAGCTGCGGTGACACAAAACTGCTGTCTGTCAGAATTCTTCACTATAGAGAGAGGCTGTAGACAGGGAGATCCTTTATCCCCTTATATTTTCTTGCTATGTGCAGAAATATTAGGCATTTTGGTAAGAAATAGTAAGGAGATAAAGGGTATTACTATAGATGATACAGAGTTTGTACTTTCTCAATATGCAGATGATACATCCTTGATATTAGATGGCTCGCCAGAATCGCTCGATGCATCTCTTCGTGTTCTCCAATTGTATGCTGAAATCTCGGGACTTAAGATAAATATAGAAAAAACAAGTGTTATTTGGATAGGTAGCAAAAAACATAGTCAGGATCAAATTTGTGTAAAGTGGGGATTGAAATGGGGCTCCAGTACATTTAAACTACTTGGAATTACTTTTTCAGTCGACCTAGATAGAATGATTAATTTAAATTATAGGCCAGTTTTAGATAATATAGACAACACTTTGAAAAAATGGTCAAAACAGTATCTCACCCCCTTTGGAAAGATTACCATTTTAAAAACTTTGGTCATAGCTAAATTAAATCATCTGTTTCTATCTATCCCTAGTCCAGATGAGAATATGTTACTTAATTTAACAAATAAAATGTATGCTTTTATCTGGGATAATAAACCAGATAAGGTCAAGCGAGATCTTTTATGTCAAGATTATTATAAGGGTGGTTTAAAAATGCTAAATTTAAAAGCATTTATACAGGGACTAAAACTTACATGGGAGAGACGTTTGTATAATTCGAATTCAAAGTGGGTGAGATTAGTCTCTATTGTGGAGCAAATAAATTTTATTGAAATAAGTTATATTGGGCCTATTAAAAGGTCATCAAATAAGTTTTGGCAAGAAGTTTTTGATGCTCGGAAAACCCTTAATCAAATTAGAAAACCAAGATGTATTGATGAAATTCTATCTTATTATATTCTTTATGGGAGGTAGAAAACTTTAAAATTGGTGGTTCAAGAGTCTACTATAAAAACTGGGCAAATGCGGGAATTTGGACAGTGCAAGATTTGTTAGATGACCAGGGCAAAGTTATGTCATTTCAAAATTTCCAACAATTATATCAATTTAGGCCAAATATTTTACATTATTATGGAATAGCACACTCGCTTAATGAGTGGTTAAACACGATAAATATTGAAGTAAACGAGAGAAAAATTCATGCAATAATACCTTTTAACATAAGTATCTTTTTTGAATCAAAAAAAGGTTCAAAAGACATGTACAACATATTGAATGAAAAATATATTACATTTGCTGCAAAGGAAAAATGGGAGAACCATCTTAATATGACTGGTATTAACTGGAAAAAAATACACACTTCGTGTACAAAATATAGTAAAAGCACTAAGCTTAGCTGGTTCCAATATAGAATTATCCATAGAATTTTGGGAACTAATTCACTACTTTACAAGATGAAAATAAATAGTAACAACATGTGTACATTTTGTAAAGAAGGACCAGAGACCATAGAACATTTATTTTGGAGCTGTCCGATGGTCGCCAGTCTCTGGCATGCACTAAACATTTGGATTTTTGAAATGACAAATATTGAACTGCCTTTGAATATTATGATTATTTTATTTGGTATCTTAGAAAATGTTAAATTGAATTTTGTTAAAAATAAGATTATTCTTTTTTCAAAATACTACATCTACCGAACAAAACTACAAGAAATTTTGCCAAATTTAAATGCTTTAAAAAACTATTTAAAGGAACACTTGAATTTAGTAAAATACATTTCATTTAAAAACCTCTCTGTAGAGGAATATAACAAATACTGGAGTCCCTGGGCCCCTATCATAGAATAAATAATAAATGTTAAAATTTGATTGAAACACCACTTATGCATATCGCAAGAACAAGTAAGACTTCAATGTTATAAGATATTCATTTATTTTCAAGCTACTATTGCACCACCATATATATTCAATTGTTGTTTTATTATATAATACTTCTTTTGTGTTAAAATGCCATTCTGTACACCTTTGTTCATACATGTTGTGCTAGTCTATTTGTTACAATAAAGAAAATTCATTATAAAAAAAAAAAAAGATCTAGGTAAAATACCTGCACATGCAAGACACATCGTTACACTCTTATAATGATCATATAAGGGATGACATCGTATTTGTTGCTGACCTAAGACACTTAGAAATCGACGTTTATTAATATTTGATGGAATTAGATAATAGCGATAAATCATTTAATAGTGCATATTATGAGCAATTGTTTTAGCAAATTGATGAATCTTTCACCAACATGATCCCCTTTTACACCGAACTATTAGCACTTTATATGCGTAATTCTTAATAAGAAAACCAAACATTCTTAATGGAAATGAAATATGTGTATGTTTATTCAACTGCATACCAAATATATTTGATCTACCATCAGTGGTTCCCCACAAACCAACATTATCACCAACTCATACATATAAAGTAGACAGATGTTTCAATGTTCATACCATGACTGAGGCCCGACACTGAGGGGGCAGAACCAAATAATCACCATGGAAACGAGTTGTGTCAATGATAATATAACACCCTTACAATTAACATTGAGCGGTTCTTCAGCAACTAGAATTTATACATTGCTGACGACGCCAACGCCTACATTTGTCTGGCGTTTTAACTCCGTCAATGCGAGACAAAATGAAAGTTCCTCATCAAATTCCAAAATCAGAATCGCAAACACATCAAACAACTGTTTCATTCCGGACTTGCATCGGACATTTCTAAAAGTATTTACAACTTCTTCTTTTGGTGTTTTTACAGGACAGTTTAAAGTTAGTTGATGTTCAATGGTTGTCGTTTGTGGATGTGATTCATTTGTTTCTCGTTTCTTGTTTTGTATATAGATTAGACCGTTGGTTTTCACGTTTGATTGGTTTTACACGTGTAATTTTAGGGCCTTATATCTTGATGTTCGGTTTGAGCCAGGCTCCGGGTTGAAGACCGTTCTTTGACCTTTAATGATTTACTTTTACAAATTGACTCATTGACATTCATACCACATCAACTAATATCTGGTTGAAGTGTTAATAAACTAGTATGCAAGTTTAACCTTGCTGTATATTTCGTGTCGGGGAAACTGTGTTTTAGTGGTAGTTTTTGTTTGGATTTTTTTTTTCAATGAATTGTTTGTATGCCAAATGTTTTCTCAGTTGAAATTTTTTAACCTGCATTTATAACTTTAAATGAGGTATATTACTCAATTTATTTCACTTGACTTGGCGGGGTTTAACCAGTTCGCTCATAATAAACGAGTCCATCTACAGATAGGTATTTAAGAATAAACTCATCAATGAAGTGTCCAGTCCTTATTTTGTAAATTCCTTTGATGACACTGATAGGTGATTAGAAAATCAGTTATAATTATAACGGCAATCATCCTTATCACACACATCTTCAAATAGACTGTCCTTATGCAAATTAAAACGTAAGCTCCGCCCGATCAGTTGAAATAACATTGGTAATACATGTGTTTTGCTCTTCATGAATGCTGTATATATCCTCGTCTATTTGACAAGAGTTTCATAGGCCACACTAATTAATCTCCTTCTTTTCATATTTAGGTTGTATGAATATCAAGTCTTTTCAACAAGTTTGGTTTAGTAAGAACAGCATACTTCACATCTCAAATTGTATGGATGCATTTTTAAATGACATTACACATAAACTATACCAGTAAACATAGTACGAGGAGCTGTATGTGCAATTTGATACAGGTTTAACCCCGTCACATTATGTATGTGCCTGTTCAGAGCACAAACCCTGCAGTTCAGTGATTGTTGTTGGTCTATGTCTGTCATACTTTGTTGAATGTTTTTTCATGTTGGGGTCTCTTACTTCTTTTTCTTCTTTCAGTAACTTCCTCTTGTGGTTAGGAGCACATCAATTTCTTGATTGTACACAATGGGCTTGTATTACACGGACTTATACAGCTAAAATCACTTTGTTATTTTACAGTATAAAAAGCAATTGCATATATTAAAAGACGATGAGCTTATTTTACACGGACGATATTAAAAGTTATTCACTTTGATGCTTTGTTAAAAATAGTCTAAAATCTAAAATGACACTGATTCACTTTATGATATTAGTAAAACCGTGGTCTGACACTATTGTCTCTTACATGTGTCTTATATCAAACTTTACTGCATGGTAACTTTTTCATCGTAAAAGTCATAGGTTGCTTATAATTGCTTACATCCACCTCATTTGAACTCAAGTGTGGACAGTTGTCTCATTGGCAATCATACCACATCTCCCTAATTTTTTATGTAAGAATAGTCAGGCGTTGGTAAACTGGAGTTCAAATTAACATCCATAACAATCCTCTCCAATATGACGGGACAAAGAAACAAATAAAAGTTAATTGTTAATTTACTATGTAGATTGTTGTTATTGTCATAAATAACGCATTTATCATAACATTATTAGTTTACATTCAGGTGAATGTCATCTTATTTGTAAACAAACAAATAAATAAAAATAAAAATGATATCATTTATTGGTCATTCATTTGAACACAATAATCAAGTAGGTGTATGTACATGATTTGGTAAGAATAATACTAACTTTCTTGTCTGTCAACATGAGCCATAAGTTTTACACAAAATAATTATATTTAAGCTCTGTTGAGCGTGTACCTGAAAACAAACATGGATGAACATTTTCAAAATGGTGGTCAAGAAATAAAACCAATAAAGCTCTATCCAATACACAACTTTATCTAATCTTAACAATGTATTACAAATAGAAGGAAGGTTGTAAGAGCTAAATGCCCAAATTCATTTTTTTTGTGCATTCTCAGTATACGAATCTTTTGAAATAAATAGATGGATTGTTGTTTGTAAGTTAATGCCTAATGGCCATTATTTGATGCTAAATGTAAACTTCAATGTTTGGGGATAATATATTTACTCCTTTTTGAGAATGTGAAGCTATTTATATATATATATAAAACATAGTTCTGTCTTAGTGTAGAATAATGAATGATAAACTTGATGAAATTAGTTGTCATTGACATTGTATGTTAAAGTCATAAGAAACGAGTGACCGGTGAAAAATTATGTTCTTCCAATTCTTGAACCAATGCATACACACATCATAAACTTAGTCTTCTGTGCACGAATTTATCATTTTTTTCGTGTAAATTTCGTATGATCGTCAATTTTTTTTTCAATCGGTCAGTGTTGTTGTGAAAATATGGCAGGTAATTAAAGTTCGTGTTTTGAAGCCGAAGTTTAACGATGGTCACCTGTTTGTCAACAATCGACAAAAAATAAACAAAAAAGCATGGAAAGAGAGCACGTGTTTAACAGGTGTATTCAGATAATAGTTTATTTTAAGGACATCCATGCGTATTGTGATCACCGGAGTTTTACGAGATGGGTTACACTGAGGTCACTTTGCATACGGAAAATGTGTCGGGGGAATTGGTTGCTGGAAGCAAGCAATTAAAATAAAGTAAACTTCTTCTAAATATGAATAAATTAAAGAATTTTCTTCAGAAAAAAGTATATGTACATAAGTTTTATAATGAAAACTATCCATTGAGTTATAAAAAACATATGCATTATTTTTTTTGATTTGAGGTTTCTTATGACTTTAAAGTTTGAACAATAGACAACTTTCGAGTTCGATGCATTTTCGTCAAAAGCTTTGGTTTTAGTGAACTTCATTTGTGTGTTAAGGGGCGTCGTCACTTCCATTCCAATGTTGAGCGAGTGGTTGGAAATATATAATTCCATATTGTACGAATTATTCCGCAAATTGAATTCTCAAAATTGACAATCAGCATTGCTGTCATTAGGGAATTGTCATTAAGTACCTACTGAACAACCATTATTTCTAGTTTATCCTGTACAATGACGATCACTAAGATGCTTTATGAACGTAAATAGTGCAGGGATACAGGTGACCCCCTCTATCTGGAAAATGACGTCATAAAGGATCATATAATTGACAAGTTTTTTCCGGTGACAGATGAACTCGAAAGTGGTATATTGGTGTTTGCTTTATGGGGCATCAACCCAAAGAGTTTATATAATGATGACATAGCAGATGATATAAATAAAGGTCAATGTTGACGGACATTAAGATGAGTTAAGTTTTAATTCCTACCAAATCATGATTATGATTGTCTGATTTTTATCTCCACGTCCCCTGTGATTTCAAACTAATAAGTGTATCCCCAACCCTTAAAAATTGTCTATAATCAATAAAATCATAAATCTACAATCACTAGTCTGATAAATTAATGTTTACTGTCTGTCCACCAGTGATAAGAAACAAAATCAAAATGAGTGAATAATAAAATAGCATGGACTAAACATAACAAAAAACTTAATTAAAAAAAATCTTTAACTACAGTAATCATTTCATTTATTTTAAGATCACAATGAAAAAAAGATTAATAATGATTATTGTATCAATCAAATATTTTTTTTAAATTGAAGTTTAAGATAAAACCATTTACTTATAAACTATATTCACATAACCCACGTATTAGTCAGTCACAGATTGTTACACAAATTAAGCAAATTCTTAATTTACTTGTTTTCTGGTGGGGGTCTTCATCAGTACATTTTGATTATTCTTTATTTTGATTGAATTAAAGGGCTTTCATCAAGATTCACTATTTCTATATTTATACACAGTACATTAAATTATAATTTAGAAATAGTCATTTTGCATGATGAGGAAATATAAAGGAACTACATTTTTTTTATTAGAAATAATCTTTTTTTTTCAGGTATTTTCCTTGTATTGCTTTTTTAGTGATATATGGGAAAATGTGTAGCCTCTAAAAGAAGGCTAGACAGAATTATGAAAAATTGTCTAATTTTTTCCCTATATACATGTACATGTATGATGCATTGATGTAAGAACCGTAACCTCATTACTAAGAACACAATGAATTGTATGACATGTGTATAATGTAACAATGGTAACAGATAGTCAATAAAATGTAACAAGAATAAGTAAAGCTTTTTAAAACTTTACAGCATGTAAAATTATACCATTTACTCTGGATGAGTTCATCTTGCACATACAAGAGTTTTTTTTCTCTCAGACAGGAAGAAAAAATCTCCAGTCAACTTGACACCTAAATTTATAATGATTTTTTTAAGGTCAAAACTTCAAAAATAATTCCAAACATCCAGAATGAATAGTGAATTTTTACAAGTTTTATTAAAACTTTATAAGTCAATAAAACAAAATTTTGATATGCCATAATACAATATATTTGTCTGTTTTTGAAACAAAATCTGAAGAATTAAAAACCCATCAGATGGGTTTTGGTGATTTTTTGATACATGTATATGTATTTCTCCTCTTTAAAAAAAATCATTGTTTTGTAGAATAAATTAAAATTATTATTCAGTTATAACCGAAAAGTTAATAAATACTGGTAATATTTTACACATCCAGAATAAATACTTTAAGTAATGTGTTATATTTTTTACTGTCTCACAGTAAAACAATTAGTTTTTCATTGCTTCAAATAAAATTCCATAATTGTACAATAAATATAAGGCACACAATTTAATAATACAAAAATCATTTATATACATTTCAATTAAATCAAATCAATTATTCTACATAATGACTTAAATTCTATAACATTACATGAAGATGGATATGGTTTTAACCTTTCACCTCTAATCTATAAGCCACATGACTAATTGGTGTTATCTGATTGGTGAGATTAAATATTCATACACTATCACATGAATATGTAAACTGGTCCTGTATACAATTTTCTTTTTGTACAGTACACTCAAGATGATGACATTAAAATTTAGCCATGCTTGTGTTTATGGACTTCCTGTAAAACAAGGTGTTTTGTACTGATTTCGGGTGAAAACTGATAAATTACATCATTAACATACAAAATACATATATACAGTGAAACCTCTCTAAACGGAATCTTACATCAAAGGAAAACCTGGCTAAACCAAATATGTTTGTATGCCCACTCATAACAAAGTGTATGCCCTGTGAACCTAAAGAAACGGGACATCTGTAAAAACAGAATAAAATATTAAGTCCATAAACAAGTTCCTTTTAAACAGGTTTCACTGTACATAGATATTTTAGTACAAATCAGTCACAATCAGTATTATTCACTGTGAAAAGCAAAGAGCAATGTTTGATCAATCATCTTGTGTGTATTGTACTATAAGAGGGTTGTCATAATAGCCAATGATTCCAAAACATAAAAACTTAAAGACAAATATTTCAAAGAAACTGTTACATGGTTTAAATGATAATATGAATGATGTGATTATACAATGATAAAATTGTGCATAATTACAGAGGTGACATCACAGATATAGCATTCAGACACACTGCTACTGTACAAGTATAAAATACAAATATAAAGCAGTTTTACTTTACCGGTATCAAACACCTTCATCAAACAAGTCATACTTTTGGTTTTGTGTTGATTACTTCCCTTTATAGATTTTAATTATCTCCCCTTGATAGAAGAGTACTTTGTGATGTACATACTTTTTAAACAAATTGATTATAAAGGGAAATAACTTTTGATGCTAAAACCTTAAATTCTTTATCAGTTAATCCCATTACTTATAAAAGAAACTTCTCTGTAAGGCGCTACTTATATTAAAGAAATTTGTGCTTACCTTTTGGGAAATAAAGAGCAAGATAACTCTCTTTGTGGGTAGTTACCTTCCTTTACATCATCACAAGATTCATTCTTTAAATGATAGCAATATACGACGAACAAATTTTCAAATTTTGCGGTCGTATAAAAAGGGCTTTAAAATATCTTTTAACAAATAAAAGTTGAAAACAATTATAAAGAGCAGTAACAAATACAAAACAAAAATATGAACCAATTACAACAATAGAGTCAAACAGTACATACATATATATGTGATACACAAATCACTTTAATTTACAAATAAATGAAAACATTGTTGAAGTAGACTTTATACAAAGTTTTACATGGTCCCCACAAATGTGGACTCAAGAATTAGTGTGAAATAAAAGATCTTTTCATTTAAAGTTGTTCAGATTTTAAAACCAAAAAATAAATACACTTTCTATTGTTTTTAGTGTAATATTTTGCATAAAAATCACTGTGGCATCTTATATTGAATTGGTATAAATGTTGGATGTCTAATAACCCAAAAATACAAACCTCTAAGGCCATCAAATTGCATAGTGATTTTTTTTTGTGAATCAAAATTAAAAATAAAGTAATTGCAAAGGTTAATTCAGTGGCTGATCCAGGGGGGAGGGTTCCAGGGGTTGGAACCCCCCTTTTTTTTGACAATGTATTCGAATAGTGACATAGTTGGAACCCCCCCCCCCTTTTTCAAATGGCTGGATCCACCACTGTAATTCATGGTTTTATCTAAATCAACAATAAGAAAAGTGAATGTTTCCTTTTCAAGACATTTGTTTTGGTCCCATTCAACATGGTTTAAGGTCAGCAGTAATTCAAAAAGTCTAACAAACTTGCAAATATTAAATAAAAGTTGTCCAATACAGCTAAATTAGACAACTTACTGCATTACAAGCTACTTAAAATATAAAGACTTTTATTATTACTGTTTTAAAATGTAACAATAAATATGATATGATGATATTTTATGCTTATTTTAAGAAAAATTCACAAACATAATTCCTTAGTAAAGATTTGCCTAAGGATCTTTTGCCTTTTTATTAATCATAGTCTCCATTTCAATTCCCAGAATCTAAGATTATCTTTTACACTCACTATTATGATTGATTGATTGATTATTGATTGCTTAAGGTCTTTATTTATATATTTAAAAACTTACACATGATTGTTACCTATACATAGTATAAAACTTTTCTTCAATTTTTAATTGGAGTTATCTCCCATTGTTCAAAATTAAAAAAATTTGGTGATGTTTTTTTTTGGTGGAAATTGCAGAATCAATCTGAACTATAGCCTAACTACAAGTTTAAACATATTAAATATGATCAAATAATGCTGTAGTTCCATGCTCATGTCAGGATCTATCTTAGAGTTAAATAAATTGACTAGAACAATAGACGAAAAACATATTAGAACTTGAAAAGAATAACAAAGAGGAACTAAATAAGAAAGCATTGTACATAATTATCTATATTTTTTTCTTAATTAAATTTACAAACGATTTAAGCATACATGCTTACTTTCATCATACAACCAATATTTTCATATATATATATATATATACATTTTAATCATAAGCACTATGGTACCAAAATTTGAGAACTATTGTCAGTTTTTAATTTTCCTTAAAGCTACAGGACAATTACAAATATGCTATTGTTATTTTGTAATTATAGAGAACAAAGCACTACAAAAAAATATTTAAAAAATAATCTAATTCGATTCCACTTTTTTATTTCAAATTTTTGTAATTACCCAGAATGCATTTGAATCTGAAATTTTGCCACATAACAATATTATTTGTCTTGCAGATTGTCTTTTTTATTCTATTAAGCAAAGATTGTGAATTTTGATATGTCATTTTTCATCACTGATTTCTTTTTTTCAATCTTAAAATATTTAATAGTTTGGTGTATACCAGAATAAATAAATTTGGTGTGTTTACTGTCTTCTGATTGGTTAAAATTATTAGTTTTATTTTCAATGTTGTCAATTTTGATGGCGACACGCCCACTCTGACGTTGTGTATTCATACGCCAACATGTGTGTACGTTGTTATTGTTAATATAAAAAGTTCTTTGAGCCTTATTTTTGATAGAAATTTATTTATAATGAATGGCAATAATTTATTTTGATTTTATTGAACCATAAAACTAATTTTTGACTCTTCACATTTTACATAATCCGCTTTGCGGATTATTCAATGTAAAGAGTCAAAAATTAGTTTTATGATTCAATAAATTCAAAATAAATAATAGCCATTCATTAATTGTTGATTATCAAATTCACCAAATGAACTGTAAAATATTATTCACTGATACTATATAATTTTGATTGAAAAAGAAAAAATCGCCCATCCTTAAATTTGTTGTGAAATGAGTTATTTCCCCTTACATCTGACTTCAAAGGTTAAAAAACAATTTAAGACTGTGATAACTATCAGTTACACATTTTTCTTGAATGACTTTTATAGTCTGTTTCATATTCATGATATTTTATTTTTGTAGGTCCTTTTATTTTTCTTTCTCAGCTAAAAATATATATATGAGCAGATTATAATTTTGTATCATCAATGAAAACATTAAATTATTTATGCCATTTCAATAGAATTGATAATGAATGTTGCCTAACTTTACTGATGCAAAAAATTAAAACTTCAATGCAATGTGGTAATTGATAAAAACGATTGTGAAAGTATGCACTTAGTCACGTTATAGTCATCAATAAAAACGTTGCATTAATTTCTTGGTCTAAAAAGCTAAGGATTGACTAAAAGGAGGAATAACTCTACCGATTTAAAACTGATTAATAACATACAAAATGGAAACAATTATAACCAATGTAACTTAAAGGCCAGTTCAGACTGACCTGGTTGCACTAAACTTTTTTCAGTGTTTAAATGTCCCCTTATCCATAAAATTCAATGCTATTCTCTATTGGGTTGTCACATAATGTTATCATAACCAAATCATTTAAAGCACTGTATATTATTGATTGCTTGAATAATTATCTTTTCCTGGTTGATTGTCTTCATAGTGTTTTCCACACTGAATTCTATCCATATGGAATGCTACGCAATGAAAAATAAAACAGTCATGGTTAAATCTAATGTAATAATCCAATCATGAAATAAGGCAATCACTTTTCTGATTAATCACAATCAGGATTGTACTGCAAGAATGTATGTATGTAACATTTGTTACGTTCGCATAGCCATGCACTGTATTGTATGTATCCAGCCGAACCCTGATGGCATGTCGTGCCACACGAAATTCTCCCGTGTACGATTCAGTAAAACACGATTTTCATTGTGAAAGTCACATGATGCATTACTAACCTGGAAAGAGAAAACAAAATTATAATACATTTTCTTTTAATATTAAATAATAATATAGTTCATGATGGTCAACATATTTGGCTTCATATTTAAGGTTTGCTGTGCTGCTATACCGTATAGGTTTTGCTATTTTCTGAAAGGCCAAATGTTGACCTATACATGTTAGATAGTTGTTTTCAACTATGTAATTTGGACTTGGGTGGATAGCACTAGTTGTCTCATAGACAGTCATGTTCCACATCTTTTCTATTCCTGTTATATTGATAATTATAAAATAATATAGAATTTACCAGAAATTTAAAAAAAACGCAAGAAAATAACATACAAATTGATTCACTCTGCAATCTCAATTAAGTTTCTATCTTTTATTATTCAATCCTATGATTGTGAGAGAATTATCTTACAAAAACAAACTTTGACTGAATAATTGACAGAATTTTGACTTCCAGCCGTTTTACTACTGTTCATTCAATAATATTGATCTGCAGATCTCAGCAAGATTTCCCAATTGCCTCAATTATTTCTTTTCAATTTCATACAGAACTTTACAGAACATGTAGAGAACCAAATCCTCCGTAGGGAAAACAAGAGTCCATCAATTGAAAGTTTCCGAGCCGAGTTTTGATTGTCATTTCAATTACGATTGTTGATTTCATTTATCGTTTCTCTGGGAATAAAGAAACTTGATAGTGTCTGATATAAATGAAAGGTTTGAAAGGATTGGTATTGTGTGGGATTACAAAGGAAACTGCTTTTGGATTTGTATTGACTAAACCATCATGATCGTATTATTTACTAGCACGGCTAGTGCATCTGTGGAGCAAGATACTGAAAGAGACTAAGTCTGAAAACTGATGTTCAGTGCAACATGGTTATAGTTTGTTGATGTGGTTCATAAATGTTTCTCATTTCTTGTTTTTTTATATAGATTAGACCGTTGGTTTACCCTTATGAATGGTTTTATACTACTCATTTTTAGCGATCTTCATAGCTTGCTGTTTGTTGTGAGCCAAAACTTTCTTTTTATGTATATAAATGTATGGTTCTTGAAGTACATGTCAAAACAGAGAGTGAGTTTCCTGCCTACATTTTCATCAAAGGGAGATAATCTTGAGATAAGATTAAGCTGACAAACTAAATCCATGAGTTCAAACATTGACAAAATCTCCATATTCAACAAGGCAACATCAAATATGAAAAACAAAATCACAGGGAAAAATATACCAAAGCAAAATTGAAGGAAATTGCAATAAACCAAAGCAGAGCATTGAAATGATTTCAGAGTTCATATTTTCATAGAAAGTTCTTGCAGGTTCAAAAATTATGCAGTTCTTAGGATGTTTGTTTTATAAGTTTTAAAAGATAAATGTATGTATTTACAATATAGTAATGTTTGCAACATATAAATCTAACTAGAATCTAGACCAGTCCTGTGTAGTTTTTGTTATTTTGTTTTCTGTTGATTTGCTGTCCAATTTTTTTTTAATAAAATATCATTTATTTATTAAATGAGTTGTCCCCCTTTGTATCTTACTTACAATAGCTGCCCATAGAGTTCTTTTGACTTCTATAGATCTCATCATTTGTCTACATAATTCTGCTAACTCATCAAAACCTTTAGTTTCTGTACATTTTGTGTCTATGCCTTCATATAACCCATAGGCCATGCGCAAATTATTCACTCTGAAAAATACAAAAATAATTCATCATTTAAAATAATTCAATTATTGAAGAAAAAAAAATACATAATTAATAGGACAATGAAAAATTATACACTGAAAAATATAAAAAAATATGTATAACCCATAGGCCATGGGCAAATTATTCACTCTAAAAAATACATTTTTTTTTTTTTTATAAAACTGGCTAACTTTAAGAAAATATTTCATCTCTTAAACAATTCAGCCATCTAAAATACAAAAACAAAACATATATATAATTAATGGGTTACAGAAAAATTATTTACTCTGAAAATTACAAAAAGAGTTCATCCTTAAAAAGAATCAATCATCATAGAAAAATATGTATATAGGTCATGGAAACATAACTCACTCTGAAAAATACAAAAATAATTCATCATTTGAAAAAAATTAATTTATTGATGGATAAAAATACATAATTAATAGGACATGGAAAAATTATACACTGAAAATATAACCAGATGCTTCGCAGGGCGTAGTTTTATATGACCGCAGAGGTTGAACCCTGAACGGTTGGGGCAAGTATGGACACAACATTCAAGCTGGATTCAGCTCTAAATTTGGATTGTGATTAAATAGTTGACACAGCATAGGTTTCTGACACAGAATGAATGTGTTCTAATGAACTTAATTTTTTTGTTTTCTCTTAGAGCAATTCACTATGCTGTTCAATATTAATCCTCTCAAAAAAATGTTTGAAGAAATTTTCTTTTTATTTATGAAATTTCAAATGAGAAAAATTGAACCCAATTTTTTAATCACATCCCCCTTTCCCTTATTCCAAAACTAATCTCAATTAAAATATTCTAATGGAGTTTGCAACAATAACTACTCGTTTAAATACATCATAAAACATTAAGATGTTAAAAAACTGCTTGTTATCACTGAATGGTAAAGATTATTTAAATTTATCAGTTGGTAGTAAAAAGTGAATATACATTGTATATTGTATATAACAAAGATTTAAGTTGATTCTGGACAAAGAAAGATAACTCCAATTAAAAAAAAATCTTGCAATAAGATATTTCTTGCTTACTATTTTGGACAAAGAAAGATAACTCTAATTAAAAAAAAAATTGCTATTTCACAATATTGTGAAATTAGATATTTCTTGCCATTGCACAATACTGTGCAATTGAAAAGACTTGCTATTGCACAATACTTAATATAATAATTTTAGATCCTGATTTGGACCAACTTGAAAACTGGGCCCATAATAAAAAATCTAAGTACATGTTTAGATTCAGCATATCAAAGAGGCCCAAGAATTTAATTTTTGGTAAAATCAAACTTAGTTTAATTTTGGACCCTTTGGACCTTAAATGATGTAGGCCAATTTGAAAACGGGACCAAAAATGCAGAATCTACATACACAGTTAGATTTGGCATATCAAAGAACCTCATTTATTCAATTTTTGATGAAATCAAAAATGTTTAATTTTGGACCCAGATTTGGACCAACTTGAAAACTGGGCCAATAATCAAGAATCTAAGTACATTTTTAGATTCAACATATCAAAGAACCCAACCGATTCATTTTTTGTCAAAATCAAACTAAGTTTAATTTTGGACCCTTTGGACCTTAATGTAGACCAATTTGAAAACATGACCAAAAGTTAAGAATCTACATACACAGTTAGATTCGGCATATCAAAGAACCCCAATTATTCAATTTTGATGAAATCAAACAAAGTTTAATTTTGGACCCTTTGGGCCCCTTTTTCCTAAACTGTTGGGACCAAAACTCCCAAAATCAATACCAACCTTCCTTTTATGGTCATTAACCTTGTGTTTAAATTTCATAGATTTCTATTTACTTATACTAACGTTATGGTGCGAAAACCAAGAAAAATGCTTATTTGGGTCCCTTTTTGTCCCCTTATTCCTAAACTGTTGGGACCTAAACTCCCAAAATCAATACCAATCTATTTTTAGTGGTCATAAACATTATGTTTAAATTTCATTGATTTCTATTTACTTAAACTAAAGTTATTGTGCGAAAACCAAGAAAATGCTTATTTGGGCCCTTTTTGGCCCTTAATTCCTAAAATGTTGGGACCAAAACTCCCAAAATCAATACCAACCTTCCTTTTATGGTCATAAACCTTGTGTTAAAATTTCATAGATTTCTATTCACTTTTATTAAAGTTAGAGTGCGAAAACTAAAAGTATTCGGACGACGACGACGACGACGCAGACAATGACGCAGACAACAACGCCAACGTGATAGCAATATACGACGAAATTTTTTTCAAAATTTGCGGTCGTATAAAAAATATTTATATAATTCATCAGACTAATGTACACATTAAGAAAATAATTCATCATTTAAAAAATAATCATCTATCGAAAAATACAAAAATAAAACTTAATTTATAGGTCACAGAAAAATTATTCACTCTAAAACATACAACAACAAAATACTTTTCATAACACTGACAAAAGGAGCCCAATCCATCACATTTAAATAGATCAAATATCTAAATGTAGGAAAAAAACACATAAAAGAGGACAGTTGAGGCCATGTTCATTATTCACTCTAAAAAAATACAATACAAAATATTATTTAAAAGATACCAATAGATTTATATACATCATCCATAAACCTGTATTCATCTATCAAAAATTTAAAACCTGTATTCATCTATCAAAAATTTAAAACCTGTATTCATCTATCAAAAATTTAAAAAGAAAAGTTTGATAAAACATTATAAGGCCCATGTCTGAATAATTCAACCTGAAACAATATCATTCATATTATGTAGGCATAATTATGAACATAATCTATTAACCGTATGATCATCTTATTCATCTATCAAATATATAAATGATTTTACCCTCATGCATCATAAGTCCATATTAAAAACTAATTTCTTCAATAAAATGGGTGAATCCAGCCATTTTTAGAAGGGAGTTCCAACCCGGTATAAAGTGAAGGGGGCCCAAGATGTCACCCATTCAAAAGCATTGATCTTCAAAAAAAAAGAAGGGGGTCTACAAACACTTCTCTTCTACTTCTCTCATATTTGAAATGAAATTTTAAAGTCACAAACAAAATATATATATATATATACATGCAATAACAAGGAAATAATGAGGGAATAAAACATGATTAAAACATATGACATTTCCTTAAAATATCTAGAGACTCTTGGTTCTAAAAAAATAAGATTTAACTCCAATGATATAAGACCTAAGCTTTGTCCTCTGGGGATATCATTCATAGTAAGCAAGGCATCATTAATAGCTTACTGTCAGTTCTATGATAAATATAGAGATCTGATGATTATTGTCTGTTACAGCCAGAGAAAATAAAACATCAGAGAGAATGAATTGTACATTAGGGATTTATATGTGTTTTCTCACGTAAATAAGCTTTGTAGTTATGTAATGTATTATTTTAACAGAGTTTTAGATCTGTTGTTTAATGGTGTATGCATATATTCATAATCCATAACTAAAATAATGTGACAAAAATTCTGTAAAATTGATGTAACATGCATGAGGGTCTTCATGGGGGGTCTTTCACTTCTTTAAATATTTGTTAATTCTATATACCACTTTTCTTTAATCTTAATTATTTTGCCAATTAATTTAATTTTTTTTTACATTTTTTTCAGCAGTCTCATATTCATACTCTTTTCTTGATTTTTTCCCTTTTTTCTCTTTTCTTTATTCTGTCTTGTTTTCTGAACATTTTACCCCTAACTCTCTATTCCTTAAACCCCATTCAGACCATCATGTATGTAACCTTCAAACATACAGCATTAATGAGACATAAATAAGCAGCAGCAACAAAGATACAAGATTCACAAAATGTTTTATCATAAAAGAAGTCCTTGAAAGTCATATATCTTAACAAAAAATTAATAGAGATCAGCATCAACAATATACAAGAGGTTTATGAAATATGTATAGGCTATTTCATGCAAGCTACTGAAATTTTGTCTTGTAATCAACAGTACAGTGAGACGTTGTCTCCCCTTTTTTACATTTGAAATCAACTCCAAAATGAAAATTCTGAAACTTTAAATATAAAGGATTTTTTTGCCAGCATTTAAATTTTCACATTTCTTGGAGATTTCATTAAAATCACCTGTCTGGTGGTTAAAACAGAAGTGTCTTAATGTTTTGATGGATATACCTTCCATTATTGTGTAAGACAATTTTGAAAAGAAAAATGCATTAAAATCAAATAGGTTATCTATGTATTATGCTAGTGTAGAAATTTTCCTCTCAAATCAGTGAAACAATTATGAAGTTGTTGACACATGTGAACCCCCTCCCCCCCCACACTTTTGTTTCCCTTCATTTCTATTTCAAGTTGAAAAACTCTACGAAAAGAAAATATATGCGTTTCAATTGCATGATGGTTCCTTTAATGTCCAGTGGAACATATTTCATGTGTGTCTTTAGGATAATCATTTTTTTCTTAAACATAAATTGCACATGTAATCTCATATAGCACTAGACCAAATAGAATGATACTTCCTGTATGACATGTCAACAGACAGACAGACTGGTATGTTTTAATAAAGCTTAATACCTCAATTCGAAAACAAAGATAATAAAAAGTACCTATAACCTGGTTCAATCATGAAAGCAAACAATTGTACTTCTAATGGAAAACAATTACGAAAATTCATGAATATTTTACAACTACATGGCATTCCATTATACAATAACATTAATGGAAAAATGTCATAAATACAATGTTTACAACATTAACAGACTTGCAAAAGATGGTTATTTAACTATTTATGGCCTAAAAGAGACATTAGGGATTTCCATAATTTTACAAATTATGTTTTGGTTGGAAAACAATAATGGATCTCAGTGTTCTATCAAACCATGGCACAACTTTGGAAACAGTAAAAACTAATGCACGGTCATAATCAATGATAATGGAATGAATGGTAATATATGACATTATATTTTGGTTGGAAGACAATAATAGGTCTCTGTCTTATATCAAACTATGGCATAACTTAGGAAACGGTAAAATCTAATGGTAATAATGGATGTTTAGATGACATTTAATAATGGTCACAATGGCATGAATGGTAAAATAAGATATTTGATAATGTCAGAGTATCATATAGACAACAATTAAAACAAAAACAGAATGACAATGTTTTGTGTCATTGAAAACTGTTACCCAAATTTACTGGCACAAACAGTAAAATGGGATATATTTAATATGTCGGAGTATCATATCTAAGACAACAATTTACAATAAAACAGAAAAGGAATATTTTGTGTCATTGAAAAACTGTTAACAAAATACAAATTCTGTAGATTTAGTTAATTGAGAATATCTGCCAAAGAATGCATCAAGTCATGGTGTTATATTAGAAAATTGTAAAGTAATATTGAAAAACAACATTAATGTGTCTGTAAAACTGTAAAATAATAATTATATATTAGCTCTTCCTGGAATAATCAATGAAAGCCTGCTTATATCATGTATATCATGTATATTAACAGAGAATCAAGTTACAGTTAGAACATTGCAAGATATTGGAAAGCTGTAATAGTACACTATGTTATATTGCATTGCATTGGAAACTGAAGATTCCAGGAAACACAGAGGTTACAAACATCATACCTTTTGACATTAGAAGTAATAAAGGCTAATTAAATTTCAATACTTTAACAGCCAAAAAATAATGTTCTAGGTGGCAATAATTTGTCAACTTGCCAATGCATAGTAAACCTGCATGGTATTCTAAATTACAAATCCTCTATATTTTAGTTTGCAGCATTAAAAAACAGAAAAAATGGTATTCTAAATTACAAATCCTCTATATTTTAGTTTGCAGCATTAAAAAACAGAAAAAATGGTATTCTAAATTACAAATCCTCTATATTTTAGTTTGCAGCATTAAAAAACAGAACCAGATGCTTCGCAGGGCGTAGCTTTATACGACCGCAGAGGTTGAACCCTGAACGGTTGGGGCAAGTATGGACACAGCATTCAAGCTGGATTCAGCTCTAAATTTGGATTGTGATTAAATAGTTGACACAGCATAGGTTTCTGACACAGAATGAATGTGTTCTAATGAACCTAAAAATTTTGTTTTCTCTAAGAGCAATTCACTATGCTGTTCAATATTAATCCTCTCAAAATAAATGTTTGAAGAAATTTTCTTTTTATTTATGAAATTTCAAATGAGAAAAATTGAACCGAATTTTTTAATCACATCCCCCTTTCCCTTATTCCAAAACTAATCTCAATTAAAATATTCTAATGGAGTTTGCAACAATAACTACTCATTTAAATACATCATAAAATAAACTGAATAAAATGTAAAAAAACTGCTTGTTATCACTGAATGGTAAAGATTATTTAAATGTATCAGTTGGTAGTAAAAAGTGAATATACATTGTATATTGTATATAACAAAGATTTAAGTTGATTCTGGACAAAGAAAGATAACTCCAATCAAAAAAAAATTTTGCAATAAGATATTTCTTGCTTACTATTTTGGACAAAGAAAGATAACTCTAATTGAAAAAAAATTTGCTATTTCACAATATTGTGAAATTAGATATTTCTTGCCATTGCACAATACTGTGCAATTGAAAAGACTTGCTATTCCACAATACCTAATATAATAATTTTAGATCCTGATTTGGACCAACTTGAAAACTGGGCCCATAATCAAAAATCTAAGTACATGTTTAGATTCAGCATATCAAAGAGGCCCAAGAATTTAATTTTTGTTAAAATCAAACTTAGTTTAATTTTGGACTCTTTGGACCTTAATGTAGGCCAATTTGAAAACGGGACCAAAAATGAAGAATCTACATACACAGTTAGATTTGGCATATCAAAGAACCCCATTTATTCAATTTTTGATGAAATCAAAAAAGTTTAATTTTGGACCCCGATTTGGGCCAACTTGAAAACTGGGCCAATAATAAAAAATCTAAGTTCATTTTTAGATTCAGCATATCAAAGAACCCCAAGGATTCAATTTTTGTTAAAATCAAACTAAGTTTAATTTTGGACCCTTTGGACCTTAATGTAGACCAATTTGAAAACGGGACCAAAAGTTAAGAATCTACATACACAGTTAGATTCGGCATATCAAAGAACCCCAATTATTCAATTTTGATGAAATCAAACAAAGTTTAATTTTGGACCCTTTGGGCCCCTTTTTCCTAAACTGTTGGGACCAAAACTCCCAAAATCAATACCAACTTTCCTTTTATGGTCATTAACCTTGTGTTTAAATTTCATAGATTTCTATTTACTTATACTAACGTTATGGTGCGAAAACCAAGAAAAATGCTTATCTGGGTCCCTTTTTGGCCCCTAATTCCTAAACTGTTGGGACCTAAACTCCCAAAATCAATACCAATCTTCCTTTTGTGGTCATAAACATTATGTTTAAATTTCATTGATTTCTATTTACTTAAACTAAAGTTATTGTGCGAAAACCCAGAATAATGCTTATTTTGGCCCTTTTTTGGCCCCTAATTCCTAAACTGTTAAAACCAAAACTCCCAAAATCAATCCCAACCTTTCTTTTGTGGTCATCAACCTTGTGTCAAAATTTCATAGATTTCTATTAACTTAAACTAAAGTTATAGTGCGAAAACCAAGAAAATGCTTATTTGGGCCCTTTTTGGCCCCTTATTCCTAAAATGTTGGGACCAAAACTCCCAAAATCAATACCAACCTTCCTTTTATGGTCATAAACCTTGTGTTAAAATTTCATAGATTTCTATTCACTTTTACTAAAGTTAGAGTGCGAAAACTAAAAGTATTCGGACGACGACGACGACGACGACGACGACGACGACGCCAACGTGATAGCAATATACGACGAAAATTTTTTCAAAATTTGCGGTCGTATAAAAAATGGTATTCTAAATTACAAATCCTCTATATTTTAGTTTGCAGTATTAAAAAACAGAAAAAATGGTATTCTAAATTACAAATCCTCTATATTTTAGTTTGCAGCATTAAAAAACAGAAAAAATGGTATTCTAAATTACAAATCCTCTATATTTTAGTTTGCAGCATTAAAAAACAGAAAAAATGGTATTCTAAATTACAAATCCTCTATATTTTAGTTTGCAGCATTAAAAAACAGAAAAAATGGTATTCTAAATTACAAATCCTCTATATTTTAGTTTGCAGCATTAAAAAACAGAAAAAATGGTATTCTAAATTACAAATCCTCTATATTTTAGTTTGCAGCATTAAAAAAACAGAAAAAATGGTATTCTAAATTACAAATCCTCTATATTTTAGTTTGCAGCATTAAAAAACAGAAAAAATGGTATTCTAAATTACAAATCCTCTATATTTTAGTTTGCAGCATTAAAAAACAGAAAAAATGGTATTCTAAATTACAAATCCTCTATATTTTAGTTTGCAGCATTAGAAAACAGAAAAAATGGTATTCTAAATTACAAATCCTCTATATTTTAGTTTGCAGCATTAAAAAACAGAAAAAAAGTTTTGAATATTATGAACACTAAGAATTTATACTAATATAAAATAAACAAAATAATTCAAAAAAAGTAATTTTGCCAGTTCTATTTGTCCCTTTTAGAGTTTAGACCACCATGTTTTGAGATCCCCTTATGATAGAAAGTAACACAGTGACTTTATTAAGTTGACGAAAGAATAGCTAGCAGTATTTCCTTTGTCTTTCAAATTTGTCAAGGTCTCTTTGGACAATTTTAACAATTTTATGCCCCCAATATTTTTTTCTTTCAATTTAAATGCATGAAAGTAATTAAAGCAAACATACATGTATGAACCCCTTATATAAATAAACCTGTGCATATATATGTATACTTACTTAGCTAGGAACATGCTTAGCAACCATGTCATAGTTTATCAACAATCTTATATCAGTCTACCTTTTATATACATAAATCTTGTAACTAGACATGTTTATGTTAAACAAACTACTGTAGCAAATTTCATCTACCATTTAATAATGATTTAATGATGAAACATTAGAAACTTAAAGGTCTGTTATATTGTGCTTTAATTTGTATAAGAAAGTTTAAACAACAACAAATGTAAGATAAGGGACAGACATTTAACATATAGTACTACAGAGAAACCTGCCTAATCCAACACCTACATGAATATTCCAACATGCTGCTGAATCCAACATCTTTTTCTGGTCCCCCAGTGTGTCGGATTTCACAGCTTACACTGTATATATATATCTAGTACAGAAGTTTTGCTTCATAATACTTCCATTACATTAAAGCATTTTATTTTCATGGGGTTTTGATAATTTCAATTGCAGTCTTTGTTGGCTCGATCTGATAATTTTCATTTTCTGCATGTTAACCTGTTACTAATATTTTTCTTAAAAACACCAAAAAATTACATGGAGATATTTTTCAAGATTAATATCGTAATCATAAAATTAATTTTTTTTGTTTAAAAGCAGAAATAAATCCCTGATGACATTTATCCACTTTATAGCAGTCAGTTTGACACCTTCATAATCAAATCATGAGTGCTCAATTTTCTATAATTTCACTTTAAGTATATATTTGCAGTACAAATAGGTTCTGTAATTCAATTTTAACATAATTATGATATAATTTTCATTGGCATTGGAAGACACTTAAATAGTAAACTGAATAAATATAAAATTAAGCAGATGTGGTATGATTGCCATTATTACAAAACTCTCCACAAGAGACTAAATGACACAGAAATTAACAACTGTAGGTCACCATACAATACCATGAGGCCTTCAACAATGACCTTAGCCCATACAGCATAGTCAGCTCTGAATCCATTTGTACTGGTAAAATTTAACCGAAATAATGAGTTAAAGTGTTATTTCTTAATCTTGCATAACTTATTCTCTTTGTACTGTTATATATCATATATGCAATTTTTATCTATCTTGAAAGGGTCTAGGTAATGAGGCAGTGAAGAATGTCATTGATATGAGTATGTACATGCCTTGATACTAATGGGTTAATTATTGCCTTCAACAATGATCAATGCCCTTAATTACTGCACGTAAGTCAGCTATAAACACATGTGTACTGTTTCAATAAAACCAAAATGATGAGAGGAGGGGTTATTTACATCTTGCTACTCGTAAATACATTGTATCATAAACAAAGAAAAATTATGTACTATTATATCATATATGCAACTTTTATCTATCTTGAAGGCGTCTAGGTAATGAGGCAGTGAAGAATGTCATTGATATGAGTATGTATGCCTTGATACTAATGGGTTAATTATTAGGGAGACATACAAAACAATTCTCTTGCTAGTCAAGGTCTAGTGCTTGTTATTAAGTTACAATTTATGAGTAATATCATACAAAATATTGTAGTGAGATCTAGGAATTTCTAGGAGATAAAATTGGTTGTTTATAATTATCAGTTATTAAGTTACAATTTATGAGAAATGTCATAATATAGAAGGGTCAATCTGAGAATTTCTGGGAGACAAAATTGGGTCTTTAGTGGTTGTTATAATCAGTTATTATGAGTAATTATTATCAGGTCCTAAGTGCTTAATTTGTTATTAAATTACAATTTATGAGAAATATTACAAAAATATTGTCAATGTGGGAAATTCTCAGAGACATAATTGGCATTGATTATTATCTCTTACCATCATTTTCATTGTAAATTGGCCTATTATGACTTTTTTTTTATAATTGGTGTACTTTGATGTTCTCATGTTATAAGTACATATATATCTTTGCACTGAAAAATGGCTACAGTTCTTTTTGTATTATACAATGAAAATACATGTATTAACAATGTACCAGTGTCAGACATCTGATTGATTGTTGGTTGCTAATTAACGTCAAGTGGCAAATATTTTATTTATGTTCAGGAAGATTCATTGAACAAGAGAAACTACATGTAGGGATTTATTATGTGGATTTATTATGTACCTAACAGAGTAAACATAATAATTTTACTCTTTTCTTATTATAGTCACCTTCCTTTGCTATGACACAGAGGCTATGTGAGGAGAAATGGTCATTTAGGCACAATTGTATAAAAAGTTCACAATTATAGGACACTGCAAGGATCTCCATGGATGAAAATTGAACGATGGAGAAACTTTCATTATCATAAACCATGTAGCGCGATCGAAACTATTTCATCCTTCTACATAAGGATTGGTGAACATGCTAATTCATTGCTGTACAGTCTTCAACACAGTTCAGAACTGCAGCAATCAAAATGACAAAAACATTCCAACAGCAAAATCAACAGCCTAATCTATATGTATATAAAAGCAGAAACAAGACAAACATTATGAACCACACAAACAAATGACAAACATTGAACATTGTGGACTCCTGACCTTGGGGTTTTATCATTGAAATTTGCACCAACCTTCAACCTAAACTGAAATTTAACAGTAACATTACATAATAGAAAGACACACTTGTAATTAGCAATTCAAATGGCTTAATTAACTTGATGAAAATGACATTCAACAAAAAAAATAAACATATACACTGAAGAACAATTTTTGATTTGTGAAACAATATATAAATAACACATAGCTGAGAGGGTGGTAGAGCAGATTGGTACCCCGAGAAAACATTGTCAAACGCGGCGAAGCCAAGGTTGACAATGCCTTTTCAAGGGGTTCCAATCTGCTCTATCACCCTCTCAGCTATGTGTTATTAACTTATTATACTGAATGTCCTTCCATAATTGGCTTTTACAGATTACTTTTATTTTAAAAGTATTTTCTATGATGTCACGTTTATAACAACGTTACGGGCATTAGAAAAAAACAACAAAAGTCCAGGAAGATGTTTTATTTTATTTATTTTAACAGTAGATAATAAAATCCGAGCCAAAACGTAGAACTTATAAGCATTGTATTTAATTCCTAGATGTAAATTCAATTCATTATTCTTTGAATTATTGATTTCTGATTGGTGAAGAAGAGAGGGTTAACTAAACATTCAAAAAAATTGTCACCCACTCAGTCATGTGATAGAGTAGATTGACACCATCGTCTTAGCCAATCAAAATATGGCATTTTAACGTGATGTATAATAATATAAATTGGCATCTACAAAGAATTTGCATTGTTCTCAGTTTCCAGAAAGTCAAATTGTATATTTAATTTTAAACATGTTAAAGATCAGTATAAACAACTTCAACTATTCCTATCAATTGCTTTACTAGCTTAATAGCTGTATAAATATAATCATGATACTGTATATAATGACATTATGAGGAGCATTTTATAGTATACAAAATTAGAAAACAGACATAGCAATGAAATTTAGAGTTCAATGATCTTGTTATAGGGCTTAATATAAACTCTATTAAAATGAAATAAGGACAAAAATAGAGCCTAGTTGTCATGTATATTGACATATTCTATTTTTCTTCGTTCTTATATATAAACCTTCCCTAATTAAAACACCACATATTACATGTACTATAGTTGTTGATGGGACAAAATATATTGATATAAAAAGACCTAGCCAGTACTCTTAACTTGACAATGGGAAACATATATTGATATAAAAAAACTTCTCCACATACTTTATAGTTGATGAGAAAAAATTTCTTGATATAAAAGACTTTGTTTTTTGCTTTTATTTTATATACGTATATATCAGCTCTTCAAAGTTTATATATAAACTTTTAGGGCTCACATATTACTAAAAGTCAGACATTAATTGTTGAAAGTGCACAAGGTCTGGTTCATCATCTGACAAAAGGTGATGAGGAAATAATTTTCCCGTCCCTAGGATTTTCATGGCATTCCATCTATGCCATCGATTTTTCATGGAAAAAGCATGGAAACGATGTAAAATTTGATGAAATTCCATGAAATTCATGGCAAAAATTATCCATGGCAAAAATTGCCATCGTTTTCATACTTGGTATAAAAGAAATTCCATGGAAAGGATGAAAATCTATGGCAATCGAAGGCAAAGTTTGGACTTTAACTTTTTGGGGGGATGGAAATGATGGCAAACTTGGACTTTGAAATTTTTAAGGAAGGCAAACGATGGAAAAGCAACACTTAGAAATTTTCTAAGATGAAAACAAAGGCAAATTGGACTTAGAATATTTTGATGATTTGAAACATAAAAAGTTACCGAAACATTATCAAAACATTTTCTAACTAATAAGGCAGAATTGTTCCTTTAATTTTTTTTTTCAAATGAAAAATATATCAATACTGATGAGAGTGTGCATGATTATTTGTGCCATAAAGCCAGTATTTGTACCACCCTGAAATCCAACATATATTTGAAGAGTCTTAAAGATTACATATTAAATTCAATTAAATATAAAATGTGATAGCATTGTTTAAAAGGTAATTTATAACTTTCTGTTATGTTTTGCTATTTATATACATTTAGACAAATAAAAAGTGACTAGAATATATATACTTATTTCACTAACAGTATATTGAGACAATAAGTTATTTTTTAATTTTCCAACTTGGAAATGCATGCAGGTTAAATTAATTTATTTTCAGATACAATTAATTATTAAGTGTATCTCTTTAATTAAGTTATAATCATGATACAGTGTGGATAATACACAAATATCATTTCCATGCAGTCTCTTTCTTAACAATTAGTGATAGAAATGTTATGTAGGTTCCCCATGTGTTTCCATTTGCCTCTGTGAAATGGACAGGAAATGATATGTACACATTCATTGACAAGAGTTGGGACCAATGAAGGAGACCATATGGCTTTGTACATTTCTCTTTAATTTCTACAGTCCAAAATATAAAAATAATAGATAAAAATTGGTGAATATTTTTTATTATACGACCGCAAATTTTGAAAAAAATTTCGTCGTATATTGCTATCACGTTGTCGTCGTCGTCGTCGTCGTCCGAATACTTTTAGTTTTCGCACTCTAACTTTAGTAAAAGTGAATATAAATCTATAAAATTTTATCACAAGGTTTATGACCACAAAAGGAAGGCTGGTATTGATTTTGGGAGTTTTGGTCCCAACATTTTAGGAATTAGGGGCCAAAAAGGGCCTAAATAAGCATTTTCTTGGTTTTCGCACTATAACTTTAGTTAAAGTTAATAGAAATCTATGAAATTTTGACACAAGGTTTATGACCACAAAAGAAAGGTTGGGATTGATTTTGGGAGTTTTGGCTTCAACAGTGTAGGAATTAGGGGCCACAATAGGGCCCAAATAAGCATTATTCTTGGTTTTCGCACAATAACTTTAGTTTAAGTAAATAGAAAATAATGAAATTTAAACACAATGTTTATGACCACAAAAGGAAGGTTGGTATTGATTTTGGGAGTTTTGGTCCCAACAGTTTAGGAAAAAGGGGCCCAAAGGGTCCAAAATTAAACTTTGTTTGATTTCATCAAAATTGAATTATTTTCGTCGTATATTGCTATCACGTTGGCGTCGTCGTCGTCGTCGTCCGAATACTTTTAGTTTTCGCACTCTAACTTTAGTAAAAGTGAATATAAATCTATAAAATTTTATCACAAGGTTTATGACCACAAAAGGAAGGCTGGTATTGATTTTGGGAGTTTTGGTCCCAACATTTTAGGAATTAGGGGCCAAAATTCAAAATTTGAACTTGCAGACATTACAAGAAAAGATGTCTTATTCATCTTGACCAAAATATGAATTTTACCATGGATGTAGAGTTGTGGCCTAAAAAGAGCCAATGTATATCTATTAACATTAAAAGTGCAGATGTATTATTCTGATGACATATGACTATTGGATTTGTGAAGATTTGTGTTTTCATATATTTTGGATTAAATCTTCTGGTAAGTACAAATTATAAATAAGTATTTCAACCTTTTTGAATATTATGAAACTGCTATTTCCTTCAAATAAATTGTGACATATATAAGTACCATGTAGGATCAAGAGAATAACTATAAAAGACTATGCAATTTTTGCATAATTACATCATGTACTGTTGTATTATGACAAGACTTATATCTTTAAGACAATCTCTTTTATAAATATTATTCGATAGTAGTTTTGGCAAAATTTGAGATCTGTAGTATGACTGTAATAATTATATATATAATATAGACATCTATTCCGAAAAATCAAAAAGTTTTATCTTTTAAAATTAGTACATATGTACTCAATTACCATAATTATGGATCAAATTTAAGATTTAAGACATACATGTAAATATGGGCCTATTATGTTAAAGTAAAATAAAAGACCAATACTAATCACAGTAAAGAATAACCTATACACTACATATGTTATAATTATTTTGTTTAATTGTAATATTTCTTATATTTTAATTGTTATATGTTTAATATTTCAGAAGTGCATGGTGAAACAAAAGAAAAATGTTTTCTGATAGGACTGAAGAATGGACACATTCAATCAGACTTGGAGTAAGTAGTTTTATATGAAAGAAAATCTTATGAATGCTTTTTAAGTAATTTTTGCACATATTGGACTTTCAAAACATTTTGGAAAAAAATCAAAAGATGTAAAATCATCTGTAATATTAATTTTTACATAAACATGATATATATCTTTGAAAATGGGGCGTTACAGCCCACAGGTCTTATTTTATTGAAAAAAATCCCCAAAACAGGTCATAGTAAATTCATTATAATTATCTGCCCTTGATTTTACAAGGATTTTTTTCTAAAAATATAATTACTCTTTAAAACATACTTAACATCTTATTTTTCATAGTTTAATCTTATGATTTCGAGTTTTAGATGTTTCTGTTGTATATTGAATGATATATGGTAAAAATAGTAAATTCAATATAAAAAAGAAGATGTGGTATGATTGCCAATGAGACAACTATCAAAAACCAAAATGACACAGACACTAACAACTAAAGTTCACCATACAGCCTTCAACAATGAGAAAAGCCCATCAAGTCAATATGTCAAAATGAAGGAAAACCCCCACCTACTTATTTTATTTCACTTGTATTTATATGATATTTTTCAGAATAAAAATTAAATATATATGGTAACTTTTTTTTAGGCATCATACGAAAGAAATGGAAAGTTGTCCACCAGGTCATCAACCATCTGCCGAAGCCAAGTTTAAGGAACACAAGACAAGATAGACCACAGATAGCAATAATGAACTTTGAACATTTCCAAAATCTTTAACTTTACATTAAAACATAGTCTAATTTTAATAGTATTTATTTTTTTATCTATTTTGCTAGCAATATATGGCAATGAAATTTAAACGATGAAGCTTTATTTTGAAAGTAATCAGGTTAATTCAATCTGATGAGAACTCCTGCAGATATTTTTTTCCCGGTGTCCTATTTTGAAAAGGACAAAGGACAAGAATATGTTATTAAACTAAACAAAACTATACAAGGTAATATTGCAGGTCTGCATGTCCATTTGTGAGTGAATACCAGGGAAATGCCATAGATGCCACACTTTCCATGGCAATCTGAAATTGTTGCCATCATTTTCATGGCAAACTGCCATAGATGCCATACTTTTCATAGAGGCCATGCCAACCTGCCATTGATGCCTTACTTTCCATGGAAATCATGGCAATTTGCCATTGATGCCATGCTTTCCATCCTTTTATGATTTAATGGCAACGATGGAAATACTGAGTATACAATTCCTGTCAGTCTTTTTTTCGATGCCATGGAATTCATGAAAACCATGAAAAAGCTCGTTTCAATACTCCATCGTTTTCATGGCAACAATTTTGCCATGGAAATTCCATGGAATGCCATGAAAATCCTAGGGACGGGAATTTTACTCAAACAAGTTAAGAAATCAACCATAAGACATAAATAGGGGTTTACCATGTTTACACCATTTTCTGCACTAATTCATGGCGTCAATTTTCATACCAGAAAGTGGGTGTTCTTTGTGAGTCAAAACTATCTACCACACTCCTTCTTTAAGTACACCGGGTTGTGGTTTGTTTATGTGTTACATGGTTGTTTTTCGTTCATTTTTTTTAAATAAATAAGGCCGTTAGTTTTCTCGCTTGAATTGATTTACATTGTCTTATCAGGGCCTTCTATAGCTGACTATATGTGGTATGGGCTTTGCTCATTGTTGAAGGCTGAACGGTGACCTATAATTGTTAATGTTTGTGTCATTTTGGTCTGTTGTGGATAGCTGTCTCATTGGCAATCATACCACATCTTCTTTTATATATAATCAATGTGAGAGTCAAACTAACTAATAACCCCACCACCACCAAGGCCCCTACTTATGAAAGAAAAGTTCCTGCATAATATCTTAAATATTTTGATTGAACTTTATTCAGCACCATGTTTGACAAGACAATTAGTGTTCTTTCACAAATCAAAAAAATGTTTAACAATTACAACCCATAAATATTTATCTACCAACTAACCCTAAACAAACTAACTAAATCCAAACATATATGTTTAAACTACATGAACTTTTGAGGAAGAAAACATTAAATCCAATTAGAGGTCTAATTGCTTATTTGAAATAAATGGAATTTTCTTGTATTTGATAATTAGATTTGTACTTATTTCTCAGACTAAACATTATTGGGTAATTGAAATCTACAAGGAAATCAAGAACTGTATCAATTCTCTAATGTCTATTACCATTTATCCAATGATTACATTTGGTAATGGTATTTATGTCAATTCTCTAATGTCTATTACCATTTATCCAATGATTACATTTGGTAATTGTATTGATATCAATTAAAACATTAAAGATGTGAGGTTTAGAGGTTATACACCAAAAGTATCAGACTTGCCATATGGTTGATGTGGACTTTAACTTATCTCTGCAGGCCTCATGGGCTTATTTTCATTTCGCCTTAGTTGTCAAAATTTATATATAAATTTAATCCCAGTTTGCCTTAGTACAAATTTTCGGGTACACAAGAATTAACTAAGGGAAAATGGGAGCTTCTGTAAACAATAAAATTAAGTTATGTTTTGTTTGTATTGCAATTAGTTGATATTTGTTATTTTGATGTCACATTCTACCATGAAATACTTTTTAAAGGAAAGATATTTTTTTTTCATTTTTGGTGTCCTACTTTTTATAGGTTCTTTTTTTTTTCCCCCTGAAAGTGTTTTTTTTTTTTTTTTTTTTACTAATGTGTTATATTTTGTAAATAAAGTCTTATAAGAGATGACAAATTGGATATGAACATTTCATATTTTAGTAAGAAGTCTTAGTAAAATCCAATTTTGTATATATATTTCGATCAATAGAATTGTACTTTAAAATTTTGTGTCTTTGCATATTCTTTAAAATTTCATGTCTTTAAAAATAATGTCCACATGGTCAATTATACTCTTGAAATTGCAAAAACACACTAGCATGCACTTTTTGACCAATTTCACAACTGACAGATCTCAAATGTATTTTGCTGCTTCGTAACACACAAGTCTTTCATACTTCATTCTAGTATTGGATAAATGCAGAAAATGATTGATAACTGCATGTACTTATGACATGTATGATGCAACTTTTGGTGTAACTGACAATACAATCTAATCTTCTATTATTGCATTATTCTCAATCATGTTCCAAGGTTATGTTCTGTCTTATACAATAAGAAAATGACTATATTTATTTGATCTGAGTACTTTGATACTATATATTTGATCTGAGTACTTTGATACTATATATTTGACATTAAGAAGTATATAAAAAATGTGACAAATTGTCAGGATTGTATATTTAATGTTTCAATATATTCCATTCACTGCATGAACTTACAATGTAGTAGACATGCTAAATTTGTTACATTATTACAGAATTAACTGCTCTGTAAAATCTATAGATAATAAAACTCATGTTTTTAAGGTTCTTCTTTCAAATGTCTTAACTTACAATGCAGTAGAGCTAAATTCTTTACATTATTACTGAATTAACTTGTAATCAATACGCCTAGGATAATGATTTGTAAAACCCATAATAAAAATCATGTTTCAAGGTTTTACCATGATCCAATTGTGTTTTTTATGACTGCATGCCTTTTAAAGAATTAAAAATCCAATGGAGTCACATGCTAAATTCTTTACATTATGACTGAATTAAATGCTAATCAATACGCATAGGATAATGATTTGTAAAACCCATAATAAAAATCTTGTTTCAAAGTTTTACCATAATCCAATTGTGTTTTTTTATGACTGCAATGCCTTTTAAAGAAAGATTAACAATTCAATGCAGTACATGCTGAAATGCTCCACATGTTTACTGAATTAACTGCTAATCAATACGTTATAAGGATCATGATTTGTAAAACCTATAATAAAACTCATGTTTTCAAGGTTTTACCAATTAATCCAAATGTGTTTATAACTGCGTTTTAAAGAAAGCCTAGTAGGTTAACAATCAAAAGCAGTACATGCTTACTGAATTAACTTCAAATCAATATACATCTAGGATAGTGATTTGTAAAACCTATAATATAACTCATGTTTTCAAGGTTAATGCATGATCAAAATGTGTTTTTGACTGCATTTTACAGAAAGGTTAACACTATTATGTAAAGCAGTACATGCTAAATTTGTTACATTATTACTGAATTAACTGCAATCAATACATCTAGAATAATGATTTGTAAAGTCTATAATAAAAATCGTGTAACTTCAAGGTTTTAGCATCATCCAAATGTGTTTTATGACTGCATTTAAAAGAAAGGTTAACAACATTCTACAAAGAGGATTAAGACACATGTTTTCAAGGTTTTAGCATCATCCAAAGGTGTTTTATGACTGCATTTAAAAGAAAGGTTAACAACATCATACAAAGAGGATTAAGACAATCAATGAGTGATATAACATGTATTTTCATACTTGAATTCATCTTAATATGTTCAGCCACCGAAAACGTTTCTTTAATGACTCTTTGATCAAATCATTTTCACATCTATTTCATATCTTTATCACATTACATCTGAGAACCGAGTCTTCCTAATTATAAATATATTAACTTAAAAAGGAAGTTATATATTCTCAAATGATTAAAGGTAATGTGAATTCCTCAACATTACACATCAAAAAGTCTTTAAAGAAATATATCGATAATTTCTCATTTCCGCCGAGACTGTGACGTCTCCAAATATGCCATATCAGCAAATTATTGTACATGTTAGACACAACAAGGACAAATGTTTTGAGGTAATATTTGTTCTTACAGAAGCGCATGTCCCCCTTCCCTGGTATTTACTAGTAAAGAGACTTTTAAAGCCACCAAGATAATTCATATGTGTACTTAAATGAAGATTAAAAGATGTTTAAACTGTCTGTTGATTGAATGATTGTGTTTTGCTTTAAAAATGCCCAGTAGCAAATATTACATGCATATTTAAGACCGAGAAAACTGCCACTTGTTCGATGGTTTTTAATAAAAAAAAAAATCTATATTTATTCTGTTGAAAATCAATTTTTAGGTTTGGTATGATTTCTCTCATGCTGTGCCATTATGGCATTAAATTATTTCGCCTTAACAGTTCTTAATATTTTTTTTTAGTTTGATAAAATCCCTTGGGGACTATAAAATTTTCTTAATAAGTCTTCATAAAACTTAACAACTGAGCCTGCCATAATGGAATAAAGGCTCTTACTTATTAACATGTTCCAACCAAAATCACTATCAACGTACATAATTATTACCATGGTGATTGGCTATAGAACTTCCTGTTTGACTTTCCACATGCAATGACTATATCTAAGTCCAAATATTTATGACGTCTGGCAAGGCTTTTTTAGTTTTTTTCTGGGACACCTTTCTACGACCTTGTAGGAAGGCATACCAAAAAGAAAATAAAATAGCCTTGCCAGACGTCATAATTATTTGGACTATGAATATCTAATATAAAATGTCTTCATAGTTGTCATCATATTAACTAATATAATTTTGCCATATACAGTTTAACTATTTATAATTATGATAATTTTAAACAGTAACAATTCATTAAACCAAAGGACATGACTTGTACTTTTAAATCATATTAAAATAAAAACATGATATTTCAAAGCCCAATACACCCACAAAAAACTCAATTACCATATACTGACAGACAGGCAGACAGAAATGTCATAATAGGAAAAAAGGCTGACAGTTATTTTTTTCATATTCTAAAAGCAAAATCAGAGGTCAAAGTGAAGACTAATAAAAACTGCTTGTGTTTGTTTTTCACTAGCCACTGGCAGAGCTGGTTTTTCACTAGCAACTGGCAGAGGTGGATTTAGTGGGGCCAGTCATTGGGCCCCCTCTTATGAAAATTTCTTGATTCGCCAGTGAAGGGCATAATGTGCAAATATCAATTTAGTTCATGGTTACAACTGCATACCAAATTTCATTCACTAATCATGAATGGTTTCTTATAATTAAGCACAATTAAACTTTTAATATGCAAACTAATGCAAACATGCCAAAATCAATGAGCATGACTACGAGTATAGGAGCTATTTATTTTTAAATCTCCATGAACATGAGATGCAGTTAGATAAAATCTACAGAGGTGATTGAAAGAAAACAATTACAATAATATAAGAAGATGTGGTATGAGCACCAATGTCAGACAACTCTCCATACATTAAAGGTCAAAATACAGTCTTCAACACAGAGCCTTGGCTCACACAGAACAGTACCCAGTAAAGGGCCCCAAAGAGTGGTGACAAACGTAAAACCATTCAAACGGGAAAACCATACAACAATATACATTTCTAATGGAATAACAAATAAACAATGAAATATTTATAATCAAAGCGCGAAAGCGCTGTAAAGGCAGTTAATTACAGGTTGTGTGTATTTCTAGTCCAGTAATATCATTATCTTCCATAGAACAGAGGTGGTTTGTAGAATTTAAGATTTAGAGTTCTTTTGTACCTTAGTTCACCTATACATGTATCTATAGTCTACTGTTTACAGTATATTTTCTGTGCCTCGCCATGAAATGCATTTTTAGCCATGGCCTTGTCAGTTTGCTTTAAATTTATGAGTTTGACTGTCCCTTTGGTGTCTTTCGTCCCTCTTCTTTAGACATATAAGAACTTTTACTTTTCAATATAAATAGACTATTTTTAATTATTGATTGTATACGCATATTCTATGACTCCCATAAAAAAATAGTTCACAAAGATTGACTAGTCTCTGTACTGTGTGTATAGCAAGAACATCAAGTAACATAATGGTAAATGTACATAGTACATGTAACATGTCAACTTTTTTTATGACCATACCTGCCAACTGTCAGTATTTGCAGAGTATTTCCCCCATCGAGCTCGAGGCTCCCAAATGGAAATTTTGTAAGAGCAATTTTGTCCACTATTTAAAGAAAACAATTAATTCAACAATGGCTATAAGCTTGTTAATGCAAGAAGAAGCCAAAAACCACATTAGAATATATTTGAAGGGAATCCATGACAATCGCCCCATTAGCAAATAGCCCCACTTTTTCACTAACTCGCCCCACTTTAAAAAAAAAACCTGCCCCAACCTAGATTACCAAATCGCCCCACTTGTGAACTGTGTTAAATCCCGTTAATATTACTCCTGCCAACTCGCCCCACCTAATAGAAAACGATAATATCTAGATAAATATATTATTAACCAGGAAGAATTTAGTAATGCCAACTCGCCCCACGTATGGAAAAAGATGTATAAGTTCAATTCCTTATATTGCATTATGATACAATTAACAGGTTTCTTTTCAATTGTTATGCAAATAACTAAGCTTCAAAACTTACATTTATTCTTCAGTATACATATATATCAATAATAGTAATTAAATTAATTTTCGGTTTGTTTGTATTCTGTGTAGATTAGTTTTCATTAAAGTGGTGCGAGTTTTTATTTTTAATTATATATACATATATATTAATCTAAAAATTACCGTTTTTTTTAAGTAGGGCGAGTTGGCAGGAGTAATATTAAACAGGGTTCTCGCTAAGGCGAGTCCATGAGTCCTGGACTCAACCAAATCTGTCTGGACTCACCATTATCAAAACTGGTGAGTCCACAAATACATCAATATTGAAATATTTTGTATAAACTGAACACAGTTACCATGACTCACCGTGGCCAAAAATGACGAGTCCCTGGACTCGCCTTCAAAAATCCTTAGTGAGAACCCTGATTTAAAATGATTTAACCAATTTCACATGTGGGGCGAGTTGGCAGGAGTAATATTAAACATGATTTAACCAATTTCACATGTGGGGTGATTTGATAAATCAGTTTGTGGTGTTTTTTTAAAAAGTGGGCCGATTAGCCAGTGGGGCGACTTGTCCTGCTTCCATTTGAAGGCCCCCTTGAAGGTTTTGTATGACTATATGAACCATCTTTCACGTAAAACCCCCATGTGCATTTTGAAAAGTTGGCAGATATGTTTCTCACTCCAGGCAAAATCTACCGGTATGAATGAAAAAGAAGTTTTCAATTAAGGCTCTGTGGCCATAACAGCTGTCTCATTAGCATTTTAACCACTTCCCATATTTGCAATTAAAACAATAGAAGAAAATTATTCAACGCAAAAACAAAACTTACTTGTAAATATGAAATTCTCTTTACGGTATGAGTTTTTTCTCATTGTTTGAGATTGTACAGTAGTACCTGTAACTGCTTATACCTATTTCTTATTCACTTTTGCTTGATAAACTCACTAAATATCATATACATTGTACCATATGTATTTTTATATGCATTCCAATAACATGAACAATTGTAATTCAATTCTATATACCAAAGCAAAATGAACTGCACCACTTTCATTGACTAGTATGCATCTTTTGGCAAAATACAAGTTCTAAGATGACACAATTAATATAATATATATTTATTGATAAAAAAATAAAATTTAGTATACAACTCTTTAACGGTATAAAAAAAAGCACAGCTGTGTCATAAATTGTGAAATTTGTGCTGAAAACATAGACATTGATGGTATTTGAGTAATTCCATATGTGAAGCTCAACATTAGCTCGTCAGTTGGTGGTGAACAGTTATAGTTCCTTTTTGCAGGCTAGGATGAATGCCTTTTCAGGAAAACCAATTTCACAAATCAAAACTTTCCTCTAGCATGTCTAGATTTCTCCTACAATATTCATCCAGTTTAGTTCTTTTGTTTTAATTGGACACCGTCCTGATTTTTAATTTTGCAAACCATTCAGTCTCTTGCTTGCAAATGGTGCATGAAAATAGGATGGGTATGGCAGTAGACAAGTCTCTTTAAAGTGCCCTGAAAAAAAGTTTTATAACTTAAGTTTAATTGAAACTTGTGCAACACATATACCTAAATAACTATATAACATAGAAGAGAGCATCATTCGTGTCAATGTTTTGTTCCTGTTTACATTGTCATTGATATTTTTTCAGAAAGCCTGAGGCATAGCTCATGAATTCCTGTCATTAGACATTACATCCTAAATTAACATAATTACTGCTAGAATGATTATCAGTATGATATACGTACACTATCATTGTACAGCCCAAGTCTTCAGTATATATAATTGTTGCATTCATTCACTCCTGTGTTCAGTCGTTCAAAAATTTCTAAACATCAACAAATGAACTTTAATAACAACAAAAAAACACTAGAAGATACGTACATACAACCCGTGTTTAAGTGTATTTGAAAGAGAAATAAATCTGGTTAAACGATGTAAAAAGGAGAAATATATCTGGTTAAAAAATGTATAAAGGAGGAAAAATTGTAGATATTGTATTACGATGCGTTCTACCTAATAGCACGTGGATATGTTTACATATTTAGACTTGACCCAGTATGACCCGTACCTTGTAGGTCACCGCCGTCGTTTAAACACTTGACTACAGTCGTGTATAAGCTAGACAATAAAAAGCTTAAGCCTGTACTATTTGTGTGAAGTAAATGTGTTTGTCCTGTACATTTAAATTGTTTTACCTGATAGCAAGAACGTATATCTGTCCGTTTCCTTCTCAATTCACTTTGTCAATTTCTTCGAGCTTCTTCAAAACATACGTATTACTGCGCCGGAAGTGAAAAAAATATGAGAAATCCTCGTAAAATAATGTTATTTTCAATTTTGTGGAATCCATTTTGTCATATTAATTATACAAAGATGAAAAAAAGTTACGATTAATTATGAATTTGCATATCATTATACGGAACGTTTATGGACTATTTTTTAAGTCGGTCATTTTGGCGGTAAATCATGTACACATACACACGTAGATTGGCTGGTACCCGATTGTAATGTTACACATCAAATATATCAAATAGCTAATACCCGGAACGTAGTACCGGGAACCAGGATAATACGTAGATAACATACATAACTTATACCGAAATTGAAAACGCTTTACGGTTTCTCGTTCATAAACCGAATTCCGCTTTGAATTATAGAAGATTCAATATTAATCATGTTCAGTCGACTTTTCATTGTTATATCAACGTCTGAACTAATTAAAAAATCTTTAGATGTCAGATAACACTTGAAATTGACCCGACCTCTTTCAACACGGAATATACAAATAATGATAGTTTGTAGTCAGGTTGACTGCTTATAATGCAAAATACACACTTATAACAAGTTCTATAAAACGAACAATACACACTGATCGTTTCTTTAGTCCCCAATGTAAATGAAAGAAACAAAAACCATATCATACCATAAAAAGAAGAGGAGAAATTCGAACATTTCCGGATCTATTTCTGGCCAAAAGACCCCCAGCATGGATTGCGTATGAAAAGATGAACCTCATGACTTAAAAGTCAGGCCTTAAAGCACTGCCTTTAAAAATCAAGAAAAATCATCAATATCAAACAATCATGTTTTAAGATACCAAACAAACAAAACCTATATGAACTCTATGCCAGTAACTTGATGAACAATATGTTTACCGTAAAGTAAAACCAACAAAATATTTGTTTAATTTTAACCTTATTGAATTATTTCTAATAAATCAGGGATAAGCTCACTGATATCTTTACTTTTTGTCAATATTATCCAGCATGTTGCCTTTATATAAATAGATGAATCTGTGAAAAACACTATCATCCACAGAAGGTATAATTTACCATACAACTTTATCATTATTGTATTGGCATCACATTTCAAACAACACATGCTATTGATTTGTTTAAAACTTCTTTATATTGACATCATTTTTACAGAAAAATTACAATTCTGCAAAATTTCAGGAATGCTGTAATTGAATAAATCACATTTTTTAGTTCTTAACAAATATTCGTAAGCTCACAGTTCCGGAAATGTAGCCATCCTTATGGCTATGGAAAGCTTTTTCTATCAATTATATTATATAAAAGCCCAGCTGGCTTAAAAAATTGAATCATTAACTCAGCTGGCTTCTAAAAATTACTTAGTTATTTATAATAAGAATTGATATTGCAAAAGTACAATCTTATTCTATACTCCATTCAATTTTGACCAAGATTTATAAGTACAAATGTATATATCCTATTCCTGTAAAAGACAGAAAATTCAAGGATTCTAAACACAAACTAGTTGTTGTGTATTATTGCTATCTCTGTTTTCCTTTTATTTATTTTTTTTCAATTAAATCAGGCCTAAACAAATCATTTGATTTGTTTCACATAAACTCTGGATCTGGTGTTAAAAAGGGTCTTTTTATTACTGACTAATTTAGCCAAGCCTTTTGCTTATTGTTTAAGGTCTTACAGTAACCTTTGTAATTGCTTGAATTGTGGTGGTTTGATTTGTTGTTGATAATCACAACATGTTTCCTTTTATTACTATCTTAAAACCAAAATATTTTAAGGTTTTATACATTGTAAATGTACTATACAAAATATGAATTTGTATTACTTTTAGGAACATATATATGCTAGTGAAACTTCCAAATGATATAACACTGGTCAGATTCATCACAAGTTTTTCAAATAAAAGTTCTCCCTTATGATATAACAGGATTTGAAAAAATCTTCATTTAGAATGATTATGAGCCACATAATGGTTTTGCATGTTAAAATCTGTGTAAAGCCTTAGCTTCATCCTCTTTGTCAGCTTAATTCACAGATTAACAGATTAACAGATTATAAGTTAATCTGCAATACACCTTTGTACTTGTGTTACGCCAACTTTTGATTTTTAATGCATAATTTAATTGTTTTACCCTTTAATTTTATTTCTGAATTGTCAAATGATAATATATATATTTCTTGTACCTATTTCAATAAGCATGACAAAATATATGCTTTTAAATGAGTTTGGGGAATACATTTCATCTTGTCTAATCAGATGTACATACAAATGTATATTAGGTTGAAATTTTAATAATCATTTATATAACAATTCAATCTGTTGTTTTGTTTATCCAGATCTAGAAGTCGGTTAAAATGAAATTACAAAGATCTACACAAATGTGTTTAAACAAAAACTTCCTGGCAGTGATACTAAAACTATGATTAAATCTCATAAAAGTTGCATCAAGTGAAAGAATCTCAATTAAGTTTTAGAAAATTTTCCAAAAAATTCAAAACAAATTGCTAAAAATTATCAAATAGAATTGTTTTGAGTTACTTCAGAATATTATAGATCTTAAGATTAGATTTCTAAAACATCAAAGTTTTTGTCAAACTAAAGTTTTGTATCACTAGGTGTCAAAATAATAGATTGATCTTAAAAGAATGATTATGTCTGTCTGATTATCTCTCAAGTTTTAGAAAGTTTTCCAAAAAATTCAAAATAAATTGCTAAAAAAATATCAAAAAGAATTATTTTGAGTCACTTCAGTATCTTTCAGATCTTTAAGATTTTTAAATCATAAAATTTTTTGTCAAAATGAAGTTTTAAAACAGGTGTCAAAATAAAAGAATGATATACAAAAACTTAAAACTTAAAGAGTTTTGGTAAATTAATCAAATGACTATAGTGTTGTAGCAACACATTATTTCCTTAAGATAATATTTGTTTTTCTTCAAACACACATTTTTGTTTTAACAAGTTAATTAAAAGGAGAAATTTGTTACACATCAATGAGGCTAAACACTGCTGAAGCAATCAAGACACAAATATAAATATTAAAATTGACTAAGTAAAAAACCAGTAAATATAACTAGAAATATCAGTGCAAATAAGTCAATGTTTACAGTACAAAAATGTGGTATGATTGGTTATGAGACGTCTCTCCAGAAGAGACCAACCAAATGACACAGAAATTAACATCTGTAGGTCATCATACAGCCTTCAACAATGAGTAAAACCCAATGATGTCCCTTTCCAAAATAACCATATTTTCAGCCAACCATCTCCATCCAATAACAATTTATAAAAGTAAACCATTATAGGTTAAGGTACATTCTTCAACACACTAACAGAGAGCCTTGGCTCACACCACACAGTTTATGGTACCGTATATAAAACAATCATATTTCATCCAAAGACATTACAATTCCATAAAACTTATTAAAATTTCAAGTTTAAATATTTTAAAAGTTACTAAGCATCTTAACACCAGTCTCAATCTAGTTATTCATTTGTGAGAAAAGATTATGCACTGTTAAAGATCAAAGCCTATAAGCCTATTAGACATATGTTCGCTCATTGATCTTCTAACTTTGAAGGTATTGTTATTATGCTAATAAATACAGCATTATATTAATAAAATGGAAATCTGAATTACACTGTGTCTAAAAATAACACTAGAAAGTGTTCTTTCTTTCTATTGACATTTCCAGTAAAAGACCATAAAATTAACCAATGTCACTGACTAGCTGTTTGAGATATGTTTCTGTGTTGTTACACAGTTACAGCTGTATTCATCATACTGAGCTGGAGTTTCAAATGATAGATCAAATAAACACAAATGACTTTAAATTTGAATTCATTTTCAATGGTATTTTTAGATAAAATGTAAGATAAAGGTCAAATTTTTATCTGATTTGAAATGGAAATTGGATGAAGTAAAAATGTATTTGCCCTTCATCTCTGAATTCTATTCAAAATAGTCTTAAGGGTTTGAACTTCTTGAGGAAACTAGGGCATATGAAATAATTCTTCTACACAATATGCCTATAATATTTGATGCAGTTGTACCAGACAAGCAATTTTGTAACAATGCATTACCGAAAGGAGTGCCAATACAAAATGCTCAGGTAGACATGTCAGGGTCTGATCAAGCCATTTTTAAAAGGAGGCTTCCCAACCCAGGATTAAAAGGGGGGTGGGTTTCAACTATATATCGATCCCCATTCAAATGCATAGATTACGTCCATAATAAAGGGGGGATTCCAAGCACCAGAACCCCCTCTCTGGATCCTCCACCACATGTTGAGGAAAAAAAAGGTTGATAAGCACAAAATTACAAGTCATACAAATTGTCAATAGAAAACTACTAACTGTCATTTCCTAATAATAGGAGTTTCTTGTTGATGGGTTGTTTACTAGCTGTGTTGATTGCTTCCATAAAATTTTGTCAATAACAGGAAGTAGTTGACTCAATGTCACTGAAGCCTAGTCAACTGCAAGTAATCATCACATTGATTTTATGGAAAACACTTTGGCCTTGGATAAAAATGCATTCCTTAACAAAACCATTAACATGATTAACACTATTTGCTATAAAAAGAATAGCAAATATTTATAGGCAACATAATTTTCATTAAAAAAAGCTATTTCCAGATGAATATAAGTAAATAGCAATTTCAAGATGAATATAAGTAAATAATTAATTGTGTTGTATGTTTCATTTCAATTATATACTTTATCAAATTTGCACTAAACAAATTCCAGACAGCCATGTCAGAATTTCATTCAATTCAACAGTTTTATGATTGAGAATCTATAATATAAATGATTGATTAATTGTTAACTTCAAGGTCCAATGGCCAATATTTCAGCCATATAAAGGATGATCAAATAAATAAATTAGCCAACAGTTTTCATACAAGATTTTATTATTGACAGGATTTAAGGCTCAATGGCAAATATTTCAGGTATATTCTAGATGATTAAATTACAAAAGTAACCAAGTGTTTATTGTATGAGAATTCATTAAACTTTATCATTGACAGGATTTAAGGTCCAATGGCAAATATTTCAGGCATATACGGAATGATTGAATCACAAAATTAGTCAATAGTTTATTAATTTATTAAGCTTTAAAATTGGCAGAATTTAAGGTCCAGTGACAAATATTTCAGGTATATTCTAGACGATTAAATCACAAAATTCGCCAATTAAGTGTTTGTTGTATAAGAATTTATCAAACTTCTGATTTTGACAGGATAGGAATGAATCAGAAATTGAATGAACCATTAATGGTCTTTGTATTCAATTTATTGTTCTCAACAATTGATATTTGCCAGAGTTATGAAGTACCAACTTAAGAAGGCCATTATCGGTATTCAAGTCAAGAAAAAAATCATATATAAAACCATGTGAACACAACGTAATGAAAACTATAGCATGTAAATAAGGATTTGAGTATGAAATTTTAAGATTTGATGTTATTATGAAGTGCCAAATACAGAAGGCTACTATCGGTATTCAAGTCAATAAAAATATCGTATAAAACCATGTCAACACAAGATATATATGGAAACTAAGCAAGTAAATAAGAATTTGAGTATGAAATTTGTAACCTTAAACTTTAGTAAACATTATAAATATTGAAAATAGTATCAGCTGGAAAAATAGTCTAAAAATAATCAATTTTACATCATTAATCATTTTAATTATAAGACTGAATTGTTTTTTGAAAGATTTTTCTGTAAAATTAACTTGTTCTGAAACAAAGTGACAACAAAATAATGTGAAAATTGGACAATAGAAAAAATTATAAGTAATTTTCTTTATTGTAAATAAAAACCTAGTAAATGTATATCAATTATGAAATTGATTTTCATTTCTCTCAGATATTAAATGGGAGGTTGATTGCTTCAGTATAATGCTGTCCATAAAAGGAAACTCTATACTCAGTGTTTAGTTACTGCTATTGAAGCTTAAATTAAAGCCAAACAACTGTAAGTAAGATAAATGGATTTTATGGAAAAACAATACGACCTTGGAAGCAAATCCATTTCTAAACAAAAACATTAACACAAATCATTTCTGCTAAATATAGATACGCCAAAGTTATGAGAATTTGTTTTTAAAATTCCCATTGTAAATGAAGGCTAGCTTATACTTTACTTAACATTTATTTGATATATATATATAACTGCATGATGAAGAACACCCTGCCACTGAAAGATTGATTTTGTCTAGCCTAGATGATCAAGTAGTCTAGCGCTGGGACAAAGTACAAGGCTTATAATTTGCAGTGGCAGATCCAGAGGGGGGAGGGGGGTTCGGGGGGGTTGGAACCCCCCCTTTTTTCGGCCAATCAATGCATTTAAATGGAGACATATAGTTGAACCCCCCCCCCCCTCCCTTTATCCTGGGTTGGGAAACCCCTCTTTTTTAAATGGTTGGATCTGGCCCTGAATTGGTCCCATGATATCTCAGTAAAATGACTTCAAATCTCTGCCAGGGAAGGACAAGTTATGCTTCTGCAAATTTAAAGATTGAACATATTTGAACATCAGATGAACTACATATATGTCACCTCTACAATATGGTAAAAACCTTGAAACCAGATACAGGACATAATAACTGACAGACAGAGAGGCTAACAGAAACAGTCAATAGACAACATAAGGCCCCCCTTTAATTATGGCCGAGCATGAAAAATAATAAAAGTCGATTTAATTTCTTTGAAAATTATTTTGATGACAATTTGACTTATCAGAGTTATGTATACACATGTATTGCTTAGGGGCTAGCTGGAGACTGCCTATGGGTTTTAGATGTTCTCCCTCCATTTAAGACCCCCTGGTGGCCTTGGCCTGTCTTTTGCCCTTTGGTCGGTTTGTTGTCTCTTTGACAAATTTCATGTTTCCATTGTCTATTCTATAAGAGAGTTTCAATGAATATCAAATCATATAAAATTGGCAAAGTGTTAATTGCATGAGAATTGATTCTAAAATATTTTAAGTAAATGAGCAGGATGTAGGATAGTTAAATGAACGGAAATAATGACTGAACCGTTAATGCACATTGCATTAAATAAATTCTTATCTACAATTGATGTTTGCTGTACTTGTAAATACCACCTACAGAAGACCATTATTCACTTCAAACAAACAAAACAGTTTAAAACCATGTGAATTCAACATATGAGAATTGAGCAAATAAAACTAATCAATTATGATGTTTACATGAAGGCTGGTATTTCAAAGTAGATACAAATAAAAGCTTGGTAATAAAATAACAAAGAATTCAATTTTCATCATACTTTACTTAACAACATAATTGATTGCATAACTTCTATAGAAATAATTGGAGAAGTGTCCATGGGACACACTTGATAATGCCCCCCCCCCCCCCCCCTTTTTTGCATACAACCTTAGAAAGGCCTGGGACATGACTAGAGAACTAAAAGCAAAGCAACCAAATTTCCAACTTAATCTGTGTTTTATAGTTATAAGCATTGTGGTTAAGTTTCATGCATACCATTTGTTTGAGGTACATGTAAACTGAGTTAGAGAACAGAAACTCAATTTTGGGAGAACCATACTGATGGTCAAGAGTAACAACTAATGCCCCCTTCAAACTGTCAGGGTCATTAAACAAATAAGTTTTATTACACATAACATTTGTCTGTAAGTATTTCTGACTTCAATTTTTCAATTATGATATTTAATTGCTGTTCAGTATTTCAAAGTAGATAGAAATTAAAGCAAAGGTAATAAAAGCAAGAATAAAAATTCTAAAATTCTTACTGCATCACATGCAACATTAAAGATTGCATAACTGCTACAAAAGAAAATGTTATTACAAAAGCATTAGTTGTGTAACCTTTTTCTGACTTCAAAAAGCAATTAAGATTAGGTATTTCAAAGTAGGTAGAAGATAAAAGGTAATAAAATAACCAGAATAAAAGTTCTTAAATTAAAAAAAAAAACATAATAAATTGCATAACTCTGTGCAAACATAACTTTTATTACACATAACATTTGTTGTGTAAATATCTCAAACTTCAAATGCATATTCTTATGCAACAATGTTTGTAACCTCCATTTTGATTGGATGATGCAACCAATTTCAGGCATCATTTCAACCATTGATGATCTGAAATTGTTTGGGATCATGAAAAGGATTTTTAACCATATGATATGCAATAGATTACCTGATTCACAGCAGGCTTAAAATGATACAAAATAAATTTAACAAACTGAGACAGCTTGATAATTGAATTTCTGTCATCTTTATTACTTTGAAGACAAGTATTGTTGTCCCAATGTACTAAACAGAAAGTGCAGACCTTGACTTTATTTTTGAACAAATGATTGTTGATAATGTCTTAATTTGTTCAACATCCTCTAGAGGATGTGGCGGTTTGACAATATAAAGAAACAACAAATACATTAAAAGCTTTGCTTCAGGTGCTACCCAACACTTTCACTAAAATTAATTTGGCTCATTTAATTTTCATAAAATTTTGTATTTACTTTGACCCTTTAACAAAAATATAAAATTTAAAAAAAAATTAAACCAACCGTTTTGTCAGAAAAATAACACTGGTTATATAGCAGTTTGACAAACACCAATTCTGATCATTTAGACACTTAATATTCCTTTTACAACACAACATAATTAAAACGTTTAGATAACTTTACAGAGTTATCTCCCTGTAGTGTTAGGTACCACCTTAAGTTTGTTTTTGTAGATAACATTGCAGAAGAACTTTTATTTATTTCGGGGACTAAGCATGACTGGAGCAGGTCCCCTCTTTGGCAGTGAGTGTCCCCCATCCCTGGCAATGAAAATTTTTGAAACTGCCACTGGAGCATGTGTAAGACATTTATTGGGAGATTGAGTGGTTATAGATGGCATACGTCCTTTCTCTTTGATAAGATAAAATATACCTTTTTAAAAAAAACAACAGTCAAAGTATGTTCACCTCTGTAAGGGTAGGCTAACCAAAATTTTCGAGATTATCCAGAAACCTCAGACAGTAACTTGACAACACAATGTAAGCAAACTCAGCACCTGGTGCATGTTCTTTTATGTCCTTGACCCCTTCACGATAATAACACTAAGTCTAGACCAATAATTCATAATCTCCTGACCTATAGATGACCTTTAAGAGGATTTCAGACATCTGGTGTTGTCACAAATATATTTTTGCAAGATAGCATATATCTAAATTTGAAATATGACCCTATATTGGTGAACTTTCATTACCATCACTTAATATAATATAGCTTGACATGTTGAATGACATTTATGTTCTCTTGTAACCTCTACCATGTCTACATGTTAGTTTTTTAAACTTGCGTTGTCAAGTTCCTTATAAAAATCAGAAGGTATGGTATGATTGCCAAAAATATTTGTTAGTATCCAATCCTTTAGATTATGGCATATATTGGTCAGTGTATAATGACTAAGCCTTCAACAAGGGTCAAAACCAATATCATAGTCAGATATAAAAGGCCTCAAAATGACAAAATGAAATTAAAATAATTGAAACAGGAAAACTATTTGCCTGACTTTTAAACAAAATAATAAACAAAACAAACATATTACATAATAGATATAGGAAGATGTGGTATGAATGCCAATGAGACAACTCTCCATCCAAGTCACAATTTATGAAAATAAACCATTATAGGTCAGCGTACGGCCTTCAACACGGAGCCTTGGCTCACACAGAACAGCAAGCAATAAAGGGCCCCAAAAATTACTTGTGTATAAACCATTTATACAGGAATACAATCACTGAATTTCTGGCTCATACAAAATGTGGTAGGTTTAAACATGCTTGCCCATAGAGCATAAACCAGTAAGAATTTTGTCATATTCACATCTTACAACTTTATTAGTTTAAAAGTCTTTAAATGGTGACCCTTTAAGGACGCCATCAAAAGATCGATGTAGGATAAAAAACTTAAATCAAATAGTTTGGGGGTGGGGTTAACATTACTGCAAGTTTTGTTAATTTAAAATCAATTTTACATATTTTTCCGAAATTTAGTTAAGGTAGGTAGGGGGTCAGTGAAAAAACTATGTGAATTAAGTTTTTCATCTTACATCGAACTGTTGATGTCGTCCCTTAATGTAGCAAAGCAACTATAATATGCAGGAATTGGGAAAGAGCCAAAAGACATCTTTCCTTTAACTACCAACTTTGAACAAAATATCTCTGTAAGTCAGCTTTACAACTAACTATCAAAAAAGTAGATTAGTGTATGTCAATAGTTATATGATAAACTTTCGTTTCATATCTTCAAGACACAAAACATTTTTTATAAAAGTAACAAATGTGTCTACAAACTTTAGTCAATTAATCAGAACCAGTGCAGTTTTTAACATAACAAGTTGACATGCACTTTTAAAAAATACCATGCCATTGACCCCTTGTACACAAGTCCTTCTAAATACAAGCAATTTATGCAAATGTGACATTGCCATTTATCAATGTCTTTTTTTTTTTTGCAAAGATTTGTAATTATTTTCTACTAAATGGATATACGCCTTGAACACAGAAAAAGTGCACAGTATTATAAATCAAGCTTAAAATGTAAAGGACTGAAGTATAAAAAAACTTCAGGTTAAGATCCCACTCTTTAAGGATTAGAGGGCCTAAAGGGGTTTCATCTGGAAGAAGGGGGTACTGGTCTAGTGTTTGATGATTCTAATGACATTTTAAGAAAAAAAATCAGAAAAGGGGGAACGGGGCAAGCCAAATTCTGATTGTGCTACATATTAGTGTGATTTATTATTTTTTCAGTCCAAAGAAAGGAAAACCAAAGGAACCTTGTTAACCAGAGTGTGCTATGTTTAACAAGTGTTTAATCCAGTAAAATTTATAGGATAGGAAATCATAGGATATCCACATCAATGATTTTGTCATTTAATGATTTTTGTATTTTATCATTTAATCAACTTTAACCTGACATCTGTTGAACTAAGTGTACTGTAAAAACACGTTTATCTCAGTTGTTAAATTTAAAGTTTTCTGATAAAAGCAAAATTTGTTTTTAAAACTTTTGTAGCCTTGATCATGACATTTTAATCTTTTTCTACTTAACCTATTACCATGAGGTGTTTATTTACTTATGTAAACTTAGATGAGTTTAACTTCATGTGCCAAATTAATTCTTTGAAAATTTGTAATCTGGAGAGAATAAATATCAGATAACATTAACATGATTAACAAAGACTGAATAATTCCCATTTAACAAATACAATTAATTAACAGTTATATTCATTCTATGAAGGTAAAAACAAAGGACATTACTGGTTTAAATTCGTAGAAAACATGAAAAATTCCAAATCACTTTTTAAAGAATGTAAATTGTTCCAGTACTTCTAAACTGAAACTAAAAATTTAATACTCTAGATTCATTTATTTTCATGGGTAACAATTTTGTTGGATATTTAATTTCTTGGTTTGTTAAACTTTGTTTACATGCCTATTGAACATTAACAGTGCATTGAATATTTAAATTAGGTTCATCTGTACCCACTAGATTCTGTTCTTGGGTATAAAAAGGGGAGGCCCTCAAACTAAGCATTTTTTGGATTAAAGGGTCTTTGAATAAACATGATATAGGTAGTAGCTCTATAAGGGGTACGTTTTTGGGCCCACTCCCAAAAACCTATCTATGCCCACAAAATCAACAAAAAGTGAAATCCCATGAATAATAATGATGTCAGATGTGCACATGGTGCATGTTAACATTTGTTTTAACTGACTTTTACATACATCAATACACATGTTAACCAACATCTATCATTTCTTTTTAAATTCTCTTGCCTTTTTCTTGTCTGTAAATTCTTTGTCTGTTTTCTTTCATCACTTGCTCGACTCCATCTGTTTTTCTGTAAGACTTGGCGCAATGCTATGTTTACAAACTTATACTACAAAGCAATGATGCATTGTGGGAAATTATTGTTCAGAAAGTTGTTTCTCTAACATGTCTAAAGCTAAATTTAATATTTATATATATTACATAGATATACTAAAGAAGAGGTATGAGAGGCGCAATGCTATACAAACTTATACTACAAACCAATGATGCATTGTGGGAAATTATATACAAAAAAATATTTCTCTAAAGCAAAATACACTACAACTCAGATGGATTAATACAGTACATAATATTTACATAGATTGTAAGTTAATGTGGTAATAGCGCCAATGAGACAACAGACGTACTCCATCTGTTTTTCTTTAAGACTTTAATTGGCGCAATGCAATGCTTTACAAAGTTACACAACAAAGCAATGTTGCATTGTTGAAAATTGTATACAGAAAACTGTTTCTCTAAAGCTAACTATTATTTACATAGATAAAAGAAAATGTGATTGAGTGCCAACATGGCCAATTATACAACGGTGCAATGCTTAGTAGGTATAGTATACATGTACAAACTTATACTACAAAGTAATGCTGCATTGTGGGAAATATTGTATACAGAAAATTGTTTCTCTATTCTCTAAAACATTTCTAAATATATACAGTATATATATACTTAAATACATGGATAATATCTAATTACAATAATTTTACCTCAACATGTATAATTCAACAATGGAAAATTGACAATGATTGATAGATAAAAAAAAAAAAAATATTTATAATCATAAGATCTAGCTATATCATGTATATCATGTATATAGAATATATATGTAGGAAAGGCAGTATTTTAATAGTGACATGATTATACCTGTTCATTCACATAAAGTCTACAGCATAATGTTGATCGATAGTTTCCGTCTTATTGTTCAGTGGGAAATAGTTCATACATGATTCTGGTTGAGAGTAATTGAACAATTAATACAAAAACATTATTTTACATGTACAAAATACTAAAACAATCAAACTAAACTTTCATTGTATACATATTTATTAGATATGTATGCCCATAAGGGATTTTGACTAATTAGGTTTTTCTAATTTTACATCAAGATGCATAATGTAAGACATGGGCGGATCCATGGGGGCCCTTTTGTGAAAATTTGATTGATTATATATAGAAAATCACTTAAGCATGACTGGAGTGGTCCCCCTTAGGTCAGTCAGCAGGCCTCCTTGTGAACAGTTCTGGATCCGCCACTGTAGGCAATGATATTTTACCAATTAAGGAGGGCTTCAAATACAATTAATGATGCTGATGGCTGGTGGCTGTTTAATGTCCAAACATACACATGATACATAAAAAGCTAAATAAATAGTGTTATGTTGTTCACCTATGGCCCCCACACAAAGAGACATATAAAATTCATAAGTATCCCTGTGGGAGTCCATTTATATTATGTTTTGCATGTCTAAGGATGTAAGAAGAGGAAGTGTTTTAAATGTGTTCATGTCACTAAGGTTATGTTGTTCAACCAAGTCCTCATGATGACATAGAGACATATAAAACATAAAAATATCCCTGTGGGTGTCCATTTATAACTGTATGTCTCAGGATGTTAGAAGACACAGTGTTTAATCTGTTTATGTCAATAAGGTTATGTTTTTCTCACTGATAAAACAGTTTCAAGCAATGTCTCCCCCTTCCACAGTGTGATCATTGAGACAATTAGCATATCTTGACATCCTGACATCATTTTTCATTAGGCTCATTATTGAATACATAATCAGTCACAGCTTAAACCATTTGACAGCTACTGTTTGTAAAATTCCCCCAAAATCACCATTTTTCTACATAATATATATAAATCATGTATGGTATATCATGTATTGAGTGTAAATGTTACTGTGTAAATGACACCTGTAAAAGTTAAAAGGTTCTTAACAGGGACTTTCCCCATAGTAAAAAGTTTAAGTAGGTCCATAATTTCTTCTATTCCTTTATCATTGTTTATGTATTATATGAAATATTAGAGCAACATCGCCCCCTTCCCTCTTCCCTTTGTACATGTATAGTAAGTCTGCAAGACAAGGGATCTCATCTAAGGGGAGATAATTGTAAGTTGTCACTTTAAAAAAGTGTTTGAAACTGAATATATTTCTGTTTACTCAACTTTACTGGGGAAATCCAGGGGGGTTGTGGTCCAGCAAAAATTATACATGAACTGTAAAAAAAAAATATGAATAGCATTAAAAAAGAAAAAAAAAATAATGTAGTTCCTTGTCAGATGTGGTTAAATACATGTAAAGTAATAAATGACTCATAAGGAAACATTAATTAATGGATAGGCATGTCTACACTAAACATGCTAAAAGCTATAATAAACTATCATGAACTATACAAATTGTCAACACTAAATGTGGTTTGGCTGTACATTGTAAAATAATCTTTAACAATGGTGAGTCGATGGCAGCCTTAAACTGCTCTAAGAAATAGCACAAATAAACCTCCCTTCAGCAATACTAAGTAAGTCTGATCAACATGAATTGTACGACTTTTGCTGCAATATTAAACATCCAACGATTATAGTTTTTTCTGAGAAAAGTAGGTCATATGAAACAAACATTAACAATCTGTATCTCAAGGATTGTATAATACACTCAAGTTAAGTACATGCACAAAAAAAAAGTGCCATAAAATACAATCTATAATATTGTTCTTCTATAAACATAAGATAAATGGAAAAAAACGTTTAGACATATTATATGTCAGTCAATTGGAATACCAGTTATTTTCATATGCTTGAATATATACAAGTATGTAAAAAGATATGTTATGAAGATGTGGTATGAGTGTCATTGAGACAACCCTCCATCCAAGTCACATTTGTAATAGTAAACCATTATTCAGTCAAAGTATGCCCTTCAAATATATATTTTGTCAGGTTTATTTTTTTTGTTTTATGGTTTGAATACTAAATACAGGTACATGACTGTATATAGGCTCCTCAGAATACCTAAAAAAAATCTTATACTTGTTGTAAGTATTCTATTTCTAAAATTTCTTAAACTTGTCTCAACTTTTTTCCTACTAATTATATAAGCAATTATTATTATTATGATGCTTTCTGGTTGAAGTTTAATTTTCTAAATCAAAAATTATACAAGGAAATGCTAAAAACATTCAGATGTTAAGTAACTTAAAGTCCTAGAAAGTTTCAACTTTCATGTATGTATATAAGTGATCAGACAATATTTTGAAAATTACACACAAACGCTATTATTTTCTTTGTTGAGAGTAACAATGAGACAATACTATCAGAAAACAGAAAATTAAATACAATATCACAATAATTTAGTGAACATGGTAAAGAAAAAAAAGAATATTTAGTATTCATGGTTACAACAGAATGAAAATTAAGTTTATCATACAAACACGTCTGAATAACATAAATCTGAAACGAACTATCTATACAAAATGTACATGTAGATATGATTAAAGCTAAAATGAAAATATGAATTCAATCAGAATTAATATAGCTATAAGATTCATTTCTAAAAGGGCAAAATATAAAGATGATTAGTTTCAACAGAATAATTCGGTGACTTCATTGTATTTTTTTAATAGGTTTATAAATTCCTTCCTGGTGACAAGTAGCATGTTTAGTAATATTTCAATATGAGTAATGCATTATAAAAACATTTAGGTGATTACATCAATTCAGTCTGATTCCTTTTAAAGCTTTATGTATAGATCATTCCATGTGTACAACATGTATCCAGTTAACTGAATTAGTCTTTTATATAGTCATATAAACCTGAGGCCTAAAGCAGGAGGATCACAATCATGACAACATTGGTAAATTGTTAAATTTCTGTAAAAAGAGAACATAGCAAAGGTTTTTGCTAAATGGCCTTGATTTAGGCATAATGTGTTGTTTCTAATATGTTTGGCATCCATTTGAATTATTTAGTCAGATTTCTATCATCAATATTTTGTTTCACACAGTTTGTCAATCTAAAATATTAGCTTTTCAAAAAAGCTTGTCTGGTTTCCAAGAGTATATATGTAGGCCCCAACAAATATCATGTCACCATAAAAAAGCTTCATGCTTATGAACCTTTTGATTTGTATGATATCATTTTAGTACAAACAATATCCAAGTTACCACCATTGATTTAGTTTTGGGGATATTTTCGTTTTTATGTTGTACATGTACTTACTTTACATCCGCACATGTCCATGTCAGACTTGGAAAGCTTCCACTACTGTGTTCACCACAAGTCACATTCCTTTCATATATTAAGTTGTGGTTCGGAAAGGGTTTGTCTAAAATAAAATAAATCCATAATTGAAGATTTAAAAAAATCAAAGTGATGGATATCACTCATGGAAAGATTAGAACAGAAGTTTGAATTAATTCATATTAAGGTACAGTGGGGAAAAATGAACATTTATAACGAAAGCACTATTGCTGAAAATTGTATTTACAGCAGGTCTTTAGAAGGAAACTTGCTTTTCCAGTATGAGGATAAATGAGCTCAAATCAAATAATATGGGTCTCTTAATATGCACAATTTTATTTAAACTGCAGTTTATATCTAATCGAAATTATGTTGCCGGTTCTAAACATGTTTAAAAAAAAACAAAAAAATTGCTAAATTCTTCTAGTAAATGTTACTTGTAAGACATGAATTTAGACTATCAGCTAAAAGCTTTTAACTTGCCTACAAAAATAATCTAAAAATGTTGTTTTGGGGCATTTTGTAAGTTGAAACAAGAGGTTATATGGCATTGAAAATTAGAGTTTTAGAGTGCCTTTTGATCAAATTTTGATGTATTTTTCAACCAATTTTATTTTTCAACGTAAACTAATTAAAAAACTAATTTTATTGAAATGTGGATTCTTTCTTGATTGCAAAAATATATATTTACTTCAAATGAAAATTCAAATGACTAAAATAGACAAAATGATTGACATGATTGAGGGAAATAAACTAATAAACAATGGTTTGTTATAATTAAAAAAAATTAAATTTTAAAAATGTTTCAAGCCAATTCCTGATAAAAAAGTGAACTAATCTTAATTGTAAAATTAATTACAGATGATTATTGGAAATTTATCAAGTAAATTATAGGCCATACTTAAATACCTTTTATATAGATCATGTTAATCCATTAATCATTTATCTTTCAGATATAATTCACAGAATTACTTTATGTAATGTAGATCAAAAGTAATTGGCAATAAATAAATCTATCATCCTTATAAATATCAAACAAACAATACACACATTTGTGTAATCAATTATGAGGTCAAATACTTGTGTATTAAGAATTAGATGCATATTGTAGTGGTCTGTAATTATGTAAGACTGAGGTTGATAGGTAATGTGGTCAATTTGATTGGCAGTTTAGGAGGTGGGGCATTGTAATTAAAGGTCCACCTTGTCTCTGATTGTTTAGTGATAATGACAGTTGTCAATCATACTAGTTGAATCGATACCACTTACCTAACCAAATGTTTTCGAAAAAGCCTGTACATCAACACACCTTAATGACATACATTCTTGAATGAACTGCTCCAATAATATACCCAGTTTTTTTCAGTTTATTTGTGTATTATGTGCACATACATGAGAACTATAGGGAACTATATTTTAGTGTGAATACATTTAGTAACAGCAGCTAACCTGTCCTGTTGTTAGGGAGGGTGGTGCCTAAGTAAAGATTTAGAACAAGTTCTAATCTTTCCAAAAAATTGAAAAACAATGGTATATATTATACATAATTATTGATGGTATAAAAACACAAAATAAATGTACATCATTCTATTTTTAGTGAACATGTTTATACTTGTATAGATCTCTTACCAGTCATGATATACACAATATAGGAACACCAAATATTATTTATATTGCTTAATTTTAATCCCTTCTTTAAAAACACAAATGCATATGTACACAAACCTTTCTTGTTCTAAACACTTTTTTTATGAAAAGAGAAACATATATATATCCTAAAATAACTTCATGTACAAAACTAAGCTTATAATTATACAGTAAATGAAATTAAAACATTATATCATGATTATTTTTGGCAGGCAGCTAAGCCAACTACAACCACTGCATTGATCAGTTGGTTTGGATGGTTTGAATGGTGAAATTTGTTTGTCATGTTTGCAAATTTGCTAAACCGTTCAGCCCCTACATTGAACATTGTAACCTGAGTCAGTGGCGCATTTTACAAGCACTCCATTTAAACATCTCCTCAGAAGGGAAACTACATATTATTGTACAAGTTGCTTTTTGTTATCCAGATAAGGTTCCCATGGCAATTACAAATTTGCAGTGCAAATTAAGTTCTATAATTGTACTTCCAATTACTACCATTTTAGCTTAAAAGGTTATTTTTACCTTAGATAACTGTTATATTTCCAGACTAAGTTTGTATGGCATATTTATCAGTAGCTAAATTATAAACATCAATTTGCATTTAATTCAGATTTGAATGCTAATTATCTTCTAGTTTGGATTTAGAGAAATTGACGGAAGCACATTTTTTATGAATCATGGAATTGCTTTAAGCTAAATCTTACTAAACAACATGCAGTGTATGAAAGTAGCATAAAGCCACAATCAATCAATCAATCAATCAATCAATCAAGAGAAAAACTTCTTGACCATATACCCAAACAGATTGGGATCGGATAGCATGCATTTCTGGTGTATTATAATGTTATCTCAATTTGACAATCATACCACATTTCATTATTCTTATAATATTGAGGATGTTAACACTGGCCCTCCCCAAAATTTATCTCTTACGAAGGGGTGCATGTGATTTTTTGCTGTGGACAAACACATTTTCAGAAATTTCGATACATTTTTTAAACAAACTAACTTTTGTTCAACTATTTTCAAATTTTCATACTGCAACAAAAAACTAGTCTATTTATTTTCCCAAATTTTCACACAAAATTTGTATTTGTTTTATTTCCCTGGATTTCTGATATAAGGCTTTGTATCCCATTTAGACTCATGTTCAATCACACAAAAGTCCTGATTGTTCATGTTACTTACAGTAACAGTAACAATGGGCAATTATCTGATTATATTAAAATGTTTAAGTAATAAATTACAATGTATTTATAGCAACACACATCATGCACATTGTCCATCTATCTATAACAATGTATTTATCATTTCACATTTGTTTATATATCAATTTAAGTGCAAAAAGGTTTCCCACCTGGCTTCCCTCCGTAACCATGATAAATGTACAAAATTTACATGAAAGATCATCTTGTCTCAATGCTAAATGTCATTTATTTGTCCAATGAATGCAAGTTTTACAACAAATTGTATTTCATGTATTTTAACTTAGGGCCTAAAATAAAATATTGTTTGTTTCCATACATGTACTACTCATGTGCTACTCATAAAATTTTATTTTCAAAGCTATTAGGTCAAATATTATTTTATTCATTTCCAATTTCCTGGCTTGCCGGATTGTACTATATTGTTCAAGCTTTTGGGAAAAAATAAAATTATTTCCCTACCTACCTACCAATACCTGGCTAGGCAGGGTAGGGATTGGGGAAACAAACATTACATGTATATTAATTTAGGCCTAGAAAGTAAAATTTCATTATGGTCCTTAAACTTTTACTATTGTGTATACTTTATATATCCATGTGAATACCAAATATTGAGCACATGTTTATTTAAACTCTGATATGTACATGTATACAATGATATATATATATCATGATTATCTTTTATAAAAATCTTTAAGCATACTATTTTTACTCTTTCTATAAACATGATATAATCATACATTTAATCTAATAGTCTTCAGGGATATTAATAACACCTAAATAATCGGTCAGTCGCCTTTATACATTAAGATATATAGAGAAACCTTTCATTGCAGTCAGACAATGCAACCATAATCCAAGGGAAATTAATTATGGATAAAAACTCAATACACAGTTTACCAGCAAGTATTAATAAAGCCAATATCAGAATGGCAGCAAAGCCAAGGAACGTTCACCATTCATTGAACTGTCCATTCTGTTTGAACATGACTGAACTGACTTGAGATAAAAAGGTTTTTGAACTGGTCTAGTTATTAACCAAAGATCTAGACCTTGTTCATGTTGTTGAGGTCTGGCAAATTTCCCAAATGATTAACTTCATTTCTTGTACTGCTTTTGTTTTTATTGATGAATTTGTTGTTTTTAAAACTTTGATTGATCAAGAATTTACAATGTATTCAAAAGCTAATCTGTTCTACTACAAATCATCTTGAAGCCTTTACTAGCTTGCTAAACTGTCAGGGTTTTGTTCATTGTTAAAGGCAATATGGCAATCTGTACTTAACTTGTAGTTATTTAGTCTCTGGTGAAAAATTTATATAAATTTCGGGACTTCAGGAATTTCTGTTTTTCAGCCCAGGATTTTGGGATCAGGACCAACCCCTCCCCCCCTTTTCACCCCCCTTTTCACCTCTGAGCTTGTATAATACATCTGTATTTCTTGATGAACAAAAATGAGAATACAGAACATGCAGAATAAGCTTTGATTTATTTTTAGACCTTTTATTTTGTTCTTGATGTTTATTACTTACTAAATGTTTGAGGGATTAAATAAAAAGGACAGACAATTTTATCAGGAATAAACTTAGTTTGTGACACAAATTTGAAAATGACAATTTAACATAATAAAGACATCCAGAAATGTACAACTGTTCCAGTTCATTATGAAATATAACATGTATAATGAATCAGTGACATGATTACAATAAATTTAACATTTAAACTATTTTTGTGCAGCTCTTCTGATTGATATCCGACACAAATCTTTTTCAACTGCTTCATCTATATCAAATTTGTGCATGCTTAATATCAAATAATTATCCTCTGGAATCAGAGCTCCGACTTGTAGCATATGAAATAGATCAATTATAGACTTTGAAAATAGAAGACCTAAAAGAGAAGTTAAGTAAGGTTTTTTTTCTAAAAGATTGTTGATAAAAAGATCAATATTTTCTTGCCTTTGACAAATCATTGATGTCTGGTGATTATATATATTTCAATCTTTATAAAAGATTATTTATGGAAAGAATTTATTACTATTCAACTTGCATTTAACATGTTTAAAATCAAAATAGGATAGGAAAAATAATAATTTATTGAGTCATTAAATTGAAATGTCTTTTTAACTTCAAATGAATTTGTGTTTAGTAACAGTTACGGAAGTGAATTTAATGGTTAAGGTGGTTGGTGGCCCAGAGGTAAACTTGGTACAATTCAATTTATTTATTTTAGTTGTTTACAATAATATAAATATTGGGGAAATTGCATTGGGATCATGAATCTAATATTAATGTTGATACAGTTATGACAGTTATTAGCTGAAACATGTGAAATACAACATGTAAGAATGTTCATTTTCTTTAATTTGTAACATACTTCATGTACTTATTTTGATATAAGGAACTTTTAAAGCTGTAATAGTCTTTTTATGAAAGACAGAACAGACGAGTTCTAATTTTTGAAAACTGACCCATAATTGCTTATATTTAGGTTATACATTATGTTCGGTTATTTGGTTGAAACGGTAATCAAATAACTCTGCATTAGTTTCATTTTTTACAACGTTCAAAAAATTTACTGCAGCTCATCATAAGAGTGTGAATATTAGAGCAGTTTATAATTTGATATTATGTAACGTAATTGCTTTTCCAAAACCTATTTCTTCAATATAAATTGATTTTGAATTGATATACTTTGGCACATGTTGCTTTTATTATGTTTATATAGCATCTGTAACATGATTATTCAGCAATAAAACTCTTCATGTATATGATGTGCAGCTTTGTCAATTTTGAAGTGTTTCTTAACCAATAACAAATTAACAACAAGGGGGATAACTCTTGTGTGTGATCTATTTTTAATCAGTTGTTGTCAAATTTGAATTTTAGCCAGGATCACGATCGAAATTATTGCAAGCAGCATTTTAAAAACACTTTTCATTGGCGGATCCCTTTTTTTTGGCCAATCAATGCATTTAAATGGGGAAATATAGTTGGAACCCCCCCCCCCCCCCCTTTTGTCCTGGGTTGGGAACCCCCCCTTTTTGAAATGGCTGGATCTGCCCCTGCTATTAGTAATTGATCACTTAAATGCTCACAAAGACCATTGATAATGTTGATCTAAAACACAAACTGGTGACCATGTAATTTAAAAACTTGATCAACCAGTAAAATAGATTATTACTTTTTAAATGTCTGCTAAAGTATATACAATTGTTAATATTAGTTATTTGTTCAAAAAAATATTACAATGAACATATGACTATATTAATTGTCCATTGACATTTTTTTCAAACCAGTAAAAAATAAATGTCTAGACTGATTAGCTTGATCATGATGATGATTAGGGTCGCTAGGACAATGTAGGACAATAGTTAAACGTATAAGTGAATGATCCAGCACCTTATTTAACTCTTTACTCATCTTAAACTCAATATATCATATATGCATTCATGAGTTAATTGGTTGATTCATTTATTCTTTATTTATCATGTTCATAGACAAAAAAAAGGTCAGCTAGGAATTTCCAAGGGGGGGGGGGGTATTTGGACTCATGAACTCGACTTTAATAGTCACAATTTGAACAGAACCTTAATGCTTAATGACTTTAACAGTGCTTATTTTGTTTCAAGGGGGGTTCGTCCGAACCCTCCGAACCCCCCTGGGTAAGGGTATGAATAAAATAAAACATTTGTGTAGATGTCAATTAAACCTTTACATTGTATGTATTGTCAGCTGTGTGTTTCACATGGTAGTGGTATATTATAACCTAATCTGTTTAATTTATCATTTCAATTTGTGTCAAGTGTAAAAAAAAACACCATTTAAATGTACTTTCATCCTACATTATCCATGCATTCATTGTTGCCATTTAAGTGCAACATTAACAAATTTTATCCATGTCAAAATAAATCTATTCCACAAATTTTACAAGTTATTTTTTTTCTTCAGTGGAGCAAATTAAATGACATGGAGCTTAAGACAAACAAGAGAATTTTGTTTTTCAGCATGTTCAGTAAAAAAGTTAAGTACAATTTTGAGAACATTTAGGTACAAAAAGGATAGGAAATACTGAAAGTTACTGCCAGCTTATCATTAAATCAAGAAAAGTTTAGACATCTGTTATGTAGGTAATTGTTGAACCTACAGTATCTACATTGTTTGTAATGAGGCATAACATACTGTTATTTATATCACCAGCCATGCCAGCTATAATATACACATACATGTAATTAGTGGAGAGTTGAAGGAAGACTATTTGGATGTGGTGCCAATGCATTTGACTACTAGCCTGGCTACATTTGTACAATGTGGCAATATAAATGTTTAATGATTATAGTGTTATACATGTTTGGTAATTACATGTACATGTACTTTATAATTGTTTGTTGGTTTTTAGCAAGGGTTGACTTAAAAGCCAGTAGAATTCTGATCGGGCCAGTTGAACCTTAAGACTTACTGACCACATTGACTAATGTCTTCACTTTAATTAGTATATAACATGTATCAGGGCAAGTAATATTTAAGTAGGGTCAGTAAACTTATTTATCAATTACCATGATTATTTCGGATTACTTGTTAAATGTTATTATTTTCAATCTTCCGATTCTTTTAAGCCACTTTCAGAAATTTTTGTATATATCAATACATGTATTAAAAGCCAGTTTAAATTTATATGGATAAATCTTAAAAGCCTAGAAAAAAACCCACTATCCTTCGACATGTTAGACATAAAAATTGGTAATTTTAGTCAATTAAGATGAAGAAGGGTACAATTTCAAATTCAGTTTTATTGGTTGTCTTATTGGCAGTCATACCACATCTCCTTTTTCTTTTATCAAGGATATTATATATTCTTTCTCTTTATTATACAATGTAAATTATTGCACATTTTTAAGACTCAAGTTTCCCTTTTTGTTTAACTTAAAACCTGTTAAATTTATTATAAAACAAAAAAAAAGAAAAAAGAAGAAAAGTGTTCTATTTAGTACATGATTACACATGAATATATTTATTTCAGTGATATCATGGATATTGGATTCACTTTCATTCATTTTCTGATATATGTATATTTTGAAATAATTCCTGGTTTGTTTGTATTCCAGATTTATACACATTGTCATTTATGTCATTTATGTCATGTATGTCATATACACATGAATATTGTTAAGACTACATGTATCAAATGGCTATGTACAGCTACAGCTACATGTATGTATATATTCCTAACTAAAGAAGATGTAAATAGATACAAATAAGATACATGATTGTTTGTTTGAACATGGGACATACAATGACAAATATTAGTCTGATGTTTTCACATACAATATTTTTGATAAAATGTAAATATGAGGGGGGGGGGGGATAGACCCTTTATCAGGACTTCAGGATCAGGTGTTTTTAAGCTCTAAATTTCGGAATTGCCCCTTTCGGGATGTCAGGATTTAAATTTATTTAAATTTCGGAACATCAGGATTTCGTTTTTATTAAGCCTGGGATTTCGGGATCTGGAACCCTCCTACACCACTCAAATATGAAATAACTATTATGGAATAACAAAGGCTCTTTGAATTCAAATAAACAAAGGCCATTAAAATTTGAAAAATCTAAAAATGTCTTCCTTTTATTCTGGAAAGAATATATCTACAATTGATGGGTTTTTAATGAACAGGAACAAGGTTAACTATTTTGTTTGAATTCAAGATTTCAAATTGAAGGCACAAATACTTTAAATTTGTTTTAATTTTAATTTAAACTTAATTGATTTATTCTGATGATTATTATTTAATTTGTAAGATCGGTAAAATACGTGTAATCAAATGATTATTCCCGTCAGTTTTATTAACTAATAGATTTGTCTTTAAATTGAATAATAATTGATTTGTATTTTATTGTGTAACACCGTGTTTGTTACATGTCAGAAGCGACAAAGGTTAAAATGCTAATACACAAAATATAAACATCACGCTCATTGTATACTCAAGGAGTCACATCTAATATATCTTTCCATTAAACTCTTAGGTATATTATTACATAATAATAATTCGCATTAAAATATCGTGTACACCTGAATTCTCACCTGGAAATCTTTGGTTGAACTCTTTTTGACTATCCCCAGATAATTCCTCCGAAAATTCGTACAAAAATAAAAATATCACAGAAGTAGAAATCACAAATTTATGACACATCCAATTCATTTTGAATATTTTGTAATCCTCATAATTAAACAAATAAATTCCTCTTAATTATATCCACTAGCCAGGGTCAGCGAAGTACATCACTACGTGTAAAACTTTAAATAACTTCTTATAGTTCTTATGTCAAAACTATATTGTGTACTGCCTTCGTTAGCGACCTTGAACCTTTTCAAAGATTAACCAATGAGGGGAAATCAAAACAATAATTTCTATAGCCTGTTTCAAATATGTATTTATTCACCAATTTACGATTTGTAGTATAAAAGTAATCATGTTATTCCTTGAAGTCTTAGCGTAATTCTGAGCTCTGAAAATTTGTAGCTAACAGAAAATTACTAGCTTTAGTACAAATACGCGCATAATGTGATATTGATTTTTAACAGGAAGTCTTGTCTTGTACAAATTGATTTTTAGATAAGAAAATGACATTAGTCGTCATCGACTCGACATGGAATCTATTTACAGTTAAACAAAGGAAATTGAAGTTAATTATCAACAAATTGCTGCAATTAAAAAAAGGTATTCTGCGTATTTATTGATCGCTTGAATTGAAATTAAAATGGTTGCAACACAGGAAACACACGACGTCCTTGCGACGTTATGTATTGGTCGTTGGAAGGTCGTGACTGACGTAACGTAAGTACGACGTTGTTGCAACGTTGTGAGAAAATTATTTTACGGCACGTCAGATACGACGTAGAACCGACGTCAGGACAACGTTATTATTGTTTTTAATAACGTTTGTATTACGTTGTTGCAATGTCATATTGCGACGCATCTGTCACGTATCTGTGACGTTATAGCAACGTCATCATATTTTTGGTCGATAAAGTATTAAATTGATTTTTAAGCTATTAAAAAGGAGGAGCTACATGTTTTTGTCATCAATAATACATCGTGAAAATAAAAAAATAAAAAATAAATAATTGCAATATGTACTGTACATTGATCAAATAAATCACGTAATTAAAACGTTGTTGCAACGTAATTTATTGACATTCCTAAAATTAACAATAGCAAGATTTCTTTTTTTTTATTATGCACTAAATTTTAATTTGTCTTGTTTCTATTGATAGAACTAATGAACGATATTTGATATGAGGCAGGCATTACCTGTGAAAGGGGACGAAGTCCTTTGATTCAAACATTCAAAAAAAAAAAGATACGGAAATACCGTAACGTTCCGATTTTGGTTCATTGTTAGGGCTTTTAGTTGTGACGCTATTTAAGTGATGACGTCATATTCAAAGTCAACGCCATTCACCAAGCCACCACATTAGATTCAATGTAAGTACATTTATCTGTATTCTTTATAACTGTTGCTTTTTTCTATTTACTTTTTATGATGTTCCTGTAAAATTTGGACGTCATAAAACAAAATATCTGACGCCACAATGGAAATCACAATCATGAATGGAAAAGTGATTGTCAAAAGTTTTTGAAAGCTGCCGGTAAATGTCAAAATACAGGATTTGGTGTTTAGCCCATCTCATTGTAATAATAACAATTTATAATACTAAAAATAAAGATTGTGATAATGGTGGTCTAAATGAAAACCATATGATCCATAACATGTATGGTCAGCTCGTACTGGACCATGCGCGTTTACTCATACCGTTTGACCGCACGCGTATGGTCGGACCGTACGAGTCTACATCGTATACTTATACTGTCCGGATCGTACTTGTGCGGTCCAAATACTCATATGGTCTGGAGCTAATATATATGTCAACTTTGTAAATGTAAAACGTAGATTTATTGATCATAATTTTCAATAATATTTTTTTTTTATATTTTGGCAGTGGCTATTTTGCCGGTGAAACAGTAGTTATGATCTGATTAAAATATATCTCGATTAAAAGCCAGCTTAGTATAAATAATGTATTCCGGCACTGGCAATACTGCGAATTTGTTATTTTACCGGTTTTTTTTGTGAAGCCTAAAAAGATATATCAGTCATTGGATCATGTCAAAATGTAGAGAAAAAAAATAAGGAGCAGTGTATTTTGAAATTTGATAAATGATAAATCATTATGTCATCTTACAAAATCAATTATATACTACAGTCATGGTGATGGGACAAAAGTGTCTTATCATTTGAACTAAAATCGGTATTTTAAAAAAAAATATTTCCAAGTCACTGTATGAGCGATTTTTTAAAAACAGATACCAAAAGATGTAAAAATGTCTGAAGTTCTATTGCCAATTTAGTCATAATTTTCTTGAGTTTCGTTTTTATCATTTGATGAGTTAAACACAAGTGCAAATTTTTACGATTTAGAATAATAGCAAACTTTTCAAGAATATTTTTCTTTGTGTCCATCTCGTCAGAAAATTAAAATGAACATGAATAATATTATAACCAAATAAACAATAAAACTTCAGACATTTCCGCATCTTTTGGTATCTATATTATAAAAATCGCTCATACAGTTACTTCGTAATATTTTTTCGAAAAAGATCGGTTTTAGTTGAAATGATAGGACTTTTTTTTTTACTCATACTGGGAACTGACTTTTGTCCAATGACTAGCTTTAAAATCATAAATATGTAATGAAAATTCCGAGTTTGCCTTTGAAATAGAAAAAAATAAAAGGGGGTCATGGATATTTTTCTTTATTTTTTTTTCTTTTGATTTCCAATTTGATGAAACAAAATATTCTGTCCGAATACAGGACAAAAAATATTCTGAATCCCGATTCCTCCCATACCTTTATTATAGTGTTAGATTTGAACAAAATAATTTGAGTGATATCGTTTAAAAATGAAAGAAAATTGTTTGCACGAAAAAATCTGATTTAAGCAAACACCATGAAATTGTTGCTCCCTGACAGTCTAAGGATTATTTTTGATTATATTAAATATCACGATGCAAATTTTATTAATGTCAACTTTTGTAGAGCCTTACATGAAGAATTGATTGGGGAAACCCTAAAACATGCACCCTCAAAACCAGGCGGAACACACTATAAGCATGATAAGGTAAGAATACCCTTATTTCCCCCGTATGGTGCAACCTATCTTGGATTATTTCCCAAAATTATTATTGTTTGTATTCTTCTATGTTGGTTATTTTTTTTTAATCCAGTTATAGATATGTATTTGTTACTAGCATTGTGAAGATCAAGATACTGTTTTGCGACAATAAAGGGTAACATTAAATTTAACTCAATATAATATTATGTGTACTAATAAGTTTTTGTATTGTCATTGCAGGAACCAATTGCTAAGAGGGTAATTCCAGCAGATCCGGAAATACCACTACCAGGAACACAGGAGAACATTTAAAATAAACTAAGTTTACGATGATCAAATCTTCACTTTTTGATATACAGGCATTATTTACTTTTCATTAACTTTTTTTTTTATAAAATTTTCATGGCCTGGGTACGGGGCGCCGAATGGGACTCTTGTGGTTTTGTACTCAAAATTCAATTTTGTACGGACAAAGGTGACTTTTGTTCAACAAAAATGAGTTCAGTTTAACAAAATTTGTATCATACTACAAATTTGAAATTTTGTCATACAAAATTATCTATCAGCGGACAAAAGTCACTTTTGTCATGACAAAATTCATTTTTGTTACACAGACTTGACTTTTGTTACCTAATTTGAAAATTGAGCGACAAAAGTCAATTTTGTATTTAAATTAGTTTAGTTTGGTTTCTGTGAACTAATTTGCATACAAAATTGACTTTTGTTACACAAAAATTACTTTTGTTACACAAAATTGACTTTTGTTACACAAAAATTACTTTTGTTACACAAAATTGACTTTTGTTACACAAAATTGACTTTTGTGAGACAAAATTGACAAAATTGACTTTTGTCTCATCAAAATTGACAAAATTGAATTTTGTCTCAACAAAATTAACAAAATTGAATTTTGTCTCAACAAAATTAACAAAATTGAATTTTGTCTCAACAAAATTGACAAAATTGAATTTTGTCTCAACAAAATTGACAAAACTGAATTTTGTCTCAACAAAATTGATAAAATTGAATTTTGTCTCAACAAAATTCACAAAATTGAATTTTGTCTCAACAAAATTGATTTTTGTCTCACGAAAGTCAATTTTGTCTCACGAAAGTCAATTTTGTCTCATAAAAGTCAATTTTGTTGTTACAAAATTGAATTTTGTCATCACAAAAATGAATTTTGTCGTAACAAAATTGACTTTTGTCTCAACAAAATTGACAAAATTGACTTTTGTCTCAACAAAATTAACAAAATTGACTTTTGTCTCAACAAAATTTACAAAATTGACTTTTGTCTCAACAAAATTAACAAAATTGACTTTTATCTCAACAAATATGACAAAATTGAATTTTGTCTCAACAAAAATGACAAAATTGAATTTTGTCTCACAAAAGTCAATTTTGGCTCACCAAAGTATATTTTGTTTCACCAAAGTCAATTTTGTCTCACAAAAGTCAATTTTGTCTCACAAAATTGAATCTTACCGTACACAATTGACTTTTGTGATTTAATTTCCATATCAGGTAACAAAAGTCAATGTTGTATGCAAATATGTTTATATTTGCATACCTTTAAGACAAAATTGACTTTTGTCATGACAAATATGAATTTTGTCTACAAAAATGAATTTTGTCATCACAAAATTGAAGTTCTCACAAAACAAGTCTGTAGCACATAGTTTTGTAAGACAAAAATGATTTTGTTATGACAGAATTGAATTTTGTACAAAACCACAAGAGTCCCATTCGGCGCCCCGTACTGGGTGGGTATGTAGTTAGCCAGATATTATATCCAGAACGTGAACATGCTAAATGAGAAATGTATATTACGATGAAATAAATTAAATACTAGTATAAAAAAGAAGATGTGGTATGATTGTCAATGAGACTCGCCACAAGAGACCAGTCACAGAAATAAACTATAGAGGTCACTGTACGGCCTTCAACATTGGGCGAATTACATATCGTATAGGCAGCAATTAAAGATTGGTTAGAAGAGACAGGGGGAACCCCCCCCCCCCTTATAGAGTAAAATATATGATAAATGCATATCATTTTTACAAGCACTAACTATCAAGAACTGCATACGAATAGACAGCGACTCAGCTATGGATGGCCTTATGATTCATTTCTGTTATATCACAATTACTGAAACAGTAACTCGATTAAAGCTAAAAAAAAAAGATGATGCAGAATATACAAATTCCTTCAGATAGTAGCACAAACAGGTATCATCTAGAGATCAAACACAGTTGATACTATGTATGTATATATATATATGATCATTTTAAGGCCAATTATATAGCACATTAATTTCTTCAACATAATGAGATATTAACGTTGTTGTAATGTCGGGAATAACGTTGTAAAAACGTAATTTTACGTCACCACAACGTTGATGTATGACGTTGTGACAACATCGATATAACGTGATATAAACGTTGTTGTAATGTCAGGAATAACGTTGTGACAACGTCAAGAAACCCATACACTTTTACGTAAATACAACGTAATAACCTGACGTCAATGCGACGAAAACATGACGTTGTCACGACGTAATTATGACGTAACATTGTTAGCTGGGAATAGAACATTACAATACTAGAGAGTATGGATGGAACCGGAGGCATTCATTTCAGTTGTCTGTATTTTTTTTCGCTCATTGTTCTACATCTTAAAAAAAACAATGGTTATTCTATAATTACCTGTTAACTGTATTCTGGACATTGTTATTTCTTGTACACGTTTGTGTCTGAGGAAATAAAATAGTTTGTCTTGTCTTTAATTATTTTTTTTTTGTAATCACGGTATATTTTCTCATAATTCCTTATTTTTTTGCAGTTATTACATATTTTTTTTACTCCCAATTATCCTCTGCTTGTCTATTCTTTACTAATTTTTGTTTGTCAATTTTTCTCTGTTCTTTAGGCAGCAACCATTTGATTTTCGGGGGGGGGGGGGGGGGGGCTATGGGTTTTTTTCTTTTTCTCTGTCAAAACTTTTTTTTTCTTTTTTTCCCTTCGGCGAAGAACAATATATTTTTTGGGCAACAAACCGAAAACAATAGGGCTCTTCACGGTTAGTTCGGCCATGTTGGATAGGGGGCAGTTTTTTTAGAAAAAGGTGGAAATAGTATGAAAGTATGGGAAATCCTATGTGTGTTTCCAAGCAACTGCTCTGTTTCTATATTTTCCCGTATTTTTGCCCCCTATCCAGCTGAGGGTGAAACAAACATTTTTTTTTCTCAGGGTCCAAAACAAATTATTTTTTTCACCAAAAATTGGAAACAAACTTTTTTTTTCCAAAAAAAAATCAAAGCCCCCCCCCCCCCCCCCCCCCCCCCCCGAAAATCAAATGGTTGCTGCCTTATTATTTGGTTTATTATTTTCTATTCTGTAAACTCCATCAATAACCCATACTACACTGTTACGTGCTCGGGAAATACTTTCTTGAAATTATATATATTGAAACTTTTTTTTTATATCAGTCACGATGTTCAAACATTAATCTAATGTAAATAAGAAAGTACTAGATTACTTTAAGGTCGGTTTTCAAATATATACATTCGACATGGAAACATGAGTTCTTTAAACCTCATTAACCATCTTATATCAAATAACATTACAATGGTCAATATAGTTCTTCAAATAGAAACATATTTATATACAGCACATAGTATCACATTTAAATAATATACACCTATTGACTTAAATTTCCCATATGCAGTATCACTTTCAGACAAAATGGAAAATGGGAATAGTGAACATGTCAAGGAGACAAAAAATCTGACAAAGAGAAGATGTTTTTCGTTATGTCTTTGGAACGCAATTTAAATTGCTTTATTTCGGTCATCGATTTGACACCTTAACAATTCTTTTGTAGGGCGGAGTGGCGAATCCAGAGGGGGGTCCGGAATTGAACGGCCCTTTAAGAAACGATCAATGCATTTTAATGGGGACATGCATATATTGTTGAAACACACCCTTTATCCTGGTCTTTTGAATGTGTCAATAGGGTCTGAAAACATAGGTCTTAACGAGAAAAAGAAAAAAAAAAACAGGCGGTGATCACATCACAAAATTGCCTTACGGATAAATCATTTGCAATTATAACAATTACGAATAATACCGTATATAAGACTTCTTACTGCATTTAGATAATTTATAAAAATAGCTCAACCAGGTAATGTTCACCATCATATACTGGCGGCTGTACTTCGAGATATATTTCATGCAACCACTTCGCAAACAGTGTAAAAGACATGCTAAATCTATGTTTAATTGAGTGAGAAAATTGAAAAAAACTTGCTAAATTATGTAAATGAGAAAAGCGAAAAACTATTGTTGTGAAAAATTATATCAAAAACTTGATATAACGTCACACGTTGCTAAAATTCTTAACAGATACGATGAAATGGAAAGCGGTCCGTTATTTCGTTAAGTTTTGTTTTAATACGATTATATTTTCTCTTTATCTGTTTGTCCATCAATCTCTATTCTTTAAATTTTGCACTCAATTATTTTACACTCTTTTTACCTATTTTTCTCTGCATCCCTTTTTGCTCTTTATTCTACAACTGTTTTTTTTTCTTTATTTCTGTAAACCCCATCCAGACCCTAAAATATAGTTAGACACCGATGCGGGCGTTTGTCCAATAAGGTGTATATAATTTACACGATTATATCACGACTAATTCAATAATTCAAAAGGGAGCATTTCAGAAATTTAACCTTATTTTATTATTACGCATGACAAAATAAAATACAGGGTGTTTAATTGCACTTTATCGCCTCGAAAGTATATGTGTACCCCCAGGAGTAAGTAACTAAAAGTTGGGGTTTTTATACGGATATCGATATTATCTATAATATACAACACACAAGTTAATATTCCGTTTTTCTTTAATAGGCTTATTTATATTTAAGTCTGATTATAAGACTTAAGTCTGAGCTACTGATAAATATCTATAAATTACATTACATGCAATCCATACAATATAATACAGTAAGCTGTATTTAGAGTCGGTATACATAACATAAGCTCTTTTTAAAGAGCTTTTATAACCGAGAAGAAACATATTAATACTGCAGTTAAACACACATCTTATAAATATTAAATCTTTGTAGCAAAATTACATCGGTAACATGCAGTACATCTTAAATACATACGTTGTACAACGAATAAACAATTAACATTTTTTAAACACACACGAGAGATTCATGGATTCAAAGAAAATATCAGTGTATTACAATAATTAAAAGTTAGTCTATAAACAGTATAAGCAGTACATTATTTATGAGCACTATAAAGGAATTTTACATGCAGCTTTGTATTAAAGCACTAACATTAAAAGATCGTAAAAGCAGTATTACATTAGAGAACACATACAACTAAGTTGGATATAACATGGATATAACATGGAACATCACAGCGAATTGAAAAAAAAACACGACAATGAATCTTAAAGATTCTGCCATCTTGATACAAGGTTGTTAATAATCGCTTTAAGGATATCAATTGACGGCCAAATCAGAAGTTCGCCCAGGACACAGAAGAACAAACGCGATTAGGTCGCTAAACTCTTTCTCGTCAAATATAGACAAATAATAAGAGACGCTGTTAAAAACGTTATGATCGGCAATGAGACAACTGTCCACAGGAGAACAGATGCTACAGGAGTTAATGCAGCTATATACAATATATTGGTAATTTTTATAAAGGGGGAGGGGGGATTAGCTGCCTGAGAGGGGACTCGCTCCATTCGTGCATCAGTGAATCATTATATAATCAAACACATTTGTCCCACAAGATGTCACCTTGTCCTCCCTAAATCCGAGTATATTGGCCATCGTACGTCCTAAGTCAGGTGTATTGTTAATTTCAAGCTTCACACTTAATTTCTTTTTCGTTTAACTCGTTCGTTTGTCTTCATGTGGGGAAATACATTTGAGTTGATGGGTGGGAATCCTTCACTTCTTTCATCGTTAACTTTGAAACTATTTTGTTCTCCGTTCTTTACTTATTTTTTGTCCGTTTTCTCTATTCTCTATAATTAAGCTCCCCATTATTCTCTATTTATTTTTTTACTATATTCTGTATTCTTTTACATTTGTTTCCTTTATTCTGCACTGTTTTATTCTTTATTTGTAAACCAGTTCAGACCCACACTTTATATATCTGAATTCGACATATTGACAAACTATTCAAACGTTAACAAATGAGTGAGCTTTTTTACCGAATATTTTTAGACCCAAATATATAATCCTCACTACCCTTCTACTCAGTATTATAAGTGCATCAATGATCCTTCAATAAAAAAAAACAAGAATTACAATTGTTTTACATGATATGTTGGCTACGATGGTTTACTTTTACAAATTGTGACTTCGATTGAGAGTTTCTCTTACATGCACTCATACCACAATTTCTTATATCTATCTTAAAGGTATATGAAAGAATTTTGTTAGTAAAAGAAGTGTGGACACAGATCAGTGTGGATAGTATGTTTGGATGTTTGATAGGGTTTTTTTTGTCATAAAAACAATCTCTGGTTTTCCTCACAGGGTTCTCTGATGTGCACAGTGACAGCCAACTGTATCAATCATTAAGAACGGCAGCATCTTTTATTCAATTATAAGTCTTAATGTTCGAGACTGTCATGGAGGAGACACTACTTTAAATCACTGCCGACCATTCATACATTTATATGAATTTATTCATTCGATACATGAGGGTTTATTAGCGGTCCTCCAATTGATATGCTTTAATGTTCACGATTTTTTTTTAGATTGTTGTCCTTCATTCACTAATCTTTTTGGTACAGCACTCCCTTTTTTCTTTTCTGTTTTTTGTTATTGTTTTGTCTATTTTTTCTTATTTTATTTATACCCTTCCCCGTTTATTCGACACCTTTTACCGGTTTATCTTTATTATGTAAACCCCACTCAGCTCCTCATATATTCGAAAGAATTGAATCGTTTTTGAGAAAAAGAGATAGAAAATTTTTTTGCGGTTTGCGCATCCGTTTCCTTTCCATCTTAAATTACAAAATAATACAACTGATGTGTTTGTGCATGTTAACGTAACAATATATGTACAGAACGTAGAGGGTCTGGATGAGGGAATATTTTAATTCTATATTCTTAATTTTTACCCCCTCCCCTACACACACACCTCTAGGCGAAGGAGAATTTAGTGTTACCCTTAAAGATTTTGCCGTACAGTCCTTCCCTTTTCCGTTCATATTCCGTCCGTCCTTTTTCCGTCTTTCCACACGTCAATTGTCCGTCCCAAAAGTATATTTTCTCATATTAATAGCAAGCTTGAGCAGGGGCATTTGTGTCTGGGGATTCGTGTTGTCAGACACATACTTCTTTCGTTTTATGGCATTTTTTCTCAATTCTCCATTTTGTCCATTAGTTTCTTTTTTATACATGAGGCCCCCATAATTTTTTATTCTTAATTAAGCTTTCAGTACCTAATCTAACACAATTTTGTCGGTGCATTACGTTTGCGCGCATTACCATTACATTTGCGCGCAAAAATCATTACGTTTGCGATCAGCTTTTGATTGCATTTGCGCGCATTTTTTTTTACAGGTAAACTCGGGTAAAATACAGATAATAATTCATATTGATTCATTTATTTGTTAAATTTTTATACTCATTACTTAGCCCTAGTTTCTGAATTTTTCGCCACCAACTTTGGCCTACGTGAAAACGGCAGCATTCTATTCTAGTATCTGGAAATACAGATCTACAGATATTGTGCATTGCGATTTCAAAGTCAATATGTACGATCCTTGGTTTAAACATAATGTTTCTGTCTGTACACAACGAAAATCTTCAATTTCAAAGCATCAATATTAACTCAATTACAACATCTTACTTTATTATACAAAACATTTTATATTTTTTAATTTTTCCTATTTTTTAAAAATTGTACATTTTTCCAATCTATGTCTTGTTGTAAGTTTCCTCCTGTGACATAATCTTCAATTTGTTGAAGGCGGTCACTATATGGTAGAATAGAATAAAAAAAAGATATCATGTTGTGCAAAACAGTGTAAATTTCCTCTGATTTGGATGGTAAGAGAGCAAAAACTAGTGGTACATAATGTCCCAATTTTAATCCATGAAAAGTGTAAAGTTGTTGAAAATATTTTGGACAGTAACTGAATGTTCTGTCAATGAAAAGTTCTGACGTTTTTGTGCATAATGCATCACGATTGGAATTGCATGATAGCATAACAATACCATACTCTTTGCTGTTCATGAGACAAATGGTTCCATTTTGTTGGTTTTTAATTCTAAGGCATCCATGGTATTGTGTACATCATCTCTTGACTTTGGTAGAGTTGGGTATTCCTTAAGCTATAGCGGGGTTTATAATGATCATGAGGGGTTTATAATGATCATGAGGGGTTTATAATGATCATGAGGGGTTTATAATGATCATGAGGGGTTTATAATGATCATGAGGGGTTTATAATGATCATGAGGGGTTTATCAGAATCATGATCACTTTATTCAATACATACATGAAAGAATAATTTGAATTAACAAATACTTTCAAAATTAATAATTAATAAGTCATATTCATGATGAAAAAATATAGTCAATTATGATTTAATTTGTTTTTCATTGATATTTTTACTTGAGTTTACCTGTAATATAAATGCGCGCAAATGTAATCAAAAGCTGCGCGCAAACGTAAAACATTTTAATCCCCAAATGCGCGCAAATGTACTGCACCCAATTTTGTGTGTGAACACCTTATAATTCCCAATTCTATGTACTTTTATAGCATCCCATAATTCGTTATTCCTTTTTTAACCATGTTTCAATAGTATGGGTCCATTATTCTTTTTTATGTTAACTCCATCCAGACCCTCAGTAGACAGTTGGTATGAAAAGGTGAATTTGACAAATTGTTCCTATATAGATGACTAATTTATAAACACCTATTCCCTTAACGTCTCATATGTGTAATAGCGTATGTTCAATGAACAGACGATAATGGAAATAGTATTGATACAAATGTCAATTTTTTTCTTCTGGACGCGAGTAGGGACACATTGACATATAACATTTAAATTATCAATGCACGGAACATGAAAAAGAAAAAGCACAATCGATATCTGGCAAAGTCACGAGACTACTACCTTCGTTAGTTGCATGACAGAAACAATACAGTCTTGATCAAAGAATGTCCTCCCATTTTCTATCCATCCTTGAACTTTTTCAATTTCAAAAACGATCAGTTGCGTAATAATTTCTTTACATCAGTGTCAATGTATTCGTTCGGCTCCACAACGACCGTAAAACAGTTTCAACATAACATTCACTTATATAAATAAATTATTTTAGACACAAATAAGAGAACTAGAAAAAACTGAAGATTTTTGTTTGTTTTTTTGTTTGTTAATAATAACGGTAAAAATGTCAATGCATTCTTCTGGAAGATAGTAGGGACACATGGACCAAGATAATTATACATGAAACAGAAAACGAATAAACGCAATCAATTATTGTAAAACATGTGACGAGACTAATACCTATTTGAGTAACGTAAAACATATAATGCTTTATTTTCATTGTCAATTCATTTCTATTCTTTTGTTTTAATTCGCACCGTCTTATTTTCCATTCTTTATTTTTGCATATTTTCCTCTTTTAATTTTTCTTCTGGTCTATTTTGCTATAAACCCATTATTCGCTATTTTGTCAACCACACCCATACCCTAGTATCTGGAAAAAAACCAGACGAAAAAAGTACATGTCTTTGATCCAAGTTTGCACATCCGTTTCATGTTCATGAATTGTAATCGTATACCGGATGTTTTAACTAATAATACCTTTTGCATGTTAACGTAACAATTTAGCTTTTGTGAAAAGTGTGAAAGGTGAAAGTGGGTCTGGTTAAGTAGATAATGAAAAGAGGCACATATAATATGTATTATTTTATGTTTGTATCCTTTTTCCCTCCGATTAGTTATTAATTTTGCCCATTTTCTCTATTCTGCATATAATTAACATCCCCTTGTTCTATATACTTAATCAAAATGCCAGCAGCAAATAGTTCTATTATCTTTACAATTTAACACTCCATGGATTTATTCTGGTTTTAACCATGTTTCTGCAGAATTGGCCCATAATTCTATATACTGTTAACTAAATACACAAGAGAGTTGGTATTCAAAGGTCAATTTGTTCCTACAGATGACTAAATACTAATACCTTTTTGCGCCTCATATATTTTTAAATTATTAAATTAGCGATTGTTCAATGAACATACGAACATGTACAAATCATCGACGCGAGTGGGGACACATTGACATGTCATGTGCCATTTAATTTATGTATGGAGCAGAAAAAGATGAAGCACAATCAACGAATTTCAAAGTCACGAGACTACTACCTTCGTTAATTGCATGACAGAAAAAACACAGACTTGATCGAAGAATTTCCTACTATTTTCTAACCATCCTTGAACGTTTGTTAATTTCCTAAACGATAAGTTTCGTAATATTCTTTGTGTCAAGGTATTCATTAGGCTCCAAAACGGTAATTAAACAGTTTCAACATAACCTTCACTTATGCAAAAAAAAGAAGAACCAAAAATACTGAAGACATTTTATTCCATTTTTTTGTTGTTGATTAATAATAACGTAAAAAATATCAATTAATTGGTCTGGAAAATAGTTTGGACACTTTGACATAGACCGAGATGATTATGTATGAAACAGAAAACGAATAATCATAAATGCAATCAATTTATTGCCAAATCGCAAGACGAGACTTATACCTAATGAATTAAAGGGAACAACATATATTTTATTTTCATTATCAATTAATCTTTCTATTCTTTAGTTTTAACACCATCTTATTTTTTACCTATTTTCCTCTGTATTGGTTGTTGTTCTTGTCTATTTTGCAATTAATGTTTTATTCTATATTCTATTAACCCCTCAAGACCCGTGTATCCGAAACAACAGATGGAAAAAAGAACATGTCTTTTGATCCGTTTCATGTTCCTGCATTGTCATCATATACCGGACGTTTTAACAAATAATACCTATTGCATGTTATGTAACAATTGAAAACTTTTAACAGGTAGAAATATAGTAAGACGGCTTTGTGAAAAATTGTGCACATCCTGCTACAAGCATGACATTTGGCATATACCCTCCCCAACTCTTTCTCTTTTATTTCAGATAGGGAGGCCTTTGAAAATAATGTCTCACTTCCGGTAAAATCCAAAATGGCGGACATCATACTTACACCAGCCCAATATCGAAGGCTAGTATGTGAAAAGGTGTTATAAGCATGCTACTATCATAACATTTAGTACAAACATTTGTTATGTACTACTTTTGGATATACGATATAGATTAGAAAACCCCTGCTTCAGGTAAAATCCAACATGGCGGACATTGTACTAAAATAACCTTATTTTTTGGGAGGGTAATTGAAATGTGTTTTAAAGTATTACTACTATCATTACATTGTGCAGGAACCTTTCTTTAGTACTTATAATAGATACAATGTATAAGACACAGGTCTTAAAATCCTTACTTCCGGTGATATCCAATATGGCGGACATAGAAATATTGATATTTTTTCATTTTGATATTCCACTTTTTTTTTAAATGTAAAGGAAATGGATTTTTTTTAGCTGGTCCTTAAACTTTTAGCTTCACTTCATCCCCAAAACCACAAATTCTATTCAGCTTTATATGTTTAAATAAAAAGTTAAACTTCCGTTAAAAAAACCCATTATTGCCTAAATTACAAAGATGAGTCGTCATTCCATATCTTCGATGTAGAGTTTTGATAGATTGACAAAATAAAATCACTAAAGTTCTTAAACATCTTTGGAATGTCTAATTAATGGCTGCAAATACATGTTTATTCACAATCTGAGAGCTTATTTTCCAAATTTACAAATATCTTGGTATTTTTTTTTACATTTATAATGTACAAGCTCCTGTTACGATGAAGATGCCTCACAAAGAGTTGTCCAAAATAGTTCCCATGGATCATATTTTTTCCCTTCGTCATTCGTAAGCGTCTGGACTATTTAGCACAGGAACCAATACCAGGCTTTTTTACTCATTCGCACACGCCATGGTATATTGCACGTTTTACTTGCTGAAAAAGGCTAAACCGAGTCGTGGGAATAGCCTCAATGAGTATTTTCTCTTCCAAAAACATATGTTTTGTTGCTTCGTTAACCTCATCTGATAAGTTCGATCTTACAACAAAACCACGTATCGTTCTACCAATGACATTTTCAAATCCATATCTAAATGATAGAGTCCAATCTTCAAACACCATCCATGTCACCAACGCAGTTCCCTTTCCAGCAAACGTGTAACCTCTAAATGCCTAGTGTATTTGAAAGGTTATGTATAGATATGTATCTGAAGATTTTCTCACTTCCAAATGCATGCCAACGTTCGTCTGCCCCTATGTCACGGAAACAGCAATGACAGCAACACCAGTATCGACTGTTAGAGTCATAACTTAGTTAAGTCAGTGTTTCACTGCATCAGACATATGCATCTTGATTCAAGTGTCAGCCTCTTCATGTGAACATGGTGCTAAGTTTGAAACATCATCATGTGGTGGATAACACAGAACATCCTAAGCAATTGGAGCAAAACTACATTTTCCTCAAAATCTATCGAGAAAGCTGTTGCGAATGAAAACTTGAAAGTTATTTCTTATTGTCGCCGTCTCTTAGTAAACTTTACCAATTTTAAGAATTTTGTTTTGACTTTGGATTCGTCTGTGTATTCCCTTTCCCCTATATGTAGCTCTTGCTTCTTATAACAAATGCACAGGACATTCTATCTTATCAACCTCGTGATGTATTTCAAGTTTATCACCATGTTCACATTAAGAGGTTGACAATAGAATCATGGTACCTGTGTCTGTTGCAATGAAACACGAACTTGCACGAGTCATGATTCGAAAATTCGTTACTGATGATACTGTCATTACTATTTCTCTCTTCCGTGACAGGGGTATCAGACTATGGATTGTGTTTGGTAGGTCAAAAAGCTTTGGATAAATATATATCAATGACCTTTCAAATGCCCCTGGTAATGAGTGCTAACACATACTTATTGTGATCCATGTATTTGCCGGTTGTGTAATGGCCTAAATCACCGAGGTTTAACTATACAGTCCGCCAAAAGTTAAGCACCACCGAAATATAACTGGCAATATTTTTATAACTACTGCGAAAAAAATATTAATGTTTGGTGTTATGAATTACCTTCAACATACCCTAAGAAAATCCATTACGACCAAAAAGATTGAACTCCGATAAAGCAGTCAAGCAACCTCTTATCAAAGGTCATCTGCGCATTTACAAATACACTGTTTCTCCAGGTGGTAGTGTTAGTGTTCGTACATTGGTCAGGCGACTTCTCAGAGGCAACCGAAGAGCAATTCTTGGTGTTTAGAGACCTGTACTTACAGGTAGGCACTCTACCGTCAGGTCTTAATGGGATAATGACTATCTATGCTTGAACATAAGAAGCAGAGAAAACACTCATTGTTCAGATGGTAGTCAGTTTCTTTTACTGCCAGTAGACGCCATAATGCGAATTTCGCGGGGAAACAAAACGACCTATGACCAAAAACAATGTTTGCACAAGGACTGCATTCAGTGCTGGTGGTGTTCCAGTACGGGGTTGCTTCTTATACCATTATAAGCTGGGTATGCATATTCTGCAGGGTAACATAAACGGACAGACATACAGAGATTTGGTGCCTTAAAACATTGTAGCCTCTCATTTTAATATTCCCCCACTTGCGTCTACATTGCCAAGACCCTTGTACAAGGACGACAACACTAGAACACATAGGGCAAGGATTTTAACCGAGTCCAAAGAGCAACAAGCCATGTATACTGTTTTTTAGCCTTCCATGTCCCCATACATAAACCCTATCAAACATGTCTGAGATGCCGTTGGCGGAAATCTCAATCACAGTGATCTACCTTCACAATATTTTGTCGATTTAAAAGTGGTATTTGTTGCAACAGATTTTCTTAAACTAAAGCTTGAAGGCTTTCACCGAGAAAAATACGGCGATGTTTGTAACTGTACCGGAAGTGAGGTTATTACACATGCTATTGACTCAAATATTGACATTAAATATGCCGAACATACTAAGGCTTATATGTAGAAAATTTTAATAATATTGGGTGATCAATTGTTGTAAAAAAATAAAGTCAAAGTGAAACTTAAATTCTGTTTCTGAATTGTGTAATTTACACTATTTCTATGAACGGAAAACCTACATGCATAGAACCTTTATAAGTGACTAAAATTACATTTCTGGTTTGTTTATGGTATACATTAGCAAAATTGCTATATGATTGTTTTCTTTTTTCCGTGGAATAATTGATTTTTTAAATTTGAAAAAAAATCTATGCAATAAAAATAGGTGGTGCTTAACTTTTGGCGGACTGTATATTTTGATCTGTTCTGTATATAATTACACCTTGTTCTGTATTCTTAATGAAGATTTCAGCAGCAAATAGTTCTATCCCCTTTTTAAATTTAACACTTCATGATTCCTATCTGGTTTTGCCCATGTTTCTGCAGAATTGACCCATATTTTCTATTCTGATAACTCAATCCTCTAGAGTGTTGGTGTAAAAAGGTCAATTTGTTCCTATAGATGACTAACATCAATTCCTTTTTGCGTCTCATATATTTTTAAATTATCGATTGTTTAATAAACATGCGAACACGTTAATAGTAACGATAGAATATCAATTTATTCGTCTGGACGCTAGTGAGGACACATTGACATATGCCATTTTAATGTTATGCATTGACCAGAAATAGAAAAAGCACACACACTTTTTTTTTTGTCACGAACATAATACATCATAGTTAAAACACCAAAGAAACAACACAGACTTGATCAAAGAATAGCCTCTCCTCATCTATCCTGCTTTGAACTTCGGTTAATTTCACAAACGATAAATTGCGTAATAATTTCTTTAAAACAGTGTCAAGGTACCTATTAGGCTCCGCACACAACGACAATACACAGTCTCAACATAACCTCTACTTATAACTCATTTAAACAAAGAAAAAAACACAGAACCAGAAAAAAAGTGAAGATATTTTTTTTGATTGGTAAATAATAGCGATATTATGTCAATTTATTTGTCTAGAAGGTAGTACCTTGACAATAAAACGAGATAATTATACGTCGAACTGAAGACGACGCAACGAATCAATTCATTGCAAAACCATGAGACGACACTTATACCTACTTAATTGAAATAAACAACACAGATTTGATCAACGAATCCCGTCTTCCTTTTTATCAATCATTGAACTTTATGATGATTTTAAAAACGACAAATTGCATAATTCTTAAAATAGAAATAGAGTCGTGATACTACTACTACTACATCAAAAAGACACAACAAGGACAATGCAGATAATGAAGAACAATAATCATGTTTAACCCCGCCCCATTCTGCATGCATGTGCCTGTCCGAAGTCAGGACTCTGTAATTCAGTTGTTGTCGTTTGTTGCAGTGTTGCATTTTTTTTTTTTTTTAACATTAATTTAGCCGTTCTTTGTCTGTTTTGAATTGTTTTTCATTAATGGTCTTATATCTGCTTATGCAGTATGGGCTTTGTTAATATCGAAGGCCATACGATGACTTATAATTATTAACTTCTAGATCATTTAGTCTCTGGTGCACAGTTGTCTCCTTGGCAATCACCACACATCGTTCTATTTTTATAGCTAAGATATTTTTATAAATGCCAAATTCCATTGATCAATATAAGAATGTATAATTAATTATTGACATCTGGGAAGAACAAATTCCAGACTGCACATCCGTTTCCGTCGTTCTTACATTATTAACTAGTACAGCTGTTCTTGAAGTGACGATAACATTGTGTATGGTCACGTAATAAGACTTCATATGAAAAGGTCAATTTTTCCTGAACACTACTTCCTTGTTTCGTCTCATATATTTGTAAACAAACTCATTTTTTAAACATGCTGTGATACTGTAAATATATGTAGGTAATTGCAATTTTGAAAATGGTGCCTTGCAAATTAAATCAGGGGAAAGGAGTAGGTCCGGTAAGGACCGATTTTGGCCTCAAATTTCAGTTTCATCTGACGAAGGATTTTGACCACTTTTAAACACTTAAGTGTCTATTTCATGTGATTAAATTAATTTTTGTGAAAGATTTTAACTCATTTAGTCATAAAAAACGATCCGATTCAAGCTACAATATGAAAAATCTACCAAATATGCGAAAAAATGTCACTTTTCAGATGGTTTTTGTCAAAAATGAAAGTAGCCGCATCCGTGTTCATCCTCAATCTTTATATGTGTTATGTATAATCATCAAATACAACTTCCATTTTAATATTTTGGATGAACACGAATGCGGCCACTTTCGTTTTACACGGAAACCGTCTAAAATTTAACTAAAATACTTGAATTTTGATGATTTCAGTAATTTAGCATGACTTTATGGTGCTAGTACTCAATATATGTGCATTGTATTGCCAAAAACAGTCAATATTTATGTAGCAGAACCATTCTACTATCCAATAAATAACTAAAACTTTACATTTTAACAATTTTGTAAAACTGCTATATTTTGGGGCCAAAAAAGGGCTCTTATCGGACATACTCCTTTATCCAACTCTAGCGCTAAATTTCGTCGTTTTATTGTTCAGATGTACTACTTCACCTGCCCGATCATCATTTCTTTAGGTGGTGGTGATATTCGAGTTTCTAATTCTTTAATATTCTATGTTGTGGTCTGTGTTCTATCATTTTTCCATAAACCTTTTTCGTTTTTAGCCATGGTGTTGTTCATTTTTTTTTAGACTTATGAGATTGAATGTCCCTCTGGTATCTTTCGACCGTTTTTTCCTTCTTCTTCGCAATGTCCCCCAAAGGGGATGTACAGTAAAATTGAAATGGAGAAACACGTAAGCTGTAGTAAATAGCATAGTTCTGTAGTTTGTAGCATAGTTCTGTAGTTTATGGCATAGTTCTTTAGGTTATTGTTTCCTTTTATACTAAAGACATAGTTGAAAACAAATTGGTATATAAATTATTTGTTGATGATATGACTACAAATGCAAACAAACCATTTGTCTTGATTCGACTGAATCTTGAAAAATGCCCAATGAATATAAAATGTCTTGAATATATAAAGCTTGTATTAAAGACCAACACCTGAATACGCTAGTAGTAACTTGGACCCACATCTTCAAACGAAACACAAACTACAACTAAAAATGTTCCAAGGAGAACAGGTAGCTTCAACAGACATGCATTTTAGCGCGACACAGACATAGTTCCATCCTTATCATAGGACCTCAAACTACAACAATAACGAAAATATCACATCTTATCCTTTTGAACATAGTAATTTGCCAACTAATTGCAAATCAAGAATACTGGATGACACCAACAAGAATGACACGTCCAATTGGTAAAATTACATGAATTTCTAAACAACTAAATATAGCTTTTTCGTAATAAGAATCATCCCAAACTAGAAGAAATTATCGCCTTACCTAGTGGACGTTAGTGACAATGAGAAATATATTCGTAAATCAACACACACATATTTTATCTGCACTGACACCTATATATATACCAAACACTTTTGAATATAACTTTAAAAGAGCACATTTTGGATGACAACACGACTTTAATTCAACATACTCGTGTGATAAGTCAACACGCTCTCTTAGGATTACAAATGTTGATGTAAATGAATGAATACCAAGACAGGGATTTAATAAAAGCATTAGAGAGTATGCAATTGGTCGTTTGTAAAATTAACACAAAAATCCACAAGTAGATAAAAAATACGACGAAATTCTTTGATCAAGTCTGAACTTTTTGTTTCAATTGACCACGGTGTGTATGGTTGTCCTGCGAGAGAACGTACTGTGCTGGTGATTTGGTCCTGACGGGTGCTGGTGGGTCCTGATTCTGTGCTGGTAGGTTTGTTTACATTGTATCAGAACGGCAATAAAACGACTGTTTTGTTGCTTAATTTTTCTCTGATGTGTCATAAGTACCATGCAAAGTATATTACAACAATATTATATTGCAAAAGTCGTGCAAGTTCGTTAAACGGAATTGTCCTGACGCTGTGCTGGTGATAAGAAAAACGGTCCTGGTTCTGTGCTCCTATGTCCTGGTTCTGTGCTTTTATATTTTACTGTACTGTTATTGACTTATTAGCTGTTGTCTGCCTTCTTGAAATTGACATTGTTGTGAATCTGTTTACTGTTATTATGAAAGAAAAAATACCCCTATTTAAAAAAAATTAATTAAACTAACAGTTACTGTAATCTTATTTATTGGCCTGTTAATGGAACCCTTCTTGCCCCCTTTTAAGATAAGAAAATATGTTTACGATTTTCGGGATTACGATCATTTTGCAAGATCACCAAAATACGTTGTAATTTATACAATGCTTAAATATAAAGTAGATGATGTGGTATGTTTGTTGTCAATGGACAAATTTCCATAAGAAACCAAAGGAAGTATGTGTTAACAACCATACGTCATCGTACGACCTTCAACAATAACCCATAAAATAAAAATGTAAAAGGTTTTGCATAAAAATGGAGAGCAAAAATATAGAACAAAGGACTTTCTAAGCGTTTGAATCATGTCTTAAGCAGCTTAAAACACATTTGTTTGTGAACAATTAGGTGCTGACTATAAGAATGACAATAGTATTGCGGGTTTGTCTGTTTGGTGTTTTTTTTTGGGGGGGGGGGGGGATGGGGATAAGTTAGAGCGAGGTTAGTGAAAGCTTGGAATAGTTTCCCGTAAGATTTAAAAGTTGTATTGTAAAAGAAAAATGTATCTTATAGCTATTAAGAATCACTTTTATGTAAGAGCAGGCTAGAATATGTCAGAGAATGAAGACGAGATAACCTAGAGAACACTAATAAAATTAAGATTTCTTAGCTTTTTTCATTTCAAAATAAATATTTTTGATAAAGAATTACGGGGGAGGAAGTGAACAATGTGTCCTTCTTTTCTATATACAAATATTTTTCATGAATAAAAATAAAAAGTGCCTTGATTATAATTGAAAATGAGTAAATGGAAAAAATACCCAACTAAATACACTTTTATTTTAATATTGGTAATATCACTAAGCTTTTAAGTTTTGTGTGTCAAACACACCATCTCTGTAGTAATGACTCCTTACTAGGATATTTCACTTCATTAATTTTTTTTCTGCATTTTTTGATATTGTGAATTCATAGAATTATTATATTAAAATGTAGCCTTAATTTATATTTAAAAAAAAAACCTGAATCTAAAGCAAGATATATCAAATATTTTTGTTTCCATCTATCCGTTTTCAGGACTTTAACAATCAACAATAACATGCCTGGAAAGTAAAATGCGTACTCGGCTGTCTGTAATCGACCATTTTTAGACACCCCAGGCTCCTAAAAAAAACAAGCCGGGGTGGGGGTTCAAAGATGCAAATAAAGTACTTATATCAATATTTTATCTTTTCGTGTACGGTTTATGACCCCTCCTGTGGCCTGTCAATTCCGAAATGTGCAAACTGCAACAGTATCAAAACAGCACAGACAATGAATAATAGAGATATAATTTTGTACATAGATCAAGGGGAAACTTCTTGCAAAGCATTATTATTTATAGTTCGTTATTGTATTTAGTAGAAAAAGAGAATTTAGTGAAAAATAAAATCACTATTTTTGTAGAAAATTCACAGAGATTTTTGTTATGTTTAGCATGGGATCAACACAGTGGTTCATTACCGGGTAAAAAAATAAAAATGTCTATCTACCTTGCACATTTCAGAAAATTCAGATCAGGTAACGAAACTGGTTCCAGCAACATTTATAAGCAATTTAAGATTGTGACCCTCACAGGTTCCATTCAACACAAATATTCTCGTTACAACGAATCATTTTAAATACAAAAATACGTGTTGCATGCAGCCTTTTGTTTATCTATTAATATATGTATACGGATAAAGTTATGAAAGGCAGCAGGGTCATCAGGGTGAGGAGTCCATGTCATCTGAAATAAATGCTAAGCATAGATCTAGAAAGCGACATATAATCATGACATTAAAAAAATTCTCTTCTTTTCGACTTTTTTCGAACAAATTGACACATAAAATGAAATATATAGAATTGTGAAATTTTTTACTTATTTTAGATACTATATATTGTTATCTGATATTGGACGAAAGATGTTGCCCTTTTATGTTATTATGTAATACAAGTTCAGATCATTTGAAAACACATATTTTAACAGCAAAATGGATGCACAAGAGCTAAAATAGGAGTCATAGATCCTGTTGGCAACAATTATCTGGCTAATTTTATTGATTTTGTAACATTTGTTTCAAATATGACCAACTTCTTATCCAAAAATCACCAGCACCGTATCAGGACCCACCAGCACAATGACAGGACCCACCAGCACAGTATCAGGACATGAATAAATTGAGAAAATGCTTAATTTTAATAAATTGCAATGTTTTTTCACAAAATTGTTTTGTCGTGTGGATTGCGGTTTAAAAGGCGGACTCTATGAGCACTTTTGTTTTATTTTTTCAGTTCGAGATTTTCTGAAAATGAGCATTTTTGTGTTACGCTTACTAAAACAGTTTAGAGGGTCATTTTTTTTATGGTTTATATATGAACCCATAAGAAAGGAAATTGAAAAATCTCAACTGTTTTCTTCCATTTTTTATGAGTGAAAACATCATTTTCGTCTTTGTTTACATTTTTTCATTGATCACCAGCACCCGTCAGGACCGAATCACCAGCACAGTACGTTCTCTCGCAGGACAACCATACCCACCGTGATTGACGTAGGTTTACAAATGTCATATTTGTGCAATACATCGATTGCGCTTCTTCTTTTTCTATTCCATGCATAATTGAATTTAATGATAATATGTCCCCAACGGAATAAGTTGATATTTTGATCGTTACTATTCATATGTTTGCATATCACTAATTCACAAATAAATGAGACGAAAAAGGGAAATAGTATTCAGTCATCTCTGAAAACAAATTGACATTTTCAAAGAGCCCCATATCGGCATTGGAGCGTGTTGCGTGAGCATGCAGGATATCTCTTCATTTAAAAAGAACAAGTATACTGATATAAGATCGTAAAGGAAACAGATGCACACTGGTATAAAAAGACGATGTCTGATACATGTTTTCCCAAGATGCAAATAATTAATTACTTTTATAACAATCTTATATCGAATTCGGTTCTACTTAAAAATATATCTTTCATATATGCTTTATGCTATCAAATACATTAAGATAATAAGCATGTCTGGGTAAATGTTTGTACATTTTATTTATTTTTTAGGGTTGATCTATTTCTGAATTATTTAGAAAATTGAAGCGATTTATCTATCTATTCTATCTCCGTCTTCTATTCTCTTCTTTTCTGTGATATCCATATCCGTACCATCTACCATTTAGCATTCAAGATCTTATTTTTCTGTACAAATGAGTTGATGTCTTTGGTAACGGTGCGTGTAATATATCGTTTGATAAGGAACGGCCATCTTAATCCAGGGGTGGGTTTGGCAAGTAGTTGTAAAGCGCTATAGCCTATGAATTTCCGTTGCGATTACAAAGAAATTAAATAATATATTTCAGAAACCCATTTATCTATATTTTGTATAAATAAACACCCTGTAATTGCCTCTCTTTTTTTCTTTCATTTTACCACCCCTTTATCTTCTTTTTTTATTTTATGTTTAAGCTCCCCGTTACTTTCGATTTCGAATTGTTGAACTATTTTTCTCTAATTTTTGTGCTGATTTTACATTTCCTGACCGGTGTGTCACTAGTGAAAAATCTGTTCTCGGCAAATCATTGGTTGAAATTTAATTGTGACGATAAGTTTTCTTGTTTTCTTCTGAATTTCTTCAGAAAAAAGGCGACTATGCCTGAGGACGTAACATCAAAAGTACACAACTTTCCTTAAATCTTTGAAAAGGAAGGATACAAATCATAAAAGAAACAGATTCCACCACTGCTACTTGTGTATTACGACATTTCTTCACTCTTAACAGTTAAATCTTGATTATTTAAAAAGCTCGGCAAGCCTGGCGCTTTAAATAATAAAATTTAACTGTCTCGAGTAGAGACATATCGGAATACAATTGTTGCAGTTGTAGAATCTATATATGTTTCAATTTGTAATCTTTCTATCATTACTCCATAATCTCGAAAATCAACCGAGGACCGTAGAATAAATCAAGCAAGTATCAAAACTGTCTATATTTCACGTTATTTGACAGAAACGTGCTAAATGCGCAAAATCGTTCCCTAATTTTCCTACAAAAAAAATTTGAAATCCCGGATTCCTTCTGTATATATGACATATATGAATAGATTCAAAGGTACAGTATTTTTGAAATAGATTATTAAGCCTGATATCCAACGCTTCCAACACGATATCCGGATATAATGTCCACATACTAGTTGACATCCACAGGGCTCGTTAAAATATATGTCATGGTAATGAACAACCTATTGGTTTGGTGTTCACTTCAAAGTTTTTTTTCTGTTTTAAATGAAAATATGAGCCATTTGATTGATTGATTGTTAGTTGCAAAATGTTCAGTGTAGGAGCCATTCGTAAAAAGTAAATTCACAAAAATACTGAATTCTGAGGAAAATGCAAAACGGAAATCGCTGATCAAATGGGAAAATCGAATAATAAAACACATATAAGGAATGGACAACAACTGTCATATTTCTAGCTTGGTACAGGCATTTTCAAACGTAGAAAATAGTGGATTTAAATTCCAAATCAAGATATGTTCAAAGGATTGAAGAAAAATATACCCTGATAATATTTTTAATTATTTTTTGATTTACTGGCTGTTCAATTATCGGGATTTTGCAATATATTGATTGCCGGATTTTTATATTCATTATCGTTATCATGCATTATTGCCTTTGCCAATGTCACTGTGTTTTCCATGACAAACCTCCCGAGGAATCAATTTACATTTTTAATCGTTATATTGAATAGTTGCTAATTTACAAATAGATGAGACGAAAAACGGAAGTTGTGTTTAGTCACCGATAAGAACAAATTGAACTTTGCATACTAACTCTCTTTCTGTTAGAAAGCTTTTTACATTATCATGCACGATTTATTCTATGGTATTTTAACATCAGATTTTAACCTCAGTATTACTAGTTTACAATGTAATACGGGAAAGGAAAATGATGTGCAAACTAGTCTAAACAGAAAGGTTTCTCTCACCTGTCATCGCCACATGCAAAAAATCATTATATAATAATAGGAAAGGATGACGAGAGTTGGTATGTAGTATCCCCATCACTGATAGTCTTGTTAAAACATTTATTGGAATATACTAAAATACGAATCAAATACAGAGATGGTATGCGAGGCAATGAATGACAAAAAGAATAATTTGATATGCAACTACGTTATATGGCATGATGGCATCTGTGAAATCGTTAGACTTTCAAATCGTTTAAACCATGAGCTTGACGATGGGGTTAAATACAAACACTGTCGATAGTGGAGAAATAACGTATGTGCTATATTGATATTATTTCTTCAATGGTTTTAGACGTGTTTGTCATTTTCGTTGTGCAGCAAAACGGTCTTGTACTTTTTATGAGATATTATCAATTATTAGCGATTTATTTCGTGACGTCACAATACCACCATATCGATACCAAAGAATAGTAGTTTGACAATTACATTTGTATCAAGAGATATAGCGAAACACTGGTTTATTATATGGAAAATTAAAAACAAAACGATGTCTCGGCTATGACTCGGTAAATGAATGAACGTATAAACATATCTTGTTTTGGCGATCTCTGAAGTTTCGTCAATGTGCTGCGGTGCACAAATTCGATAGTTTCAATGGCATCAATTTTACCCAACAACTCAACCACCCCGGGTATAACCCCTTTATCGAACAAAACATATAGACCTATTTCAGTGGATCACACAACAACCCAACCACCCCGTATATATACTCATTTCTCGAACAAAATATATATATATCTATTTCAGTTGTTCAACCAACAACCCAACCACTCCGTATATATACTCCTTTCTCGAACAAAATATATATATATCTATTTCAGTTGTTCAACCAACAACCCAACCAACTGGATATTTACCCCTTTCTCGAATAAAACATATAGACCTATTTCAGTGGTTCACCCAACAACCACACCACCCGGATTTATACTCCTTTCCCGAACAAAATATATAGACCTATTTCAGTGGTTCACCCAACATTCCAACCACCCGGCATAGATACCCTTTTGTCCATCAAAAAAATATATATCTATTTCAGTTGTTCACTCAACAACCCAACCACCCAGATATAACCCCTTTCTCGAACAAAACATTTCGACCTATTTCCGTTTTTTACCCAACATCCCACCCTACCCGCATAAATACCCCTCTCTCGAACAAAAAATATATATTTATATTTCAACAACACCACCCGGATATATACTCTTTTCCGAACAAAACATATAGACTTATTTCAGTGGTTCACCCAACATTCCAACCACCCAGCATAGATACCCTTTTGTCCAACAAAAAAATATATATATATATATTTCAGTTGTTCACCCAGCAACCAAAACACCCGGATATATAACCTTCTCGAACAAAACAAATAGACCTATTTCAGTAGTTCATCCAACATCCCAACCATCCGCATATATACCCCTTTCTCGAACAAATATATATATATCTATTTCAGTTGTTCACCCAACAACCAAACCACCAGGATATATAGCCTTCTCGAACAAATTATATATAGATATAGGAAGATGTGGTGTGAGTGCCAATGAGACAACTCTCCATCAAAGTAACAATTTCAAAAGTAAACCATTATAGGTTAAAGTTCAACCAACAACCAAACCACCTGGATATTTAGACAACAAATGGAAGTTTTTAATGACCTTCATTGGCTATACAGCCCTTGCAAGGTCGGTGGATATATAGCTTTCTCGAACAAAACTTATATACCTAACTCAGTGGTTCAACCAACATCCCAACCACCCCTTTCTCAAATCCTCTGATTACGTCTTTCACAACAAACGCTTAATCTTCCTAGACTTGTCTGGAGGAATATGACAGTCGTTTGTTGTGTTTGAGCTTTTGGTTTTGCCCTTTGTTTATTGACTTTCCCTCTGGATTTTCCTCGGATTTGTTTTCAGAATTTTTTGTGATCTTACTTTTCAAAATTTCATCTCAAAGCAGTACTGTAATGATGAGGTGATGGAGTAAATTCTACATGATGACATATGTGCCCCTTCGTCACATCTAGTGTGGACACATGTATATCTCGGCTGTAATCGAGTAAATCGTATTATAGGGACAATTAATACCATATTGTAAAACGAGAATACTTTGTATGTGTGATATATTGTGTATCGGACCTTTTACTTTCATGTAGCAAATCAAATATGTTTGAACTTAATTAATACTTAAATGAAATTCTTTAAGAAAAAAACCTTTCATGCAATGGTAATATGAACACAAACTTGTTTAACAGAATCCAGTCAAACGTTCTGGGAAATGACTCCAGTTTCAAGCTGTTAATATGAATCAACTATTATAACGAGGTTTTATTAAATACGCCATGCAGATAAGTGCACACATTATAATATTAGTGATTTTTTGGTGAACGTATTATTTATATGTTGGTTTATTTTTAACTGCACCTTTGTAAGATATCAATGAATAAAAGATAGATCTATATTAACACATATGAAAAACGAATCAATGTTATCATGTATGAATATTAAGAGATTCACACAGAAGCTATTTGATAGAAAGACATTCACAAAACCTCAATTTTACACACCAATATTGTCTGGAATGTAAACAATAACACTAACATTTTATCGGTAAAACCCGCATAGGCAATAATACTCATTTATTAATTCAATTTTCTATTAGGGTATCAGTGAGAAACCGTTTAATCGATAAGCCTACTTTAATTCCAATCTATAGAAAATATTAACTATAAAAAAGAAGATGTGGTATGATTGCCAATGAGACAACTGTCCACAAGAGACCAAAATGACACAGACATTAAAAACTGCATTGTTCGAAATTCACCTTTTTTATTAACTGTTTGACCCTTTGAAACAACATTTAAAGGGGAATTTTTCTGTATCTATATCAAAATTTGAAAGTCAATCTTGTTTTCTTAAACATAATGATAAAGCATATAATGAGGTTGTTCCTATTTGAGCATTCACTTATAATAATCAAAAATCAAAAATAGCAGGTACAACGAATTTTATTTTTTCACGTGTTTCATCATTGTAGCTAACAGGACATGTCGATTATTAATATACTACCAATATTAAAAGAATCAAACAAATACAATATTTTGTAAGTACAACTAAATTCCATCAGTCGATATGTATAAATGCAATTAAATATTTGCAGCATAGCTGAAAAAAACGTGTGTATTGATCCGATTTCGTATATCCGTTTCCATTTTTACATTACTTTGTACAGCTATGACATTGTGCATGCCGATGTCACAAGCTCTTGGAGATAAAACGTTCTTACAAAAGGTCAACATATTAATCTTATAAACGACTAAACACTCTCTCTTTTCGTCTCGTCTAATTGCAAATTAGTGATTGTTCAATGAACATACCAATAGTTAATATAAAAATGTTAACTAATTCGTTGTGAAGCGAATGTAAAGACATTGTTATAGGCCAGAATCGTTATAGACGAAACAGAAATAGAAGAGACACAGTAAGTTAATTGGAAAAGCGCAAAAAATAAATGCAAAGTTAATTGAAAGAAGCAACACACGTATGATCAAAGGATTATATAATCTATTTAAAATCATTCTTAGAACTCTTGCTAATTTCAAAATGGTACAAATTCATTATTGTAATTAGTAACTATGTTTTGATATAAAAAGGCTCAACAACGTTAGTAAATTGCGAAAGTATCAGACTACTTACTAAGCATAAATATGATATAATAAACTTATCATTGAAATCAGGATTGAAATTGTATATGCATTTCGACTACAGAAGATTAATCAGTGACGCTCGAATAAAAATATGTCGAAAAAGCAGAAATAAGTACGAGATTGAAGATCATAAATTCCGAAAAACTTTGCCATTGTTCCAAAAATTAAGAATTGTATGTTTTTTTTGGGGGATAAAATCAAGTACTTTTTATCTGTTTTATATTCCTAAAAGCTAATATGATACAGTTGTGTTGTTTACAGATTATCCTGTCTTTACGAGTTCATTGCATGACGGGTAAAAAGTCATTGCACGACAGGCTTACACTGTCGACAAATCCTATAAAACTTATTCATGAAGTTCATTTCATTTTCTTAAGCATACGTTTTTTATCTTAAAAGTTATGTCATCGAAAAATGACGTGATTTGAACATAGATAGATAATGTATTGCTGTCTATCAACGCATTTCAAAATATATGATAGACAACATCTTAGCAACACGTATATAAATATACACAACAATAGGTCAATTTACAAAGATTTAAGAGAATGGTGAAAGATACAAAAAGGGACATTCAAAGTCATAAATCGAAAATAAACTGTAATGCCATGAGTAAAAAAACAACAACCGATAAATAATAGAGCCCAAAACGCAACATAAAAATAAAAAATGTTCAACACGAACCTCATAAATAAACTTAGGTGATCACAGGTTCTCCGGAAGGCTTAGCAGATATTGATTCCCATGTAACACCCCTTGTGTTGCTTATGGAAGTACAAACTCGCTCATCTTTGATATGGTTATATTTATGAATAAACTGTTTACAAAATTTAGAATTTTTGAAATACTAAGGTGTTTTTACCTCAGGCATAGATTACCTTAGCTGGATTTGGCAGAACTTTTAGGAATTTTGGTCTTCAATGCTCTTCAACTTCGTACTTTATTTGGCTTTTATAACTTTTTTGGATTTGGGCATCCCTTATGTGTCTTTTGTATACGAAACGCGCGTCTGGCGTGTATAAAAAATGTAGTCCTGGTATCTATTTATAAGTCTTATTCGGTAGATCACATTCGGTAATAGGGGTCAGAATTATGGTAAAGACATTAGGAACTTTTCTGCTATCATCTGTGAAACGGGTATTTAATAACGTCAACCAACATGTGATAGCAACCGTTAAACATACGAAGCGATGATTCCGACTTCACCTCTCGGCAATCTTGGTTTAAAATTATCTTAAGAAACAATATGCAAGAAATAAACATTACCAAGAAACCAATTTATTTTGAAAATAATATTTAATTTATTAGAATTTTTAATTGATCAAAAACCGCAAAGATATTCATGATGTTATCCGATGAGTTTCAATAAATCTTTATTATCTGTTTTATAGATCTTTAATCTTTAATAAGAAAAGAAAAAATGTTTCATTTTCGTAATCTGCGGCTGCTGCTTTTTTGTTCTACATTGAAAAATAAATATAACTATATATTAACTTATGCAGTGCATAAAGTTCTTTCTACTGTGTATATCACCACGATGTATCCCTTCGTTGAAAACAACACATTTTGATAAAATACTGTCTTTTTATGTCATGTATTAGCCATGATGCATGGCATTGTCATATTTGCATATAAACTGCTGGGAGGACACGTTTAAAATGGATTGTCGCCATATAGATTAATAAGTGCTAGTACATTTACACTTAAAATATGCTAAACATTAAACATTGTATATACATGCTAATGATGTATTGACAAAAACGTCTAGACGAGTTTTTTCCAATATGTTTTTCGTTTAGTTAATTTTTCTTTATGTAATTAAAATGGAAAATCGTTGACCGAAGCACATTTTCAATTAGATGAAACGCTTCATACTAAACATGTATGCACAATCAAAGTTTTTACAACGCTGTAAAATTACAATAAGAAACATTTTATCTTAGAAAATAAATTGTAATTCATTATTCGTAAAATTACGAGAAATATCTATGTGTTTTTTCTACCTTTGCATTGTTTTGTCATGTGTGGACGAAACCCACGTCTGGCGTATTAAATGTTAAACCTGGTACTTTTTGTTAGCTAATTTTAACATGTGTCTCTGTCCTATATGTTCTCCTATTTATCTGTCTTATAGTCCTCTCACGTAATGTTGTCATTTCAATGTAACAGCTATAGTTTACATTGCTAAAAAAGTGTGAGGTTTGGCATGTCATAAAACCAGGTTCAAACCGCGATTTGTTTCTTAAAATGTCCTGTACCAAGTCAGGAAAATGGCCGTTGTTATATTGAAGTTTGTCGTTTTAATGTTGTTTTTCTGTTGTGTCGTTGTGCTCCTCTTATATTTGATGCGTTCCCCTCAGTTCTAGTTTGTAACCCGGATTTTTTTTCCAATCGATTTATGAGTTTCGAAGAGCGGTAAACTACTGTTTTCTGCAATTAATATTGACATGGTAAGCACCTGCAGTCAGGAATGTTACATTTCATTGAGAAATGAAATATGATTTTTCAATGTCTTTCGAATTTTGCAAGCCAATTAAAAGAACGGATTGTTTGTCATATGTCGTATCATCCCGAGACATCAATATCAGCCCAAGGGCCTTTAGGCCCGAGGGTTGATATTGGTCGAGGGTGATACGGCATGTGATACGGATTTTGCCATGTATTATACGCTTTATCATATATTTCAACAGAAGAGTATTACATGTTTATAATATGAACTGTTTTCTGATCCATAGCACTGGGTTACCTTCAGTTCTGCTTTTGTCTTGTTTCAAAGCCTAAAATAACTGCTCAATTATTTATACGAAGCACCTGGGTTACCTTACAATCTGTTGTTTTAAAAATATTTTTGTTTATTATTGTATTTATTTGAGTGTTTTGTATTTTTTACAGTTGCATTTAGTGTGCCAAAAAATATGTTGTGAAAACTTGATGTTCGTGACGTCACATACACTATGAAAACTTTACGTACGTGACGTTACATACCAATTAATGACGTCATTCAAAAAAACTATTGAACTATTTGAGGAATTTTGTTCTTAAGCAAAAACAACCCAAAAAACTGACTTTATGTAAAAAAAAAAAAAGTTTGCAATACGGGTTTTACCATGCGATACGGGTTTAGCTATGCAATACGGGGTATGCGATACAGGGTAGGTGATACAGACGGGAAAAACGAACCTTTATTAGATATACAAAATAGCTGTATTTAGTACTAAATATATGATGAAATAATATATTATTGAGCTGCGTAACTAATATCAAACTTATTTTAGAAATAAAGGAAAATGGTTGAAGCGGTTTACAGTGTAGCATATAACTTTTATGGACACTTAGCGTCAAAACTGTCATTGCTTATACTTTTGAAAGTAATATATTTCTTTTTAAGACAACTTCATGGTAAGTCTTGCCTTTCACAGGATCGACCTTTTTTTGAAGTAATTGTATTTATTCAGATATAGTTGATCTCATAAAAAAATACCTCATTAACTTCTTAAAAACAAATAGAGATCACTCGGAAATAAAGACCGTATCACCTTTGGATATTATATTATAAAAAAGATAAGTTCAGGTAAATAAAATTGAGAAAGGAAATGAAAATGTGTCAACGCGACAACAAGCCGAACATAGGGGAAAGAACAACCGAGGGCCCACCAATGGGTCTTCAATGTAGCGAGAAACTCCCTCACCCGTAGGCGTCCTTCAGCTGGCTCTTCAAAATATATGTATACTAGTACAATGATAATGGACGTCATACTAAACTCCGAATTATACACCAGAAATAAAAAGTAAAAAATCATACAAGAGATTTGATTCAATATGTCATCCTACTTATCTATCCGTATTTCTATTGTGTGAAAACAGCAGATGGTCTAGACATAGTGCATCAGAAGCTTATAAGGTTGTGTAGTTCAGCTTGGGAACTTGTAATCCCTGAGGTTATCACTAGTTCAGTAGACTGTACTTCTGTACATATGTTGTTGAAATGAAATTTATGGTTGAACAATGTAGGGACCACTTTATAAAAAAGCTTCCATTTCCATCTTGTAAAGACCTGCTTACTTGTTGTTTACCTTACAGTGTATGCGACTGTCAAACAGGTGAGCGGTTAAGCGAGCTATAAAACCAGGTTAAATCTATCAATTTCTACATCATAATACAATGAATATATCACATCAGGAACATGACAGTTGTTATTCATTTGATTGGTGTGTTTAACTTGTTGGTGTTGCCATTTGCTTATTAACTTTTCGTCTAAACGTTTCCTCGTCGGCATTTTTCTTATTTTTACTTTTTAAATACTTTGTTTTGGTAAGTGTTTTTCTCTTCTTTTCTTTAACTCAATTTTTTTTTTATCCTAATTGGAAAACAAGCGACTGAACATATGCGTATTTGTTGCAAATGACATAAGGAGAAGTCAATTATGAATATTATTTATTTACAATGAAACAATGTAAAATATAGATCCAGAAATTGCATACCTGACTTGTATCACGAAGAAAGCCTATTACGCATGTAGGTTGTGGTTTTTAGTGATGTTGGAATAACCGTTATATGAAAATACAATACCCATATTTGTATTAATCTAACCGATGTGAAAACAAAAGTAAACTAGTAAACTCAAGTGTCACAGAAAAAATACTGTAAATCAATGTTAAATGTGAACGAAATATATTAGTTTGACTCTATAAACACCTTGCCTGCATATCGTTTTACTCTAAAATACTTAACATTATGTCAGTATTTAATACTAAATAAGTATTGTTTGCCATGCCTCCAAATGCTGTCTTCACTTATTTGAAACTGTTTTATTGATTGAAATGCATAATGTCATTTGGTCCTAAATACTCTTCAACTTCGTACTTTATTTGGCCTTTTTAACTTTTTTGGAGTCGAGCGTCACTGATGAGTCACTGATGAGTCTTTTGTAGACGAAACGCGCGTCTGGCGTACACTTAATTTAGTCCTGGTATCTATGATGAGTTTATTTGTAGGTTGATATAAGTGGTCATACAACTCTATGAAATTTACATACTGTAAATGATAAAGGATCAATCAATTCAAATGCAATAAACACTTGTTAAATAGAGTGCCAGTCTGCATAAGAATCAGGCAGTGATGAAAACATGACCAAAAACCCACCCAATTTGACATTGATTTCAGTTCATAATATGTAGTTATGCACAAAAATAACATTCATTTCTGTTTTCTGTTCTGGTAATAGAAGATACAATTTGGTTGAAATGCACTAGAAATTATCAAATAAGGGGAGATAACTCTATGATTTGCTATCATTCTAACCAATATTCTAACCGAGTTATTTGATATTACCAGACACACACAAACAAAAGACTAATATTTTTTTAACTCAGGATGATAGTTAGTATTAAATAGAATGATTATCTCGGTGGGTTTTTTTCTGATCATGTTTTGATTTTTACCTAAATTGCATGATTCTTACAAATACTGGCACTTAATTAATAAAAAATCTTGTACGTCATTTGATATAAGCGATTATATTATTTTTACATCTTTTATTTGATCTGTTGGAATGATATAGATAATGCATACTTATAATTAAGAATAAATCAATTCTCGTGCAATTATTACTTTAAAAAAATACTATTTTGAAATTAAAATTGCACGTACATGTCATTCAGTAAAATAACATAAGATTCTGACATCTTTTTTATTCGTCTGTGTAATTTTGAACAGATATATTTGTATAATTATAATTAGTATAAATCAGTTCTCGTGCAATGAACACTTTTTTAAATACAATTTCATCATTAAAATTATTTTACATGTCAAGTGACTGATAATTAAACATTAAGATTTTTATAGTTCGTTCTATATGTTGTACTGTTACACCACTGTCCCAGATTAGGGGGAGGGTTGGGATCCCGCTAACATGTTTAACCCCGCCACATTATTTAGGTATGTGCCTGTCCCAAGTCAGGAGCCTGTAATTCAGTGGTTGTCGTTTGTTTATGTGTTACATATTTGTTTTTCGTTCATGTTTTTACATAAATAAGGCCGTTAGTTTTCTCGTTTGAATTGTATTACATTGTCTTATCGGGGCCTTTTATAGCTGACTTTGCGGTATGGGTTTTGCTCATTGTGGAATGCCGTACGGTTAACTATAGTTGTTAATGTTTGTGTCATTTTGGTCTTTTGTGGATAGTTGTCTCATTGGCAATCATACCACATCTTCTTTTTTTATATTATACCCCACAATATCTGGAAGACTTACTCACAACCAAAACAAGCACACTATAGTACTCACATGAGTTTTCAACATCATTGACACTTAGTACAAAGAAAAATATTTAATTCTATCACTAATACAACCTAGAGGAAACGAGACAATTCTTTATATCACATACGAACATTATCTTGATATAAACAGTACTGAAACGAGGGGAAACACAAAGCTTATTTTCACTACCAACAAACATCTCGTTACTGTGAAGTAGATGTGGAATAAGTGACCCAGAGGAAACAACTGTGGACATCAAAGCTAGAGTTTAACTTACAAAACAGAAACCACACTAAACAGTCTTGTAGGACAAAGAAAATATAACATAATATATAAAGACAACACAGAAGGAAGATTTTCCTGAACACAAAGACAAATGAATACAACTACAAACAAAACATTCGTCTTTATTCGACGGAATCTTGAAAAATGCCCTTTGAATATAAAATGTTTTGTATATATGGACCTTGTATTAAAGACCAACACTTGAATGCGCTTGTAGTATTTTGGGTCGACATCATCAAAGCTAGCACATACAACAACTAAAAATGGTCCAAAGGAGAGCAGCTAGCTTCAACAGGCATGAAGATTCGCGTGACCCAGACATAGTAACATCTTCATAAGAGGACATAAAACTACAACAATTACCAAAATATCACGTCTAATCCTTTTGCACAAAGTAATAAGACTACTAATTGTAAATCAAGAATACTTGATGACACCAGCAAGAATGACGCGTCCAATTGGTCAAATTAGGACGAAGTTCTAAACAACAAAACTATAGCTTCTTCGTAATAAGAACCAACAGAAACTGGAAGGAACTACCACCTAGCCCAGTGAACGTTGTTGACAATTATCCGTAAATCAACACACTCATGTGTAATAAAATTAACGGTGGTACCAATTTTTCTGCACCAGATGCGCATTTCTGCACTTACACCTGCATATATAATAAACACACGTACAGATAATTTTAAAAGAGCACATTTTCGATGACAACCCAACTTTATTCCAACATACTCGTGTGATAAATCAACATACTCTTTAAGGATTACAAATGTGGATGCAAATGAATGAATATCAAGACACTGCTTTAATAAAACATTACAGGATATGCGATTGGTCGTTCAAAAGTTCAAAAATAAAAAAAGAAATAAGAAGAAATTATTTTATCAAGTTGATAATTTGATCGTTGCTATTCATATGTTCGTATGTTCATTGAGCAATCACTTATTTCCAAATAAATGAGACGAAAAAAGGAAGTAGCATTTAGTCATCTCTGAAAACAAATTGACATTTTACAAGAGCTCCATATCAGCACAGACGCGTGTTACGTAAGCATGCACGTTGGGTCTTCATTTAAACAACAGTTATACCAGTAGAATATCGTAAAAAGAAAACGGATATGCTATTAACTGGGATCAAAAGACAGATGTCTGACATATTTTTTTTCACAGGTGCAAACGACTTTAATTACTTTTATAACATTCATATATCGAATTCAGCTGCATTTACAATGTAGCTTTCATAACTGCTGAATTCCATCAAATACATTGTGTAAATAAGCATATCATGTTTAATAATTATGCATGTTGTTAAATTTGAATGGTTGCTCGAATTGTGAATTATGTAGAAAATAAAAACAATTTCCCGTCTTTGCTTTCTCACTCTGTTGTTTCCTTTGTCCCACCACAACCCCATTCATGTGGTCTCCGTGTGCGTTAAATCTACCAACACTTAAGAATTTTTCTGTACACACGAGTTGGTGTCTTTGATAACTGCGTGTAATACATCGAGCGACTATTTAATTCTAAGCGGTGGCGCGTTGGTGGGTAGGAATGTGGCTGTATTTCTTTACATTTTAGTTTCGAATCCACAGAAATCAAATAAGCAAGTAAATGGTAATGAGAAGTCAATGTTCCAACAAGTAAATATCCATTATTGCTGGTCTTGAAGCTGGTTTTCCTTTAAAAGTTTGAATGACTAAGGCTTTTCTACCTCAGTAATAGATAACTTTTAAGTTAGTGGTATTAGGCAAACAAATTAGGAGTTGTTTTGGGTCCTCAATGCTCTCTAACGTCGTATTTTATTTAGCATTTTTAACTTTTGTTGATTCGAGCATCACTGATGAGTCTTTTGTAAACACAACGATCAAATACAACATTTCTCTATCTATGATTTCTCGCTCTTTTGTTTTCTTTGTTGGTGCACATTTCCATTCCTGTCGTATCCATGTCCGTATATGTACCAATTAACAATTATCCGTGAAGTACGTGACATGGTTATGGATGGCCAATGTTCTGCAATCTTGAAGACCATATTTCTCTATATTTCTATTCCTATTTTGTATATTTTAGCAACCCAATATGATATATTCTTCATATCTTAGCACTCTCTATTTCACGTCATGGAACTATCTGTTTTCTATTTTCTTCTATGATCTATTAATCATTATTTCATAATCTTAAAAAGTAATTTAGGACCCATTATTATTCTAATAATTTGCTATCCTGCACAGTTACCTCAAAATACCGTAGACTAGATTAAGTAAGATATAAAAATGGCTATATTTCACTGTATTTAACCGTAACGTCCTTAATTTGTAAAATCGTACGCGAATTGTCCAACAACTATTTCTAGCCCCGAATACCTTCTGTATATATGGATAGACCTCAAGGTACTGAAAAGTCTCTTATCCATGGACTCCAAAAAATATCCCGATATGATGTCCAAAAAGTTATCAAAGGTACCAGGATTAAAGTTTAGTACCCCAGACGCGCGTTTCGGCTACACAAGACTCATTAGTGACGCTCACAATATTTATAAAGTTAAACAAGTACAAAGTTGAAGAGTATTTAGAATCCAAAGAAGGACTAATTAACATTAATAACGCTCATTTAAGGAACACGTGGCACGACAAAGAACGAGCATTTGGTTTTGTGGTTTAAATGAATTTTTCTGATTTAAATGAAAATATGAGAAATTTCTAATTTTCTTATATCAAGATAAATTCCTGGAGTCGGAGAAGGCTATTCCTAGGTTTATTTTGGACTATTTGTCGATTTATTTGCTGTTCGATTATCAGAATTTTGCAATATATTGATCGCTGGATTTTTATTTTCATTATTGTTTTCATGCATTATTGCCTTTGCCAATGTCACTGTGTTTTCCATGACAAACCTCCCGAGGAATCAATTTACATTTTCATCTTTACTATTGATGTATTCCTATGTTCATTGAACAGTTGCTAATTTACAAATAGATGAGACGAAAAACGGAAGTTGTGTTTAGTCACCGATAAGAACAAATTGACCTTTTCATACTAACTCTCTTTCTGTTAGAAAGCTTGTTACATTATCATGCACGATTTAGTCTATGGTATTTTAACATCATTTGTACTAGTTTACAATGTAATACAGGAAAGGAAAAGGATATGCAAACTAGGTCACATACAAATATTAATTACATTATAATAGGGAAGGATGTAAGAGTTGGTATGCAGTATCCCCATCACTGACAGTCTTTTTAAAACAATTATTGGAATATATCAAAACACGAAGCAAATACAGAGATGGTATGTGAGCAAATAAATGAAGATCCACCAACTTACCTAATTTAACAAAAAATAAATTTGATATAATGGAACTACGTTATAGGTTATAATGGCATCTGTGAAACTTTCAAATCTTTTAAACCACGAGCTTGACGATGGGGTTAAAGACTAAGCACTGTCGATAGTTGAAAAAATAACGTATCATGCAGATGCTATACTGATATTATTTCTTAAATGGATTTAGGCGTGTGTTTCGATGTTCAGTAAAACGACCTTTAAATTTTTGTGAGATGTAATCAATTATTAGCGCCTTATTTCGTGACGTCACAATACCCCAAATGTCGAAATCAAAGGAAAATAGTTTGACAACTGAATTTTTATCAACGAAGAGATATAGCGAAAAACTGTTTTATCATACCAACAACAACAAAATCGGCCAAGGTTTGGTAACTGACTTAACGTATACATGGCATACACTTATTTTGTTTGAGCAATATTTGAAATGAAATTTCCACAATGTGTTATGATCCATGTCGATGTAAAATCATAATACATCTGTAACACGAAACTTTGTACAAGCGATTTGTAGATAAGTGAAATCAAATGCAGATTACAAGCAAAGTTACATGTAAATGCCATGTAAACATACTAAAACTTATCTATGCAAATATATATCCAAGAACAAGTGTAGGTGGAATTTACAATTTTGTCATGCAACCTTTTTATATTTGTATCTTATTATATATATGTAGTACCAACCATTTCATGTACTGAGATATTTAATTGAATTCAGTAAATTGCAATGCATTATTAATGATTATGATGGTATAATTTGGTTTTATCAATTATCTGGTTATAATGAAGTGATTTTGTTAGGCCCGAAGGACAAAGACTCATGTCCTCTACTAGCTAAGAAGAAATTTTAGTTAATTTTGTTTATATAATAACATACTATATAATACGAATATTATCTTTTAATCTAAAAAGAAAAGAAAAAAAGAAAACTTTTATATCTTTTTCATGTAACGTGTTTCACGTTGAGGGATTGTTTCTATCAATATATTATAACATATTAACATTAATGTACTGAGCCATTAAATTGGAATCAGTAAGTTGCAATTAAATATTAATGATTATGATGTGATAATTTGGTTAAATCAATTATCTGTTGATATAAGGCTGATTATATTAGGTTCATAGAAAAGGGAAAACAAATATTTGTACATAAATTTCTGGAGATAGTTTTGATACTTTTTATAAACGTGGATCTAGTTACCAATTAATGGTCACTCTTAACAAACATTTTGTTTATCAGAAATATATTCTGTAAAACAGAGTTTTGACAAAAGCAAGTGCTGGAGAAAGTATGAATCTAATAATATAAAAAAGAAGATGTGGTATGATTGTCAATGACCCCATCTCCCCAAGAGACCAAAGTGACACATTAATCAATAACTAAATGTCATCGTACGTCCTTCAACAATGAGCAAAGCCCATACCGCATAGTCAGCTATAGTCAAACTAAGTGTAATTGGAGTATACAAAATGAACGAAAAAACAATATGTAACACATAACCAAATGACAACCACTTATTTACAGGCACATACATACAGAATAGTGCCCGTAGTTAATTGACAGCTAGTTCAAAGCCTTAACAACTAATATAAAACAAAATATGCATTTAAGACTAATTTATCAATCAGTACTGATCCAACATCCAATGGATTTCGCGTAAAGACGTCATAAACAATGAGAGAGAAAAAAATGACCTTGTGCAATGCGACGATACAGCTTGTTCTTATTGTTGAAATGGAATAGACCTATTGGTTATATGTTCGACATTTATCAATAAATACCAACATTTTTTAGTCTCCGGAAGGTAATGACAGAAATAAAGTATCATTTAACATTAACATTTAAATGAATATGTTTTTGAAACTAGCAAAAAGACATTTTTCAGTGGCTTTTCCAACCACCTAATATCCTTAATTCCTTCTCAAATCTACCTAGCCGTATCTACAACAAACACTTTACTCTTCCTATACCATGTTAACGACACCAACCACAGTAATCTTTTTAAGCTTGCGGATAATAATGTTCAATAGTAATATCTCGAGTACAGATCAGGCACGATAAGCTTTGCAGATGTGTTCCTCAAAGTGTAAAGTAGAAATACACTATGAGTTTTACAATTTTACACTTCGTACTAGTATTCTATAAATTTTTTGATAGTTACACATACTTCATCTGACTTTAAAAACAACGCAATAACCTTTATTGAATATCCTTGCCATGATGATCAGACTACAAGCCGTAATTATCTTGCTCGTTCCAATGGAATACATATTCGTCAACATTAATATCCATGCAAAAATATTTGATGTAAAACTATTTGTTGATTTTGGATTTACAAAATAATAATGCAAAAAGATATATAAAGGGAGTTCGTTTGTCAGTTTCAAAATAATTAACTTTTCAAAACACTAGTTTATATTGATAGGAGATTAATATAGGAATCAAAAGAGCAAAAAAATATGTAGGTCAAAGTTCTTTTTTTCAAGTTATTAGCCATTGAAATTTTGGCGGGAAAATATTCTCTCTTGACTCTATATAACTTAATTTTCTCAAAAATTATGAACTAGTGGCTCTAAAGAGCCGGTGTCTCTCACCTTGGTCTATTTTAATATTAAATATTGTACACAATAGTTTCTGTGGAAAATGTTAGTGAAAATCTACAAATTTTGTAAAAATTGTTAAAAATTGACTATGAAGGGCAATAACTCCTTAGGGGGTCAATTGACTATTTTGGTCATGTTGACTTATTTTTAGTTCTTACTTTGATGTACATTATTGCTGTTTACAGTTTATCTCTATCTATAATAATATTCAAAATAATAACAAAAAAAACAGCAAAATTTCCTCATAATTACCAATTCAGGGACAGCAACCAAACAACCGATGATCCAATTCATCTGAAAATTCCGGGGCAGATATATTTTAACCTGATAAACAATTTTACTCCTGTCAGATTTGCTGTAAATGCTTTGGTTTTTGAGTTATAAGCCATTCTGCATTTTACCCCTATGTTCTATTTTAAGCCATGGCGGCCATCTTGGTTGGTTGACCGGGTCACCCGACACAATTTTTAAACTAGATACCCCAATGATGATTGTGGCCAAGTTTGGCTAAATTTGGTCTAGTAGTTTCAAAATGTTATAATACTTTTTCAGATGGCTTATCATTATACATATATAAAAGATTTATAAAACGAAAAATGGGGGGCATCAATGGGCAAATCTTTTCAAGGCGTTCAAATGGATAAAACCAGAGGATTTCAAAAACTCATGACAAGCGAACTTCATTAAGGTGGATAAAACATAAGAAAAATTATGAGATATCGTACTTCTTAGTTGTCATTTTGGACCCACATCAGTCATGTGATTATGTTAGAACATTACCACTTTTTAGGCTACATAACTTTGTTTCCATCAAATATCAACTGATGATTAATGTCAGATGAGCACAAGTTTTCCGGAAGTTGAACGTGACTCAGACGTTTATCGAATTCTTTTAGTTGACATTATTTTCTACGATCACTTTCTCCAAACTACCGTATGGTAGAGATCGCCAAAAAACAACATATTCAGATTCCATCGCACCATTTGAAGACAGACTGGTTGAATTTTACTATGTTGGTGAATTCCACACAATAACAGATTTATGAAAAAGAAATTTTCAAAATAAGGTTGCAACATTGTTAATATATCACATAACGGAAACATGCCTTATGCAATATATGAAGTCAAGTCCTAATTATGTAACTTTGGTCACCGATTGAAGAAATTATTTCATTGTATGATTTTCCGGAACATGAAATCGTCAAATGAGTCGTCAACCATTCGTTTGATGTTTTTGAGCTCTTCAGTATTTTTGTGATTTTACTTTTTCAAGAACAGACGGGCAAAAGATAAAAGAGGGACAGTCAAAATCATAGATAAAAAAGACAAACTGACAACACCATGGCTAAAAAATACAAACAGACAAACAGTAGTACACAAGACACAACATAGAAATATATAGACTAAGCAACAAGAAGCCTACAAAAAAAAACGGGGGTGATCTCAATATTTCATCTTAAAGCGGCACAGTAATGATGATGTGCTTAAGTGAATTCCACATAATGACATATGTGTCCATCCGTCACAAAAATAAAAGTGTACTCATACATATCTCGGCTGTAAGGAAGTTAATGGTATCATATGTATATATTTATATTGTATTAGGAAGACTTGTATGTGTGATTTACTTCATCTATTTTGCTCTCATTTAGCAAATTAAATGTGCTTAAACTTAAATATTATTTTAATGAAATTCTTTATAATGCCCGCGTCACACTGTCCCGATTTTTATATACGATGGACACCCGAATGCGAAAATTGTAAGTTCGTACGAAGTTTATCCCGATCTCGTTAAAATATTAAAAAGTGACCGAAGCAAGTACGATGAATAACGAAGTCTATACGATGGTGCCGAAATTAGATACGATAGCAAAAGATGGACATACGAAGGTTAACCGAAGACGGGTATTTAAGCTTCATATCTCAGCCGAAGCTTACACGATGGATCACGAAGGCTACACGATGTAATACGAAGGCTACACAATGGATCACGATAATAGCTGAATGGCCATACGATGTCTAAAAGACGTCGTGTAAGCTTACGATGCATTTAAATTATACGTCGAAGGTAGCACGCGTTTTAAAGACAATATTAAAGGTATTTCCAGTTGTTGATTTAAAAAAAAATAGTTTATGATTCAACTATGCATATTCAATTTACCATTTTCTGCATGTGTCATAATAGTGTCCATATTTGTCCCAAATATGTTACATACGAGGGGAGGCCACGCTCGGCTTTGCTTTGCTTGAACTGAAAATGTGTGCACTAGTCTGAATAATCACCCATAATTATGCCCATGTTTACTGATCTATCTTAAAGGTAAGGTAATGGGTTCGTTGATCCCTTTTATTCAAAAAGAGCTCTTTCCAGGAGAATATCATAATAACATAGACAAAAGGAAGGATGTGGGGAAAACAATAAATGCGGCAAAATATTAAATATAGAAAACAAAATGGTTATGGAGTAAACCTTCGTGTGACAACTACTCAGACGATACATTAAAAATCAGAATAATGAAGAAACATTTGGTTTTCCCGATATACGTGTTGGTGTACGAGGCGCGTTAATCAATTTCATTATGTTACTTGATATGAAAAATTGACAAAAAATAATATTTTACTTGTAAAAGTAAATCCTGAGCCTGTAATAACTGCTCTTCTTGTTCAATTTGAATTAATAGAAACAACGCTATCGCCGTTCTTGTTGTCATATAATCATATGATATGAGCTCAAAGTTTTGTGAACGTCTTTCTTAACTGTCGTATTAGACTGACCAGTGCATATCGCGCATGTCATTTTAAATGTATTTTAGCGCGAAAATTAACTTACATTTAGCTGGATTTATTGCCGTCGTAGTTCCATCTTGTCGCCTTCGTACTTTTATTCGATGGCAACACGACGGGATTATGAAGTCTTCACGAATTCGTGTTGCCATCGTAGGACCTTCGGGTAGCTTTTTGATTCATTCGTGTAGACATCGTAATGTCAAAACTGTCCGATGGAAACGATGGAAACACGAATGCAATACGATGTTCAAAGATGCATTCCCGGTGACATTACGATGGCGAGGATGATGATACGAACTCAATACGAACCGTCAACATCGAACGCATCGTCGGGGATTTTTTAACATGTTAAAAAATTTAGAACCCTTCCCGAATTTATCCCCGAAGGCCAGAAAAAGTGGCCGATAGTTCTACGATGGTTAAAGATGGCACTACGAATAGCCCGATCTGGATACGATCAGTCCCGATTTTTAAAATTTCCATAATCGTGTTGCCATCGGCGTAAAAATCGGGACAGTGTGACGCGGGCATTAATAAAAAACTGAACCTTTATGCAATAGTAATTATATACACACACACTTTTTTTTTTATCCCAGTCAAACGTTCTGGGAAATGACTCCAGTTTCAGGATGTTAGTATGAATCAACTATCATAACGAGATTTCCTTAAGAACGCCCAGAAGATTAGTGCACTCATCATATCGTTAATGATGTTTTGGTCAAAGTATCGTTTTTATGCTACTTCAATTTTAACAGCATCGTGCTGGAACAAAGACAAGCTATATATTTACGCATTTGAAAATTGAATCAATAGGATATTTTTACATTACTTTGTACTGCTATGACAGTGTGCGTGCTGACGTCACAAACTTATAGAGATAAACGTTCTTACAAAAGGTCAACATGTTAATCTTATAAACGACTAACCACTGTCTCCCTTTTCGTCTCGTCTAATTACAAATTAGTGATTGTTCAATGAACGTACCAATAGTTGATATAAAAACGTTAACTAAATCCTTGTGAAGTGAGTGTAAACACATTGTTATAGGCCAGAATAGATATTCATGAAACAGAAATAGAAGAGACACAGTCAGTTAATTGGAAAGGCGCAAAACATAAATGCAAAGTTAATTGAAAGAAACAGCACAGGAATGATCAAAGGATTATATAATCTATTTAAATCCAATCTTAGAACTTTTTTTAATTTAAAAATGGTACAAACACATTATTGTAATTAGTAACAATGTTTTGATATAAAAAGGCTCAACAACGTTAGTACAATGCAAAATGATCAGACTACTTACTTAGCATAAGTATCATATAATAAACTCATCATAGAAACCAGGATTGAAATTGTATATGCATAACGACTAGAGAAGATTAATCAGTGACGCTCGAAAAAAAAAATATGTCGAAAAAGCAGAAATAAGTACAATACAAAATATCTGACGCCACAATTGAAAAGTGATTGTTGTATGCGTCAGAAGTTCGAGCGGCCGGGTCAGCCGGGATTAGCGATAAGGTGTATTGGTTTGTCATGATGTCACTAATCTTAGTGTATCCTATAAACAAAAATAAATCAATTTACTAAGACTTAAAAGAGATTTGAAAGATTCACAAACGGACACTCAAAGTCTTAAGTAGAAAACAAACTGTAAAAGTTATTACTAAAAAAGACCAACAGACAAATAAACTACACAATCGCAACATAAAAGTGCAACACGGACCTCATGAATGAACTGGGAGTGATATAATGTGATTTGGAAGGGTAAGCAGATACTTCTCCTCCATGTAGCACCCCTCGTGTTGCTCATGTAAGTACAAACCCACTAATAAGTATAATTCGGTAGATCACATTCGGTAAAAGAGATCGGGATTGTAGTTAAGACATAAGAATTTTTCTGTTATCATCTGTGAACTGGATATTCAATAACGCCATCAAACTTGTGATAGCAAACGTAAAACATACGAAGAGGTGATTTCAACTTTCCCACTTCGAAATCTTCGTTTTAAAATGATCATAAAAACCAAAACGTAAACAATGTGTTTGCTAAAGAATAATCCTTACCAAGCAAGAAACAAATAAACCACTTTCGAGTTCATCCGTCACCGGAAAAAACTCGTCAATTATACGCGCCTTTATCACCGTCATTTGTGCGTTTAGGAGCGTCTTCACTTCCGTTTCTATATTGAGCGAGTGGTTGGAAAACTATAATTCTATATTGTACGAATTATTCGGCAAAATTAACCATCAGCCTTGCTGTCATTAGGGAATTGTCATTAAGTACCTACAGAACAACCATTATTTCTAGTTTATCCTGCAAAATGACGATCACTAAGACGCTTGATGAACGTAAATAGTGCAGGGATACAGGCGACCCCCTCTATCTGGTAAATTACGTCATAAAGGCGCGTATAATTGACGAGTTTTTTCCGGTGACGGATGAACTCGAAAGTGGTCTATTAATTTTGAAAATAATATTCCTTTTTAATCTTTTCCAGTTTTTAATAGATCAAAAACCGAAAAGTTATTCATATTGATATCCGATGAGTGTTAATACATCTTTATTCTCTGTTTTATAGATCTTTAACCTTTACGGATTATGTACCCTTGTGTTGATTTAATGCTAAACATATGGAAATTTTATTTAAAAATCCACACCATTTATCCGTGTACTCTAACATTTGGCGAGTTGATGACTGATAGATATAGAATTGTTGAATGCAGTGATCGCCCTGATTTCCTTAAAAGAAGTTAATTAATGTAATTATTGGTCAAAACAAATAAAAATATGGACCAAATCAAGTACACCTTTTAGGGTGCGCTCGACTTAAGTGACTCAGCAAGATGTATTTTGGAATTTACTGGTTAGTTAGAACTTTTTGTATAAAATAAACACTGATACATCATAGAACAGCAAGTGAGTAATACATAGGTTTCAAATTTTAGAACAAAAATCTCAGTAAATAAAGGCTGTCGATTTTTCTATAAAAACTTTGGTTTATTTGCCACGAAGTACTCTTTTTTTCTCTATAAAATGCAATGAAACAGTATATAACCATGTTTTCCATCACGTTTCCCCTCGGTATATGTTCAAAATGGCCTATCACTATTACTCATTATACCTGCAGTTTTGATACAATTGAAGTTTGAAAATTTCGTACAAAAATGGCTACAGAAGGGATCATAATCCTTAATGAAAAAGACATATTTAATTTTTTAATCTGCGCCTGCTGCTTTTTTGTTCTACAATGAAAAATAAATTGAACTATATAGACTTATGCAGTGCATAACGTTCTTTCTACTTTTTATATCACAACGATGTATTCCTTAGTTGAAAACAATACATTTTGACGAAATACTAAGTACAATCTTTTTATGTTAAATATTAGACATTGATGCATGGCATTTTCATATTTGCATATAAACTGCTGGTATTGAAGAGGACACGTTTGAAATGGATCGACAAACAGGTTAAGTAAGTTCGAGTACATATACACTTAAAATATGCGTAACATTACACATTGTATAAAGTAAATGCTCATGATCATGATGCATTCACATAAACGTCTAGACGAGGTTGTTTTCCATATCATTTTTGTTTAATTGAAATCTTTGGTTTTTTTCTAATTAATACATAAATGCATTGACCGAAGCATATTTTCAATGCACAGAAGCGCTTTATACTTAATGTATGCACAATGAAAGTTTTAACGACTCTGTAAAGATACAATAAGAAACATTTTATCTTAAAAATTAAACTTTAATTCTTTATTCGTAAAATTACGAGTTATATCTTTGCATGGTTTTTATATTGGAATGGTAAGTATGTGCAGTCAAGAATGTCACATTTAATTGAGAAATGAAATATAATTTTTGAACACATTGCGAAATTCGCAAGCCAATTAAAAAGACTCAGATTGTTTTGATGTATTATAATTAATTCGTGTTGAGCTACGTAACTGATATCAAATTTATTTTATAAATTAAGGAAAATGGTTGAAGTGGTCCAAAGAGTTTCAAAGAAGTTTTATGAACTTTTAGCGTCATCATTACCATTGTTTTGACTTTTGAAAGTAACAGATTTTTTCTTTTAGACATTTACATGATAAGTGTGTCTTTCACAGAGATCGACCTTTGTCAAGTGTTTGTATTTATCCAGATATAGTTCATCTCATTTACAAAATATCTCACCAACACCTACTTAAGGACAAATGGAGATCAATCGGTAATAAGTACCGTAACACCTTTCAGGCTTTGGATAAAAAAATAAGTTCAGGTAGAGTACATTTGATTCAATATTTCATTCTATTTATCTATCCTTATTCCTATTTTGTGAAAACAGCCGATGGTTGACACTTCTCAACGGATTAGCAACGAAGATTGTTTAAACAAACGGTCTAGACATAGTGCATCAGAAGCTTATAGTGTTGTATAGCTCTGCTTGGGAACTGGTAATCTCTGAGGGTATCACAAATTCAGTAGACTGTAATTCAGTTCATAAATTGTTTGAATGAATTTAGAGATCATTTTGAATTTTGAATCGAGGCATACATCTCTATCTTCTAAAGCTCTGATTACAAAGTTTATCTTTAATGTTATGCGACTGTCATACAAGTGAAAGGTTTAGCGAGCTAAACAAACTAAGATTAATCCATCATTTTCTTCATCATAAGAAACTGCGTGTAACAAGTCAGGAGTATGATTTCAGTTTTGTTAATGTGTTTTACCTTTTGATTTTTCTATTTGCTTAGTAACTTTTCAACGGAGTTTGGTAATTTAGTTTTTTTACTTTTTGAATGAATAATATCCTTTTGTAGATGAATATAGCTACATTTAATATAAACAGCGTATTATTACAATTTTAATTTACCGTAAATTAACAGATGAAAACAATTGTGTTAAAGGATCTAAGCAGGAGAAATAAAAAAAAAAAAACGGAATTTAAAATTTCTTCTATAAATCAAAGAGCATTAGTTTAGAAACAAAATAAGCATTATATGGATCTCAAATCGTAATAAAAGAAATGTAGAATCTGCTTAAACTTTGCTAACGATCTTTTATAAGTTTTCTTTGAAAAGGAGGGTGGTTGTTATATGGTAAAATATTTAATCCTCTATCTTAGGAAAAAACAGAAAGACCATTGGAATAAAACTCATTAAACTAGACTCCCTCTTGTAATTAACAAAATGTCGACGCTTAATATATATGTTTGTCTAATGCAATTATCTTGTCAAATTTATTATTAAAGATCCTTGTACGTCATATGGTTTGACGGATTAATATTTTGACATCATGTCTTTGTTCTATTTAAACTCGATAGATAATGCAAACTTATAATAAAGAATAAATCAATTCTCGTCCAAATTATCCTTTTTTCTAAATTCAGTTATATAATTACATTTGCACATACATGTCATTCAGTAAAAATTACATAACACTCTGCCAATTTTTTTTTTAAAAGTGTGTGTAATTTTGAACAGATATATATGTATGTATGTATACTTATAATTAAAGAATAAATCAATTCTCGTGCAATTAATACTGAAAAAAAAAAACAATTTCATCATTTAAATATTTTTGTCATGTCATGTGCTTGTCGATTAAACATCTTAAACAGATATGTATATACTTTTAAAAAAACTTATATTTTTAAATATTGTATGTTAAACACAAATAAAAACGAAGCACATCAGTTAACCTCCAGTTTTTGGTTGAGTTCTGTGAACGGTTCCTTTCCAACCATGCCATTGCTAGTTTATGAATTAAAATAAATCTGTGGTATACTTTTCTGAAATAATAGTATAAAGTATACGGTGTGATATTCAAACCCTTAAATTAGAATCAGAATATCTGATTGAATAAAAGCGTGGACAAATATTTCTCCGTTTCAGAATCAGGAGTAAGCGCTTTATTATCAATATGATGTTTATATGATGTGAAACGATAATTTTTTGATGTATCACAAATAAAAAAAAAATGTTTTGGTACCACAATGCCTTTTTTTTTACAGTTTTTTTCAGTTCTGATGCCACTAACTGAATACCATACGCTATTTTTTTTTAAATGTCTTGCTCTTCAGTATACAGCACTACGTTGAACGAATATATTTTATTGTTGCATTTTTGGGGTTTCTTTATGCATGCAATACATCTAATCCCTTATCTATTCTCTTTATTTATCCAAGGTCAAATATATGTCTGAATTTGATATAAATATTTCAAACGAAACTAATATTTATGCAAAATGAACCACAAGTACGCAAGCATGTAGTACACATATTTCTTTCGTTTACTGTTTATTTTTAATCTCTTACAAATTCTACGCCCTTTCACAAAAATAGGAAAAATAAAACCACCTTAATATCCAATGATTTCATTATTTAACATAAAGTGACAGTTTCTAAAATATTTAATATTCATTATGTAGTAACAACAGCTTGATCAAACGAAGAGATAGTTCCATAGAATGGAAATCACTTTTTAAATCTTAAATTCAAATATTTACACGGACATCGCTAGAACTCTGTTTCAAATGTATGATGGCGTTTTGTTTACGTTGCAGCTCGTAGAGTACCTTTCATTATGCTCTGAATCTTGTGCTGTAATAATTGCAGGACGTATAAAATTGATGAATATTACTTGGAGCAGTTTTATAAGTATCTTTTATATTCAAAATGATAATGCTTTTAGTATTTCCCCCCTACAAATGACATTGATCCATGGCATTGTTATATTTACTTCTAGTATTTTAATGAAGATCTTTCAGATCGTTAGGGCTATCCTGTTCACTCATTTGTACATTGTAGCTTGCATTTTCTAACACGACATGTTGATTATCTATACAATATTAAGAGAATTAAACGGTATATGTTTTTCAGTACAACTAAATTCCATCAGTCAATACTTGAATGTAATTTTAAAAAATATTTGTACCTGGCAATAATAGATGACAAAACACCTGTATATTAATCTAAGTTTGTATATCCGATTCAATTCTTAACATAACTTTGTACTTGCAAGATATTGTGCGTGATGACGTAACAAGTTTCTAGAGATAAAACGTTCTTACAAAAGGTCAACTTGTTATTCTTATTAACGACAAAACGCTACCTCCCTTCTCATCTAGTCTTATTGCAAATTAATGATTTTGTTCACTTAACATAGAAAATAGCAATAGTAAATATAAAAACATAAACTAATTCGTTGCGAAGTGAGTGCAAACACATTTAAAAAGGCCAAAATAGATATTCATGAGACAGAAATAGAAGAGTCAAAGTCAGTTTATTGCAAGAGCACAAACAATAAACGTAAAGTTAATCGAGAGAAATAACACAGTGCTGATCAAAGGATTATATAATATTTTTAAAATCCATTCTTAGAACTCTTGTTTATTTCAGAAAATGGAACATATAGATACTTAAATCTCATTAGTAATAATGTCTTGGTAGTAAAGGGCTCCACAACAGTAGTAAAATGCGAAGTTATCAGAAATTACTACTTTAACATAAGTATTATATGTACTGTTAGAAAAATTAAGAATTGTATGGTATATCTAGTATTAAAATTCGATACTTTTTTCTCTTGTACATTTATCGGGGCTAATTGGGAACTTAAGGCAGAATATCTCTTCTGTACGAACTCATTGAAGGATATCTGATATGTAATGGTATCTTGTAAAAGAGGGGCGAAATATATCAAAGAGACATTCTAACTCATCAATTAAAAGTAAACTGACAACGTCATGGCTGAAAAAAGAAAAAGACAAACATACAAATAATAGTACAAAAGACACAACATAGAACACTAAAGACTTAGCAAGACGAACCCCATCAAAAACATGCGGGTGATCTAAGATGCTTCGGAAAGGTAAGCATATCCTGCTCAATACGTGGCAGCCGCTGGGTTGCTGATGTTTTTACATGCTTGCATGTATGTATTCAAAAGTATAACATTTGAACAAATTTGCATGACGGGTAATGGAGTCATCGTAGGAGAGGATAATACTGTAGACAAATCCTTTGTGTTAACTTCATGAAGTTCATTTATTTTTTCTAAGTTTAAGTATACATGATATTTTGATTGACGAAATTTGAACATCTGCAATATAATGCTGCCTTTCAACACATTCCAAAAATAAATGATAGACAACTTGTCTTCATATGGTTTGTAACAATGTTATTCTTCTTAGTGAAGAATGCAACACATACATACATACATACATACATATATACATACATACATACATACATAGGTCAATCTACAATGAATTGAAAGAGAGGCGAAAGATACCTAATTGATATTCAAATTCACAAGTCGAAAATAGACTGACAACGACAGGGCTAAAACAGACCAACGGACAAACAATATTACACAAAACACAAAATAGAAAACTAATAAATGTCCAACACGAACCTTATGAATTAACTTTAGTGATATGTTGTGCTCAGGAAAGGTTAGCGGATCTTGCTCCTTGATGAAACACCTGTCGTGTTGCTCATGTAAGTACAAACCCTCTTATAAGTCTCATTCGGTAGATCACATTCGGTAAAAGGGGATTGTAATTACGAAAATAGAAATGTATACGCTATCTTCTGTGAAATTGATATTCAATAACGCCAACCAACTTGTGATAGCAACCGTTAAACATACGAAGAGATAATTTCAACTTGACCACTTGAAAATCTTGGTTTAAAATGATCTTAAGAAACAAAATGTAAACATTACCAAGAAACTAACTAAATTTGAAAATAATATTCCCTTTTTAATCTTTTTGAGTTTTTATTTTGATAAAAAAAAACGCAGAGATATTCATGTTGATGTCCGATGAGTTTGAATAAATCTTTATTATCTGTTTTAAATTTTTAATCTTTGATAAACCCCCCAAAAACATGTTTCATTTTCTTAATCTGCGTCTGCTGCTTTTTTGTTCTACATGAAATGATAAGTTGAACTATATAAACTAATGCAGTGCATAAAGTTCTTCTGCTTCTTCATATCACCAAGATGTATCTCTTACTTGAAAACAATACATTTTGATGAAACACTCTCTTTGTGTCAGTGACTAGACATTGATGCATGCCATTGTCATATTTGTATATACATAAACTGCTGGTATTGAGCAGGACATACTTTTTATGGATTGTAAAGTTAGTGCTAGTACGTATACACATACTATGCTGAATATAAAAAAATGTATATACATGCCCATGATGTAATGACACAAACGTATAGGCGACTTTATTTTCTATATGTTGTTCATCTTTTTGTAATTCAGATTGAAAAGCGTTGACCGAAGCAATTTTTTTCAATGAGCAGAAACGCTTCATACTTACCATGTGCGCACAGTCAACGTTTTCACGACTCTGTTAACTTACTAAAAGAAATATTTTATCTTAAACATTCAATTTTAATTCTTTACTCGTAAAATTATGAGTTTTATCAATGTTTTATTTTAAAAGAAAAACACATTATTTTATTTTGTAAAAAGATTATGCAATGTCTTATTTTATAAAGAAAGCTCTTATGTTGTGAAACTATATAAATAAATAGTTGATGTCAAGTATATGTTACCATTTAAGAAAACGTCATTGTTTGCTGCATATTAATCTAATAAAAAAACATCGGTGATTTCATCATAAGAATTTGAACAAATAATCTTCAAACATAATGACTTCGAATGTCTTTTTTTCTAAAACAAAGTTTCAGAAATTACATCTTTCCCAATACCACTCATTTTGACTTCGTGAAGATTACCATTTTCCATTAGCATTGTAACTGCATCGTAGGCCGATGACTCCCTAAAGACATAGCCATTATAAATGCATATACATGTTTTCTTTTATATACCAAATAATATTCTAATTGATAAGTTGTAAATGCTATCAGACTCGGACTTCTCTTGAACTGAATTTTAATGTGCGTATTGTTATGCGTTTATTTTTCTACATTGGTTAGAGGTACAGGGGGAGGGTTGAGATCTCACAAACATGTTTAACCCCGCCGCATTTTTGCGCCTGTCCCAAGTCAGGAGCCTCTGGCCTTTGTTAGTCTTGTATTATTTTTATATTAGTTTATAATATATCAGAAGCTTATTATGTTGTATAGCCCTGTTTGGGAACTGGTAATCTCTGAGGGTTTCACAAATTCAGTTCATCAATTGTTTGCATGAATTTAGAAATCATTTTGAATTTTTAATCGAGGCATACATTTCTATCTTCTAAAGCTCTGGTTACAAAGTTTATCTTTAATTTTATGCGACTGTCATACAAGTGAGAGGTTTTGCGAGCTAAACAAACTAAGATTAATCCATCATTTTCTTCATCATAAGAACATGCTTGTAACAAGTCAGGAGTATGACACATGTTATCAGTTTTGTTGATGTGTTTTACCTTTTGATTTTTCTATTTGCTTAGTAACTTTTTTCTGAATGTAGTTATATAATTACATTTGCACATACATGTAATTCAGTAAAAAAATACATAAAATTTTGACAATTTTTTTTGAAAGTGTGTGTAATTTTGAACAGACACATGTATACCTATAAATAAAGAATAAATCAATTCTCGTGCAATTGAAACTTTTTAAAAAACAATTTCATCATTTAAATTTGTGTTTATGTAAACGAATACATTACCTTTTTTATTGTCGTATATTTTGGGGTTTCTTATGCATGCAATACATCTAAACCTTTATCTATTCTCTTTATTTATCCAAGGTCAAATATATGTCTGAATTTTATATAAATATTTCAAACGAAACTAATATTTATGCAAAATGAACCACAAGCACGCAAGCATCTATAAATGAATGAACATACGCGTACCACAAAACAAAAAAAAACATAATTTATTTTGGCCAGGAAGGCAAGTGCAACCATTACATTTCCTTTCACATGCATTATTGGGAATCCGTTGAGTTAAACATAAGATGAAGTACAAATGTAGTACACATATTTCTTTCGTTTACTCTTTATTTTTATTCTCTTACAGCTTCTACGCCCTTTCACAAAAATTGGAAAAATAAAATTACATAGATATCCAATGATTTCATTATGTAACATAAATTGACAGTTTCTAAAATATTTAATATTAATTATTTAGTAGAAACAGCTTGATCAAACGAAAAGATGGTTCCATAAATTGGAAATCACTTTTTAAATCTTAAATTCAACTTTGCTAGAACTCTGTTTCAAATGTATGATGACGTTTTGTTTACGTTGCAGCCCGTATAGTTCCTTTCAATATGCTCAGAACCTTGTGCTGTATTAATTGGAGGACGTATAAAATTGATGAAGATTATTTGGAGCAGTTTTATAAGTATGTTTTATATTCAAAACGATTATGCTTTTAGTATTTTCCCCCTCTAAAAATTACATTGATCCATGACATTGTTATAGTTACCTAAATAGCTTCTAGTATTTTGATGAAGACCTTTATGATCGTTAGGGCTATCCTGTTCACTCATTTGTACATTGTAGATTGTATTGTCTAACACGACATGTTGATTATCAATACAATATTAAGAGAATTAAAAACAAATACGGTATATGTTTTTAATACAACTAAATTCCGTCAGTCGATATTTGAATGTAATTTAAAAAAAAAAATAATTTGAACATGGGAATTATAAATGACAGAACACCTGTATATTGATCTAAGTTTGTATATCCGATTCAATTCTTAGCATAACTTTGTACTTGCAAGATATTGTGCGTGCTAGCGTAACAAGTTTCTAGAGATAAAACGTTCTTACAAAAGGTCAACTTGTTATTCTTATTAACGACAAAACGCTACCTCCCTTCTCATCTAGTCTTATTGCAAATTAATGATTTTGTTCACTTAACATAGAAAATAGCAATAGTAAATATAAAAACATAAACTAATTCGTTGCGAAGTGAGTGCAAACACATTTAAAAAGGCCAAAATAGATATTCATGAGACAGAAATAGAAGAGTCAAAGTCAGTTTATTGCAAGAGCACAAACAATAAACGCAAAGTTAATCGAGAGAAATAACACAGTGCTGATCAAAGGATTATATAATATTTTTAAAATCCATTCTTAGAACTCTTGTTTATTTCAGAAAATGGAACATATAGATACTTAAATCTCATTAGTAATAATGTCTTGGTAGTAAAGGGCTCCACAACAGTAGTAAAATGCGAAGTTATCAGAAATTACTACTTTAACATAAGTATTATATGTACTGTTAGAAAAATTAAGAATTGTATGGTATATCTAGTATTAAAATTCGATACTTTTTTCTCTTGTACATTTATCGGGGCTAATTGGGAACTTAAGGCAGAATATCTCTTCTGTACGAACTCATTGAAGGATATCTGATATGTAATGGTATCTTGTAAAAGAGGGGCGAAATATATCAAAGAGACATTCTAACTCATCAATTAAAAGTAAACTGACAACGTCATGGCTGAAAAAAGAAAAAGACAAACATACAAATAATAGTACAAAAGACACAACATAGAACACTAAAGACTTAGCAAGACGAACCCCATCAAAAACATGCGGGTGATCTAAGATGCTTCGGAAAGGTAAGCATATCCTGCTCAATACGTGGCAGCCGCTGGGTTGCTGATGTTTTTACATGCTTGCATGTATGTATTCAAAAGTATAACATTTGAACAAATTTGCATGACGGGTAATGGAGTCATCGTAGGAGAGGATAATACTGTAGACAAATCCTTTGTGTTAACTTCATGAAGTTCATTTATTTTTTCTAAGTTTAAGTATACATGATATTTTGATTGACGAAATTTGAACATCTGCAATATAATGCTGCCTTTCAACACATTCCAAAAATAAATGATAGACAACTTGTCTTCATATGGTTTGTAACAATGTTATTCTTCTTAGTGAAGAATGCAACACATACATACATACATACATACATATATACATACATACATACATACATAGGTCAATCTACAATGAATTGAAAGAGAGGCGAAAGATACCTAATTGATATTCAAATTCACAAGTCGAAAATAGACTGACAACGACAGGGCTAAAACAGACCAACGGACAAACAATATTACACAAAACACAAAATAGAAAACTAATAAATGTCCAACACGAACCTTATGAATTAACTTTAGTGATATGTTGTGCTCAGGAAAGGTTAGCGGATCTTGCTCCTTGATGAAACACCTGTCGTGTTGCTCATGTAAGTACAAACCCTCTTATAAGTCTCATTCGGTAGATCACATTCGGTAAAAGGGGATTGTAATTACGAAAATAGAAATGTATACGCTATCTTCTGTGAAATTGATATTCAATAACGCCAACCAACTTGTGATAGCAACCGTTAAACATACGAAGAGATAATTTCAACTTGACCACTTGAAAATCTTGGTTTAAAATGATCTTAAGAAACAAAATGTAAACATTACCAAGAAACTAACTAAATTTGAAAATAATATTCCCTTTTTAATCTTTTTGAGTTTTTATTTTGATAAAAAAAAACGCAGAGATATTCATGTTGATGTCCGATGAGTTTGAATAAATCTTTATTATCTGTTTTAAATTTTTAATCTTTGATAAACCCCCCAAAAACATGTTTCATTTTCTTAATCTGCGTCTGCTGCTTTTTTGTTCTACATGAAATGATAAGTTGAACTATATAAACTAATGCAGTGCATAAAGTTCTTCTGCTTCTTCATATCACCAAGATGTATCTCTTACTTGAAAACAATACATTTTGATGAAACACTCTCTTTGTGTCAGTGACTAGACATTGATGCATGCCATTGTCATATTTGTATATACATAAACTGCTGGTATTGAGCAGGACATACTTTTTATGGATTGTAAAGTTAGTGCTAGTACGTATACACATACTATGCTGAATATAAAAAAATGTATATACATGCCCATGATGTAATGACACAAACGTATAGGCGACTTTATTTTCTATATGTTGTTCATCTTTTTGTAATTCAGATTGAAAAGCGTTGACCGAAGCAATTTTTTTCAATGAGCAGAAACGCTTCATACTTACCATGTGCGCACAGTCAACGTTTTCACGACTCTGTTAACTTACTAAAAGAAATATTTTATCTTAAACATTCAATTTTAATTCTTTACTCGTAAAATTATGAGTTTTATCAATGTTTTATTTTAAAAGAAAAACACATTATTTTATTTTGTAAAAAGATTATGCAATGTCTTATTTTATAAAGAAAGCTCTTATGTTGTGAAACTATATAAATCAATAGTTGATGTCAAGTATATGTTACCATTTAAGAAAACGTCATTGTTTGCTGCATATTAATCTAATAAAAAAACATCGGTGATTTCATCATAAGAATTTGAACAAATAATCTTCAAACATAATGACTTCGAATGTCTTCTTTTCTAAAACAAAGTTTCAGAAATTACATCTTTCCCAATACCACTCATTTTGACTTCGTGACGATTACCATTTTCCATTAGCATTGTAACTGCATCGTAGGCCGATGACTCCCTAAAGACATAGCCATTATAAATGCATATACATGTTTTCTTTTATATACCAAATAATATTCTAATTGATAAGTTGTAAATGCTATCAGACTCGGACTTCTCTTGAACTGAATTTTAATGTGCGTATTGTTATGCGTTTATTTTTCTACATTGGTTAGAGGTACAGGGGGAGGGTTGAGATCTCACAAACATGTTTAACCCCGCCGCATTTTTGCGCCTGTCCCAAGTCAGGAGCCTCTGGCCTTTGTTAGTCTTGTATTATTTTTATATTAGTTTCTTGTGTACAATTTGGAAATTAGTATGGCGTTCATTATCACTGAACTAGTATGTATTTGTTTAGGGGCCAGCTGAAGGACGCCTCTGGGTGCGGGAATTTCTGGCTACATTGAAAACCTGTTGGTGACCTTCTGCTGTTGTTTTTTTGGTCGGGTTGTTGTCTCTTTGACACATTCCCCATTTCCATTCTCAATTTTAATTCAACGCGCTGTTTTCACATACTCATATGTTTTTACTGTGTTGTTGATTGAAATATATTATGTCTTGTTCAAGGTTGTTACAACGACATCAATTATCAATTGTGCATAAAATCATATTTAATATAATGTACATCAAAATTAAAACAATTCTGATTTAGGAAGGGGGAATTTAAATAAAATGAATTAAATTTGGTACTATCAATTAGTAGATAGTTTGTTGAGGAACAAAAAAAAAATTACTTTGGTCTCAAATATTAATAAAAAAAACTCTGCTTAAATTGAAAAACGACCCTTTATAAAATAAAATATATATGCTCAGTCAATTTCTTTTTATGTCAGAATAAAAAATAATTTTATTTGTTAAAAAGGAGACAACATACTTTATAACACAATTGTTAAAACTACAGTTAATCAGAGCGTCACGTGATGGACATGTATTCAATGATTCAAAAATATTAATAAGAATAACAGATACATGAATACTTATAACTAGGAATAAATCATCTCTCGTGCGTGGAAGTCTTCTATAAAACAAACAGTGGGTGATATGGATACAATTTCTAACCTTAGATTGGAAGAAAGAAGTTCAAACATCTGTCATAAGTTTATCAACCTGAAATGAACTCATTACTAATTAATTTCATATCGATGCTAAATATAAAATCAGTTTTAATGCAATTAACACTTGTCCAATTCATAATTAAAAAATCTTGTGCGTCATATGGTATGACGGATTAATATTTTGACATCTTTTTTTCCTTCTGTATGAGCTCAATAGAGACATGCATATGTAAATATACATGTAAGAATAATTTTTTTCTCTTGCAATTATTACCTTTGAAAAAAATACAATTGTATAATTAAAATTGCACGTACATGTCATACAGTAAAAATTACATAACATTCTGACATCTTTTTATTGGTCTGTGTAATTTTGAACAGATATACATGTATGTATGGATACTTATAATTAAAGAATAAATCAATTCTCGTGCAATTAATACTTTTTCAAATACAATTCCGTCACTAAATAGTATAGTATGTACTATACTATAAGTGTGACTGACAAAAGTCCATTTGCCAATTACAAATTTGATTCTATTATTACACACTTTTTAAACAAATTACTTCCCTTTGTCAAACGTAGACTGGTTCCATTACGGACAAAATTGGCTTTTGCAAATGTAAAGCATTATGAATTGATCGTGATGTATCGGCGGTTTAACTCATTGTTTACGCAAAATAATTTCAGATGTCAAAAGTATTTAGCTAAACAACAAATTAATGTAATTGAAAGATTTGAAAACCTTAAAGATTACTCACATTACGCACAGGTGAATTTGCTCTTTTTGCTAGCTCTCCATTGTTAATAAAATTTAATGTCCCTCATAAAGGGAGACAACAAATATAAAAGTCTAGAATTATAGGGTCAATTACGGGAATTGGCAAATAGCCTAGTACATTTCATAATTGCCTTTGTTGTGTTCAAACTTCAACAGATACGTACAAACTGTTTACTTATCTTTTTTAAATACGTCATGTCTAACAGACAAATACATTTCATGTATTCGTATCTACACATAAAAGATATCAGGACTGACCCAAGAATCAATAAAAACCTAACACCGTGGCCCCTACTAACCTCTTCGCATATATCTAATCTGCATGTATTGCTTATATCCTAATACATGTCAGCAATAACACTTTAACAAAAACTAAACTGTGAACGCCAAATTGAATAATTCCTTACGGTTGCATTTATGTAAATATAGATAAAGCAATTTCTCATAGGAACTTATTTTACGGCTAAAACTGTGTTATTTTTACTATTTATTTCAATATAAAATATCTCCTGGATAGTTGATATGCATTAATTTTTTATTCCGAGGTCAAAACATAAGACTGTGTGGCCTAATTTCAACATTGATAGTGTTTAAACGTATACAAAAGAACTTTCAATTCAACTGCCTCCATTGTGCATTTATACTGGTAAGATTCACAAGTTTTTGGTGGGGTTCGTGTTGTTTATTCTTTAGTTTTCTATGTTGTGTCATTTGTACTATTGTTTTTCTGTTTGTCTTTTTCATTTTTAGCCAGTGCGTTGTCAGTTTGTTTTATATTTATGAGTTTGACTGTCCCTTATAATATCTTTCGTCCCTCTTTTATATAAGAAAATGAATGTACCAACACAGGAACTTGACACTTGCTATTTATTCGTTTGATGTGTTTGAGCTTTTGATTATGCCACTCGGATAGAGACTTTTCTTTGGAGCTCGGTATTGTTGTTTTTTTTTGCTATGGAACATCCTCCTTTTATTTTTAAAAGAACTGTTCTAATACCCTGTGTTCAATTTGATGATCGATCCATAATACGTTTAAGCTATTATAAACCATAATATAATGTTCTGCGTCTGTCGTCCTATTTAGAATTCGTAAAATTTTTATGCTGTGGTTAAGTATCACTAACATTCAAAATGATAAAGCTTTCGTTTTTCTTAAAAATATGACATTGATGCATGTCGTTGTCCTATTTACATACATTTCTACTTTTGTAAAATTCCCTGGTGTTTTAGGGTTATTACCATTATAATTTAAGTAAACGCAGGTGAATATAAACCTATTATGCAACAATTACCATCTAAATGTATATGCTCTTGATATATCGAAAAATACTGACATACTTATCAATGTCCCGCAAATAGAAAGAGTTTGTGCTATATTTTAGACAGAATAAACTATTAACCCAGTTGCATAACTATTAACAAAAGACCAACAAATATCACTTGAGACCAAATGTTCATGAAATATACTTTTTAAAGTACTGTAAAACAGTTCTAGATATGTGACTTTCTGTTTATAAAATTTCATGATAATTGCTGTATTCAGTAGCTGTTTTTGATGATTGCATTGCATTTCGCTTTATCCATACATTACATATTTGACGGAGCATGTTTATAATAGAAAGAAAGATAGAATATCGGGTATCAAATAAACAGCATTACGGTTGCAGCGCACGCTTTTGGTGCTATCATTTATCTCGAAGTAAAATTTGAAGGCTTTCAAAAACGAGGCAAAACTCGCTCACATAACCGCAAGTGAAGACGGTCCCCAGAATCTGATTATAGGACCAAAATCTACAAGTTTATCCTGTTTATTTTATTGTATTGTCTTGTTTATACGTCTGTCTACTTTTAAATACCATAAATCAAGTACATACCATAATTAATTTGTATTATTTCTTTCTTTTTTAAATGATCTTTGTATATGCATTATTTTTTTAATTGATTTGCTCGATTGAAATGAATTATGTCTTTTTTATGTGGTTATACTAAATAACTACATCAAACATCAATTGCAGTGTGTATCAATAGTTAATAAATGTGTGTGCAATTTTCAGCTTATCAATAATGTTAATGGCATAACTTAATTGAGTCTCAAGCAATTAAAACAGGAACATTTTATGATAAAACATACTGCATAACTGATTTTTGACGGAACAACTGACAATTTGCCTTTGTTTTGTCAAACAGTTAAATAAAAAATCTATAACACGTCTTAAAGCCGGAGTTTTAGAATTGATTAATGTTGTTTAAGTGTCTGGCTATCTAGGTAGATGTTTCGGACTGTCTCAACCTATTTTTGCAGTGATGAGGCTTTATGTACTGAATAACAAGGACAAGACGTTCTAGTTCAATTCAGTAAAATATGAAACCTTTCCTTTCATGAATGTGACCTACCCAATTAGACTATTTACCAGATGTGTTATCATATAAGCAACACGACGGGTGCCACATCTGGAGCAGGATCTGCTTACCCTACCCGAGCACCTGAGATCACCCCTAGTTTTTGTATAGGGTTCGTGTTGCTTATTCTTTAGTTTTCTATGTTGTGTCATGTGTACTATTGTTTGTCTGTTTGTCTTTGTTTTAATAATTTTTAGCCATGGCGTTGTCAGTTTAATTTCGATTTATGAGTTTGACTGTCCCTCTGGTATCTTTTGTCCCTCTTTTATCATGTTTATGTTACATCTAATAATCTGAAAATGTTTATAAAACGACCATTAAAGTTCAGCGTAAAGGCCTTTTCTTTTAATTGCATATTATTTATTGACAAGTTTTCAACGAAGATTCAAAATTGACTTCGACGAAAACACTCAAATCAACTTTAAACAATTGGTTTTTGCTTATCTTTACAGGAATCACACATAAAACTATAAAACTGTAGAAAAACAAAGACACAATTTGAGAATATTTATTAACTCGAGTTTCGATTCTTTTGACAAGGAGAGTAGAGCAAAACTAACAAAAGCAAATATTAATGTGTGATCATATCAGTAATATTTCATTGTTATGTTCTCACTCAGTTTTACTCAGATAGTTCATATCATTTTGTAATCATTTAAATTAAGAAGAATCATATCAAGGCCAAACATCATTAAATGGTTGCATAACCTTTTTCTTACTCAGTTGAATAAATTCTTTAGGTGTTACTACATTAGCTTTAGGCACATTAGATTGGATACGGTAATATAAGAAGTTATTAAGTTGATAGCACAACATTTTAGTTTGTTTTTGTTGGGTAATATGCATTTTCAATCTATGGATGTTTAATTTACTTATCAGTATAGGCAGGTGCAGGTGCGACTGCTCCCTTTAAGCGGCATTTTCCTGCTCCTTTTTCGAAATTTACCCCAGGGTGTCTTTCTTGTGCAAGATATATGGTTCTTTTTTTTTTAACACGAACCAGTCTTCAAGTCTTCCCTGTCGATGAACTTTCATTGTTACTCAAGACAAGACTCGCAAATGGTGCAAAGGGTGAGCCGAACATTCCGTTTAGAAATTTTCTCCCCGTAATAGGGACCAATCCAGGAACCTTTGTGTTACTAGTCCGATGCGCTTACCACTACACCATGGCTCTCTGATGAATTATATCCTTACAGTACTGTTGACAATACATTAGGACTATACCAATTGCAGATGTCGTTTGTGTAGCCAACAGTATAAGATTTCAAGGCGAATTACATGCAGTTTATTAAAGAGATATATAGAAATATTGCGTTTACATTTGATACGTTGTGTTATTATTTTGAACAAGAATGTACCAACTGTATGTTAATGTTTGTATCAGGATTTCAGTACACTGGCATGGAATTTGTCATCACTTGTATGTGGTGTCTCACTACCACAGTCCTTCTTTAAATAAAATTTCTATAAAACTTATGGTTATTGGGAGGACGGAATATATATGAACAGGTTATAACAAGCCGTGTGACACGTTGTCAGTTCCTTCGATGTTATTCCTGTTTACCATAGACTAAGATTGTATTCATTAACTGCCAAATTTAAAATAACAATATCAATCATGGGTATACTTTGGACATCTTTAAATAAAAAAATGTCATTTTCTGGCAATATCCGGTGAGGCAAATAATTACTTAAAACGAATTTACTCAAAAGAAAAAAATGACTGGTTACAATTAATCAATTTGTGAAATTAAACTGCTCAAGCTTCATCGTTTTCTTTGCACAAAAAGTTGACTTATAAATTAGAATGGATATTTGGTATCCTTCGTCTCTCGTATAAAGAAGACTTACGTTTTTTTTCTGAAACGAAACAAGTTATTCATATAAAGGTTACTGTTATTTCAAAACATTATATTAAAATCAGAATGTAATGTATAACTAAAGAAGTGCCCGGAGGAAAGTAAATTTCACTGTTTCCGAACCAGCACTTAGCGCTGTGTTGTCATTATGACGCGAAACGACAAATTGTTGACAAACAACAAATGAAAAAAATTAAAAAAACAATTTTCTATTTCTCTTAGTTTTAATTTCATAAACAAAACACCATTTGTTGATTTATTAATCTTTCTTGCTCTACATCATACAACCCTTTTTTTGCACGAATAGTTTATTTATTTTTTTGTCTTCTTTATGGATGCAATAAATTTCACCTTCCATAGTAAGTGAATTACGTAGAAATATAAAGTATACTATATCTTACAGTTTATAAGTATCACTTTCGACCAAAATAATTTTTGTATTCCCCCTCCCCCCCTCAAAAATGACATTGATCAATGACATTGTTATATTTACATAGATAGCTACTTTTATGACGATCTTTAAGTGCGTGAGGGTGATTTTTATCATAATGTAATGTATATGCACTTGTTACGTAACAATTACCATAAAACATGTACCTGTTCATGATGTACCAAATTATACAGATAAACCTGTTTTCTCCCCGTTTATATAAGAAGATTGTCTTTTATTATTTATTTAACGTTCTAAAAGCTCAGTTACATAATTATTTACAAAACAAACAGGTAATCTGGGTCATAATCATAATCATGACACATTCTTTTGGGGTACTGATAAGTTTAACTATGTTCTTTTTTTATACAACTTAAACTTCATTATCACAACTAATAAAATAAAGAATGGAAATAAGAAATGTGTCAAAGAGACTACAAAAGAACAATGAAAGATACCAAAGGGACAGTCAAACTCATAAATTTAAAACAAACTGACAACGCCATGGCTAAAAATGAAAAAGACAATCAGGCAAACAATAGTACACATGACACAACATAGAAAACTAAAGAATACAACAACACGAACCCCACCAAAAACTAGGGGTGATCTCAGGTGATCCGGAAGTGTAAGCAGATTCTGCTCCACATGTGCAACCTGACCTGAGAGCAGAAAAAAACAGTATTTATTAGAAAATGTTTGAAAAGTGGAAACCTCATGACGACTTTACGTAGCAACACAGAACTTGGACAGTTGAGGTTCAAATAGAATTATTGCCAACATCGTCCATGTTTGATATGTTGTGCTTGAGGCTTTTAACTCTGCCATTATGTTAAAATATAAGTTGTGTTTTAACACTTTTCGCTAGAAATCCTTAAAAAATTGAGTGGACAAAATATATATTTATTTCAAATTGTTGGCACTGAGGGGTAACACTGTTGCATCTGACGATTTTAGGTCATCAGTTGTCGATTTAGTGATCGTAAAATAAATCCACTAACTGTAACTGAACGATTATTTGCAAAGACATTTTTTACAATGGTACCAATAAACCTAGAAATACAGAACTAATATCTTCATTTTCTTGCAACCGAAACAGGGCGTTTTTACTGACTAAATAAAAAAAAGTGTTTAAAGTGTACCTGCTTTAATCAAAATATACAAAGGCACGTTTTATGAGAATACATATTTCTCCCACTCAAATTATGCACAGTATTGTGTTGGTAAAGGGAAAATGATGTAGTTGGATTCGTGAAGTTCATCATACTTATTTTTATTGTTTTGTTTATATGTGTCTACTTTCGAATACTAAAAAGTATGTAAATATCAAAATTGATTTATTGTATTTGTTTCGTTTTATTATAATGTTTGTATCTGTATTGTTTTAATGTTTAGCTCGATTGAAATGAATTATGTCATGTTATATGGTTATATCAAATAACTACACCAAACATCAATTATAGATAACATTTCATCTTATACAATGTGCATTTATGGTTCAATCAATTTCTGTGCAGTTTTCAGTGATAATGGCATAATTAAATCTGAAGCAATTAACACTGGAATCTTTGTATGATTTAAAATTTTTGTGCATATCACACCATTGACTCAAATACTGATGATTTTGCCTTTTGGCGATGCATTGTTAAAACAAAAAACAACAACAATAACGCATCTTGCATATGGCATGTTTGTCTGATATATCTAGCTTTCTTTTGAAGCTGCAGTGCCCGGCTATCTAGGGGAAAGTTGCAACCTTCATGAACCTATTATTGTAGGATTGATTCTGCTGTTGTTGTTCTCCTAATTTCTTGTTCTGAGTTGGAATTTCAACTATTCTGTTCGCTTAAATATATACATTTTATCTGTTTTATCTGTTTTATATACAGAAACATGTGTGTGAAGTTTGTTCAGTAAGAAATGTATTTCCCCCAAGGTCATAATGTTTTCAAGGACATCAACTTATACATGTTACATACTTTCAGCTGACTAGCTTCAGTGACATTGACTTGAGTGGAATGTTTCTTTTAATTTATGAATCATAAGAAAATAATCTTTTTGGGTAGTAAACCACCAATCGCAAAAATCATATTAAACGTATAAGGAATTTTCACGTTGAACAAAAAAAACCACACCTTAAAATGCAGGTTTACATTAAATTTATAGTTCATTTGTAACGGAAGAAATTGTATATGACACGTCCGTTTGATTTACGTAACGTGATTGATTTTAAGAATTCAAATATGTACTTCCTTATTCAAGGTTTGGGGAGGACATTAACAGTGGTCCGAATTCCTATTTTAAATCCTTAAAAATTCTGTCTGATGTTAGAGTTTCGTGGTGTAAGGAATTCAATAAATGTGCATGTGTTCAAACGTCAAACACGAACTATTATAATGTTATCAGAAAATGTTCATATTCGAGAACACCGAATGTTTAATTTAACACCATACGACTTTCAATATCTTTGCTGTAAAATATAGGACCCCAACATGTTTAAATTACATCAAACAATATAAAACTGTTTGTTAAACGACCATTAAAATACAACGTAGAGACCATGGTTTTAATTGCATGTTATTTATTGACATGTGTATCATTAAAGATTTAAATTTCACTTCGATGTAAGCACCCCAATCAATTATTAAAAATTGATTTTTATTTATCTGAACATGAATCACACATAAAACTATAAACTGTAAAATAAAACAAACGAGACATGTTTCAGAAAAATGACTGTGGTTTCAAATAACAATAGCAGATATAAATGTGTAATCATGACAGCAATATGTTATTGTATGTTATCATGCAGTTTAATTCTGTTAGTTCACATTATATTGTTATCATTTATATTAAGGCGAACCATTTCAATGCCAAATCATTATTAAATAATTGCTCAACATTTTCACACTCAGTTACATAAATTGTTCATTTATTTATTGCATTAGTTTTAACCACGTTAGAGTCGCTATACTTTAATATAAGAGGTTATTAAGTTGATAAAACACACCTTAAGTTTGTTTTCGTTGGGTATTATGCATCTTCAATATACGGATGTTTAATAAACTAATATCAGTGTTTAATGAATTTAATAAATACAGTTTTGTGAACAATAGATATTTAGAAAATCAATTTCAGGTGTTATTTCCGTAGCCAACATTATAAGATTTCAAGGCGAGTTACATGAAGAGCGTATTAGAAAGAACCTTAGTACGGTGACCTATAGTTGTTAATATTTGTGTCATTTGATCTCTTCTGGAGAGTTGTCTTATTGGCTATCATATAACATCCTCTTTTTTATTATAGTAGAACTATCTTTTTTCAATATGATACATTGTGTTGTTATTTAGCACAAGAACGTAACAACTATACGTGAGTTTTTGATTTTTTCTATTTTTGATAAATTGCCTGATGTCCCAGTGTCATCATTTTCCTGCTCCTTTTTCGAAATTTACCCCAGGGTGTCTTTCTTGTGCAAGATATATGGTTCTTTTTTTTTTAACACGAACCAGTCTTCAAGTCTTCCCTGTCGATGAACTTTCATTGTTACTCAAGACAAGACTCGCAAATGGTGCAAAGGGTGAGCCGAACATTCCGTTTAGAAATTTTCTCCCCGTAATAGGGACCAATCCAGGAACCTTTGTGTTACTAGTCCGATGCGCTTACCACTACACCATGGCTCTCTGATGAATTATATCCTTACAGTACTGTTGACAATACATTAGGACTATACCAATTGCAGATGTCGTTTGTGTAGCCAACAGTATAAGATTTCAAGGCGAATTACATGCAGTTTATTAAAGAGATATATAGAAATATTGCGTTTACATTTGATACGTTGTGTTATTATTTTGAACAAGAATGTACCAACTGTATGTTAATGTTTGTATCAGGATTTCAGTACACTGGCATGGAATTTGTCATCACTTGTATGTGGTGTCTCACTACCACAGTCCTTCTTTAAATAAAATTTCTATAAAACTTATGGTTATTGGGAGGACGGAATATATATGAACAGGTTATAACAAGCCGTGTGACACGTTGTCAGTTCCTTCGATGTTATTCCTGTTTACCATAGACTAAGATTGTATTCATTAACTGCCAAATTTAAAATAACAATATCAATCATGGGTATACTTTGGACATCTTTAAATAAAAAAATGTCATTTTCTGGCAATATCCGGTGAGGCAAATAATTACTTAAAACGAATTTACTCAAAAGAAAAAAATGACTGGTTACAATTAATCAATTTGTGAAATTAAACTGCTCAAGCTTCATCGTTTTCTTTGCACAAAAAGTTGACTTATAAATTAGAATGGATATTTGGTATCCTTCGTCTCTCGTATAAAGAAGACTTACGTTTTTTTTCTGAAACGAAACAAGTTATTCATATAAAGGTTACTGTTATTTCAAAACATTATATTAAAATCAGAATGTAATGTATAACTAAAGAAGTGCCCGGAGGAAAGTAAATTTCACTGTTTCCGAACCAGCACTTAGCGCTGTGTTGTCATTATGACGCGAAACGACAAATTGTTGACAAACAACAAATGAAAAAAATTAAAAAAACAATTTTCTATTTCTCTTAGTTTTAATTTCATAAACAAAACACCATTTGTTGATTTATTAATCTTTCTTGCTCTACATCATACAACCCTTTTTTTGCACGAATAGTTTATTTATTTTTTTGTCTTCTTTATGGATGCAATAAATTTCACCTTCCATAGTAAGTGAATTACGTAGAAATATAAAGTATACTATATCTTACAGTTTATAAGTATCACTTTCGACCAAAATAATTTTTGTATTCCCCCTCCCCCCCTCAAAAATGACATTGATCAATGACATTGTTATATTTACATAGATAGCTACTTTTATGACGATCTTTAAGTGCGTGAGGGTGATTTTTATCATAATGTAATGTATATGCACTTGTTACGTAACAATTACCATAAAACATGTACCTGTTCATGATGTACCAAATTATACAGATAAACCTGTTTTCTCCCCGTTTATATAAGAAGATTGTCTTTTATTATTTATTTAACGTTCTAAAAGCTCAGTTACATAATTATTTACAAAACAAACAGGTAATCTGGGTCATAATCATAATCATGACACATTCTTTTGGGGTACTGATAAGTTTAACTATGTTCTTTTTTTATACAACTTAAACTTCATTATCACAACTAATAAAATAAAGAATGGAAATAAGAAATGTGTCAAAGAGACTACAAAAGAACAATGAAAGATACCAAAGGGACAGTCAAACTCATAAATTTAAAACAAACTGACAACGCCATGGCTAAAAATGAAAAAGACAATCAGGCAAACAATAGTACACATGACACAACATAGAAAACTAAAGAATACAACAACACGAACCCCACCAAAAACTAGGGGTGATCTCAGGTGATCCGGAAGTGTAAGCAGATTCTGCTCCACATGTGCAACCTGACCTGAGAGCAGAAAAAAACAGTATTTATTAGAAAATGTTTGAAAAGTGGAAACCTCATGACGACTTTACGTAGCAACACAGAACTTGGACAGTTGAGGTTCAAATAGAATTATTGCCAACATCGTCCATGTTTGATATGTTGTGCTTGAGGCTTTTAACTCTGCCATTATGTTAAAATATAAGTTGTGTTTTAACACTTTTCGCTAGAAATCCTTAAAAAATTGAGTGGACAAAATATATATTTATTTCAAATTGTTGGCACTGAGGGGTAACACTGTTGCATCTGACGATTTTAGGTCATCAGTTGTCGATTTAGTGATCGTAAAATAAATCCACTAACTGTAACTGAACGATTATTTGCAAAGACATTTTTTACAATGGTACCAATAAACCTAGAAATACAGAACTAATATCTTCATTTTCTTGCAACCGAAACAGGGCGTTTTTACTGACTAAATAAAAAAAAGTGTTTAAAGTGTACCTGCTTTAATCAAAATATACAAAGGCACGTTTTATGAGAATACATATTTCTCCCACTCAAATTATGCACAGTATTGTGTTGGTAAAGGGAAAATGATGTAGTTGGATTCGTGAAGTTCATCATACTTATTTTTATTGTTTTGTTTATATGTGTCTACTTTCGAATACTAAAAAGTATGTAAATATCAAAATTGATTTATTGTATTTGTTTCGTTTTATTATAATGTTTGTATCTGTATTGTTTTAATGTTTAGCTCGATTGAAATGAATTATGTCATGTTATATGGTTATATCAAATAACTACACCAAACATCAATTATAGATAACATTTCATCTTATACAATGTGCATTTATGGTTCAATCAATTTCTGTGCAGTTTTCAGTGATAATGGCATAATTAAATCTGAAGCAATTAACACTGGAATCTTTGTATGATTTAAAATTTTTGTGCATATCACACCATTGACTCAAATACTGATGATTTTGCCTTTTGGCGATGCATTGTTAAAACAAAAAACAACAACAATAACGCATCTTGCATATGGCATGTTTGTCTGATATATCTAGCTTTCTTTTGAAGCTGCAGTGCCCGGCTATCTAGGGGAAAGTTGCAACCTTCATGAACCTATTATTGTAGGATTGATTCTGCTGTTGTTGTTCTCCTAATTTCTTGTTCTGAGTTGGAATTTCAACTATTCTGTTCGCTTAAATATATACATTTTATCTGTTTTATCTGTTTTATATACAGAAACATGTGTGTGAAGTTTGTTCAGTAAGAAATGTATTTCCCCCAAGGTCATAATGTTTTCAAGGACATCAACTTATACATGTTACATACTTTCAGCTGACTAGCTTCAGTGACATTGACTTGAGTGGAATGTTTCTTTTAATTTATGAATCATAAGAAAATAATCTTTTTGGGTAGTAAACCACCAATCGCAAAAATCATATTAAACGTATAAGGAATTTTCACGTTGAACAAAAAAAACCACACCTTAAAATGCAGGTTTACATTAAATTTATAGTTCATTTGTAACGGAAGAAATTGTATATGACACGTCCGTTTGATTTACGTAACGTGATTGATTTTAAGAATTCAAATATGTACTTCCTTATTCAAGGTTTGGGGAGGACATTAACAGTGGTCCGAATTCCTATTTTAAATCCTTAAAAATTCTGTCTGATGTTAGAGTTTCGTGGTGTAAGGAATTCAATAAATGTGCATGTGTTCAAACGTCAAACACGAACTATTATAATGTTATCAGAAAATGTTCATATTCGAGAACACCGAATGTTTAATTTAACACCATACGACTTTCAATATCTTTGCTGTAAAATATAGGACCCCAACATGTTTAAATTACATCAAACAATATAAAACTGTTTGTTAAACGACCATTAAAATACAACGTAGAGACCATGGTTTTAATTGCATGTTATTTATTGACATGTGTATCATTAAAGATTTAAATTTCACTTCGATGTAAGCACCCCAATCAATTATTAAAAATTGATTTTTATTTATCTGAACATGAATCACACATAAAACTATAAACTGTAAAATAAAACAAACGAGACATGTTTCAGAAAAATGACTGTGGTTTCAAATAACAATAGCAGATATAAATGTGTAATCATGACAGCAATATGTTATTGTATGTTATCATGCAGTTTAATTCTGTTAGTTCACATTATATTGTTATCATTTATATTAAGGCGAACCATTTCAATGCCAAATCATTATTAAATAATTGCTCAACATTTTCACACTCAGTTACATAAATTGTTCATTTATTTATTGCATTAGTTTTAACCACGTTAGAGTCGCTATACTTTAATATAAGAGGTTATTAAGTTGATAAAACACACCTTAAGTTTGTTTTCGTTGGGTATTATGCATCTTCAATATACGGATGTTTAATAAACTAATATCAGTGTTTAATGAATTTAATAAATACAGTTTTGTGAACAATAGATATTTAGAAAATCAATTTCAGGTGTTATTTCCGTAGCCAACATTATAAGATTTCAAGGCGAGTTACATGAAGAGCGTATTAGAAAGAACCTTAGTACGGTGACCTATAGTTGTTAATATTTGTGTCATTTGATCTCTTCTGGAGAGTTGTCTTATTGGCTATCATATAACATCCTCTTTTTTATTATAGTAGAACTATCTTTTTTCAATATGATACATTGTGTTGTTATTTAGCACAAGAACGTAACAACTATACGTGAGTTTTTGATTTTTTCTATTTTTGATAAATTGCCTGATGTCCCAGTGTCATCAATTTGTCTTTAAACTAAAACTCTAGAATACTTATGGATATGGGAGGACGGATAATAAATGGACTGGTTCTACCAAGTCACGTGACACGTTGTCAGTTTCGTAGATGTCTTCCTGTTAACCGAAATGTTTTATTGCATCTACTGACTGCCAAATTCAGAATCAATAATATCAATCATGGGTATACTTCGGACATCTATAAATCTAAAATGTCAGCTTCTGACAATGTCTGATGAGGCAAATAGTTACTTAAAAAGCTTTTAATCAAAAGAAAGCAATGACTGTTTACAGTTATTTGATTTATGAAATTGGACTGTTCAAGCTTCATCATATTCTTACATTAAAACCTGTTTAAGGGTTCACTTTGGCATACGTTTGTTAACTGAAATCTACCGTTGATCATAAAGATTCTGAATTGACTAAGAAAACAGTTTTTTTTATAACTTAGGCAATGAATATCACATTTTTGTAAATCTTACTGATATCTAAAATTCTTTCCCTTGATATATAGATGTTGTTATATATAGTTCTTTTATCGTTGTAAATCTGTCAGTAGAAGATACATTCATAGCTTTAATTCCAACGTTTAGAAGATTTATTGAAAAAAAAAATAATCTTAATTTTCTACATTTCAAACAAATAGCAATAATATAGATTCTTACACTGCAACAAGTGTATTACGATATTTCTCCACTCGAGACAGTTAAATTTTATTATTTAAAGCGCGAGGCTTGCCGAGCCCTTTAAATAATAAAATTTAACTGTCGAGAGTGGAGAAATATCGTAATACACGAGTTATAGTGTCGGAATCTGTTTCTCTAATGGTTTTTATCGTTTTTTTTCAAAGATTTTCAGAAAATTGTGCTCTTTATATGCGACGTCATCAGGCAAGGTCGTCTTTTTTCATGACGTCACAATAGGAAAATTGAGAAGAAAACAAAACATTTTGACGTCATAATCAAATTTCGACTAATCATTTGCCGAGAACAGATTTTTCACTAGTGAGGAGAACTATTTTTCTCACACCGGTCAGGAAATGTGAAAATAGCACAAAAATTAGAGAAACCCTAAACCTAAATACATGTAATTTAAGGAGGTTCCCGGGTATAAGATTTTCAGAAAAAAATCAACTTCTATTTTACATTACAAATTCTATTAATTACCTTCAGTAGTTGTTATTTTATCATATGGTAAAAAAATTATTCCAAAAAATTCAATTTGTGTTGACCCCAGGTGACTTTTAAAATGTCAATATCATTGAAAAAGCTCTAAATTATCTCCCTTTGGTTCAAAAATGCCAATTTTTTGCATTAAAATTGAAATATCTTTTTTTAACTCATCGGTGACTTATATTTTTTATTGTTGTTTTCGAAAAAGCTGTACATAAACTAAATAATTGTAAATTTAAGCGATTTCTGTAATTTCTTTCTTTTTTTATTTCGATATTACCGCTATTTCTCCTATTAGTTTAACAGAAAAAAAGGACATTAACAAAAATGTATGCTTCTTTGGACGGCAGATTGTGAGCGTAAATGAACGGTGACCCCATTTTTTTATTTCATTTTTCTATTAAGGATAAGATAAAGTTCATTTATAGAAAAATATAGAGAAATCTTATATTAAATTTTTTTTTTTATTTAGACCCGCAAGCCCCCTTAATGTACTCTTCAAATTTTCGTTTCATCTTCAAATGGAGTTTGTGAAACGTGTTTTTAAAATTATTTTAATATCATTTAAAGTTCATTTCTGGGTGTGTTACATTTAAATGTTGTGTTTCTGTTGTGTCGTAGTTCTCTTCTTATTTTTGATGTGTTTCCCTTAGGTTTAGTTGGTAACCCGGATTTGTTTGTTTTTTTCAATTGATTTATGAATTTCGAACAGTGGTATACTACTGTTGCCTTTATTCATGATTACAGAAGTAGGTACATAATGCAACCATCCCTCTAACCTGGGACAGTGGTATGCTAGTACAATATAAGAACGAACTATAAAAATTAGTTGAAAATGGCTTATATCAGTTGGATAAACATACTAGTACATAAGGGTACTTGAACTTTTTGGGGATCCTTTTAAATTATATCTCGAAGCACAAATTGTACTTTTCGTGCAATTCTTACTACAAATAACGATCAAAAGGAAAAATAGAATTCTATAAGCCAGCTATTATGCTTTAGAAAACCAGCTGGGCTATGAATACACATGGTTTAAATCCAAGTTGGATGTTAAGAATTCATAAAACATATACCAAGGCTAAACCTCTTCAGTCTGTTTTATTTGTATCTTTGGTAAACAGCCATTAAACAGCATTATTCATTGTTTTTAAAGAATTTTACTGTTATAATCATGCCAATTTGAACTATGATTAAAATGAATATGTTGTTTGAAGCCAATATAAATATGTGCCTTAGATTGACCTCCTGTTAGATAAAACAACCGTATTTCATATAATTCTTTACGTAAAAAATACAACATGATAGATAATATTTGAAACCAACATATACTAGTATTTGAACGTGTAAGTGATTTATTAAACAATTCAATAATGCAATATTTGTACATGTATTTAGATTGTCATATTGTTAACGTACTAATATTATTAGATTGTCATATTGTTAACGTACTGATATTTCAACAACCGAGTTATTCTAATAATTTTGTGTAATACGATCAACAGCATATTATTATATATACCGTATACCGGGTTATTTTCGCGGGTGTACAATTTTGCGATTTGTATTGAATAAGGAATACGAAATATTCTAGTGGTTACTATTGTGGCGGGTTTAAAACTTTTATCAGTTTCTTTACACTTTTAAAATGGCTTAATGTATTTTGGAGATTTTTTTCTATTTGCGATAATAAAGGAAATGAACACCCCGCAAATATAAACCGTAATAGGGTACTATAACACAACAATACATATTTATACCTGTATTATCAGTTGATGATGTTTCTGTTGTTGTTTTACTTGGTGGGTGAAGGGATTTTTTTATAAAACACAAAACATATGTTGTATTAGAAATCAAAAGACAGCCATTAACTTCTGCCGGTCAAATTGTAGCATTTTATGTTTAATTTTAATAAATTGATATAATTATACTTGAACATATGTGTTTTACTATCACAGAAATGTTTTCAATAGTAGGATAAAAGTTATATAATAGAGTTAAATTGAAATCAGAATTTGCTTAAATCAATTTGATTACAAATCACTTATTTTATTTTTACAGGTATCCATCAAAAGCAGCCAACATACATGCTCTTTTCACCAAATGTAAACACATCCAACTCATTAAATAAAAAAAGGTGCATTCCATCTGGTGAGTTAAGACTTTTTCAACCTAATTTTAGAATTCGTTCTTATGTTGTACTGTTACAGCACTGTCTAACATTCTAAGGTGTAAGGCTAAGAGAGAGTTATGATCCCACTAACATGTTTAACCCCGGCACATTCTGCTTGAGTCTGTTATTCATTGGATGACTTTTGTTGCATTTTTGTTTTAAAATACATTTAAAATTCGTTCATCTTTTGTACATAAATCGGGCTTTCAGTTTTTTCGTTTGAATTTTTTTACGTTTGTCTTTTGGGGTATTTTTATAGCTGACTATATGTTAGCGTTATGGGTTTTGCTCATTGTTGAAAGCCTTATAAGGGTCTTAAATATTTTACTTTGTCTTTTATTTTATATCTTCTTTTCATACATTAGTATGGATAATGATAGTTTTTCGATCTTTTCGAGAAACTATCTTTAGTGGAAGACTGACATTTTAGGTGTAGCCGTACTTAAAAATGTGCTTTTTTTGTATCATTTTTGGGTGGTTAATGTTTCCTTTCTTAACATCTCATAGATACTTTTCATATTTTCAAATAAGCAATATAAAGATCAGGAAACAAATAGCTAGATTTGAAAATGACGTACTTGTAAATGTTTTTTTCTGTTTGTATTATATTTGGGTGTTTAATGTTTTCTTTCTTATTGCCTTACATCTCATAGATACTTTTCATATTTTCAAATCAGCAATATAAAGATCAGGAAACAAATAGCTAGATTTGAAAATGACGTACTTGTAAATGTTTTTTTCTGTTTGTATTATATTTGGGTGTTTAATGTTTTCTTTCTTATTGCCTTACATCTCATAGATACTTTTCATATTTTCAAATCAGCAATATAAAGATCAGGAAACAAATAGCTAGATTTGAAAATGACGTACTTGTAAATGTTTTTTTCTGTTTGTATTATATTTGGGTGTTTAATGTTTTCTTTCTTATTGCCTTACATCTCATAGATACTTTTCATATTTTCAAATCAGCAATATAAAGATCAGGAAACAAATAGCTAGATTTGAAAATGACGTACTTGTAAATGTTTTTTTCTGTTTGTATTATATTTGGGTGTTTAATGTTTTCTTTCTTATTGCCTTACATCTCATAGATACTTTTCATATTTTCAAATCAGCAATATAAAGATCAGGAAACAAATAGCTAGATTTGAAAATGACGTACTTATAAATGTTTTTTCTGTTTGTATTATATTTGGGTGTTTAATTAAGAAATAATTGATGCCAGCTATACTTTATTGTAGTTTTAACATGGGTAGGCATTATATTCGTGATTATTTTTGCCAGAGCGATAGCGAGGGCTAAAATAACACGAATATAATGCCTACCCATGTTAAAACTACAATAAAGTATAGCTGGCATCAATTATTTCGATTCTGATTAGGACAATTACGGTAATATCTATGTTCGCTGTGTATAAAGTGTACGGTATTTGTGTAGGCTCTTCCATCAACCTTCCTGTCGTTTTTTATCCAACTAGTTCATACCAGTTTAATTTGGCAAAGTTGTATAAATTTCTAAAATTCAAAATTGAAACAGATATTAATAAATTAATTTATTAACTTAAACAATATTTGTGTCACAATATAACAGAAAAGTTATATTTCAACAGTCTTTTCCTTTGAGGTCAATTTCTGACACGCACATTTCAAGTCAGTCGTCAATGGCGGTGGACGCACAAGGAGAATCGGGTAGGTCTTTATTTACTAAATTAATCGTAAATATTCCGCCGGTTAATGTTGTAGCATTGGTAAATATGTTCATATATGATAGAGGATTTCTTGATAAAGTTGTGCTGACATTCGAGACTTGGCAGTAGGGGCCCTTTGACAGAAATCCATTTATACTTGCGGTGGCTACACCTTTTAAAGTTGATCAAAGGGCACGCCTTTGTGCATCTGACGATTTCAAATGCTGTATTTATACATGAGATTAAAATTAATACTGGGTGACAATCTTGTTGCATTTGTAAAATGGATTGGAAACCTTGGTGGTATATTGGTAATTACGCCTATTTGTTTTTATAGGAGAATGGGGTTCGATTCCCTTCTAGGGTCAATCCATTTTATCAGAAATATGAAACAATTTTGTCATTTCAGTACAACAGTAATAGTTACCTATTCTTTATTTTATATTTTATCGTCGGAACATATGTTTCAATGAAATTAATACACAATGACATGCCTTTTTAACAGGAGAGATGAAACGTGTTTTTAGGGGGAGGGGTTTTGAAGTTAGAACAGCCAACATGGACGTTACTGTATCTAGGTCAACTATTTTCAATTACGAATTGTAACACATTGTTGTCATTGTTAAAGTATTAGTAACAAAATGTGTATCATTTTAGTGTTTGAAAGTGTTTTAATTTAAGGAAATACATTAAATGCATACCATTTTGACGAAATTCATTTTTCTGCCGTAGTCAATATACGCATGTGCAAACTAATTTTATTGGATAATAAAGTATGGTTTCTTTACAAAGCTAAAGAAGCACGTCATATTAGAATGTTTTCTTTCCTATTGCCTTACGTCTCTTTGATACTGTTCATATTTTAAAAAAAAGCAATTTTAAGATCAGGAAACACATAGCTAGGTTTGAAAATGACTCACTTCGACCAATATGGAAGTATTTGTATTTAGGCAATGTGCCCATGCAGACTAGTTACAGCGTGACATAAGTCTTCTGACACGGCATATCAACGAACATAAGCTGTATCTGAATATCAATACCAAACACAGATAATGGTAGGTGATGTTAAACGTCTAGACAGACTTAAGGGGATTATCGGACTTTTTAAATTCGAAGAAAGGGAGACATGCTTAGGGTTTCAAATAAAGTAGACTGTATGATAAACATGATGATTTATTTTCAGCGATATAGTTTTCTGTTAAATGCCACTCGCAAAAAGTGCTTGTTAGAACTTTTCAATTTTGTGTAAATGGCTGGTGAATTGTCTAATAGCGCGAATTACTATTACATTCGTACGCTGTATAGTATGATACGTGCTGTAAAAGATATGTCTGAAGGTTAAATCTAGTCTTGAATTGGTAGGTATATTCACATAGATTGAAAATCTTTTCAGATACAGTTTGAGACTTTTTATCATTTCATAAAATATGATTAAAAATTAAAAGCTTCAACAGACATAATAAACTGATCGTTTTTCTTCCAATACGAAATATTTTGGAATTAGAAAAATAAATAAAATAAAAACTGAAAATAAGATAAGTATGACGTCTTTGTGTCTTTTCTTTGTTTCCCCTGTACAGTCATTCTAATAGGTACAAACATATACTGGCCTGTTTTTGGCCCCCTTACATTCTCATTCTTCAAATTCTGTTTCGGAAATATAATTATTATGTTAAAACATTCGCTGGGATTTGAAGGTTGTTTGGATGAAACAGAGTTTATAATATGAGAAAATATGTGGACCAAAAAAGGGCATATCGTACCTTGTTCTTTGTCTTCAATGGGTAAAATTTAATAAATCATTGATTTTTTTGAAAATAAACTACACGGTTACCCATAGCTGTTAACTTCTGTGTTATTTTGGTTTCTTGTGGAGGATTGTCTCATTGACAATCATACCAAATCTTTTTTTTAATATATACTAGTCAACAACAGAAACAAAACAGGACAATGCAGAAGAAGTCATGGACTGTTCCGAAATTTTGTTTTCTTTTAAATTCGCACATTTATTTCAAGTGCTAATGAATATCAGTTCAGTAGTTTTTTTTTTTAATTTGAAATATAAAAGCCAAATTGGAAAATGTGTGCACATTTTGGTTACGATACATGTTGATATACATGGGAGGTACATTGTAATAGACATTCGTGCAGAAAGAAGGATCGAGAATTTTACTACACTGTTGTTAACAACGCCCAAGAAGCTCATCATATTAAAAAAAATCTATTTCTCAATATATGTTGGAGAGTTTTGTAATTGACAATCATATATCACCTTCTTGTCTTTACATTCTTTAGATGTTACATTTCCAGTTTGATATCTATTTGCTTCGTCCAATTAAAAACACAAAAACTAACAATCAATTCAGAACATTTTGCATTCCATTATTCATAAACATTTGCTGACCTACATTTAGACACACGAAACGTTTTGTGATAACTCACATGTTCTTACACGTTATGTAATCCATTATTACATTAACTTGTGGTTAATGTAATCTGATTTTAAAACACAATCCTTACGTTCATCCAGCTTATTTAATTGTCTTACGCATATTTCTGTCTACTTTTAAGTACAAAAAAAGCATGTAAATATCCTAGGTGAGTTGATTTGGTTTATATGCTTAGGTTCAAATGTTGTATTTATACAACTATTTGTTTGATTGTCTTTCTGTTTGTATTTAGAATAAATTCAACGAACAGCTATTGGACATACAAGTTTGATTAATTTTCAATTTTAACGTTGTAGACGTTTTTTCTTCTTAAATTGACAAAATTGTATCAACAAAATGATCAACATATCAGAAGAAATTCCAATAACAATTAAAATCTTTCCACCGTTAAGATATTAAAATGAAAATATTAAAATTTGATTTGAAATGTCAATTTCAGCGTCAAATGACAGCTTATTGTACACTGATTCCCAAACAAATATGTTGTTTATATAAAAAAAGGATATAAATAAGGTAGACAAGATTTTACTTCCGGTTAAATAAATTTTACTTCCGGTATTGTTTGATAGTTTACTTGACACTGATTCCAAAATATATGGTTCTACCTAGTTACATTGATTTATTGCAGAAAAAAGCTACCACCGGTTTACAAAAGTTCACTACTGGTTGGCTTTTTTAAGGTCAAAATGCTTACGACCTAATGCAAAAAGTCCCATTGCTTTTCCATGTGTACACATAAGGTAAAAGCAAAGGTCAAAATTTAGAACGTTAAAATGATAAGACCTTGAGCTCAATTTCAAGGTCATAAACCAAAGACTTTAAATTAAAAGACTTTAGGCCTTTACTTTATAGTGTTAATGAGTTATAATACCATACGATTGATATTAGATAAAAAAGGGGGAAAACTCGCATCAAATTGTTATGTACCCTTTCGTCTAAGATTAATGTGTTATCTTATATGATTTCTGATAATAAGAGATAAGAGCCAAAATCAATTTTTTTAAAATGACCTTGACTTCATTTTCATTTTTTTGGAACAAGAACCTCAAATCAAAGACCCTAGGGCTCTATCACTTATGGATTTCCCGTTAAAAATACATTTCACTTATGTCAAATACAAAAGGGTAAAAAACTCCTGAGGATATAACGAGCAATTTGAAAAATTAAATTTGTCGGTTTCTTATACGGTTGCGAAGATTAAGCGATAACAAGAAAAACAGTGTTCGGGGAGAAAACTCTCATATGAGAAAATATTCGTTTAAGCAGGATCAGTTTCAAAAGCGTATAGTCTGTTCAATAGCATATTCCAAATTTCTAAGCGACATCTTGCGAAACAAAATCAAAAAAACAACGAAGGATAAAAATTTGGCGGAATATTTTTTTTTTATTATATAAAGTTATAATCAGTGCAGAAAATAACTAGAATTTGTAATTTCATTTCCTATCAGACAATCAAAGGCCGTTTATGCTTCATCTCATACTGTATTAAAAATACACTTAAACAACAACATTGCTATTTACTTTGATTGCATATTTGCAAATAATTTGCTGACATGTTTTATCAATCAAGAATAAACAAGAGTTTGATGAAGGACACTCAAATCAATAACTTAAAATGAAACTTAACCCATCTTTACCGTTAACAAAGAAAAAAATTATAACAACACAAACCAATATTTCAAACTGCTGAGAATACAATCCTGCTGATCTTACAATGAATGAGAAGACAAATACCAACAACACAAAACAGTCTGTGTTCCAATAAATAATACTTCATTGGTACGATTACGCGCAGTGTAATTCAGATGTTATTCAAATTAGATTGTTATCTTTTAAATTTAGTACAACCGTTCCAAGGCTAGAACATCATTAGCATTCTCTCTGCAAGGCCAGTGTATTGTTGTTGTTTAAGCGAATAACATATGACTTTCTGTAGGGGATGTTATATTAAAGAGCATCACTGATGAACTAATATCATGATTATAGACTGCATTAAATGTAACGTGCATCAATGTTTAAGTCAATTTCTGAGCAATGTATATCCTGGCTGTTAAATTTTTTAAAACAATAATCTGTTACCTGTTACCTGTTACCTTATCCGTAAATTCCGCCTCTGTCAGCATGGTCAGGCGCACCACCATAATCATGCAATTAACATTTGACACATATTTGTTTTTAATTCTTGTAGAAATACTGACAAAATTGCTGTTAATTTTTGCGTGTGGCACATAGAAATAAACACCTATAACAAATATTGAATTTGACGTACTTGTCTTGAATAACTTGCTTGACATTTTTCAATCTCAAATTTTGACAATTTTGTATTCATATAGAGTTGTAGAAGATTAGCTATATTGACATTGATCTAATTAAACTATTAACTTTGATTAAAGAACATCATCGGAAAATAATAAACCTGCCTAGTTCAAAACCACCAAAATATATTTCTATTATAATTGTTACGAATTATAGCTGAATAGGCTATTTGCCAATTCCCGTTATTGACCCTTTAATTTTTAACCTTTATTCTTGTTGTCTCCCATTAATTTTTATTTACAATGGAGAACTAGCAGAAAGAGCAAATTTACATGTGTGTAATGTGAGTAATCTATAAGGTTTTCAGATCTTTTTATTACATTAATTTGTTGTGTAGCTAAATACTTTTGACATCAGAAATTATTTTTCATGAAAAAATAGTTATACCGCCAATACATCGCTTTCAGTTCAGCATGCCTTGAATTGACAAACGCCAATTTTGTCCGGTATGGAACCAGTCTACGATTGAGGGAAGTAATTTGTTTAAAAAGTTTGTAATAATAGAATCAAATCGGTAATTTGTAAATGGACTATTGAATAGCTGGTAATTTCGCGTGTGCATTGATATTAAAAAGATATCAATTCGTACCAGAATAATTTTATATTTTTCTAATATGATGCTTTATTTCAATGTTGCTAATGAAATTATCAAATATATACATGTATGTCCTTGCTTTATATAAGTTTGGCGAGGAAACTCAAAGTTTACCAAAATCTTGCTTCCAATCCCCATAATGTGTTTGCATATCAAAGTCAAACACCTCATTAATTTCATAAAAAATCAAACTTTCACTTTGCTCATGCATTCAGTTACAATACAGATTCTAAAACACCAACTGTTCTGATTTAAAACCACATTTAATTTTACCGTTGATTTAAAGGATAAGACAATTTACATTTATTCAGACAGAGACATATATAATGTCGCGTATAAAAGGCAACTTAATTTCAATACGATGGCTATTTAATTTAATTTCGTATGATTTATTGACATGTTTTTCCAATTTAGAGACAAAACTGAAAAGTTTGAGGAAAACCATTCTAATCAGTTATTGACTTTTGAGAATAAACTATAAAACTAGAACAAAACAAAACAAAGACATTAAAAACAGCTAGTACAATTTTTGTAACTTAACTTACTCGTTGTTCTCAATATTATATTAATACTCAATTATTAGGTTTTATACAATGTCACTTAATAGAGCTACATTGGCCACATTTAAGTGATGTAAAGGTAAAAGTTACCAATTTATATATGTATAATGACTGAATGAATAGTAAACGATCAATCTTACAGGGCGATGGATCATGTAATATGATTCTGTACAATACAAAATATAATATATAACAAGTCAAAAAGGGTACAACATCACCATTAAATAACTATAAAATGAACAAATATAAGATATTTTGGATAACAGATATCCTTCTTCAATAATAGCACGATGTCAAATGAATCATGTCAATATATTTAAACTGAAATTTTTTTTCAAAATCTTTAATTAATACCATTTAAGCGAATACCACAGACGCTGATACAATTTTAAAATTTCCAAACACGGCGCAAAGATTACAAAGATATGCAAATGAAAATAGTTATTTTCGATGTGAACTGGCACAACAATTTAGATGTTATAATTGCATTGAGGGAAGTCCTCAAAAACAAAAAAATCAAAAATGTCCTAACCGATCCATGTTGGTATAAAAGGGGGTCTTCTTGACCTCGGAAGGTCGTTCACATCGTTCCTTGCCTGATCTATATTCTCAAAACGACTTATAGTGGAATGATGATGACAAACAATACGTGCAATTATCACAACGACATACTTGCTTCCCTCATGCTGGATATCTGCCATCTTGCTGCAGTAATGAGTTGTGGATGACCAATTACAAGGTGTCAGTAACATAAATTTATAAACTTAGGTATTTTAAGTGTCGAAAACAATGAGGATAAAAACATATAATTTAGTGTTTACGAGTACAGTAGCTGCATGTTCAGATAAGAACGGATAGAGTCGATATTTATTGATTAAACTCAGGTGATATTTGAATAATGTTTAACAAGTTCTATTTCAACTAATTATTTACCCCCCCCCCCCAACCCCCCCCCCCCCCCCAAAAATAAAGTGTTTTTCTAATTTGAATTTCAATTTGGTCTTGCAATACTTTCGTCCATGTGTATATATATAAAAGTCTATAAAAAGGACCAACCAGCAAATTTACTATGTACCGGATCTAGAATAGTCGATACTATGCAGATAAGGAAAAAAATATATCAGTCCAAAGATTTGCACAACGGTACTGCTATAAGATGTTATTATACGGAAATGTTGTGCATCATCCTAACGGCATCAATAAGAAATACTAACAGTTTTGTTTTTCACTAATTATTATTGTTAATATACATAGTCACGTATATTGAATTATAGTGTTTTGTTTATATTATTATATTCAGGATTTTGGATTAAAATCAATGGACCAAAACTTACCTGTATTATTACTGATCTATTTTTACACCTTATACATTATGTATCAGTATTGTTAACACTTGTGACACAGAAGATGGCCATTTGTTGAGACGAAATATTTGTCAACACGATTTAAAAACAACATTTTCGTATAATGACATCTTCTATCAGTACCGTTGTGCAAATCTATAGACTGATAGATATATATAATAACGGTTTCAATGCATCACTTTTTTACTAGTACTTTAACTGCTTCCGCAGATTTTCAGGTAATGGGACTTGTATATAAATAAAACAATTGATTGACGTTAACAATAGTATGACGTTAACAAATATAAGGGAGACTACTAATGTCATTTTAAGACTTTACAATGTTACGTTAAAATTAGAATATCAGTTATCATTTAATCCCGGGTTGAGAATATTTATGAATAATTTATCATGTACCCAAAAAGTCTGTTCAAATAACAATAACTATCTTCTAGCAACCAAAATTGTGTAACAGAACATCATATCTGCATTACCAATAATGCGTTTAAATCGAATAAAGTCTTTAACAATTGATGTTTCAAATTCTAAGTAAACTACTTGTTATATACAACCAAGTTATGCCAAGACGTTTTCTGTTCCTTCGGCAAAAAGTCACACAGGAATTAATCGAATGAAAATAATTGTTGTTTTAATAAAACAGTAATTCGATTTTGAGTAATTGGAGTGATCAAACTATGTAATCTACATCTGTTCAAATGAATCAGTTTGACGTACGTGTTTTTTAGCGAAAGAAATCTTTGATCATAAAGATTCAAAACTGACAAAGAATAATATTGTTTGATAGCTAAGATTATTAATTTTCAGTTTTTTGGAAAACTTTCTGAAATAGAAAATTCTTTAGCGTGATATATTGGTGTTGTGCTAGTTTTTATTAATTCGAAATCTGTGAGATGAAGATTAAATCAAAGTGTTGCGTCATGGCCAGGAAGTGTTATATATTCAAATATTTAGATTGATATACAGTAGATATTTTAACAATACCCAAAACCGTTGTAACTTGTATTTTTTTTTCTACACAAATCGCTCGACACATTTTTAAAAGACTGATCAGATTTGTTATTGACACTCATTTACACACAATATCATGCCCGCCTTAAGGACACTGGCTTATCATGTTTTGGATTTTTGACAGATTGTCGGAATCCTCTGGTTTTATTTATTTGAATGCCTGGAAAATATTTGCCCAGTGACCCCCATTTTTCTTTTTATAAATCTTTAACAAGTATAATCACAAGCAATCTATAAAAGTCTATCAAATGTTACTTTTAAACAGTTTTTGGAAACTTCAACTTGTCAATGATAAAGCTATGATTAGTCCAGAGAGAATATTTTCCCGCCAACATGTCAATGGTATATATCTCGAAAACAAGCACAGCGACCTTCATATTTTTTTTGCTCTCTGGATTCCTTTATTAACCCCCTATCTATATGAACTTGTGTTTTGAAAAGTTAATTACTTTGAAATTGAGAAGCGAACTTTTTTTAAACATGCGTAACTAGTGTAATATTTGACAACTCATACATTAAAAAATGGCAAAAAGTACCATTCAACAAGGTTTTCAAACTCAAACTCATGCACTATATAGCACTGATTTAATTATTTCAATGAATGTCCTGTTTTTGCTTTATTCATAACAAAGCTTCTTTGTATTTAGGATTTCAAGTGAATGCAAGTTAGTTTTAAAAATTTCGGAGTCAGAATTAATTAAAAATATAATGCGCCCGAATATGTATTTTTTACAATTAACATGATTAAATTTAAAGAAAAAATGCCTATTATTACAAGCAAAAATCTCAAAAATTCCAAACTCCGGTGGAAATTATAAGCCAAAAGACGTCTCTAAGCAAAATAATCTTCAAACAAATGTATGACAACTGTTATATTCCTGACTTGGTACAGGCTTTTTCTTTTGTAGAAAATAGTAGATTAAACCTGGTTCTTTTATTAGCCAAACCTCTCACTTATATGACAGTCCCATACAATTCCATTTTATTGCCAATGACATGTGTACATTAAATTAAAATATAAATCTTCAATGGTTTTTGTTTCGTTGTAATTTGATTACACACATACTCTGCCATTCTATTGATTTCGACTCAATAATAAAACTTTATTGCAGCTATGCAATTGTATTTAAAAGCTCAACTTGTGCTTTTGCTGTCTGCTAATTACAATAAATTAATTAAAGAGATAACAGAATTCGAGTATTAATAGCCATAGGTGGTATTGATAAATTTATTGAAAACCAGCTGAGGTATTGAATATACATGGTTTATATCAAGCTTCACGTGCATATAGACTGACAAAATATTTATCAAAAAACTATCGTAACTAAATTTCTGAGACTGGTCTTTTACTGTTGTTTTGTTTACGGACTAATTAATTAATAACTACTGAGGCCTTTTATCATTAACTAGACCTGTTAATATAGAACCATGTGCCTGATATTTGATACCAATATATAAATATGTGTCGTAAACAATTTATCTTGCAATTGGGTGTTCTTCTATACAGACACAGCCTTACAAATATCGATTAAAAACTGCGCCCACTGCCGGACTGAGTATTGTATGAACCTGCTTGATCTCAGGATGTGTATTGCAGTCGCATTCCAATGACGTATCAATTGCGAATAAACGATTACTTTTATACGTTCTGTTTGTTTTAAACAAAATTTCTTTAGGGCTATAAGAATCGGACCAATTTTCTGAAAACTTGAATGTGTATGATTGTGTAACAAAACAACAATGTCAATTTCAGCACGCATGTTTAGTCAAACATTTACTAGTCAAAACATTTACTAAATTTTATCATCGGTATAAGGACGTCATTCGTAATTACAGCTCGACATGCAGACTTCTTATACGTGCAGGTAGTTCACATCCATTTTTGTATGGAAATATTCTTTATAAAGCACAAAGGTGTCAGTATTCACCTCAGAAACTAACTAAACCTTTGACATGTTTGAATAGACTTATTCAGAAGGAATATAGCTACGATACTGTTGTTAGGTCATTACAGATTGCATATATTGGCGTTAGTATTGATTCACTTATAGGGTCTTTGCGTCGGAACAAAACACATTTATTCAAAAACCAGTTGTTGATATGACACGGGTTATGTTCTTCTCATATATGTTATGATGGTATGATACTAAACCCCTAACGGGAAGGATTATGCCTGATGTTCATATGATGTAATCATAATCTTTCAGTCAGTTTTATTGAAGTCTGGAGCTGGCATGTCAGTTAACTGCTAGTAGTCTGTTGTTATTTATGTATTATTGTCATTTTGTTTATTTTCTTTGGTTACATCTTCTGACATCAGACTCGGACTTCTCTTGAACTGAATGTTAATGTGAGTTTTGTTATGCATTTACTTTTCTACATTGTATAGAGGTATAGTGGGAGGTTTGAGATATCACAAACATGTTTAACCCCGCCGCATGTTTGCGCCTGTACCAAGTCAGGAGCCTCTGGCCTTTGTTAGTCTTGTATTATTTGAATTTTAGTTTCTTGTGTACAATTTGGAAATTAGTATGGCGTTCATTATCCCTGAACTAGTATATATTTGTTGAGAGGCCAGCTGAAGGACACCTCCGGTTGCGGGAATTTTTCGCTACATTGAGGACCTGTTGGTGACCTTCTGTTGTAGTTATTTTCTACGGTCGGCTTCTTGTGTCTTTGACACATTCCCCATTTCCATTCTCAATTTTATTAGTGAATGTCAAGTCTGAAGCGTAGGACAACTCGTACACTCCTGTTTCAAATTAAAAAACGTTTTGTTATTTAATTTAATTTTACTTTTGAAATTAATTGTTAGTTTAAAATAGATAATTATTCACCTTGACCGATGTATTATTGTTGACCATTCGAGACTCTTATTTGCGAAACCGTCTGCAGTGGAATGAATGATTGCTTGATCGTATTACTACACAGGCCTCAACGGGTTATAAATGCAAAACCTGTCTTTCAAAACACAAATAATATACAGAATTGATTGCAAGATAAAGACTGTTTAGTGTCTTTTCAATAAAAGTCGACTCAAAACATGGGTAATAGCTCGCTAAAAGCTCGCATACACCTTGTTTCCTAGCCTGGCACAAATACAGCTGATATTTAAAGACACTAAACAGTTATTGTCTATATATATGAACATTAAAGCAATAGGATTGATAAAACTGACACTTATTTAAAAAAAAAATATGCTTTTTTGGTAATTCATTAAAGAATTTAGTAGCATATAGCTTACATTTTGTTGGTATATTTGTAAATCTTAATCTTTGCATCACAATAAGGTAGATGGGACACATATAATAGTAGTCATTGGATAGTAATAACCTAACACATCGACAACTGCACATCATTTGTTTGGGTAAAATTTAACAGGTTTATAACGTTAGTATCATGCTGTTGACTTTTACAACGAGGCAAAAATCATCACTTAACGAATATAGATTGTAAAAAGAAAAATTGCGATGCATATGAAATTTTATTTGACATTTAGCAGGAAGTTATTTGGACACCATGCCAATAATGACTTTGATTGTAATTGTGGCGTAAATTTACTCGATATAACATGTAGAAATCAATTTGTTATCTTATTTTGATAGCAGGAGTTCTTACACGAATAACTCAGAATATTGAATACATAATTATATAAACATTTTCTGAAGTTCTCGTAATGAAATTATGAATTAATAAATAAATATTAGAAATTGGGTTTTGAATGACAACATGTTCACAAAGTATCTAAAACAATACAATTTGATGAACAATGCCAATTTATCAACCGATGTTAAAGATATTTCCTTTGCCATGTGTCCATAGTCAAAATTTAATGATTCTAGAATTATTTAGAAAATAAATAATTAGCAAAAAGTAAAATCACAAAAATACTGAACTTAGAGGAAAATCAATTCCGAAAGGCCACAATTACATGACAAAATCAAATACTAGTAACAAATAGTTATCAAAGGTACCAGGATTATAATTTAATACGCCAGACGCGCGTTTCGTCTACATAACACTCATCAGTGACGCTCAGATCAAAACAGTTAAAATGCCAAACAAATACAAAGTTGAAGACAAAACGTGTCAAAAACGAATGGACAACAACTGTCATATTCCGGACTTGATACTGGCATTTTCAAATGTAGAAATGGTAACAATTAATACAACTTTGTATATACAATTTCATGTTTCAGATTCTGTCATAAAATCAATTTAAATCAAAATTTAAAAGAAGAAAGCTTTTTCATTCCAAATTTTAGAAATTACTATGAAAAGTTCTTAATATATAGTATGATAAATGTTTAAATTAATTATGTGTGTACTATTCCCTAAAGACTGTTGCAACACCATCTTGTGAGAATGGTCCAAGATGGTTTTACCCTTTCAGTGACAATTGGTGTTTAGTTGTTTAGTTGTCGTCTTAGGTTATACAACAATATTACTTTTACAAATATACATGTAATAAGAACTCTTTCTTTTAATATGTGTGTATTCGTAGGTATTCGTAGGTAATCAAAGAACAAGCTGTATGTAGTATATATTTAATAAGGAAGACGGAATATGTTTTAATCTGAAGAAAATGATAACTGATATGCAATTCATTTCAAATCACGGTTACTGATCAAAACCCAATAAATTCATGTCAGATTACTAAATTAACTAGTTAATGTTTATTTCTAACTTTTTTTCATCACATTTTGATCAGAATCCAATGATTTCATGATCGATTACTACATTTTCTTGTTATTTTTGTTTTGCAAACTCTTTTTATCACGTTTTGATTGATAAAGCGTGTCAGAAATTACAATTAAATGTTTTATACAATGAATTTGTTTTATTGATATGTTAAATGTGATTTAAGTTATTTTGTCAAGAATTAAGCATTGACAATTTCTTTTTATCAAAACAGTGAAGATTAACGTTGTGACATTTAGAAATGACTAAATGAAGATATATACAATACTTGTGTAACATAAGAAATATAGAATATTTCTTTTTAGAAAAGGAAACAATAAATTATCTCTGAACCCCAAAATGCATATATTGACTATCGATATCATATCCTTATTAAATGTTCATGACTCGTTTCTTGTTGATTTTCGGGATAGAAAAAAGTAAGTCTGTTTACATTTTTTTTGTGATACATAGTCGTTTAGAAAATAAAAGGCGAACAATACCAATGGGATATTCTAACTCAGAAGCCGATTAAAAACTAATAACGGCATGGCAAAACCCTATAAAACAATAAAAAGTCTGCAAACAGCATACAAAACACAACAGAGAATAAACTAATGAGAGAGAATCAAGAACCACACACACCTTAGGGGTTGATGTCGTGTCCCTCAGAAGGGTGAGCGGATCATATTCCACGAGGATGTTTCTTAACTGTCAATTGTGGATATTTTTCATAAAATGTTTGTACATTGTTATGCTCTCTAACATGTTCTCTGTTTAAAAATGATTTTTCTCGTTCTATCAGAAAACTTATATCAAATAATCCTTCGCTTTCGACATCTTATTTTGGGAACAGTGTATCAGTATATATGTTCCAGCTTTAACAAAATAAGTTAAACATTATTGATAGAATATAACTTACCCTGCCGGAGCACCTGAGATCACCCCTAGTTTTTGGAGTGGTTCGTGTTGTTTATTCTTTGGTTTTCTATGTTGTGTCATATGTACTATTATTTGTCTGTTTGTCTTTTTCATTTTTAGCCATGGCGTTGTCAGTTTGTTTTAGATTTATGATTTTGAATGTCCCTTTGTTATCTTTCGTTCCTTTCTTATATAAATGAGATGGACTTAATGCGCGACAAAGTCTACTATCTGACAGGCATATCCCCTAGACTTAACATCTTCGGACAGGAGTAATCTTATCGTCACATGCACTTTTGTTAACTTGATAAATGATAATAGACATCAGATAAATGATATTTTACTTTGTTTTCCGTGTAGATTTCAAATTGACGTTATGCAATCTGAGAAATATTAACAGTATTATATATCTAATTTTCAAATACTAGAATTATCCATTCATTTCAAATTAGAAATACGAGTTTTAATGAGATAAGTCATTCCTAAAACAGTTTTATGCGTAGATGTAACATTTTTTTTAGGTTAAATAATATGAGAAGATTAATTATTCATGTTTTGAAAGATAAAAGATAAAAGGTTTTATTTAATTTACCAATTTGGAGATTGGAGATCGAATGCTCATACAATATATTATTTAATAGTGGATAAGATGTTGGTCACTCTTCGGAAAGTTCTTGTGTTGAGGCACAATTTTGAATAAAACGAACTATTCAATATCATAATCACAAGATCTTTTAGACAATAATCGATGTCGAGCAAGTTCTTGAAATGGTCAAACAATATTATGGAAACATCGGATTGTTCTGATGGCTAAGTGGGTAGTTGTGGTATGAAAGTACATACCTTTAACTCATATTTTTGTTAGAGAATTACTTAATACTTTTATTTCGTTTTTATATGATGTCAGATCTTTGGCATATGAAGCAATTAGCTGAAGTATTCACACTTTTAAAACTCATGGCGCTGTAAGACAATGTCAGAGAACAAATATTTGATAAACACAATAATATATTTATTGTCACAGTAAAAGTCATACAATGCTATCTGAACAATTTGTTTCGCTCAGAAACTATTATGTGTCATAATAATATTCACTTTCTTGTAAGAACCACGTGAGTTGCAGTTTTTTTGTGAAGGAACGTAAATTAGTTCTCTTTGGTTTATCGTATTCATACACTTTGATCCTTTTTTGTGACACATTACATATTTCGAGTCAGTTTTCCTATCGAAGTTTGGTGGTTTTCGTCGGGCATGCTCTCCCGCTTTCTCTACCAATAACAACTGGATGCCACAATGTGCTTAAAAGTTGCGTTTAACAAAAAAAAAATAATCAAAAAATCAAAGCATTAATTCAATTGGTTTTAATCTGTAAACTAACAGAAAGGTAACAAAATAAAAGATGTGCAATTAAATAGCAATGTAGAAAAAGTTAAATGAAATCAACTTTCAACTTTTGGTGTAGATGTTCCGGACCATATGAGTCTTTGGACCATACGCGTATGGTCATGACCATATGGGTTTATACTCATATGGTCCGACCATACGCGTATGGTCCGACCGTACGCGTATGGTCGGGGGTAATTAACACTCTGTTACAGTTTACTTTAAATACGTCTTAACTCTTCATATGGTATGACTGTTCATTAAAAAGACGCTATCATATAGGTAATTTTATATTAATTTATATAATCGTAACAAAAAAAGATTAGCTTAAAAAAATTAGAAGTTTCAAATAGTTAATTTTATTTACTTGTCAAAACTATAATAAACACATTTTATACCAATGGTCATTGCCGATGGTCATTACCGATGGTTATTACCGATTTGTTATGACGAGTGAATGGCAATATGTTGACTAAAAAAAATATTTCAATTAAAACATTCCTTAATGAACTGTTACACAATGCAAGAAGGCAATTGTAAGTAACACATTTTATTTAAATTGTCTTGTGAATATGGTGTATTGCAGTCGTGTTACGATATTTGAGATCTAGAGCTTCTTAAAACAGCGTAGATATATCGGAGTGGCCCAAGACCTCGGTATGACTGTACGCAGCTGCAAAAAGGCTAACTTTTCATTCGCAAACAAAAGATGTAAATAAAAAGGATCGTGCACAACAAGGACTAGTAAATGCAAAAAAGCTATGATACCGTGTGGAAGTAACTGTCACCTCAAGCATACATGCAAGAATGTAATTAGCGTTGAAAACTAACTAGGGCATCAATATTTAATTTTTACGTAGTCTTTGAATTTTAAAATTAATACATTTCATGTAACCATCATTGCTTTTCATATAGTTTATAATGTGATTTGAAAAAAAATACCTATATGGTCCAAATACTCATATGGTCCGGCCCGTTAATAACCAAGCGAGTATTATACTCATATGGTTCGACCATACGCGTACAGTCGGACCATACGCGTATGGTCGGACCATATGAGTATACGCATATGGTCATGACCATAGGCGTATGGTCCAAATACTCATATGGTCCGGAACATATATATAAAGTGTTAAAATAGGATTTAAGTGATGGAACCAGGATATCTTTTGAAACAGAAGTTAGTGTTTTTTATTCTGAAACTTACAAATGCTCATTACAGGAGCCATATGTAAGCAGGATTGTCCTTCCTTCTGAATCACCGGATATCAACCCGGGTGCTCAGTGTTTAGTTTTCTTTGGTGCGTTGTGTGTACTATTATTTTTATGATGTTTTTTTTTCTCACTTTTTTGCCATGGCGTTGTAAGTTTATTTTGGCGTATGAGTTTGAATTTTTCAGGATTCTTCGCCTCTCGTTTATTCACAAGTCACTGTTATCCTTCAATTTATAAATCGCACTTCAAGTTAAAGAGTTTAGTTTAGTTTGAACATATTTATTTAGAGTGGATTTGGAAACAAGGTTTGCAACTTATATTAATTTCTTTCCACTTTGCGGGTGCGAGTGCTGCCTTGTAGCGGCATAAGCCTACTCTTTTTCGAAATCTACAAGGGTGTCTTTAACGTGCAAGAGATATGGCTCTCTCTTAACACGGGTCAGCCATTTATCGTCCCCTTCTGACGGACTATCATCGTTTCCTTAAGACCATACTCGCAAATGGTGTCAAGGGAGAGCCGAAAATTGAGTTCCTGAAATTTTCATCCCAAACGGGAATCGAACCAGGAACCTTTGTGTTAGTAGTCCGATGCATTAACTACTACACCACGGCTCTTTGAGTATTCATGGCAACAGTTTTGGAAGATCCACCAATAAACACTGACCTCTACAAAACAGAACAATAAATTTATAAATTTAATTATTTATTACTTTTCATGATGGAATTATTTCAACTGTCTGTGTAATTTTTAAAACCTAATAACCATCTGGTTATACATAACTATCAACTGTTTTAAAAAAAAATACAAGTACACCACCAACATTTTATCTCTTGGAACAAAATATCCCTACACCAGACTATTTAGACCTTGATGGCTTTGAATAGTTCATATTTGCTTGCAATTATATGTATCTTGTAGGTTTTGTATTAATGGATTATTCCCACATGTATCTCAAGGTGTGTTTTAATTGGTATCTGGCATATCGGTCATGATGTATATGTCCATATGAGCTTAGGTATATTTCAGACATACACCTGTATCCTTTATTTGGAAGCAACAGGACACAGACTTGTCATCAGTTCGATATGTCATAAATTGTTCCTAATAATCTGAAACTGACAGGCATAATAAACTACAGGAATTTTACCAGACATCTCTGTGCATGGCGGAGCACGATTTATATCTGTCTGTTGACGCAAAATAAGTAAATGATATATATACTGATAATTTCTAGACTTGATTATTGACTATTAAAGAGTCAGAATGACAGACAAATAATTTATAATTCGGTCAATAAAAAAACACACAATACAATTGAATTTTATTCTTTTAGCCTGAAAAAAGGTCTTTTGATAGAAAATGTTATTATGAAACTAATAATCAAGTGTATTTCGAAGACATTGGCATTATATATTATGAAGCATCATATCTTTTTTTAAAGTTATTTGATAAGAAGTATAAAAGTACGTTGGTATGACCAATAAAAGCTGGGGATAAAAGACCCACTGAACCGAAAAGTTAAAGTATACTGCACATAACGGATATTTTAATACACAGAAAAATTAACTTAAAAAATGTGAAGGTCCTGACACTTTAAACTTACAAAAACCTCAGAACTGCAGGTTTCATTGGCACTATTGTAATGCAACCTATTGCACACACACTGCAGCTTATAAACAAGATACTCCATATTAAATCATCTATTCAATAAGCGATGTAATTTCAATTATTATGCAATGTATCCCTGTCAAATTCAAATATTTCTAATGATGTTAAGACAAACTTTTTTTTTCAATGCATTTTTTTATGATATTCAGCTGCGTTATGAAGACATCTCGCTACCTCCTAAACAAGAGGGAATTGTACATAAAGACAGTTTTAGATGTTACTTCATATGCATTGCGTGATTCGATTGCATGCAAAGACGAGGGTCAAGTTATTACTGATTCATTAATTTCAAGTATAATTTTTTTTTAAATAATTATGTTATGCTCATGATGCTATTCAACTGATACTTTCAGACACCATAAATGGTAGTATATAATTCAGCATATCTTAGAGAAACTAACTTTGATTATTTTTACAAAAATGAATGTGGTCGGATAAAAATGATGTAATAATGTTATGAAAAATATGAAGTTCCTAATTAACCCTGTACAAATACTGTAAACACTAAACTGCTTACTCTTCCGGAGCACTGGAGATCAACCCAAGTTTTTGGTTGGGTTCGTGTTGCTTCGCATTTAGTTTTCTATTTTGTTTCTTGTGTACTATTGTCTTTCTTTCTGTTTGTTTCTTTTTTTTAACGATGACTATATATGATATATGAGCTTGAATTTCCCTCAGGTATATTCCGCCTACTTTTTAACATGTTGATATATTAGCCAAAAACCACAATAACCTTTAAAATAGTTTCAAGCATACCACGACATGATATAATGAATAAAAGATCTAACTCGAAAAGGGCATTGAAAACAGAATTTTTAAGAGTAGTTTATTTACAGTACTATGATTACTCATTCTGTCAAAACCACCTCGTGACACGTATCTACGGTGCAGATTGTATAGAATAAATAGCACAAATCATTGGTACATTTTTGAAGATATTTAAAAATAACATAAGCTAAACAATTAACGCATGGAACTTTAATAAGCTGAAAAAACACTATCAGTGTACTTTTCAGCTTAATTCTATATTCTTGCCTTGATTCGCGAGCAGCCAATTGTGACTCTTAAATAAGATAAATTAAAACTTTCCATTATATTTTCTTTTACATTAAAGTGGCGGAACACGCCTTGGAAAGTTCCGGAAAACTACATCTATGTCTATTTGTTAATCCGAAGTGACATTCACAACGAGTTTTACCTTAATTACCAACGTCATGCTGAGACATTCACTGGTTATGTAACTAATGAACTAAAGTGTCTTTGTATATTGTATTATTTAAAACTGCTGAAAAACTTCATATACCTTTTCAATTGCGTAACGTATCGACATGCTACTTCATTAAGAATTTTAAGAGTTCTACACAAACCTGATAAACATTTTTACTTTCATACAAATGTCATTGAGAAAAGTAGAGTCCGACTTATTGATCGCAATGCTCTTTAATTTTGTACTTTTTGATTTTTTATACTCTAATGGATTCGAACGTAACTGATTAGTCTTTTTTGGACGAAACGCGCGTCTGGTGTATATATAAAATTTAGTCCTGGTATCTATGTTTATTTTCAACTCACTTAGAATTACATTGTGTGCAGTGGTGTTCATCTGTTCGTTCGTTCGTTTCCTTTTCCTTTTACTCATTGTAGTATTTATATTAAATTTATGGTTGTTGATATAATGTCCCCTTACACTACAAAAGTTACCCAGATTGAATACAATATACTTCATTTGAGTAAGTTAAAAAAAAAATGTCTGAAACTTCAAAAATATTTCATCACTTGAAAAAAGGTCAATTTAGGTCAATTTTATCGAAAACAACACAAGAAATACGGTAAGTAACGAAAACGTGTAGCAGATAAGAAGCTATTACTATTATTAGATTTTATTTTGTTTGAGGATCACGCTTAGTTTTTTAATAGTTGTTGATTATTATATTATAATTAAATTGATCCCAAATAACTAAGCTTGTATCCATGAGACAAACACGAATCTATTTGAACTGCTGAGAGTGTTTAAAGACATCTACGATATCAAATATAACTTCATACTTTCTATTTATTCCAGTTTATTTCTTTGTCAGTTTTTTTTCGATCGAAGAGTTTAAATGTCCCTATGGTATCTTTCTCTCCTCTATTTAAAAAAAAATCAATGTTCAATGTTGTATAATTGCAGTTGGCAACATGTAATTTTATATGTGTACAGGAAGTTTGCGTTTTTTCTACTAACATTGATGATTTTCTACTTTAGTTCGATTGTTTTTTTTATTTCTTATGTTTTCCTTTAAATGATAATCATACGTTCCATTTTAGACATATTTTCGACTATGCGGTCTGTACTGATTAACTTACAACGAGTGTGTTAACTTTCTCGTGTAACAATTATAAATTCGGTTTAATTTTTTAATTTCAGCTACAATGAGTAATGCCACGAATATGAGTTTATGTATAGCGCCAATTAATTGAATAATTGGCACAAATATCGGTTCTCTTCGAGAAATACTTATCTTTCATAATTACTTTTCGAAAATAGCAGGATACAAGTCAGCCATTAATACGTTAACGTTTGACTTTCCAAAATTTATTGATACGCAAGAATGTACAGACCGGTAAATCGAATTTTATGAAACAGTCAATGGCAAATAAAGAGTTACACTGTAAGGTTTACTTTGTCTAATTTGTATATTTTTTATTTTCATTTGATTTTTTGACTACATGTATACATCTTAAACAGCATTACATCTTATTTTAATAATAATACATTGAACTACATGACTGTAAATGAACTATGTGTAGTTATCTGTTTTGATTGTATTGTAATTTGTATTTGAGGGCCTCAGGGAAGTTTAGTTCATTTTAACTAACTGAGTTTACCCTCTTTAAAAAATGAATTTATTAAAATTATTATTATTATAATCACTTTATTTAGAGACAGAAAACAACTAATGATCGCTAATATGTTGTTTTATAACCTACGTTTAATTTAGAATGGCACATATATCATAGTGAATTGAATCATTGGAACAATACGACTGTAAGGACTTAAACTGATTAAATACATACAATATAGTTTTCTTCGAGGACCACGTGTTGTGCTTTGAATATCGATATAACAGTCTTAATACGTGGGACTTTACGTTTATAAAAGAGGGACGAAAGATACCAAAAGGACAGTCAAACTCATAAATCTAAAACAAACTGACAACGCCACCTACGTTTAATTTAGAATGGCACATATATCATAGTGAATTGATTCACTGGAACAATAAGACTCTTAAGATTTAAACTGATTAAATACATACAATATAGTTTTCTTCGAGGACCACGTGTTGTGCTTTGAATATCGATATAACAGTCTTAATACGTGGGACTTTACGTTTATAAAAGAGGGACGAAAGATACCAAAAGGACAGTCAAACTCATAAATCTAAAACAAACTGACAACGCCACCTACGTTTAATTTAGAATGGCACATATATCATAGTGAATTGATTCACTGGAACAATAAGACTCTTAAGATTTAAACTGATTAAATACATACAATATAGTTTTCTTCGAGGACCACGTGTTGTGCTTTGAATATCGATATAACAGTCTTAATACGTGGGACTTTACGTTTATAAAAGAGGGACGAAAGATACCAAAAGGACAGTCAAACTCATAAATCTAAAACAAACTGACAACGCCACCTACGTTTAATTTAGAATGGCACATATATCATAGTGAATTGAATCACTGGAACAATAAGACTCTTTAGATTTAAACTGATTAAATACATACAATATAGTTTTCTTCGAGGATCACGTGTTGTGCTTTGAATATCGATATAACAGTCTTAATACGTGGGACTTTACGTTTATAAAAGAGGGACGAAAGATACCAAAAGGACAGTCAAACTCATAAATCTAAAACAAACTGACAACGCCACCTACATTTAATTTAGAATGGCACATATATCATAGGGAATTGAATCACTGGAACAATAAGACTCTTTAGATTTAAACTGATTAAATACATACAATATAGTTTTCTTCGAGGACCACGTGTTGTGCTTTGAATTTTGATATAACAGTCTTAATACGTGGAACTTTACGTTTATAAAAGAGGGACGAAAGATACCAAAAGGACAGTCAAACTCATAAATCTAGAACAAACTTACAACGCCATGGCTAAAAATGAAAAAGACAAACAGAAAAACAATTGTACACATGACAAATCCGGAAAATAGTCTAATTCGGTAGGTCACATTCATGAAAGGGAAAGGGATTGTATTTACGACGTTAGGAACATATCCGATATCATTTGTGAAGTGGTTATTTCATAACGGTCAACCAACTCGTGATGGCGTCCGTAAAATTTACGAAGGGATGATTTCAACTTCACCATTTGGAAATCTTGGTTTAACAGCTTCCTTGTAAGCAGTAACCCTCTATCAAGAAAATCATAATGGGAAATGCAAGCACGGGCATATGGTATCAATTGAGTTCCTTTTTTGTTTGTTTATTCATTTGTTGCAGAAGTCATAATTATATAGTTTGTTCAGTAAGGAATGAGTAAATTTTGACTTTCAGAACAATAAAAAAAAGTATTTCTTTCGGCATGCTGTAGGCCTAAATAATTAAAAATGTTACAAAAATTCAAACACTGAATATCTTACCAATCCAAGTAAGCCTTTTTTCAGATAAGGAATCACAGCTTTTTCAATTGTGCTTCGTGGTGCCAGGTTCTGTACCTATTTTGAAACGAAATAAAAAGAATTTCTAGAAGATCTGAGCTGTTACAAACAAATCTAAATGAATACATGTTGTTAATACAAGAATAATAAATAAAGTACTTTAATCGATCTAAAAGTTTGATGACAAATGCCTATCAAGTTATGGCGTTACATAATAATGCTATTTCCTTGATGCCTATTACATGACTTTGATTTTATCTGGCTTCCGTAAGAGCGCATTAAAATCAGACAAAACCGTATCGATTCGTTTATTGATACATGATTCTTCTGAATACAGTCACGTCAAGCATATTTTTACAATTTTAACTTAATAGCCAAGATAAAGGTTATGACAACACTATATACAATATAATTTTGTTGTAATGGATAATCTTAAAAGAAATTATCAATCACACCAAACAGAATAAAAAGCAAGAGTAATATAATAAAAAAAATAAAAATAAAGTAAAACATGTACAATAGTAATATCTATCTACTGAGTTTTTTGCAACCTCTCAGTATTGTCTCATTTACCGTGTATGTCAGTTTCGTTTATGCTTTGCATATTTATAAATACTTCCATTGGATTGGTCAATTTTGATTTTTCTCTTGGTATCAACTACTTTCATAACATTCACCGTGATATATTCATACGCAATACACATGCATGCAGGGATACAAGAAATTTCAGTCAATAAATATCGAAAAAAAACTAAAAAAAATAACAGTTGTTTCCATTTTAATACATGAAATATGTATAACAGAAAATAAATGAAGCATTAGAGTTTTAACATGAATAAAATTTAAATTCGTATACAATTCCGGGAAATTTCACGAATGCTTTGACAAATTTACGTCATATCAAAACCCGACGCCATACAAAGAAAACTCGCAAACGAAAGTTATATCGTTACATGTACGCTTCAAATACGATTTTAAGAAAGTCAAGATGGCGGCTTATTCCTTAGTAAAGACATACCCTTATGCTTTTGGTGGTACTTATAGCACAAAACAAATAAAATATGATGCTAATTGAAAAAAGAATTAGAAACATATTTTTGTAGAGGTAATTGATGTGTAAATCGTTGCTCTTTCTCACAAACTTTACATTTTATTCCATGATACTTTTATTCAGTTTGTCAGTTAATTGTCCCTGTATACACATCAATAACCTCTACAAAACAATAGGTTTAATCCTATATTTCACCCAGCACTTTCCTTGGAAAATGCCTGTTTTAAGTTAGGAAAATAAATATTGTTTTCCTTTTGCTTCGTTTATGTTACCCTTTGTTGAATTTACCATCTTGAGTTCGTTTTATTATTCCAATTTCGTTCAATTGGCTAATCATAAAACTTGATCATGGATAAAATGTATTTTTTAACAGTTTGATACTAACTTTATACTAATATTTTCAATTTTTGCTATCTTCTAAAATTAATTATAGTTTTGTGAAGCATTATACTACAAATACATTAGTATTGAGAGATACCAACTTTAATATTTCACGATAGGATTATTCTGCTTCCTATCCTAGGAAAAACAACTTACCGCTACGAAATAGAACAGTGGTGTCTAACTCATCAATCAATCAATCAACTAGTCATTTGTTGTTTGTTATTCGGATTGAAATACTATAAAACATTATTACCAGTCGCTAATACTTTATTTACAATTGTTTGGACATACCTGAATGTAAATATACCTTACCAACTTTTACCACTTGCTCAATCAGTGTGATGTGTTAGAGCTTTTCATTTTGCCATTGATTAGGGACTTTCCGTATTGAATTTTCCTTGGAGTTAAGTATATTTGGGATAATACTTTCTGCTCCATAATATTCCTCCACCAGATTATTTCAACCTTGGGTTGTTTTAAAAAAAAAAATGTTTAATCAATTTATCTGTCGTTTATAAGTTGATTTTAATTGACATGTAACTCAAGGTCTGTTTTTATTTGGTATCTCAAATCTCAGTCATTAATTCTCTATTCGAACTATAATTATAATTCAGACATGCACATTTATCTATCATTTAAAAGTAGCAAGACACATATTAGTCATTAGTTTGATATGTCAGACATTTTTCTAAACAATCTGATACTGACAGGCATAATAAGTCTCGGGAGTTTTGACATCTTCTTGATAATTTGAGAATAACATTTTATGCAAATTTTAAAACCCATTCATAATGCGCGTGGTTTAGGCAACGTTCTAACTGTTTTTTTAGTGGACATGTAACTCAAGGTCTTTTCATTTGTTATCTCAAATCTCAGTCATGAATTCTCTATTCGAACTATAATTATAATTCAGACATGCACATTAATCTATTATTTAAAAGTAGCAAGACACAGGCTAGTCATTAGTTCGTTATGTCAGACATTTTTTCTAGACAATCTGAAACTGACAGGCATAATAAGTCTCGGGAGTTTTAACATCTTCTTGATAATTTGAGAATACCCATTTATATCAGCTGGAGCTAAAAAAAGTTAATGATATATAAACTGATCATTTCTAGATTTGATTATTGATTATTAAGCAGTCAGTCTGATAGACAAATAAATCAGAATTCGGTCAAAAAAGAAAAAACAATACAATACAATATTAATCTTTAGGCGGAAAAACAGGTCTGAATATACACAATGTAATATAAAAAGAAACCTTGGTATTTAAAGACATAATCATCATATATTTATGAGAAAAAAAACTGTGTACTGATAAAGTTTATATTTTTTTTAAAAATTTACTGAAAACTTCTGCACATAACTGAGATCTCGTATAGACAGCAAAATTGAACTTCAAATATATATAATTATGAGAATATCCTTAAACTTTTAAAAATATTACAACCCATTAAGAACTGTATGTAATGTTGGCGATGCGCTAAACCTCTCACTTATATGACAGTCGTATCAAATTCTGTTATATTTACAACGTGATCTGCACATAATTGAGTTTTGATATGAAGCCCAGGTGGTCGTGTGGTCTAGCAGGACGGCTACATTGCAGGCGATTTGGTGTCACGATATCGCAGTAGCATGGGTTCGAATCCCGGCGAGGGAAGAACAAAAAATTTGCGAAAGCAAATTTACAGGTCTAACATTGTTGGGTTGATGTTTAGACGAGTTGTATATACATAATGTACACAGCCATGTATCACCATCACTGCTGGTGATCCGATTGATAAATCTGTTGTAGAGTTGTCACTGACTCAGACGTACATATATATATATATATACAAATTTACTGATCTAACATTGTTGGGTTGATGTTTAGACGAGTTGTATATATATATATATATAAACTTTACATTCTCGTTCATTATCGTATAGTTCATTTTTTTAATTGTAAATCAATATATACAGTTGTGTTCATTTAAAATATATAGGAAGTTCGTCTTCAAGTGGAGAATATGCGGATCTAAAACAATACAAAGAATGCAATACAAAAAGCAGAAAAGACAACATCAGGTAAAAAGTAAAACAAATGAACAGTTATCAACAGTGCAGACTGGATAGAATGTTAAGTAGAAAACATTGGTACATTTTTGTAGATATTTATACATAATATACCAAGATGGACATTTACATAAGGGATCTTTCACAAGTCAAAAAAAAAAACCCACAATCAGTATACTTCCAAGCTTCATTTCATATTCTTGTCTTGATTAACGAGCAGCCCATTGTGACTATTTAATATGATAAAAACAAGTAGCATTATATTTTAAATCACATTGAAATTGCAAAACACGCAGTGAAATGTTCCGGAAAACTACATTTATGACTATTAGTTAATCAAATTTCCGATCATAACGAGTTTTACCTTAAGTAGCAACGCCATGCTGAGACGTTCACTTGTTATGTTACTAATGACCCTTTAAAAGCTTAATTTTCTTTATGTATTGCATTATTTTGAAATGTTACGTGCTGAAACGCTTAACATATCTATTCGATTGCGAAACTTATCGACATTTTACTGTTTGCTCGTTAAGAGTTCTACACAAGATAGATAATGCAAGACACACATCTGGGAGGCATACTCCAAAATATGCACCCAAACTGTTCACAATATGCTGTGGGAGGTTAGTTTACGTTCACGACGTTCGTTAGTAAAATTATTTGAATACAGTGACATCGAACTAAACGCCTACATTGGGCAAATGCACGTTTGTATTGGAACATAGTTAAACGCCAAAATGAACGTTATGCAGACGCATGTGTACATGAATGTGATCGCGTAGGTGGTGACGATGTTCTGGTTTAGGCATGAGTCAAGCATTCTTGACGCTCTGATATGAGACGGCAATCTAACCGTAGAACGTTATCGTGACGAGTGTTATGTAGCACGTGAATGCGAACAATATCTTGTAGGACATTGACATTCGCAATGGTCAGCTTTAGCTGGAAGATTGGCATTACCTATATACTAGCTAAGCATTTATACAATGTTTAATTTTATCAATGCGTTGCAGATTGACTGCTGTTAGTTATCAATGCAAGAGGTGGCCATGTTAACTCCTAACTTTTTTTTCGACCTAGACATTTCCAGGAAGTCTATGTGCAAAAGAATCATTAGTTGTATTATCCTCGTTTATTATAAAATACAAAACAAAAGTAATATTGTTGAAAAATTAAATAAAAATGTTTATTTTTGTGAATAGTATGCTTATTTATTCCCGGCCAAAAAAGTCAAATGTTTGCGGAAAACTTTCTGTATAGACCTAGTCCATTAGATTTATCGTTAATTAGATTAAACATTTGTAATTGTTATACAGCAAACACTTTATCAGATCTGTTTAATTTTGTAAATAAAATTGGTTTTTACCTCTATCATCCAAAACCATCCCTGAAAACCACGTGGTTGATTTCGCAGCATTCTTTAAGACTTATCATTAAGTATGCAACATGTTTTGAACGCTGAGGTGACAATTATTGACAAGCTTAAGTCATCAACTAAATTGTATTAATTTCTTTTATCATGTTTATTATGTTAAAAAGGAAGGTGTATCGCATTCTTAAATGCAAAAGGTCCACACGAAATTTCAGGTGACTTATAATATTGAGTTAACCTCTTTGTCTTCCATAAATACCAAAAAAATACTGTTATTCACTAATTTTCATGCCTAATTATTTGCAATAGCAAATATTGCAAACAATTAACTAAAGGGTTACAAAATGATATATATCAGCAGGCAGTGCCATGTGTATCGAATTCACTATTTCGTACTAGCTTAGATCATCCTGTTTTGATGGCATTCGTGTTTCCCAGTGTTTATTTTTCTATGTTGTGTTATGTTTTCAATATTGTTGGTCCTTTTTAATCTTTGTGTGTTTTTCATGCCGCTGAAAGCTTTTATCCAATGTTTGAATTTGAATTTTATTTTGACACATGTTTGTGTCCATCGAGCTGGGTGTTGAATCATTACAAAACTCGTAATGTATATGTACTAAATAAACATATGATTTAATGATAGCATGAATCACAACATGTTACGATTTGAAATTGTATAATTGATGCAATATATCAAGTAACATAATTATAATATTTGATGCATGACAAAAAATATAGAACTACACAATGTAAATGGAACATAAAACATTTAACTTTATATAGTCTTAACTATTACGTAATATATGGGGTCAAGAAAAGGTTGTCCTTCATTCATTTATTCTGAATAAAAATTATTCTGACGATTGTTCTATATTTATTTGCCAATTATTATCTGTTCTAAACAAGTAAGCAAATCATTTTCTATAATGCATGATTAATTCAATTGTATGTTTTTCTATATCTTTTTTTTTTTTAATTTTAATCAGTTTCTATCAATTATGCTCTATTCTGTATACCCCGTCCAGTTCCTTGTGTATATTCTGTTTCAAAAGTCATCTCGTCCTAAAACAGTTTAAAATAAGTTATAAAAAAGAATATGTGGTATGATTGCCAATGAGACAACTATCCACAAAAGACCAAAATGACACAAACATTAACAATTATAGGTCACCGTACGGCCCTCAACAATGAGCAAAGCCCATACCGCATATAGTCAGCTGTAAAAGGCCCAATAAAACAATGTAAAACAATTCAAGCAAACTTACGGCCTTATTTATGTAAAAAAATGAACGAAAAACAAATATGTAACACATAAACAAAGACAACCACTGAATTACAGGCTCCTGACAGGCACATGCATAAATAATGTGGCGGGGTTAAACATGTTAGTGGGATCCCCCCGAACCTGGGACAGTGGTATAACAGTACAAAATAAGAACAAACTATAAAACTCAGTTGAAAAAGGCTTAACTCATCAGATAGACAAAAATAAAAGTGGACGTGGCCGGGTACTTATAAAGTTGCACGTTATTGCAGCACTCGCACCCGCAAAGTTGAAAAGGATTGATATAAGTTGAAAAACTTGTTTCCCAATCCACTATAAATAAATATGTTTAGACTAAATAAGTTGTCTAATATGACAGATCAATAAAAAACATTCCTATATTGGAATTGCATTACCAAATAGAGATAACAAATTATACTCATCATAGATACCAGGACTTATTTTGTATAAACGCCAGACGCGTGTTTCGTCTACAAAAGACTCCTTAGTGACGCTCGAATAAAAAAAGTTAAAAAGACCAAATAAAGTACGAAGTTGAAGAGCATTGAGGACCAAAATTCCTGAAAGACTTGTGTCTTATCCAATTTGTACTTAAACAACTAAAATATGTTTAAACAAAGACAATTTAATTTTTCTAATTTCATTTAGGAATGAACAATAGAAATATAACACAAGAGAGACATTTTAAACAATTTCTGACATTGAACTTTAAGAAAAATATTTGGTTAATATCATATGTATAGTCGTTTGTTGAGTTATGATTTCCAGGTATTTTCAATGAACATTCAATAGAGACAAGCGAAAGATGAGTTTAAATGAACACATTCAAATTTAATCATTGAGCTTATTGTTGTGTAATACAATAATGAACGTGAAACTAAATTTATCAAAATGATCTGGTAAATAAACTTATCATATATACCAGGACTAAATTAAGTATATACGCCACACACGCGTTTCGTCTACAAAAGACTCATCAGTGACGCGCGAATCCCAAAAAGTTAAAAAGGGCAAATAAAGTACGAAGTTGAAGAGCATTGAGGACCAAAATTCCTAACAGTTTTGCCAAATACAGTTAAGTTAATTTACTAGAAAATGTTGATGTCAAATTCTTCTTATGACATTTTGATCAAAACCCATCAAATTTATGTTAGATTACTAAATTGTCTAGATATTTTTTTTTCTGATTCTTTTTATCACATTTTAATTTATAAAGCTTGTCTGACATGGCAATTACATGTTTAATACATAATACTTTGTATTGATTAGTTAAGATGTGAATCCAGCTGTTATCTCAAGAATTGAACATTTACATTACACTTTGATTAAAACAGTGAAGATGGAATATGTGACAGTTACATAAACTTAATGGAAACATATAGCATAATTCTGTTATTGGCAAATGTAGTGTATTTTGTACCATAAAGGCAAACAGTAACCCAAAGTATTTAACGGAGATCAATATTTTATCCTCACTCAAACAGCACAACTCTATCCAGGATGATGTTTGTGGTAATTGTTTGTCTGGTTACAGTTTTCTTGTATTGGGCTACACTACAGTTTAAGTAGAAGGCTAAAGACACAAAAGTGTTATGCAAACTCATTAGTCGATAAATAACGGATAATAGCATGGGGGAACACGAATAACGATAAAAAAACAGCAGTATACAAAACACAACAAAACAAACTAATCACAGATCAACAAGAACACAACAAAAATCGTGAATGATTTCAGGTCATTCAGAAGGACGACCGGATCTTACTCCTACATATGTTTCTTATCAGGATACTGTAGTAGTTGTCCATTGAGTGTTCATACGTTAGAATATTGTTTTATGAAGGAAACTGTGTTTCTTTTGTTTTATTACAACACACACATATATAACATGTTCATATCAATAAACCATTGTTTTAAACTATTAAACAAAATTAGTCGTACATTTGTGGGTGTATATGGTTTGGGTGTACATCATTAGATGTCCGACGTTAGGAACCTTTTGTTCAGTAATTGCCGTGTGTTGATTGATTGCTAAGTGTTTATCAACAGTTCGATGTGAGCCAAGGCTCTGTTTTTAACGCCATACAATTACCAATGTTTTTTTGGTTTTATTTTTGTTCTTTATTTTGCGAATTCGATGGAAAGTTATCTCATAGGAACTCATACCTCAACTTTGCATGGCTAGAATAGACAATTCAGATGTTCATTTTTGTATCAGACAGGAGTAATCTAATCGTCAAAAGTACATTTGTTAACTTGATTAATGAAAATAGACATCAGATAATTGATATTATACATTGTTTTCCGTGTAGATTTCAAGTTGACGTAATGCAGTGTGAGAAATATGGACACTATAATAAATCTAATTTATAATGCTATAATTATCCATTGATTTCAAATAAGAAATGATACCTTTAATGGGATTTGTTATTCCTACATCAGTTTTTTTACATAGATATAACATATAACTAGGTTGATCAATTATATTTGCTATGTAAGAACAACATGAAAAAGTTTTTTTCCTTCACACCACCACAGTTAATTTGAATCATTTTTAATTCATAGAATATCAATAAATAATGAAAAGAAAGAAAAGAAGTCTATACCCATGGAACAATTTGGATATAGGGGATTGGATGCTCGTGAATTACATTGTTCTAAAGGTGGATTAATATATTTTACTTTTATAAAAGTTCATATGTCGAAGCTTGATTCTGTACAAAAACTGAACATTGATATCAGACAATATTCGATTTTGATCAGTTTCTTACAATAGTAAAACAATATTATGGAAACATCAGATTGTTTTATGCGGTAGTCATATCATATTCATACCTATTACTCATAGAGAAATACTAAAACTTTATGTCGTGTTGATATCATGTCAGATACTGACGCTGAAAATAGGCATATTAAACAACAAGCTGAAGTATTTACTCTTTAAGCATCAAGACGTTGTCTTATGTGTTACTGAGGTGACACTAATGTTGATTGAAAATGTCATATTACAAATAATGAATAACACAACTAATATTTTTTACCATAGTAAAAGTCATAAAATGCTATCTGAACAATTTGTTTTGCTATAATAGTACATACTGGTTCATACTGAAGCCTACAAATGAACCTTACGGATGTCAATTATGCAGCAGAATCTCCTCATCTTTGTTGAGCACATGACATCACCCAAAGTGTTTTGTTGGGTTAGTCCTGTTCAATCTTAAGGTTTTTCAAATGCCGATGTAAAGTTTACTCTAACAAGTCCTTTATACTTTATCATATATATTTTTTAATGTACCTTAATGTTCACCACGAACATTTAAATACTTGCCCCAAAATAGCCTTAAACCAGACTATACAATCCTCGCTTTTTTCTCAAATAAATATTTGCTTTTATTAACCTGTCGTTTATTAGTAGTGTATCGATGGGTTATTTCTACATGTATCTAAAGGTATGTTTTCATTGGTATTTCGAATCTCGGTTATAAATTCTCCGTTTTAACTTTAAGTATTAATCAGACATGCACATTTATCTATTATTTGAAAACAGCAGGACACAGGTAAATCATTATTCCGATATGTCATAAATTGTTTTGAATAATCTAAAACTGACAGGCATAAGGAATCTCAGGAATTTTAACAGACATATTCACGGAAAATAGACAAGAACAATTTACAAAAATGTATATCTGTTGGAGTGAAATAAGTTAATAATTGTTTATACTCATCTTTTCTAGATTTAAATATTCTCTATTAGACAGTCGAACTGACAAGAAAATATCTCATAATTCTATCAAAATAGAAAATACAATATAATGTTATACTTTTGACTGAGAAACATGTATGATTGTAGAAACTGTTATTCCTTTAAGGAACACCTGTGTAGTTCAAAGACATCATGTTCATATATTTATGAAATAAACAGTCTACTGCTGCACCATATATTGTCTTTTGTTTTGAGTAGGATAATATAATTAATAATTTAATAATTTTAGGAAATTTTTTTGTTCAATCAATTAGTTTATGCTTTTCAGCTTATACTTTTAGTCAATTTTAAAGGTAGTAATTAATGAAACATACGTTAGAGAAACTTTCTAACTTTCTATTGTTGACACAAATGAATATGGATGGATGAAAAATGAGATAATATATTGTATAATTTTATACAAAATATGCAGTTCTAATAACACTGTAAACATATTGTAAAGATTGAACTGCCAACCTTTTGCGGAGCACCGGAGTTACTCCAAGTTTTTGTTTGGGTTTGTGTTAATTAGTTTATGGATTTCTATCTTATGTCGTATGTTCTATTGTTTTTCTTATTGTCATTTACTTTTTTCAACCATGTCGTTGTAAGTCTATTTCTGATCTATGAGTTTGAATGTCCCTCTAGTATCTTTCGACCTATTTTGATCATGTTGATATATTAGTCGAGATCCACAGCCACAACTAACATAGTATCAATCATACCACGTAACATGATATCATGCATAGCAGGTCTTAGTAAAAAAAAGGGCATTGGAGACAGATGTTCAAAAAGTAGTTTATTTACACTACTATGATCACTCATTCTGTCAAAACCAACTCGTTGCAAGTGGAAGTTATTTTTTTGTATTCATTATCTGATTCCTTGTTCTATCTTGGTTGCATTGTTTCACTCTATAAACCCTTCTAATAGTGTAATTCTAATTGAAAAAAAACAAAAACTTACAACATCGTGGCAAAAAAAAAAAAAAAAAGACAAACAAAAATATAAAATACACAGCACAGACATATAAGCTTTACACATCATCCTTTATAGATTGATGCTTCATTTCTTAATTGTTATTCAATAAGTACAATTGTGTTTATTTTGAAATGTACAGAAAGTTTGTTTTAAATTGAAGAATATGTGAATCTACTTTTTAAAAATTATCAAGAATTCTAAAAACAAAAGTTGAAAAAAACAACATCAGCAAAATAAACGAAAGAACATCACCAAAGCAGATTGTACAGAATGTTTAGAAGAAAGCATTGATACATTTTTGGTAGATATTTATATGTAACAAACAACTCATTATTGCGCCTGTCCAAAGTCAGGAGCCTCTGGCCTTTGTTAGTCCCGTACTTTTTTAACTTTTAGTTTCTTGTGTACAATTTAGAGTTGAGTATGAAGTTCATTACCACTGAATAAGTATATATATTTGTATAGGGGACAGCTGAAAGACACCTCCGGGTGCGTGAATTTATCGTTGCATGAAGACCTGTTGGTGACCTTCTTATGTTGTCGGCTCTATGGACGAGTTGTTGTCTTTTTGACACATTCCCAATTTCCATTCTCAATTTTAATTCAAAGTTGAACATTGAACGCATGAGCTGAAAACACAATGAGTGAACTTCTCACAGAATTTCATTTTCTTGCCTTGATTAAAGAGCAGCCTATTGTGACTATTTAATTAGAGAAAAACAGATTTGCCATTATATTTTCAAATATTTTGAAAGGAAGAAACACGCCGGTGAAATGTTCTGAAAAAAATCATCTCTGGCTTTTTGTTAATCCGAAGTCAAGACTTAAACGAGTTTTACCTTAATTACCAACGCCATGCTGAGACGTTCACTTGTTATGTAACTAATGTGCTTTAAAGAGCTTAATATTCTTTGTATATTGCATTATTATAAAATGTTACATGCTGAAACACCTAACATATCTATTCGGTTACGAGACTTATCGACATGCTACTGTCTGTTCATTAAGAATGTTAAGAGTTTTTCACTAACCAGATAAACAAATTTATTAGTGCAAAAGTCATTGAGAAAAGCAGATTTTAACTTTCAACTCATCTAGAATTACGTAGTCTGTATTGTTATACGTCTGTTTCGTTCGTTTCCTTTTTCATTTACTTATTGTCTTGGTGTATTTATTTTTTTGCAAAACATACAGCAAAATGTTACAACAGGGAATATAAAGAAGCAATGCAATATGTGAACAGGATATATTTACTTTTCCGTATAACCTAAAGACATCCTGGGTTTATGGGGCTCGTGAAAATGGCTGTACCAAGTCAAGAATAAGACAGTAGTTGTCCATTCGTTTGATATTTTTTATCATTAAATTTTTCCCATTTGATATGGGACTTTTCGCTTTGAATTTGGATTTTTTTTTTATATTTTTCAGTAGTTAAAAAATCCTATATGATTTGATACGTATTTGGAATAATGTGAAAGTTCTTTTTTCTTGGGGAACCAATTTTCATGGTTTTCATGGATGACTTTATTCACGAATTTTGATGTCCAACGAAATATAATAATTGTTGACACGTTATTTTTAAAATTTTAAGAATAAATCGAATATCGCTAAATGCACTATGAACTACAACTGTATGCAGATTTATATCCTATCAACTATATTTTATATTTAAACTGTACGACTTTCAATTTTTTCAAATCACATAAAACATATTTTTGATCGATGAAAGTCAGATTTCCGGTGATGATATGCTATGATGAAGTGTTCATTTTAAATGATCACGTATCATAAATCAAATAATAATATAATTCTGGACTTGCTTTTGATAAGAATAAAATGTACAATTCAAGATTTTGTATATTCTTTTTGTAGTATTGCCTAATGGCAGTTGCAACCCCTGCGTGTGATTATTCCCTTTTTAATTTGGTGTTTAGTTTCCTCTGAAGTTATACCAAAATTATACTTTCTAAAATGGAAATTATATATGCAGTTCCTTTTCTTTTTATATGTTTGTATAAAATCATTAAAAGTCATGCAGGAAAAAAATATTTCATAACTACATTTGGTATTATTGCTTATTCTAAGTTCATATGTATTTAACAAGGAAGAAGGAATACATCAAGATGAAAAGTGATGTAATCAAAAGAAAATGATAACTGAAATACATTACCGATCATTGTTTCTAATTACAACTAGATAAATATATGTCAGATATTTTTCAAACTCTTTTGATCGTATTTTGATCACAATCCAATTGATTCATGTAATATTACTAAGCTGCCTAAATATTTAACCCTGCCACATTATTTATGTATGTGCCTGTCCCAAGTCAGGAGCCTGTCATTCAGTAGTGGTTGTCGCTTGTTTAGGTGTTACATATTTGTTTGTTGTTCATTTTTTTATATAAATTAGGCCATTAATTTTCTCGTTTGAATTGTTTTACATTGTCTTATCTGGGCCTTTTATAGCTGACTATGCTGTATGCGCTTTGCTAATTATTGAAAACCGTACAGTGACCTATAGTTGTTAATGTCTGTGTCATTTTGGTCTCTTGTGGACAGTTGTCTCATTGGTAATCATACAACATTTTCTTGTTTATAGTTAATGTTTATTTCAAACTCTTTTTAATGAAATTTTGACAAGACAATACACATATATCGGGTACTAGCACCATTAAGTCATGTTAGTTGTATTTGCTCATAATGCATAATTAGATATAAAGGTTGATGGACACGGATGCGGCCACTTTCCTTTTTGACAAACACTATTTGAAAAGTGACATTTTTCGGCATATTTGGTAGATTTTTCATATTTGAGCTTGAATCGGATCGTTTTGAATGACTTAATTAGTTCAATCTCTCTCATTAATTAACTGAATCAAATGAAAAAGACACTTAAGTGTTTAAAAAGTGGTAAAACTCTGTCTTCAGAGGAACCTTGAATTTGAGGCCAAAATCGGTCCTTACCAGACCTACTCCTTTACTAGTTAATTTTTTTTCGAACTCTCTTATCACAATTTGATTAATATAGCTTTATATTCCTTGTTTGACAAAATCAATCATACAGTTTTGAGTGGCTTTGATGGACATTTTGCGTGACTAGGATAACCACAATCCACACGATCTGCAGTGCAGAACACCCGTACTTCACATCGTGTCAGACAGGAGTAATATAATCGTCAAAAGTACATTTTTTAACTTGATAAATAATAATAGACATCAGATAATTGATATTGTACATTGTATTCCGTGTAGATTTTGAGTTGACGTATTGCAGTATTAGAAATATGGACAATGTAATAAATCTAAATGTCTAATACTATAATAAGCCATTGAATTTCAATTAGCAATGATACCTTTAACGGGATTTGTTATTTCCTCATCAGTATTTTACGTAGATGTAACATATAATTAGGTTAAATAATGTGAGTAGGTTGATCAATTATCTTGGCTGTGTAAGACCAACATGAACAAGTTTATGTTTCATTCAAACTGCCAACATTTTAATAATTTACATTTCTTAGAATATCTATTTAATGATTTCTAGAAAATAGAAAACATAAACACTCTGTAGCCATTGAACATTTTTAAGATAAGTAGATTGGATAGTTGCGCATAACATTATTTTACTGGTGAACTAGACATATCACTTTTATGAAAAATCATGTCTTTAAGCTTAATTCAGTACAAAAGTTTGACAAGGAGAAAATTGATACTTAATAATTTTTAAATTTCGATCAGTGTCGTACAATGATAAAAAATAATATTATGGAAACATTAGATTTTTGAAGCGGTAGTGGTACATTGTATCATGAACATGCATAACAATAATTTATTTTTTTGTCAGATTATAACTTTGTCCTTTTATTTCGTTTTTATATGACGTCAGAGAATCCAAATTGAGAATGTACCACAGAGACAACAACCCGACCATAGAGCAGACAACAGACGAAGGCTAACAATGGGTATTCAATTCAACGAGAAACTCCCGCACTCGGAGACGTCCTTTAGCTGACCCCTAAGAACATATGTACTAGTTCAGTGATAATGGACTTCATACTAAACTTCGAATTATACACAAGAAACTAAAAGTCGTACAAGACTAACAAAGGCCAGACGCCAAAATATCCCTACACCAGACCAAACTACTAAGACTACAACGGTTTTCAATAATTAACGTTTGTTTGCATTCAATTGTCGATTAAACGTTGTGTATTTGTGGGTTATCCTTACATGTACCTGAAGTATAAAAAGAAGATATGGATAGATTGCCTATGAGACAATAATCCACAAGAGACCAAAAGACACAGAAATAAATATCATAGGTCACAGTACCCCTTTCAACAATGAACAAAGCCAGTGACTGTTGAAAGTGGTATCTGGTATCCCGGTCATGATATCTATATCCATCTGAACTTTAACTATATTTCAGACATACACATTTATATATTATTCAAAAACCAGCAGGACACAGATCAATCATTAGTTTGATATGTCGTGAAGCATCTTAAACTGACAAGCACAAGTACTTTCAGGAATTTTAACAGACAACTTTCTGATCAATGGGGATTCACTCATTTTATCTGTTGAAGGAAAATAAGTTAATGATCGTTTAAACTAATTTTTGATTATTGACCATTAATCCAAAAGTCGGGCACTCAAGAAAATACAATACAAATTAATACTTTCAACTGAAAAGCATGTCTGATAGATAGAAAAATGCTATTTCCTGAAACAAAACCTATCATGCAAAAAATCGGCTTCATATATTGAAAAAAAAGGCTACAGATTAGTTGGAATTATTCAGGTTTTCATCAAGGTGGTGTAGGATAGCGGTGATATGACCAACAAGGTTATTAGGAATGAGCGAGTATCTAACTTCGTCCAAAAACAAGTAAAATAGAAAAAATACCGAGTTCCAAGAAAAGTATATAAAAAAATATATTTTTATGTCGGAAAGTCTTTTCGAAATTAGCAAAATACAATTAAAATTAAACTCTTATTTCGCAATTCATTACTTCGTTTTCGGTTCAAATGCTAAACCATGGAAACAGGTTTTAATGGACAAAAACACGAAATTTGATTTATAAATTTTGAAGTAATACCTTTATACAAGTGTGTGTATTTTTTGCTAACTTCTATTGTTATTTTGCACATCATTATCCTACAAATGCAGGGAGATTACAACATTAAGATGTCATAATTGGATGCCTAGTGTAAAATATAATGTAGAAGGTGACATTAATATGCCTCCTGTTATGGTCATTTTTGGAAATATCTGTCATGATCCTGACAATGGTTGCGTCACTTCAGTTTGTGTATTATTCTAAACATTAATCATTGAAAAAACCAACGCATACCGTTGAAACGAAAAGTATAGGGTATATTGTTATGCAACCTATCACATGCTTATGGAATTTTACATTAACTAATGAATGGACGTTTCAACTCCAATTTTTCAAATAATATAAAATTGATACTTCTGATACGGAAAAATGTTCAATAAATATTTTTTTCTGCATTCTGACTCATAAAGATATCTTGCAACATGCATAACAATGTTTTTGAATATTAAAACATATGCACTTAACTATTTAATTGCATGCTGAGATGAAGATTAAAATATTAATAATTAAACAATGTTCGGTAATGTTTGAGTATAATCAATTAGTTTATGCTGAGATAATTTCAGCTGAGTCTTTTCCTTTGTCGTAAAGATTACTAATAACATCATGTGTAGACATGACGTATCCCTTTTGAATTTGACATAAATGGGTGTGCACATAATACATATGTAAAGCTGTAAAACAGCGAAGTTCATTAATACATCTTTACAGGCCATTTTAAAGGAAAACATGGTGGGTTGAACCTGGTTTTGTGGCATGCCAACCCTCCCTCCTTTATGGACATGTGAAATTTAACATTACAGTGACAACACAACATTACGAGGACTACAATATAAATAAATAGGAGAACACAATTGGCAAAAAAACACACAATAACAGCTCACAAAAGGCAACAAGTTGAAAATTTTAATACGCCAGAAGTGCATTGTACTGACCATTATTTTTTAATAAAGTCAATTCAAATGTGTACTTTTGGCGGTTGTGCGAATTTAAGAAATTGTCATTCGAGGTTCAGTACAGTAAAGTTTCCCACCCTCTCACCCTGCTTGATGTATTTTTCTTGTGTTATTTTTGTTTATTGTAAATAATGTGTGTAAAAAAAGAATCTTTAAATTTATTCATAAAATGTTTTTGAGTACATAATGAAAATTGCTTTTATCTTTGTAGATTGTTTTTGTGTTCGTTACCTGCAGCGGCCTAGGCAGACAGTAACAGATGAACATTTCGTATTTTGCATTTGTCTTTATTAAAATTACAGCTTTGCTGCACCATGTCAGGCTGGCTGATCCCATACAAAGGTGTCGAGTTTATTTTTGTAAATAATTTATGTTCGCTTGAAGTTGTGAATAAGAACATAACGTGCTTTACCTTAATTACCAACGTCATGCTGAGACGTTCACTTGTTATGCAACTAATGAACTTTTAAAAGCTTAATTTTCTTTTTATATTGCATTATTTAAATGTTACATGCTGAAACACTTCATATATCTATTCAATTGCGCAACTTATCAACATGATTCTGTCTGTTCATTAAACATGTGAAGAGTTCTACACAAACCGGAATAAACATATTAACTTTCATGCAAATGTCACCGAGAAAAGCTGTTCGTCTGTTCGTCTGTTTCCTTTTCCTTTTATTCAATCTTTTATTTTTATTTATTGTTGTTGATTGTGTTGTTGATTTATTGTCCCTCTTTCAACTCAAAAGTTACAACTCATAACATGTCCTACATTTGATGCAATATATTTGATTGTAAGTTAAGAAAAAAATAACTTTATAAACTTCAAAAATATTTTATTATTTGAAAATTGTGCAATGTTGGTCAATTTTATGAAAATCAACCCAAAAATTACGATAAGTTACTTAAACAAGGAGTATATTCATAAGTTATTACTATTATACATGTTATAAGGACTTATGAAATGGTCGACCACAAATCATTATTTTGTTGCAGTATCATGCTTGTTTTGAATAGTGGTTTATTCTAATATTATTATTAAAGTCATCCCAAATAAATAACATCATATTTATGAAAGAAACACGAATCTACCAGAATTGCTGAGAGTGTTTAAAGACATCTAAAATATATAATCCCACTTTCTATTAATTTAAATTAGAAAATAAGTCTTGCCAGTTTCTTTTTGTTAGTCATGTCTTTCTCATATTATTTTCGATCCATGAATGTCCCTATGTTATCCTTTGCCCCTCTGTTTAAATTTTTTGTAAAAATGCAGTTGTCAACAGGCTATTTTATATTTGTACATTAAGTTTCTACTGACATGGACGCCTTTCTACATTTGATTGATTGTGTTTAATTACTTACCGTATAGCGGGTTATTTTCGCGGGTGTAAAATTTCGCGATTTACATTGAATAAAGTATACGAAATATTTTGGCGGTTATTATTTTGGCGGATTTAAAACTTTCATCAATACCTTTGCATGTACCCTTTAAATTGGCGGAATTTATTTTGGCGATTTTGTTCTATGCGCGAAAATAAGCGAAAATTTACACCCCGTGAAAATAACCCGCTATACGGTATATCCGTCTTTAAATACAAATCTATGTTCAGTTTTAGACATACTTTCGACTATGATATCTGTACTGATTAACTTACAACGATTGTGTAAACTTCTTGTTGTAAATTTTGTAAATTTTGTTTAAATTTTCAATTTTTCAGCTACAATCAACAATGGCACAATGAGTGTACGTATCTGCGTTATGTATTGTGCCAATTAAAAGAATAATCTGCACAGTTATCGGTACTCTTCCAGAAATACTTATCTTTCATTACGAATAATTGAAAATTACAGATTACAAGTCAGCTATTTCAAATACGTAATCGTTTAATGCTAAAAAAATAAATAATTGATACACAAGAACGTTCAGACTGTTAACTCGCAATTTATCAAATAATTAATTGCATTTGCAGTGCAAATGAAGAATCAACATTATATCGAATTAATTTGTCTGATCACTTCATTTAAAAACAGAAAGCAACTAATGAACACTTATACAGATGATCTCTAGCTTTGATTATTACCAACGGTTAACTTAGAATGACACACATGTACTCGTGACTTAAACCATTCTAATAATAAGACTATTTGGACACACACTTGTATCGTGATACCTAGTATATAGATTTCTACAAGAACCATGTTTCGTGTATTGACCTTCAATAATGATTAATATAAACAATAAAAACATGGAGTTAACTCATGAATGTTTACATAGGTGATGGTAATAGGGTTTGTCAAGTGAGTGACGACTACATTTAGCTTCCTGAATGAAAAGTCCCATCGACCATAATCTATTCAAACATATTAAAAATTCTAAATACTATACACTGAATATCATATAAAAAGTAAAATGCGAGTACATATGTTCAAACTCTTTTAGGTCATTTTGTAGTAGCAATAAACAAAAGAACTATGTCAATTGGACATGCTTTGATACTTTATATGCGTTGAATTTTCACTTGATAACATCTTTGTTCGCTTTGGAGATTCCGTATATCGTCAAGTTTTTGCAATTCCAATGGGAATTTACTGTGCACCACTTATTAAGGACCTGTTTTTGTATTGTTATGAGTTACAATTTATGACTAAAATTAAAAAAAGACCCATCGAAACAAAATTTAAACAATACTTTTAGATATTTGGATGATGTATCGGCTTATAATAATGACGACTTCAGTTGGTATATTAAAGAAATTTATCCTTATTCTAACAAAGACCACTGTCCTTTCCTCGATCTGAGAGCGGACTCGAACTTCTCTTGAACTGAATTTTAATGTGCGTATTGTAATGCGTCTGCTTTTCTTCATTGGTTAGAGTTATAGGGGTATATTGGGTATAGGGGGAGGATTGAGATTTCATATACATGTTTAGCTCCCCCGCAGTTTTGCGCCTGTCCCAAGTCAGGAGACTCTGGCCTTTGTTAATGAAGTATGATTTTTAATTTTAGTTTCTTGTGTATAATTCGGAGTTTAGTCTCATTGGCCGTTATACCACATCTTCCTTTATCTATCAAATTGTATTCATGTAGTAAATGCAAGCATTTGGAATGAGATAGGTCAACATATCGGATTTTTATGACAAAAGCCTACTTACATTGTAAATGTCGCATTACGTAATAACGTCATTTCCTTGATACTAATGCCTATTACAAAACTTTTAATATTGTCTCGCTTCCGTAATGGAGTATCAAAATCAGACGAAATTGTATTGATATGTTATTTATACATGATTCTTTTGAATACAATCACGTCAAGCACATTTCAACATTTCTAAAATAAATTGCCATGATAAAGGTTATGACAACACTTCAGACATTATAATTATTTTGCTATCATAGATGATTATCAAGAAGACTTGAGTTTATAGAATAAACATATACATTTATTGAATGCGATTATTTTCTTATTGACTCAGGAAGCAAATATATCACTGCATAGTAACACTTGTTTTTACACGCAAAATTATAGCGGAGGTATGCATTTCTCATATTTAAGCATTTGATAGGAATACAGATCAACATTAACAAACGTATGTACATCCAAAATTTTAAAATAAAGAAAAGCAGCACATAATGTTATAACAACAACAATTTGTTTATATGAGATTAGGAATTAGAATGTGCGTCTGTTTACATATTGAAAAATGAGATGTGGAATGATTGCCAAGGAGACAACTCCTGACAAGAGACCCATAATATAAAATAACTACTACATTGTATAAGTCTCCATACGGCATCAACAATGAGCAAATGCTTTTTTGTAATTACGATACCGTTAAAGTAGAAAACCATCGAAGGATACGATAGGGATATTTCAACTCATTAGCCGGCCAAAACTGACAATGGGATGGCAAAAAAAGAAAAGCGATTAAAAGACAGCAGTATACAAACACACAACAAACAAAAACCAATAACCTCAGACCATGAGGTAATATGTTTTCGTACTAGCAATTGTAGTAGTTGTTAATAGAGTGTTCATGCTTTATAACATGTTTTCTGTAGAACACTGTATTAATTACTTCTGTTTTATCACAAAACTTACTGATATAAATAAAACTTTGCTTTAATTTTTTTATTCCGGGAACAATTTATCAACATATATGTTTCCTTGTTTAACAATATCAGCATACAAATTTAGTGTATATGGCTTCGATGGACATTATGCATGGCTAGGATAGATCAAATCTTCACTATCTGCAGCACATAACCGCCAAACTTTACATCGTTTCAGATAGGTGTAATCTTAGCGTCAAAAGTACAATTGTTAACTTGATAAATGAAAATAGACATCAAATAATTAATATTGCACTTTGTTTTCCATGTGGATTTTAAGTTGACGTAATGCAGTGTGAGAAATATGCGCAATGTTATACATCTAACGTTATAATGCTAGAATTAGCCAGTGAGTTCAATTTAGCAATGATGCCTTTAATGGGATTTGTTCTTTTTTCTTTATCAGTATTTTACGTATAGATGTAACATATAATTAGATTAAATAATGTGAGTAGTTTGATCAACTATCTATGCTTTGCAAGATACGTAAAAGTTTCATTTTACTCACAATTTCGCAATTTGAATTATTTTCAATTCAAAGAATATCTATTAAAAAGTAAAATCACAAAAATACTGAACTTAGAGGAAAATCAATTCGGAAAATCCATAATCCAATGGCAAAATCATATAACAAATGAATCGCTTAAATGATTACTAGAAGATAGAAAAAACCAATCTATTGCTATCGAAACCTTTGGAGATAAAAGGGTTGGATGCTCGTACATTATATTAGTTTAAGGGTGGATTAAATATATTTCACTTGTATAAAATATCATGTATCGAAGCTTAATTCTGTACAAAAAGTGAAAATTGATACTAGGCAGTATTCGATTTTGATCAGATTCTTACGATGGTAAAACAATAAACAACAGATTGTTTTGAAGCTGTAGTCGTATCATGTATATGCATACCTATAATTTATATATTCGTCAGATAATAAGTATAAACTTTAATATCGTTTTTACCATTTACTAATTAAGCATCACGACTGTTATTTAAGCATGTTGTGTCTGGTGTACTGTTGTGTTTTTCTGTCGTTTTTTGTTCTAGCAATGGCTATTTCTGCGTTTCCCTCTGGTAGCTTTCGCCTCCTTTTGAACAAGTTGATATATTAGTCGAAGACCACAACTACCCTTAAGATAGTTTCAATCATACCACGTAACATGATATCATGAAAAGAAGATCTAAGTCAAAAGAGCATTGCAGACAGATTTTTAAAAGTAGTTCATTAACAGCACTATAATCACTCATTCTGCCAAAACCACCTCGTGACAGAAGTGTTTATTATAGGTTTTAATTATATGAATCCCTGTTCAACTTTAGCTGCACTGTTTGTCTTTATAAAGTCTTCAATTTAATAATCTTGTAATTCTAACTTGAAAATAAAAAGACAACACCATTGCAAAAACAAAAAACAAAAATACAAGCTAAAGTACAAAAGATACAACAATGATATAAGCTTAAAATCCTCGTTTATTGTTTTATGGTTCATTATTTAATTGGTAATCACTAGTAACAGTTGTGGTTATTTTCAAATATATAGGAAGTTCGTCTTCAAGTGAAGCATATGTGAATCTACTTTTTAGATTAAATTATAGCAGACAAAAAGTAAAATGAACAAACTGACATCAATAGTGTTTATATAGAATATTTAGTAGAAAACATTGGTACATTTTTGTAGATATTTAGACATAACTAAAGTTGCACATTTAACGCAGGGAACTTTTATACGCCGTAAAACCACAATCAGTGTACTTCTCAGCACAATTGTATGGTCTTGTCATGATAACAGAGCAGCCAATTGTGCCTATTGTATTATATAAAAACAAACTTGTCATTATATTTTCAAACACATAAAGTTACGAAACATGCATTCGTTTTTTGATTGAGTTAAGTCTGCTAATTGATATTTTATCGTATGTTTTTATATGTTGTGATGTTATGCTATTGTTTCAGAAAAAAAGGGAGAAGGTTTGGGCCCATTAAAACGTTTAATCCCGCTGCAAATGTTTGCACCTGTCCTAAGTCAGGAATCTGATGTACAGTAGTTGTCGTTTGTCTATGTAATATTTACGTGTTTCTCGTTTCTCGTTTTGTTTATATAGATTAGACCGTTGGTTTTCCCGTTTGAATGGTTTTACACTAGTAATTTTGGGGCCCTTTATAGCTTGTTGTTCGGTGTGAGCCAAGGCTCCGTGTTGAAGGCCGTACTTTAACCTATAATGGTTTAATTTTTAAATTGTTATTTGGATGGAGAGTTGTCTCATTGGCACTCACACCACATCTTCCTATATCTATTGTAATGTTCCGGAAAACTACGTCTATGGCCTTTTGTAAATCTGATGTCACGATCAATACCAACGACATGATGAGACGTACACTTGTTATGTAACTTATGAGCTTTTAAAAACTTTGGGCAACTTTGTATAATGCATTGTTTAAATTGTCATTGGCTGAAACACTTCATATATCTAATCAATTACGCAACTAATCGACATGCTACTGTTTGATCGTTAAGATCGTTAAGAAATCTACACAAACATGATAAGTATGTAAACTTTCATGAAAATTCCATTGAGAAAAGCAGGGTTTGACTCATTTAGGATACCATTCTTTGTATTGTTGTTTGTCTGTTAGTCTGTTTTTCAATTGTGTCCTTTATATATAATCTCCCTTATGTAATACAATTACTGATTCCGTTTTTTTTTATTTAATAATCTACCCTTCCTCAGCAACGTTTCTTTATATTTTTTTTTTATGAAATAGCCTATATTTATGGGTTCAAGCCTTTGATTATCTGATTTCCGATGCTGGTTTACAACATGTATCTCCAATATTTAGGTGTAATACCACCATTGATTTTTCCCTATTAGTCTTTGTTAAATTGACACTTTTAAAAAAATTGTACAGTATTTACCTTTATTTCAACCAAAGAAATACTTTGCATGTGTAAAGTTTAATCCTTTCCAGTGATACAGTGAAAATTTCACACTATATTTCATTGCATATAAGAAAATAATCATCACCGGAAGTAAACAACCCAATTTTTACACTTGTATTTACTGGTTACTTGCTTTGGTAACTATGTTACCTTAACGTTCCAGAATATTTTATAAGACGATCAAATAAAAAAAGATAGATGCATTCAGACATCCAACATACATATTTACGACTCAGAAAAATTTGAGTGCATTGAAATGCAGGGTTAATTTTCTACAACTGTCAAATTCAAGGGAATATTTTTTTAGGCCTACTTTCGTATGCAACCGGATGTGGCGTACCATGATTTGGTGGTATTACACCTTTAACAAGAATTTTAGATATAAGATTGATATTCATGCTCAATACATCCTAATTACGACCCAATATTGACGTTAACGGGATGTGACCGGTCGTTGATGTGACAAGTGAGCTATTAATAACTGTTAATGGATTTCATCAGTTTATTTACTCGACAAAACTGGTTATGTAATACAATGAGTATTGAGAACATGTAGCAGATAATGTGATTATTAAAACTGTGAAACATGGAATAATCTGCCTTTTTGTATTCTTCTTAGTTTTTTTCCTACGATGATGCACATAATAAGAAATACTTAATATTACTTATTGATACATTGTGTATAATAAATATTCTGGCTTCGTTATGTACAATTGTGACTGTGAACCGTCGAGAAAACGACATGCAAGCAATTTTTATTCGTCAAATTATTTTATATGTTTACAAATATTGATGCAACTTGCACTCATGTTTGAAATGGAGAATTACATTGAAAAATATCAATGAAGAGCTTTCCTTGTATGTAAGTCGGTAGTAATACACTAAACATATGTTGTTTCTATGTAATTTGTACTTACAGTTATTTTCAGCAGCTGTATTGACCCTTTTATAGTATTAAGTTAAAAGCAGCAGTAGTATTCAAAAGAATGGAATTATATGCGACTGTCATACAAGTAAGAGGTTGGACTAGTTATAAAACCAAGTTCAATCCACAGTTTTCGACATCAGAAAATACCTATTATAAGTCAAGAACATTCATTCGATTGATGATTTTCTGTAGTCATTTTGCCATTTGATTAAGGACTTTCCGTTTTTAATTTTTTTCTGGGAGTTCTATATTGTTTTAATTTAATTTTACTATTTACCTTTATTTAATTGAATCAAACATGTTTGTACGATATGTTTTTTATGCCATAAAATCAAATTTTAGGATCCAAAACTACTAATATTATATCTATAATTGATGAAAACTCTAACAGATTTGCCAAAAAACAAATAAAAAAAAATCAAAGATAATGCTAAATTGGTAAAACTGCAGTCGGACATATGACGTTCTGTTCTGTGTAAATGAAGCCAATTGGTCAACAAGAACGTAAAAATATGGGACCTGCGATGTTGTTGAAACTGCTAACCTTTTTTTTGTTCACTAAATACCAAAATACTATTGTGTATAAAAAGATGACTGATGTACCCCTATTTTGACAATAAAATTAAAATGTCTGTTTTGTTCACTCAAGTTGTAAATATAATGGAATTAGAGGCGACTGCCTTTCAAGTGAGATGATTAGCGCTAAAAAAAACAGGTTTAAGGTGGTATGGGAGTATCAAATAAAAACGATAGAATTTTTTCATACTCTGCCAAAACGTAGTATCGATTGATATATGTTGAAATATATAATAAAAATGATAGGTCACCGCGCATTTTCTCAAGCAACATGACGCGACAAATGACACATTTTGCATGGATTATACAGGAAAAAACACCATTTTGTGGTTAGAAACTAAACAAAATGATAGAATTGTAAAATACTTAACGAAAAGATAGCTTTCAGAGAATGCTTTGAGAATTTCAAAAGAAAAGATAGGGTCACCGTGAGTTTTTTCCGGCTAAAATACAAAATAGGAAAGTTCAATGAAGAATCCTTCAGAAAATGCACTATTTTAAAGTTACCTCCCCTTAAAATGGCAATTTAAAGTTTGGAAAAACAAACACAAATAATCATTTTTTGCAAATAAATTAATATTTATAAGTTATATTCTTATGAATTGGTTCTTTTAAATGAAAATTCATATTAAATATCTGCATTCCTGCATCAGATTTTGCTAACTTGACAGAAAGTATGGACCTTTGGTTCACTGTTTTTTACAATCCAAGATGGTGGAAGACACCCATACCACTTTAATTCTTTTTTTTTTTTTTTTTTTTAATAAAATAATGTCTTTATTGCACTTTTCTTTGCTGTTGTAACAAATTACTCGACCTACAGCAGTTGGCAGAGTATCCCTGTGAATTAGTCGCTGGATAACCAGGGAATTTATTCAGTGAATTCATATATAAGATCATAGCTTGTTAGTTTTACAGTTCATGGTTATTACATACATTTTACAAACTATATTGTTTCATGATTACGGAAAGTGTACAGTTTTGTCCGGTTTTGATTCAAAAGATTAAAACTTTATGATCGTTGACCTTAACCTTATTGATGAAAACCGTTGAAGCTGGTTGATCAATTGTCCGGATTAATTTATATGTTTTATTGATACACACGAACAACTTCAACTTTAGTTAAAAATTACATGTGGTAAGTGTCGACATTGTAGTTGGAAATTCATTTGATTAAGTGATAAAGTGTGTGTAAAAGTATTTTGAGACAAAATTCTGTACATTTTCACAAAGCATGTTGTTTTGGTTTATTACCACGTGCTCAGATCATATATTGTCAACTTTTGCTACACAAATTCTATACATGAAAAAAAATATTATATATAGCTATTCATGATCATATGTATCTTTTTACATCATTTAAAAATTTGCTGTTTTTAGCATTAATATATATGTTAATTTCGTATGTTTTTAAAAATTCATTTCTGAAAACTGCATAAGCGTCTATGTCTTTTTGTTTATAATTTGATATATGAGTGCTTTTATGAATTGAATATAATAAGACAGTTAGGAAGAGATTTATATCATTATACATAGGATCATGTATTTTATAGCCAAGTACTAAAGTTTTAAAATTAAAAATATGTGACCCAATTTTGATTTTGCTTACAAGTACATATATTTTCTTCCAAAATTCATGAAAGAATTGACATTTGAGAAAAAAGTGTTCGTAATCTTCAGTCACGTTACACAAGTCACACATACTTGTTTCTTGTATGTGCCATTGTAGTAATAATTGTTTACATGGTAGGATGAAATGGAGTAATTTCCATCTTAACATTTTATATTTGTTATTAATTAAATAGGTAAAAGTAAATTGAAGCACATTATTTATTGGAGTGATTGATTCTAGATGAAAGATATTTTTCCATTTGGAGAACCCTAGTGGTCTCTCCTCATTTTTGTTATTTAAATAGTTATATATATCTTTGGATGACATATTTTCAATTAGTTCTGGTTTTTTTTTAACAGTCAAGGACAAGTTTAATTTTGTTTTTACAGAAGTTTTCAAAGATTTGTCAGATTTTAATGTACTAACCCATTTTTTTGGAATGCAATTTTTCAATTTTAAAAGTTCTGAGATCCAATTGGTTTTTGAGGTTAGTTTCTCCAATATAAGTTTTTGTGATATGTGCCCTTTTTGGTCAATTATATCATTAATGAAAATAATACCATCTTTTATCCAATTTGGATAAACTAAACATTTTCCTTTAAATTTTATATTTTTATTACCCCACAATATTTGCTGCCTAATATTTCTAAAATTTATGATAGGCGTATTACTTGTTGGTGTATTATATGCTTCATACCAGCTCTTTAATATGTTCAAGTAAAATGAAGGTAGAACATTACTTAAATTAGGTAATGATTTTATGTTGTCAGGCATCATATGAAATATAAGGTTGTTTTTACCAAATTTATTGAAATAATATGTTGGAATAACTTTCCAATTAGCAAATTCTTTTGCCGTTAATCGTTTAACCCATGAAATATTTAGTGCATTTAAGAAGCAATCAATGTCGGTCATTTTAAGACCTCCATTTGTGTAATCTTTGGTAAGTGTTGAGCGTTTTACCTTTTCTTGTTTATTATTCCATATAAAATTATAAATAAGTTTTTTAAAATCTTTTATGTACATTTGGGGTATTGAAACAACCGAAGCTAAAAAAGTAAGATTAGGTAAAATAAGCGACTTAACAACTGTTATTCGTCCTATCATGGTTAAATTTCTTTTTTCCCAATCAAGTATTAATTTTTTTGTCTGTTTCATTGTTTTTCAATATTTAATTTGTCACATTCACTTTTATCTAATCCGAAGTAAACACCTAGACTTTTAATTGGTTCTTTGCTCCAGTGTATATTTTCAATTTTTTCTTTACAATGTTTAAGTCTACCTAACCATATACCTTCTGTTTTAGATTTATTCAGTTTCAAACCAGAAAGTGTTCCAAATATTTCTATTAGGTTTAGTGCTTGGTGTATTTCATTTTTTGAACTGAGAAAGAGTGTTGTGTCATCAGCCAATTGGGAAATTTTTAAACTATGCGTTTTTTCATCAAGTTTAATTTGAAACCCTTTAATGTTTGAATCTTGTCTTACCCTACAGGCCAGAATTTCAACTGCTATAACAAAAATAAGAGAACTTAACGGACATCCTTGTTTTATACCACGGTGAAGACTATAGGTTTCTGAGATCCAGCCGTTATTAGACAGGCATCCTTTAGTATCATTGTATAACGTTTTAACCCATTTTAAGAAGGAGTGTGGTATTCCAAATTTTAGTAGAGATTCATACATGAAGGGCCATTCTAAAGAATCAAAGGCTTTGGAAAAGTCTATGAACAATAAAACCCCATCTATATTAAATTTTTCTGAGTAATCTATAATATCTTGAATCTGGCGAATGTTAAAACCTATGTACCGATTTTTTATATATCCATTCTGATCGCTATGAATAATTTTGGACAACACTATCTTTAATCTTTGCGCTAAGGCATAGGCCATAAGCTTAGTGTCTACATTTAATAAAGTGATTGGCCTGTAGTTATCTAATGATAATGGATCATTTTTTTTTATATAATAAGGAGATAACACCTATTTTTTGGAGAGTTGTCATTTCTTCTTTTTCATAACATGTATTAAATACTTTCACTGCAGATTCTTTCAGGTATGGCCAAAATGTTCGATAAAATTCTACACTGAGACCATCTAGTCCAGGGGATTTATTTAGTTTCATGTTAAATATAGCATTTGTACATTCTTCTAATGTTAGGTTGCCCCCCAATAGTTCACTGTCATTATTGGATAGTGAGTGATCTATCTTTGTTTGACTTATATAATTTTTTATTTCTGAAGGGTCCGGTTTAGTACTTTTATACAAATTTTGGTAGTAATTTTTCCCTAGAATAAGAATATCCGACGCGTCTGTAACAATATTACCATGGTCATTTCTAAGGGCGGAAATGGTTTTCTTGGTTTGTCTTGATTTTTCAAGACCCAAAAAATATTTTGTGTTTTTTTCCCCTTCCTCTGCCCATCTGACTCGGGATCTAATTTGTGCACCTCTAGTTTCTTTTACATATAAATTTTGTAAATTGTTTTCTACATTATTTATTTCTTTTTTAAGATGTTGAGAATTACTTGATTTTTCATTTAAGAATTTTAACTTATTTTCTAAATGTTTAATTTCATTTTTACTTTCAGCAGCCTTTTGTTTGCAGTATGCAATGGTTACCTCCCTTACTTCAGTTTTGAAAATGTCCCAAGTAACTCGAGGATCATTATTTTTGGTGAGTATTTTTTCTTGATTAGTATCAATTAGTTTAATTATTATTTCTTTGTATTTTGTATCATTCAGTATACTGTTATTTATCTTAAAGAATCCTTTGCCTTTATTTTGAGCTTTCAGTCTTATTTGTAAAGAGATTGCTTGGTGATCTGTATGTGATATTAGTGCAGGTCTTATGTCTGCTGATATTATGTGCGGTCTTATATCTGGGCTTATTAGAAAAAAATCAATTCTGCTTGCAACACTTCTATTGTTTTTTCTTCTCCATGTAAATTGACTGCTGTTTTGATTTAGTTCTCTCCAAATATCAATAAGTTTATATTTTTTTATAAGTTGCTTTAAACTGTTAACAGGTTTATTTTGATTATAAGGGCTAATACTTTTTCTATCAAATGAAGTTAAACTTTCATTCATGTCACCCCCCATTATTAATATTCCTAAGCGGTTATTGTTAATGATATTGTTTACTTTTTTGAAAAAAGAGTTTCTATTTCGACGAATGTTCGGAGCATATACATTCAGTAGCGTAAAAATATTACCATCAAGTTCTATGTTAATGAGTATTATTCTTCCATCATTATCTCTAGTTTCATTAATAGTTTTATATTTTATGTTATCTTTTATAAGAATTGTTACGCCTCTTGATTGTGAATTTCCAAAACTATGGTAAAGTTTCCCTTTTATCTCATTGTTTTCAATGTTTTTCAATAAAGTGTGATTCTTGTATGAATAAAATATTACATTTTTGGTTTTTGCACCATAGGTTTAATCTTTCTCTCTTTTCTTTTTGCCCTAAGCCTTGACAGTTTAAGGAACATATATTTAGTTTTTCACTCATTATGGAGATTATTTATTTTTATATTACACGTCATGCACATAACTTCAGAATTATACAATAGAGACAGAAGGTTGAGCTTAAAAAGTAAATAAGTTGATATCATATTGTTAATATACACACTGAAATTGTTTACATACACATATAAGTTATACACATATAAATTATACACATATAAATAATATAGATAACAGTTGAATTTTATTTCTAAATTACGTAGTGTCATGTGTTTAAACCTTACATTAATCATGATGATGAATTTTATGTTGTGTGTGATAATCATATACTTGTTCACATGTTTGTTTAAGAAAAATAAAAAATAAATCATTATGACGTTTATTTTCTTTTTCAGGTTGATGTGTCTGTTGCATAGAACATGTAGAAGCGATTTTGTATTTTGCGCAAATTTACTTTTTGGATTTTCATGATACACAAATAGGAGTATTTTTTTCACAGCGTTATGAAGACTGTGATTTTGGATATAAAGTAGAAGCATAATAATATGACAACTGAACCATGATGACTGGATTTTCCTGTTCTCTTTGCTCAACAATTTTATTTTGATATTGAATATCCTATGAATATTGAGAAGGAAGTGTACAAGAAAATTAAATATTTGTGCAGTGTATAATGTACATTTGATTGGATTTAACAAGCATAAAAGTATTGGATTTATGATAATATTTGGATTATGTCTGTGTGAAAATGTGATTCTAGAATTTTCCTGATCTAATCTGAGTGTCTTAGCATGAGGAACTGCTGATGTACATGTACATGTATCATAACTCTTTTTATGCATAATGGTTTTTTTGCGGATAACGTTTACAAAACATTTGATAGTTGTGATCCAGCTTTTATTATGACATTTAGTTGATAGATATATAGAAATTTGTTTGCCGTTAAATAGATTGTGAATTTTTAAAAGATGAGTGCTTTTCAACATGTTCAATATCAAAAATAAATTACATGTATACATATATTTTTGTATTACTCTTTCATGGGAATATGTATAATCTACTATTATACCATATCCGTTTTTTTTTTCATTTTTTATAATATAGGTAAAAACAACAAAAGAGACAAAAAGAACATAGATAAATTTACATACACACATGATTATTTACAAAGAAAAAAGGGGGGGAATTAAAAATACAATTTGTTCTTTAATCATAGTACATTGACCTGAATTATTTCGTCTTCAAATGAGTTAATACCCTTTTGGTTTTTGAATAGGGACGGATCGTTCATGGACTTCATCAGTCGGTGTTGTTGCTGGACGCTTTTCACTGCGAGAGTCTGGTGTTCCCGCGCCAAATTGAAACATTGTTGTCTGAATATTTGATTTTTTGGCTGTAGCGTCTCCTGATTTTTTCCTTCGTTTTGTTGTTTTCTTTTTTTTCTTTTTGGGGTTTTCCACTTCCTCCAAAATATCATTGGTTTTATTTTCGAAAGAAAATGTCTCTTTGGTGATTTTCTTCGAGGCCTTTCCGAGTACATTTGATAACTTTTTCGGATTGACTTTTGTTGCTGATTTTGAAGCTGCTACATGCATGTTTTCTTCTGGTGTATCATCAATTGACTCAGTGTTAGATTCGTCGCTGTCAGTGTCACTTTGAGAAGAGCTGCTGCTTTTTGACTCATTTTCGTGAGGCATGCTGTTACTCTCCTTGTTTTGAGCTTCAAAACTTGGACAGTCAGCCTGTTTATGCCCTGGGAGTTTGCATTGTTTACAGACCCAGTCATTTTGACAGTCTCGAAATCTGTGACCATTTTGAAAACATTTATTACATACTAAGTTTTCATTTGTTGATGGCATTTGATCTTTGTGGAAGACCGTAGCTCTATACTTTCCTATTCGGATAAATCTTGGTAGGGGTTTTTCTAAAGGGTCGCAAAAAATAATGCGGTCACCCGTTTGGCATTCTGTCAGCAACCCATCTACTCGGAGTCGTTCTCTGTTTAATTTGTGAACGGTACATTTGCCTTCATTTTCAATGGCCCTCAAAATTTGACCGTCGTCTGCAGAACACGGAACGTCTTTGACTCTGACACGTAGGTACAAGAGTGATGAGTATTCATTTGATTTAGGGTTTGTACTATACACGTTAATTAGCTTGTTACGTACAGTTATCTTTTTGGTAATGAGAGTTTCTCTGTCATTCTCAGAATCTGGGTAGATGCGCCACATACCTCTTACTCGTTGTAGGCCTTTCAGATGGCTCTTTGGTATACATGAGTCAATGGAGTTGTAGAGTTCGAGGTGTGTAAGGAATTGATCTGGGCTGGGTTTCACCTCACCAAAGAGGTCAGTTTCCAGAATAAATACAGGTTTTACAGAGCTAAGAGTTTCGTGAATATTGACATGAGGTTCACCATTCAGATAGTCTTTAGGTATAAGACCTAGTTTAACTGCATCATTGTATGCTTTGGATGAATTAGTGTTATGGCTGACATCACTGTCATTTTGTGGTTTACCTGCAGTAGCCATATTGGATTTACTGAGGGTTTTTTTCAACGTATTTTTGTATGAATTACAAGTTCAATTTAACTCATTAAACAGTATATAAACAGTATATACACGTCACTACACTTTCATAGGTTTGTTCTATCGAAAAAACAGTCGTTTGAAGTCTTGTATTTACGATTATTTCGAAGATTTGGTAAGAGCTCAAAATTCTCCTTGGATAAGCTTGAGGCCGCTTACGTCTTTTTTCTTTAATTCAAATTTTTCTATATTTGAAAATGTCTGTACCATGTTAGTTATATTACTGTTGTTTTCTATTTTTTCAATGTGTTTATCATTTGGTTTAGCCATTTGTGTAGGGTCTTTCTATTTTAGATTTTACTCGGAGTTCAGTATTTTTGTGATTTTACTTTTTTTTCACAGATTGTCATACATGTGGTAATGCAATAGGAAATTTTGAAAAACAATCAACCAAAATGTTACAAACTGATATTTCAGGAGGCAGTACCATGTGTGAACATGATCTGTTTACTATCCCGCATAACTTTAGGTCATCCTTGTTTTTGATGAGGTTTCTGTTATTCAGTCGTTATTTCTATATGTTCCTGAGTGTTTTCTATATTGTTAGTCCTTTTGATCGTTGTTTTTTGGTCCATGCCATTGTCAGTTTTTCACCCATCTTAATACTTATTGAATATATAGTTCGGTAGGTTAAGTTTCTCATTTTGCTTATGGTGCACTTAAGTGAATTCAAAATAACATTTTATATCATACTTAGTCATCTCTGTAACACTACAAACCATTAAAGTCTGAAATGGCCTATATCAGTACTCGACTGAACTGATTTTTACTCGACCAGTCTGAATTGGTCTGACTTTTACGTTATAGATAATGCATATTTTAAGGTTTTTCTTGTCGTAGAACACACCGAGGGGTGTCAGGATTGATCAAATGAAAGACCGACCGGAGGGAGGTCTTTCTTTGAACAATCCTGGCACCCCGAGGTGTGTTTTACGACAAGAAAAACCTTAAAATATGCATTATCTGAATTATAAACCGTAAAATAAAATAATCATTTTATAAAGATTTGTAAAACTTTGTATTCTATTTTACCGACAACACTAAAGTGGGATATTCCTTTCTAATGTGTTCAGGTTTTAATACGCCCTGCGGCTCACTTAGAATGTGAAATAAAAGTCACTAAATAATTTAGATATAAACCTTTTAAAAGTTATTATCCATACACAATAAAAATATTACTGTAACTGCATGCAGTAAGACACAAATGTATTGTTACCATCCGATAACAGTCTATGACAAATACAAGACACATTGTAAGTAATTTATTGTACCACTAAGCTTATGGAAAAGGGGAGGGGTATGTTTTTTTTTTATTTGCTATGTTATTTCTATCGCGGAAAAGTTTTAACATTTTTACTTGAATATAATGAGAAATTTAGAAATATTGTCTTTTGAATAGCAATACATTCATTAAAAGATAATCAGGATATGATTATATACCCTCCGCACCCGACCCTTTTTGTTAGTTACATTAATGTTATTTAATAGAATATAATATTATCTTATTAGTTGATCATTTGATAAAGTAAAAGGTATACATGAATTTTAAAAAGTTAAGAACTAACGCGAAGACGAATATAAATACATGTAGGTCACAGTATGATTTCCTATTCAGTGTGTATCGTTCAGAACATGCATGAAATATTTGCCACTGGACGTTAAGCAAGCAACCGAAAATCAATCAATCTATTCAGTTTGACTCAATAAGATTTTCAAAATCTTACACAGGAATATATCCAATCTGGATTTATTTTATGAAAGTCTACATTAAAATTCATCTGACATATATATGATAATGTTTCTTTGTTGTAACGATAAATTAACAAAACTTCACGTTTTTTGTTTCTAAAATTAAAATGTGGGACTACAATGACGGTTTCTTTTACACCTATCATCGATTAAACTTTAAAATATAAATTTCCAAATCGGCAACAAAAAACTATTAGACGAATTAAGTTGTGAAGAAGGTTATAGATTGCATGTTTATCAAGGAAAATAATGACCTCACACAGGTCATTATTTTATGCCTTGAAGCATATATGATTGAAACATGGTATCGTCCGGGGTGATTCTGAAAAAAAAGAATGACCTGTCGTTCTGAAAGAAAATACCTCCATATAGGTATATAATTGACATTAATCGACCCCAGTCTAAACCATACTTGACTGTACTGAATCGTTCTTAGACCGTTGGTTTTCCCGTTTGAATGGTTTTACACTAGTAACTTTGGGGCCATTTATAGTTTGTTGTTCGGTGTGAGCCAAGTCTCCGTGTTGAAAGCCGTACTTTAACCTATAATGGTTTACTTTTTAAATTGTTACTTGGATGGAGAGTTGTCTCATTGGCACTCACACTACATCTTCCTATATCTATTAACCCTTATCTTTGCCGTTGAAAATAGAACTATTACCGCGACCAGTTTAAAACAGTCCTAACCCATTCTCGACATGTACTTGACCTATTTTTCCAGTCTAAACCATACGTAACCAAAGGTCTGAACTATACTCGACTAGTCTGAACCATACCAGTCCAAAATACTTCTACTTTTTTAACTGACATTTATAACAGCCAACAAAATTTATATTTGTTTAACCTTATATAAGAAATATATCTATGATTATATTTAGAATGAAAACAAATATATTATATATAACTTATATCAAAAACAATGAAAAAGGGATAAAATTAAATAAATAAATAAAATTGTTTTTCTGATTAGTGGTGAAATAGAAAGAATAACCTCTGCTTGGGAGCAAACACATAAATAAGATCACACCTGGTCAGAGGTATTATATTCTAAATAACATTGATTCAAAATTGCAACATCTTGTTTAAATTAAATAACAAGGCCTTTCAAATATACATGTATGAACTCAATAAGTAATAAACGAATTTAAGAACATAGGGCTTTCTTTTTTACCTGTAAAACACACATGTAATGAGGTAATTAGAACATATTAAAGTGCTCTATGTATGCCATGGTAATTTGACCCATTTTAAATATATATTAATAAAAAAAAACCATTCACTACATTTTTAATTAAACTCTACTAAATCTATACTAGGCTTCAGTGAATGGTGAAAAAAAGTCCAGTTACCATAAAATGCTCATGAAATATTCATGAAATTAAAAAACAATATTGAAAATATTAGTCCTTTTTTTTCGATTATTTGATCAGCTTGTTTTATTTCTATTTTAAAAGGTGATATATATTATTACATAAGTGTTGATTAATATTGTGATGAAGTTATACTATGATTAATTATTGTGAAATTTTAATTTCAATACTGTATTGAATACATTTTTAATTTCAAGTTGTTGTTCAAATTTCATTTTTATCGAAAACAAATTCTAAATTGATAACATTCAGTTGATAGATACAAATAGGTGTAGGTTGGTTAAGACTTGGTCGACTGTGGTTCAGACTAGGTCGAGTAAGGTTCAGACTAAGTCAAGGACGGTTCAGACTAGGTCGATTACGGTTCAGACTAGGTCGATTACGGTTCAGACTAGGTCGAGTACGGTTCAGACTAGTATGAAAAAGTACTGGTCAAGTACACATTTAGACTGTTAAGTATGGTTCAGACTATAGAAGAGTTTTATCAAGTAAATCTCAGACAAATTTAGACTGGTCGAGTAAAAATCAGTACAGTCGAGTACAGATATAGGTCATTTCAGACTTGTAATGGTTTGTAGTGAATTATCATGAACATTTTTTAAATTTTGACATATGTTTGTCTCCACTGAAGGTTTTTAATCATTACAAAATATATAATGTATTATGTATTTAATAAACAAAGGTTTCAATGATAGCATGAATCACAACATGTAACGATTTGAAATCGTCCAATTGACGCAATATATCAAGTTAAATAATTATAATATGTGACGCACGACAAAGACGATTGAACTACATGTAATATAATGTGATACAGTCTTTAATGTTACGTGCTGCATAGGGTCAATATGGGGGTGTCCGTCATTGCTTTTTATTGGAATTAAATCATTCCTACGATTACACTATATTTATTTGCCAATTACTCTCAATACTTATCAAGTGAGCACACTATTATCACCAATTAGATATCATTAATTTGTTTGTATTTTTCATATATATTTTAAATAAGTTTATGTCAATTATTCTCTATTCTTTCAACACCGTCTACTCATTGACGTAAATTTTGTAGAAATAGTCATCTTGTTCTAACACATAAATTGTATCAGAAAAAAATTAAGATATAAGATAATAAGATATGTCCGTGTGTTCTGCAAGACTTGGCTAGGTAACTCAAACTTTACCGAAGTCTTGTTATAAATTTAAAAACAAGTATATCCCTACACCGGATTTTTTTCAAAAGTTCATAATTTAAAAAAAATTGATTTAATCCATTTATCTGTCGTTTATACTTTGTGTATTGGTTGACTATCCTTTCATGTATCTCAATATCTATTTCATTTGGTATCTCAAATTTCAGTCAATAATTCTCTATCTGAACTATAATTAAAATTTAGACATACACATTTATCTTTTATTCAAACGCAGCAGGACAAAAGGTTAGTCATATGTTAGATATTTTTTCTAGAAAATCTATAACTGACAGGCATAATAAGTCTCAGAATTATAACAGACATCTTCTTGGTAATTTGCGAAGTTCGTCTTCCATTGGAACATATGTGAATGTACTTTTTAAATAAAAAATACCAAGAATACAATAACAAAAGCAAATACACATCACCAGGTAAAAAGTAAAATAAACCAACAAACAAAACCAGTGCATATTGCATTTAATGTTCAGTATAAAGCATTCGTTCATTTTTGTAGATATGTATTTTTAACATACCAAGTTGAAAATTTAACGTCTAGAACTTACACGATCAGTGCAATTGTCGGCTAAATTTTATATTCTTTTCTTGAAGAACGAGAAATAATGTGACTCTTTGATTGCATAAAAATCTTTTCATTATACTTTTATTTATTCACATTGTTATGACAAAACACGCAGTGAAATGTTCCGGAAAACTGCACCAATGCCTATTTATTAATCCGAAGTGACGATCATAACAAGTTTTACCTTAAATACCAAAGACATGCTAAGACGTTCACTGATTATGTAACTAATGAGCTTTAAAGAGCTAAAGTTTCTTTGTATATTGCATTATTTTAAATGTCACATGCTGAAGCATTTCATATATTTATTTAATTGCGTAACTTATCGATATGATACTGTCTGTTCATTAAGAATGTTAAGAGTTCTACACAAACCAGATAAACATTTTCACTTTCATGCAAATGTCATTGAGAAAAGCATAGTTTGACTTTCAACTCATTGAAAATTACAAAGTCTGTATTGTTGTTCGTTTGTTTGAACTTTTCCTTTTTCGTTTACCCATTGTTGTATTTATAGTCATTGTTGTTGATGTATTGTCCCTCTTAAACTACAAAAGTTACAACTCATTCTTTTCTCCAGATTTAATGCAATTTACTTGATTTGAGTTAATAAAAAAAGAATGGTTGAAACCTTCAAAATATTTCATAATTTGTATTAGTGCAATTTGGATCAATTTTTTTGAAATCAACACAAGAAACACGATAAATATTAGAACATGTAGCAGATAATAAAGGTATTCCTATTATAAGACTTTATTTTGTTGAAGGATAATGCATGTTTTTTCTCCACCCAATAATTGCTGTTGCTGATATAATGATTAAAGTGATCTCAAATAGCTAAAATCATATTTATTAAACAAACACAAATCTACCAGAATTGCAGATATTGTTTAAAGACATCTTTCATATAAAATATAACTTCATACTTTCAATTCATTTGAATTAGAAAATAGAGTTTGTCATACTCTTTTTGATGCATGAGTTGGAATGTCCCAATGGTATCTTTCGACCTGATTAAAAATAAAACCAATGTTAATTTTATGTATATCTGCAGTTTGAAACAAGAAACTCTATATTTATAAAGGAAGTTTGCGTTTTTCTAGTGACATGGACGTTTTTCTACTTTTGATCGATTGTGTTTTATAACTTATGTCCTCCTTTTGATCGATTGTGTTTTATAACTTATGTCCTCCTTTAAATGATTGTTCTATGTTCAATTTAAGAAATATTTTCAACTATGCGATCTGCACTGATTAATTTACTTAGATTGTGTAAGCTTTTCTTGTAACTTTTTAAAACTCGGTTTAAGTTTTGGCCAACTTCAGCCACAATTAGAAATGACACAGTGGGCGCAATATGTTATACGTTTCTGAGTTATGTATTATGCCAATTAATTGAATGATCGGTACTCTTCCAGAAATCCTTATCTTTTATTTCTACCATTCTAGAATATCAGGATACAAGTCAGCCTTCATTACGTAAACGTTTATTTTTCCCCAAATTAATTGAAACTCAAAAACAGTCATTTGCGTTGCAAATGAAGAATAACGCTGTCAGATTACTTTGTCTAATCACTTTTTATAGAAACAAAAAACAAATAATGAACGCTAATATCGGTAATTTTAAGGCTTGATTATTACCTACGTTTGAATTAGAATATTAATCATGTCATTGTGAACTTGAATCATTTAAAAAATAAACCTATTTAGACATACATTGCACACTTCTATTATGGTTGCAATATAGCCTTCTACATGAACCATGTTTCGTGCATTGAATTTAAATACTTGTATTGATATAAACAATAAATACATGGAGTAAACTAAGGATTTTTTTCATAAGTGACTACATTTAACTTCCTGAATGATAAACAAACGTCCTATTGACCAAACTCTAGGCAAATAAAGATTTCAAATAAAAACAATTATTCAAACATATAATTTCATACAAAATAAAAGAAAGCAAAACAGTGAGATCTTTTAGATAAGGAATCAAAACTTGTTCACTTTTTCTTTGTGATGTTAGTTGCTTGACACAAAGCAAAACACAATAAAAAGATTCTGAAATATATGAAATGTTACAAACAAGTTTAGTCAGGAATTTGATGGTCAGTATTTGTCGTTTGTTGACGCGATTCATAAGTGTTTTCTCGTTTCTCGTTTTGATATTTATTAGATCATTGTTTTTCTCGTTTGAATGGCTTTACATATGTCATTTATGGAGATTTTTAAAGCTTGCTGATCGGTGTGATCCAAACCTCTGTGTTGAAGATCGTCTCTTGAGCAATAATGGTTAACAACAAATGGAAGTTTTTAACGACCTTGACTGGCTATACAACCCTTGCACGGTCATATAATGGCTAATGTTGTCAAACTGTGACTTTTTTTGAGAGATTTGTCTCATTGGCACTCCTACCACATCTCATCTTCTAATATTAATCAAACTGTATTCCTATAGTAAATGCAAGCATTTTGAATTATATACTTCAATCAATCGGATTTGTATGACAAAAGCCTACTTAGATGTCGCATTACATAAAAGCGTCATTTCATTGATACTTATGCCTATTTCAAGACTTTGATTTTATCTCGCTTCCGTAATTGAGCATTAAAATCAGACAAAACCGTATCGATTCGGTTATTTATACATGATTCTGTTGAATACAATCACGTCAAGCACATTTCCACATTTCTAAATTAAATTGCCATGATAAAGGTTATGACAACACTATATGCAATCGGACAGAAGTTATGATTCATTTTGTTATATGGTTTGATAGTAAAGAAGAAGACTTCATTTAACTTTCATGATAATGAAAAAATGTCTCTTTGGTCATATTCTTTACTTAAACATTTTGAATCCAACCTTTAACTATTCAGCGAGTATTAAAGCAAAACGGCAAGGACAGAATTTCGAAAAGTTCTACAATGTTACAAACAGGTTTAAACTGAATTCATGCCATAAATGCAAGCATAATAATTTAAATACTTCAATCACTCGGATTTTTATGACAAAAAAGCCTACTTAGATGTCACATTACGTAATATCGTCATTTCCGTGATTCTAATGCCTATTACAAGACTGAATTTTTCTCGCTTCCGTAATTGAGCATTAAATTTGACAAAACCGTATTGATTCTTTTGAATACAATTACGTCAAGCACATTTCAACATTTCTATAATAAACTGCCATGATAAAGGTTATGACAACACTTAAGACATTCGAATTATTTTGCTATCATAGATGAGTATAAAGAAGACTTTTATTGAATGCGATTATTTTCTAATTGACTCAGGAACCTATGATATCACTGCATAGTAACATTTGTTATTTCACGCAATATTATAGATGAGATATGTATTTCTCATTTCTTAACATCTAATAGGACTACAGATGCAACACTTTATATTACTGAGTTCTTTATGTTCTCATATCAAAAAGGCCGATGTACTGCCCTCTTTAATTTAACTCTCAATAATCACAGGAAAATTGTGATTAACTGCAACTTTTAACTTATGTCACTGCATTTAACGCAAAAGCAAATTTGACAAGCTATACACCGTAGTGTTTCAAAAGGTGTTTTTTTTCAGGAAACTATGTTATATAGCGAAACGTGGATAAACCGAATCCTGCATAAACCGAAAACCTGTATAAACCCAACATGTTCTGAAGCACCGTCGTATCAAATTGTATCCGTTAAGATCTGATAAAACCCATCAAAACTTAAGTCCCGAATAGGTACGGTTTAGAAAGGTTTCACTGAATTTGAACACGATCTGTTTATTTTTCCGGAGCTTCTGAGTTCACCCTGGCTTTTGATTGGGATTATTCGCTTAGTTTTCAATTTTGTGTATTGTGGTTGTGTTTTGCATTTTTCCGGTTCTATTTTGGTATTTTTTGTCCGTTTCAATTCGACTACTCCCGGTTCAAAAAGATCGTCTTGGTATATTTCAAAGAGTATATTTCGACTATGGTGCATTTAAGATTATCTGTAATAAAATTATATGTCATATTTAGCAACATATCTAAGAAATCTTTTTGATAATTTGTCGACCTTAATTTATGTCAGGTCTTTGTCTAGACTTTTAAGTATTTAAATCATGACAAAATATGTAATAAATGCATAGAATAAACAAAAGTTTTAATGACAGCATACATCACAACATGTAAAGATTAGACATCATCTGATTGTCGCCATGTTTAAAGTTACGTAATTATCATATATAGGTGACGCACAATTAAATCTGTTAAACTACATGTTATCTATCATGAGTTCATTTACATAAATTGCATGCTATCTATATGGTCTAGGTTTAAAATGTTACGTAATGAATGGGGTATGGTTTGGGGAACGTCTTTAATTTACAGCTTTTGTATAATTGTGTATATCCTTTTAATTCTCTTCGCACTTTCGTTTGGTTATTGGTTATCTATTTCACCGCATCAAGACCCAACTTTAGAATCTTGTTTGAAATGAAAATAATCGTATTAATTTCCGAAATATTATTCGAGAAGTACCAAGACATTATATATAAAATTTCACTACCTACCTTATCAAGAATACAATATGGACTTGCGATATAAATGTGAGGTGTCGAAGTATTTTTATGGTTATCTTTTTGTTTCTGTTTATGAATTATTTACTTTATTCGTCAGTTGTCTTAGTGTTTTTATTTTCAAGTTATTCGTTTGATTTTTGACGTTTTCGGGTAACTGTTCATCGTGCTTTCGGGGTAACAAGTAGGTTGTTCCAGATGTACAATAAGGATGCAATGACTATTTTTGTTTTCTTTCCCCTTGAAGTTGTATTTCACTGAACCTGTGCGTAATCGTGTTAGTATATTCTCGTGTGGCATTTATTATAATATGATGTAAGTACTATCAATTTCTAAAACTTTTTTTTATCAGATTAACTCTCAACTTGTAATGGAAAATTATTTCAACACACTTACGTTTAAAAAAAGAATTAAAGAATTAAAGGATTCCAAGTTTCGAGAAAATTATTAGAGAAGAATAAAGATTGCGTTTTTTCCCCCATAGAATATACCACTGTATTAACACTATACTAAAACTGACGCCTTATTTGCTATCCATTAAAAACAAAAATTCCGCATTGCTGTTTTGAAGAAGTAAAATTTTAGTTATTGTAGGATTAAATCATAAACAAATTTCTCTAGTGGCAATGTTTTCATACTTTTAATACCGCAATCAGAGGATATTCAAGTATTGAAAATAAAAAGAGAAATAAAATCTGGATTTTTTTTTATTTTCCATTTTTTTATTAAATAATTTGTATAAATAAAGGCAACAATAGTATACTGCTGTTCAAAACTCATAAATCCATGGACAAAAAACAAAATCGGGGTAACAAACTAAAACCGAGGGAAACGCATTAAATATAAGAGGAGAACAACGACATAACACCGAAACGTAACACACAAAGAAACGGACCAAGCATCAGACAAAACACCACGAGAATAACAAATATAACATGAAAACCAAATACATTAATTTGGGATAGACAAGTACCGTGCCACTTCTTATCTCAATATCTCAAAAATAAGAGAAAACACAAACGACTCATCGTTAAAATGCAACACACACATAAACGAACAATATACATTTTTCCTATTATATTCAGGTCTCGAAATGACAATGAAATAACATATTGTAATAAGACGACTTTACAGAATTGGTACAATTATTCATTATAATGTTTAACAATTATTTACTTTCTTTTATTATACAATATCAAAATCTCTTTTTTCTGGCTTTTCATTCAACATGTTAAAGTACGAAAATTTCATTAAAGTACTTGTTTACACGAATAAATGTAGTATTGATATAGTTTGCCACTTGCTTAAAAATAGTTTTAACATGGTTAAGGCATAGAAAATTAAAATGAAGAATTCCCTGAAGACTTAGATACGTCGGTTTTGATTCTTAATTTTATTTCCAAACTGTCAATTTGTATAATTGACAGAATAGTACATGGCTATTCAAAATCTATTCAATATTTCAACGTTTCCAAAGAAAAGTCTATACAGTTAGTGTATATGCAGTTCTATAAATGAAGTCTGTAGCAATATTATTTGAATTTAAATATAAAAAAAAGAAGATGTTGTATGATTGCCAATGAGACAACTCTCCACAAGTGGTCAAAATTACACAGAAATTAACAACTATAGATCACGGTACAACCTTCAACAATAAGCAAAGTCCATACCGCAGGGTCAGCTATAAAAGGTACGAAATGACAATGTAATATAATTCAAACGAGAAAACAAATGTTCATTTCAATATTGATTTCCTTAAAGCTTATAATTTCAATTTTGTTTTCAAGCTATTGCTGTAGAGGTTATGCCACGAGTGTTTTTGTTTCAGTTAAATAATTTTCGCACAGGACCTTGTGACACATTCACTCAAACTGACAAAATTCTTACCCGACGAAATCAAAATCAGATATTAACTTATAAAATCATTCATTCTTGATATATGATTAAACAATAATAGCATTGTTTGCACAGGCACCGTAGTATGAGTATTTTTATTCAGTATACTTTCCGATTTTGAACAACTTTAATTGGATAGCACCATGAAGGAATAATGACAAAATGTCAAAACCAATTATGGACAACTTGTACTTGTAGTGACCATAATTGACGAGTAGACACATTGTAAAGATTAGAACCTACGGTTTCCAGTTGCGTTTCACGTCCTCAGCTATATGTTATTTACGGTAAAAAAAAATAGTTTTTGTCATGTAATTAGAAACACTTTACCACGGTAAATAATTGCCCAGTTGGTTTTACATTTACTGGGTGTTATTTTCGACAAAATAAATTTGACCCCTTTGTTCAATAACACTATATTTTCCTATCTTTCCAGCTGATTCATATTCTTGTGGTCATATGCATTTTCTATGCAAATAAATGTTTTGTATTGGATTATTTAACATTTTTCCTCTTTTTAATATTTTATGAAAAATTGAAGTTCAAACGTGTGTAACGTTACTTTTGTTATATACAACAATGTATGATGTTCTAACCGAAAAAGTAGTGCCATCATTTAAAACAAAGACAGGTAACATGTGTGTATGTGTGTGCTATTTTCACATGTATATTTAGTTTAAAATCAAGTTTCTATTAATCGTTTTATTACATTAATGTGGAATTCCGTTAAACAGTTCTCTTGACATTCAACGACAATAATTGATGAAACATTTGCAAAAGAAGCCCAGGGCAGATATTTCTGTCTAGTGATTATTGTTGAAAGGAGAGTAGTTATACATACTAATCTTCATTTCGTGGTGTGTTATCTGTTTAAATTTCCCTAAGGAATAGAAAGTGAACTATTCAAAGCAAATGACTAGGTGGTCTAAAAAGTTAAATCACAAAAATACTGAACTCAGAGGAAAATCAATTCGGAAAGTCCATAATCACATGGCAATATCAAATAACGAAACGCATCAAAAACGAATTGACGAGAACTGTCATATTCCTGACTTGGTGCAGGCATTTTCAAATGTAGAAAATGGTGGATTAAACCTAGTTTTCTAGCGCTAACCCCCTCAGTTTATAATGACAGTCTCATCAAATTCCGTTTTTACGCGTTTATATTTATTAAATGTTTAGTCGACCAGAGATATTGACCCGCTGTTCAATGCAATTTTTTTTCAATTTTGTATAACAATGTAATGTATTTAAGTGCTACATGTAGTCTTGTAAAAATCAAAACATCGCTATTTATGTATTATTGTCATTTTGTTTATTTTCTTGGTTACATCTTCTGACATTAGACTCGGACTTCTCTTGAACTGAATTTTAATGTGCGTATTGTTATGCGTTTACTTTTCTACATTGGTTAGAGATATATGGGGATGGTTGAGACAAACATGTTTACCCCGCCGTATTTTTGTGCCTGTTCCAAGTCAGGAGCCTCTGGCCTTTGTTAGTCTTGTAATAATTTTATTTTAGTTTCGTTAGTACAATTTGGAAATTAGTATGGCGTTCATTATCACTGAACTAGTATATATTTGTTTCGGGGACAACTGAAGGACGCCTCCGGGTGCGGGAATTTCACGCTACATTGAAGACCTGTTGGTGACCTTCTGCTGTTGTTTTTATTTTTTTTGGTCGGGTTGTTGTCTCTTTGACACATTCCCCATTTCCATTCTCAATTTTATGATCAGAAAAAACCCACTGAGCTAATCATGTTATTTTTACTAACCATTATCCTAAGTTAAAAATAATTAGTCTTTAGTTTGTGTGTGTGTCTGTTTATATCAAATAAATCGGTTCGAAAATTGGTTAGAATGATAGCAAATTACAGAGTTATCTCCCCTTATTCGATAATTTCTAGTGCATTTCAACCAAATTGTACCAGAAAACGAAAATGAATGATATTGTTGTGCATAACTACATATTATGAACTGAAATCAATGTCAAATTGGGTGGGGTTTTTTGGTCATGTTTCACCACTGCCTGATTCTTAGGCAGACTGGCACTTATAGGATAAACCTTCGACATCGTAGTGTTAGTTATTCAACCAAGAATCGGTATTTTATAATTTTTAGACAATTGTTTTAGCAAAAAACTTTGCTTAATCCATATAATATATGCACGTTGTAACTGACAAAAGAGCCAAAACATAGAAAGCTCATGCATTTTCCAGTGCATTTATATGTCTAAATGCTATTGAATAGTTTAAATAAGAACACATTTGTTTTTAATGATGCCAGTTACGTTGATTGCCTTGGGCTGACTTGTATTATTAATTCATGTAAACAACTCTCGATATCTGTATATGACTTAGGACATAAATCAAGGTAACTGACTTGCAGGGGACTCATTTCAATTTTTATACATGTTTTGGAGTTAAGTATGACGTCCATTTTCACTTAACTAGTACACATGTTTATTAAGGGCCACCTGAGGCCTACCTCCGGATGCTGGATTTTGTGGCTGCATTGACGACTCATTGGTAGCCTTCGTCACTTATCGGATTTTTGTCTCTTGAACATATTCAACTTTTCCATTCTTAATTTTATAGACAGTTTTGCTTTGACTCTTTGAATTTTATTCGAGTCTTTTTTCTATAGAATACACGCACATCCGGCGAACACACTTTCGATCCTTGTAGTTATATTGGCCTATTCAATAACGACGATGTTTTATGTAAAACATAGAATCAGTCTTGTCGGTATTACAAATACACAATATACACGTTTAATATTGTATGTCAGTTACATATCAAGGCTTTTTACTCGAAGATGAAGGAGGAATCATGATATTTACCTGATTTTATTTTTTGATGAATGGATGAATGGACAGAATAATTTGTTTTCTGAACAAATAACAACTTGCTCGATCTGACAATCTGATCAAATCAAACTTTGAAAAGGCCTTTCATTTGAAAAATATCGTGATTGTTATATATGTTTTGGTATTTTTTGGATTATAATATTTTCTAGTTATGAACAAAATTATGAATAATTCTTAATCTAACCCGAAAAAAACTGAATCAAAATGCTACACGAGATCAACAATGATAGAAGTTATATAATATAATGTATTCTATTCTGTGGTAACTGTAAGTAACTATTACACTCCCTTTTATCTATGGCCTTGTATATTAGCTTCTCAATCAATTTCATTTACAGACATACAGATATGAAATAAAACTCCGCGACCAATTTTGATTGTTTGTGTCTTTGTATGCAACGAAGCAAAACAATTAATTGCCATTAGCCTAATCAACAAATCATAATAACTATATAAGAAATCTTTAATTGAGCGTAAATTGTAGACAATGATGATTACAGCAAAGGATCGGCTCATTTGAAAGATAACATTACGGATATAACTTTACATCCGTTAGACATGTTTATCTAGCGTTATACAGTTTATTTGATTACAAAGATATATATAGTACATACAAGATCAATTAATCTCTATTCATAACCTGAAACGACTTGTGATAAGAGAGAGGAGAAATAAGATAAATATTTTACAATGCTACTGAAAACCAGAAAAAAAATGAAAATAAAACTATCTTGGTATCTTCCTGTACCAATGTTATAAAGCTTAATGTAGATAACAAAAAGACTCGTTCAATTTGTTATTGTTTACATTGAGATATGAAATCATGTCTTGCTATTATATTTATTTAACAAACAGTTTGATGTAAGACAAGTTTCAGTGAGTATGAACGCTTATCTGTTAAAATGAATTCAGACTGGTTAGATCACAAATTCGAGGAATGACATGCGTTTCCCTCGGTTTCAGTTTGTTACCCCGATTTTGTTTTTTGTCCATGGATTTATGAGTTTTGAACTGCGGTATTCTACTGTTGCCTTTAATTATAATAATTTTTCATTTATGTATCAAGTTGTTCGTCGTCATTATCATAGTATGTTTTAACAAACTTATTTTTTAAGTTCACAGAGTATAAAAAATCCGTCACTGAGAAATATTATTGGGTTTCGTGATATCACATATTTAACCGATATAAAAATAATAGGAAGAATTATGATTGTCAATGATTGATAACTACAAATGTATCTGTGAGATGCCAGAGGACAGGAATACTATCAACAATAAATCACCGTTCAACGTTAAGAATAGGATACACGCAATCCTTATGGTAAGTGATAACAAGCCCTGACATAACAAATGTGAATTTTTTAAACGCGATAACGCGTAATTGATGAAAAATAGAAAATCATTATTATAATGCATGTTATATGAAACGTTATGACCATAACAATATTTCATTTAAATGAGTTTCAGTTATTGAGTGAAACAGGATTTGTTTACTTATATATGTGCTTTAGTCTTTTTTTGCCATTTTAGTTCGTATTATACTTTTTTGCAGCATTCGTGTGTATCTGTCGTATTTCAAAAACCGTTTGTTAAGCAGTTGTAGTTTTTTAGGTAGTTCATACGGGTTTCTCTTTTCTCATATTTTGACTTGATTATACAATTATCTTTTGAGAGCTTTCTTACCTTTTACAAATTGTGACTTTGATGGAAATGTGTCCCATTGGCACTGATACCACAAAGTTTTATATCTATTGAATATTACTTTTTTTTTTACTTAGTTGACTTCATATACTTCGTCAAAAGAGGAACATAGGAAAACTACAATTTGTCTCCATTTCTTCTACATTTGTTCTACATTTATTCTTGTGCTTGGCTATTGGTTTTCTTTTTTTCTAGGTATTCTCTATTTTGCTCACCTCAGTTGTTAGTCCACTGAGATGTTTTTCACCTCCCTTTTTTGTGTGTTGTCTCAGTTTTTTTAGTTACGTATTCATCATTCATTTTTGTGAATTTTTTAGTATAGTTTTACTGAGTCATGATTAATCTTTGTCTAGCATAGTTTTCAGAACTTGTTGATAAATATTCCGTATCAACTTCACAAATAATACAAGATGGTCTTGAAGGGTAGATTTTGCGTACTGAAGTTTGTTATCATCTTAATTACGTATTATAGAATTCTTTTATTAGTCTTTTTTAGATAATCATTTGAAGTGACTCAGTGGTTATGTAAAACCACATACTTTGAACGGCAAAATTATTTCATTGATTGATATTACTTTTACTTAAGGATCTTGAATACTATGAATGACAAAACTATTTTATTCAATAATACTACTTTTTCTGTTTAGTCTGTTTTTCATGATATACATTTGACGTGAAACTGTACTTATGTATCCCGTCATACTTTGAACCACACCATTATTTTATTTATTATTACTACTTTTACTGTTAAGTCTGGTTTTTGGTATATCTACTTTACGTGAGTCTGTATTTATGTATGCCGACATACGACAAAATTATTTTTATGTCTACCTGTGCGAATTTCAAACGCGCTATTTTACACCAGTAATGAAAACCTTCTATCATTTATGGGTAGACTTTACATAGATAAATTCAGCGTATTTGACGTGAAACTGTACTTATGTATCCCGTCATACTTTAAAGCACACCATTATTTTATTTATTATTATTACTTTTACTTTTAAGTCTGTTTTTGTTATATAAACTTTACGTAAGTCTTCATTTATGTATGCCGTCATACGACAAAATTATTTTTATGTCTACCTGTGCGAATTTCATACGCGCATTTTTAAACCAGTAATGAAACCTTCTATCATTATGGGTAGACTTTACATAGATAAATTCAGCCGTATAAGAAAAGCAATATGAGAATGTTAAATTAATGTATGCCTTTTTGTGCTTCTTTGTTACATTTGTTGTTTATGTAGAGATATTAAGATGATAACACAATATTGACTGTTGTACCCCTATTTTTGACATTTTTACTCTTTGAGTATGTTTGTTTTGTTCATTCATCGTTGACAATTTAATGGAATTTGATGCGACTGTCATATAAGTGAGAGGTTTAGCTAGCTATAAAACCAGGTTCAATCCACCATTTTCTACATTAGAAAATGCCTGTACCAAGTCAGGAATATGACAGTTGTTACCCATTCGTTTGATGTGTTTGGACTTTTGATTTTGCCTTTTGATTTTTGATTTTCCTTTTTGAATTTTCCTCGGAGTTCGGTATTTTTGTGTTTTTACTTTTTTCAACGAATTTTGTCAACATTAAAATAGTTTTTTTTTGCTGCTAACGCACTTGTGTCTACAATGTGTGATGCCTTCAAAAAACACGGCTAAAATTTTAAAGTTACTAGGAAGGCAATGGTTTACAAGTACAAGATTGTCAGTCAATTAGGCGTATTTATAATTGCTCGATCCTTATCCTTGTTAGTGTTCTTAAAGAATGTTAACTAATAAAATTGATGTGTGTGTTTGATATTGACCTGGATTTACTAACTATCACGAAGCGTTATAACTAATGTCATATTATAACAAATGTATAGAGCTTCTTCCTGTTCTTTATATCTGATTATCACGTTGCATTCCACGTGAAGCACGTAGATATTTTTCTTCTGGAAAAGTACATTTCATCAAATCAGGAAGTAAATTATCAGTTTCTATGGTTACACATTGACCGACTCAGGTGCTCGTTATAAATAATATAACAGGTTAGACTCATTTTCCTAACTGAATAAAAATAATGGAATGTTGTTATCATTTCACAATACCAGTACATTTGTTAATTATGGTTATGGAATACAGAAAATACATGTATATGGTAATAAAATTGACACTGGAAATGGTGATGATGTCATAGAGACAACAACCCGCCTAAAGAGTAGACAACAGTCGAAGGCCACCAGTGAGTTTTATGATAAACTCATTTTTGAATATCTCTTTTCATGCCATCAAATTCAGACGAAAATGACACACATTTGCTTTACTACTCTATTTTTAATTAAGAAACTCTCTGGAAGGATAAACAATAAGAAGCATAAGTAACACAACATTTTGAGAATTACTACATCTTTTTCATTTCAATGACAAAGTAAAGTAAACACTTCAGCATGAACCTAAAAATCGCAACTCAACTGCAAGTTTAAGACGGTCCCTAGCATCGGTTTGTGTAGAATTTATATAAATGTAAACAAGCTACAATTGTTTGTATGAACATTTAAAAACAAATAGGACGTGTTGTTTACATCTAGCAAACACATCTAAGAAATACTGTCATGAATTGTCTTATGCAAACTTGTTTTCGTGCATAGATCCAGCAATAGAGAGTGTCCGTCTGTTTTACATTACTAGATTATTGATTACATATATATTTCATTTCTTGTAAACCCTCAAGATATTAAAGTTGTCTTATGCTTACATAACTTGATTGCATTTCTCTAGGGAACTGAAAAAAAATTAATTTCTCCAGGGAAAATATCATTCCTGGATGACAAAGATACCATTTACCTAACTTTTTATAAAACAATTTCGTAAAGAAATGATTATGATATTTTATATCATTGTTTTATAATCCGGAAATAGTTTTATTGAGATGTGGGTGAATCTTGTTAAATTGCTGGTATCATTAAAAGACACTGACATCAAAATGTTACTTATAAGACAAGTGTATATGTTGTTTGGTTGTTTTTCTCAAACACTGTTGTCAATATGATGGAATTATATGCATCTATCATTCAAATTAGACGTTCAGAAAGGTATGAAAAGAGGTTTAATTTTCCCTTAAGTACATAGGGAAATCAGCATGTTTACATCAAGTTTACTGCAGGTTTTTTTATGATTAGCAAATACCAAACAGCTATAATTCATATGATGAGACTTTATTGTTCCACTTCCAACAGAGAATCTTGAATAGGAAACAATTTAGCTATTTATTAATTAATAGTTACGTAAATCTAATTTGTATATGACCATGTCTGCAGCAGCTGGTAAAGTATCCGCCAAATCAAGTTAGTGTCCAGTATATGGAATCAATCGTTTTGAGTAATGCACACAAATCATGCATTTACTGCACATCATGTTGAGACAAATAAATATCCCCGATACTCATATTAGTGTAAGAGGCATCGGTGGCCGAGAGGTCTAATAATTAAAATTTCTGCTTTGGTAGCCTACTTATACCATGTGTCAGGGTTTTTTTCTCATTTTTGCAGCTCTCCAATTAAGAACTCTGAATGTCTCTGCCAATTAAATGTCAATATCACTGTACAAAAAATGACTAATTGATATGAATCAAACCAATAATGTTAATTTCAACATTGGACTAACTGTACTGCTGTTTACTAAAATAAACATATACGAAAGCCTCGTATTGATTTGGCTGTATTGTTCTAATTCCCGCAACGAATTTTGCTTATGAAAGAAAAATAGGTAAAATATTCCATAATTTCGATATTAATATAAATCTCATTTGACCATGACCGTGTTTCCAACAGCTGGTAAAATTCCTTTTGAAATAAAATTTGTTTCTAGGAAAAATATATTTCTTGGATATATCAGATTGAATATGATGCGACATATTACTTGTGAGGGAGTTCCACGCAATTGACGTGCATACCATTCACCCTTGAAGTTAGATATTAACACAATTTCCATGATCGGTTTGTGAAAGAACTAAATTAAAAAAAAAACAATTAACTTGCCTGCTTATATAAAAATAACTCAAACATGTTATAACAAAGTTGTGTATGTATAGATATATCCAGGACCAATTATCAAGCAATGCATTTTAATCAAAGTTGATTTATTTATTCATGTTACGAGATATTCAATGCTCAGAAAGTATACAGACACAAAACCTCCTACAGTTTTAAGATTGCCGTTCCAATTGTTCTTATGTACTAACTATCAGAACAATTTGTAACGTTGATGATATATCAATATCAACATATTCCCCAAACATAACAGACCAAACATCAAACCCTACCATAACAGATATATACAGTGAATGTTGAATACCAGCTCACCAGTGACACTCGAAATACAATATCTGCCTGTCCCTTTATCATGTTTAAGACAAAAATAGGTATGCTCTATATATTTGTAATATGTGCACCTTCTTATGACCGAAATACCACATGAGTGGAAGTTTTTTGGTTTTCAGGTAACTCTCGGCTTTATATATGTTGGGCTTGAACCAAACGATGCAATTTTTAAATAGATTTTTATATATTGTTAACTCAAGGATATTAAGATAACACGTTTGATTATTAAGAGTTTCGGTACATCACCAGCAGTAGATTATAATAATACCGTAATTGTTTGAATATCGCTAGACCATACCAAAGAGCTGTATGTTTCATATTACTATTTATAGATTGATACATTCACTTTAGAATTATCTTAAACTATTAAATATTTTACTCTCATACATTAATTCCTTTTTCGTGTGATAGTATCATCTTTGGATGACATCATCATCCATTAACCTATATTTGATTGTGATAAAACATAATCACTTATAGAATATTTGTATACTTTATATCATGATTTCATAATACAAGAATTATCTTATTGTAGGTGTATGTGGTTCAATTGTAGGTATCATTCAAAGACATTTCATTATATGTTGACTTGTGTCTTAAAGCCTAACTGCGTTGCTTCTTCTATAGATAGGTTAAACAAACCATTTAAATATGACAATATAGAAAAAAAAAGTGGGGTAACATTTGGAATCAACATGATATTGCAAAGCTAACAACCTGAAGAGGGGAAAAACTATATGAAGTGGAATATCTAGACGAGCCCGTTAGGGCGAGTTAAGACATTCATCATGATACAGTCAGTATCAAAAATGAAACTACCTATTATTCTGTTTATTGGTAATTATGACGTCACACAATGTATTGCCTAATATTTTCAGTGATACAGCCAGAACGTTGATACTCGAAAATATTAGGCCGTATGATTAAGTTTTGTCCAGTATATACATTTTGATAACAATTTCCATATAGAATACTGTTAACCTGATTACATCAAATCTATTATAAAAAATCTACCTTCATGTGTTACTTTGTGATGAGGTCAAAATGTTCTTTCGAAAAAATGACATTGCTTTTTTGTTATATAAAATAAACACAAATTGTTTTTTGTTAAATAATTTGTAATTTCTGTTTTTTAAACGCATCTAAAAGTTTATACATTTTTTTTTATAGATAACTACTTGTATTTATCAAATGATCATGAATGTAGAAAAACATAATTTTTTGCTGTATATTTATCAAATTGAAAAAAAAACTATTTAATTTTCATGAAAATTGGCACAAATAATCTTCTTGCGTAATCAAAATCAAATGGCTTTTTAAAAAAAGAGGGATTTTCAAGTTAAATAAGTTTTAATGATAAAAATCAGTCGAAAACTGAATCTTTTCCCGATAAGTCATAGTTTTACGTAAGCAACGTCATTACCTCCCCTGTAACTGTGTGAATAAGTGAGGGTGAGCGGGTCAGACAGACAGTGATATAGAGTGTTAAACGGTAAGACGGAGTGTGAAAGGGATAAAGAGAGAATAAGTCTGACAAATATCAGAAGGTATATATTTCTAAAACATTTTCCGATATACAGAAAAAAACGGTTGTATCTTAAGAATCCGTTTTCGTTGCATCAGTCAAAAACTTAATACGGTTTTTCAAGATATTTTTCGCTGGTGTGATGACAAAACAATGGCTGTAAATGTATTCATCAGGCATGATTTGGTTTGCAATGTCAGCTTACTAAGTAATTAGCAAGGCATTTGTTTAAATTGCCGTCTATGCCAGATTCGGGCAATAGTTTGTAGCAATAATTTATCACCAACCGTTGGCAGTTGGTCTATGTCCCGTTTGTTTTCGGTATTGGTATTGACAAAAAGCTTTTAATATATAAAATATAGCGATATGCTGAACGGCGTTAAGGAACCCCAATATTTTACAACAAAAGCTGAAATAAAGTACGTTCCTAAAACCAGTGCGAGACAATCCCGTGAGGAATAACGTGCATTTAGTTTGTTATTCAAGTTATAAATGACGTTCGTAAACATTGATTCTAAGGTAGCGTGCTGATTTCACTTTGCAGACAAAAGCATACTGAAAGTCTCAATAGATTTTACGTCCATTTAAAACAAGTAATTCTTAACACGAAGTGAGGCTAAACATGATTATATTCTGACATGTCTATTTTTTACGCACGAAATAAAGTAAAGGGAATAGTGTTTGTCACTTCTCATATATCTGTCAATTTGTTTCTCTGTCTAATTAAAGGCTTTTATTGTATTAAGTTCCCTTAGTAGTAAGTAAGCATGTACTTTTTTCTCATTCACAAGTATGTTGTGTGTTCCATACAATTATAAGTTACAACAATATGTGACAATCATTTTTCATACAATAATTCATCTTCATTTCGTGGGTGGTATGTAAGTTAACCAATCATCAAATCATTTAACTAAATTTCTAATTTTATCGTTATATTTCACTTGATATTTACACTCTTTACTTTCGGTAGAGTTGTTCTAGACAAAACTGTTATTTTGAAAGTCCTATATTTTGGATTTATGTAATTGTTCCGGACCATATGAGTATTTGGACCATACGCGTATGGTCATGACCATATGCGTATACTCATATGGTCCGACCATACGCGTATGGTCCGACCGTACGCGTATGGTCGGACAATATGAGTATAATACTCGTTTGGTTATTAACGGGCCGGACCATATAAGTATTTGGACCATATAGGTATTTTTTTTAAAATTACATTATAAAAGTTTCAATAGTAGAAAAACTTTATCTAAAAAAAATGATGGTTACATGACAATGTATTATTTTTATAATTCAAATTCTTCGTAAAAATAAATGTTGATGCTATATATGGTTGTGCACGATCCTTTTCATATTTCTACGATGTTTTCAAATATCGTAACATGATTGCAAAACACCCTATTCACAAGACAACTATATAAACTATGTTACTTTCTAGAGACTTCTTGTGTAACAGTTCATTAAGACATTTTTGGAATTTATTTTTTGAAGTCACCATTCACTCGTAATAACAAATCGGTAATGACTATCAGTATAAAATGTGTTTATTAGTGTTTGGACAAGTAAGTAAAATTAACTATGTGAAACTTTTAATTTTTATTTATAAAATTAGCTAATCTTTTTATTATAATATAAATTAATAAAACTACTTATATTATAGCGTCTTTTTAATGGACGGTCATATTATATGACGAGTTTAAAGGTATTAAAAGTAAACTGTAACAGAGTGTTAATTACCCCGACCATACGCGTATGGTCGGACCATATGAGTATATACCCATATGGTCATGACCATACGCGTATGGTCCAAATACTCGTATGGTCCGGAACATAATCAAGATACAGTGTTAAATGTATAAACAGTAAAACATCGTATATAAAAAAAAACACGAAAGCTTTTTGTTTTCATTATCTATTAACCAGTGGTTAATATTATGTTTAAATGGGGTGCATTTGACTGCCTTACTGGTTTAAGCTTTTTATCTTTCGTTCTTTCTACACAATACTTAATAAATATTTACTTTCGAAATGTGCACCTTACCGTAATAAGATACACCACTGATTGGATATTAAAAGTGAAAATGGAAATCTGGAATGTTTCGTAGAGACGACAACCCGACGAAGGAACAGACAACATTGTTCGTTTTCTGGTTGTAATTATAGTATTATGTGGGCTAGCACGAAATAAAGTTATATTTTCGAAGTAATTCTTAGACAATATAACCTTAGGGGATGTACCATTATACTTATGTTGCCCCATGATGTATTCCAATGAACAACTTCTATATATTGAACATTTGTTTGTTTAATATCACCAAACCATATAAATTGTCTGTCTGTTTCATATAATTATATTAATACCTCCGTTGTGAATTTCTTTTAATCAAACAAGAAAAGAGAGCTATCTTATGCTTACATTTAATATTTAAATTTGTTGAGTGTTTGGTTTTGATCGTAATATTTCAAGCGTTATAACTAATGTTTTATTTAAACAAATGAACATAGTTCTTCCCGTTCTATGTATCTAATTATCCCGTTGCATTCCCCGTGGAGCACGTAGACATTTTCTTCTGGAAAAGTACATTTCATTTAATCAGGACGTAATACATCTATTTATCGACTCAGGTGTTCGTTATAAATAATATAACAGGTGAGACTCATTTTCCTAACTGGATACAAATGGTAAATTTGTGTGGTTCTAATGTAGCAATACCAATACATTTTGTTTTAATTATAATGATTATGAAATAATGAAAATACTTGTATATTATGTACTCAATGGAATTAAGAATGAAAATGGCGATTACATCACTGAGACAACAACCCGACCACAGAGTAGACATCAGTCGAAGGTCACCAATGTGTTTTATCATCAACTTATATTTGAATATCACTTTGCATGCCATCAAAATCAATCGAAAATGGCAGATGCTTCCTTAACTATTCTACTTTTTTTTTAAGAAACTGTCTGATAGGAAAAAAAGAAGAAGCACACAACATTTCAAGAAAAGCTACAAAAGCTACACTTTTGATGTAAATATTTTAGATTGTGAACATTTCCATACCAAAGATAAAATAAACACTTCAGCATCGATTTAAAACTCGAAATTCAAATGCAAGTTCAAGATGGTCCCCAGCACCCTGTTATTTATATCTAGCAAACACATCATAGAAATACTGTCATGAATTGTCTGAGGCCTATTTTCGGGAGGAAGATTGTTTTTCGTGCCGACATGTAGATTATTGATATGCAATACATCTTTTAATTAGACGTAAATATCAATTGTTGATAATTTGTGTGAGACAGACTTTTTTCATGCATAGATGATGGATAAACAAAACTATAGCTTAATACATCTGACCAAGACCTAAATATATTGTGCAGTCCATGTCATTTATTTTGAGTTATTTAGGACATATAGCTCTTCAACGGTTTAAGTACTTATACATCTTCGGATTTCAAACGTTTGGTATAAGCGTTCCTTAATAAGGAAATCCAGAAAAGCGCTTCGGACCTATGAAATTATAAAACGTGTTGTTTTCACTTTTTTTTATATAATTTGTGATACATTTAGAAAGAAATAATGTTAAAATATCAAGATCAATATTTAACACCTATGTGATATTATGTTTGAAACTACACTTTTTAGTGACATTTTAAAAAACAAATACTGTTCGCAAACGAACAACCGATATTTAAATTGAAGAAATACACTATCCAAACATGATTAGCATTCTTAAGAGAAGTTTTATAGTATTGAAATTTCAATTCCGAGAACATTAAGAGGCTTTGAGTTTCAAACTATTTGTTAACATTGTCTATCATTATTTTACATTATACTATTTATAGCTCAATTATGATTTAAATTATAAAACATATCATTTTACCATTTCTATTGCATTAATAAGTGAAATAGTTTAAAGTATATCGAGTATTTTTTCATCGAAAATTGTCGTAACTGCCACAAATGCGTAGATATGATCCAAAACATCTAATACACCCACACAAAATCCTCTAGATGTTTTTTTGTTAACATTGTCTATCAATATTTCACACTATACTAGTTATAGCTCAATTATGATTTAAATTATAAAACATATCATTTTACCATTTATATTGCATTTTTAAATTAATAAGTAAAATAGTTTAAAGTATATCGAGTATTTTTTCATCGAAAATTGTCGTTACTGCCACAAATGCGTAGATATGATCCAAAACATCTAATACACCCACACATAATCCTTTAGATGGGAAAATCACCTTTGATATACATTGCCTTCGTATATATAATAAGAAAATATTTTATAATTATCCAACAAAATAATTATGGAATATGGTTATTGATAACTAAATTCGGTAGTGTGTTTCGCTCACTTGTCTTATCACGTTATATTAGTGATGTCGTTTTCGTATTCAGAGTCACGTCTTTTCAATTTAAGTTGATGCTAATAATATGGTCCTTGAATGGAACATTTCTTAACTTACCAGAAGCTGTATGTATACTATGAAGTATCTATAACACTATAAACATGATAAACGTGTCTATTTTTCGTGAATATAATAGCTGAAAGAAAATATTCAGATATGGTATTAAATTATGGTATTGTACACATGTCGAACGACCGAGGATCAACCCGCTATCAACGCACTGTTAATGAATAAACCTAGAGGTTAAAAGGTAAATTGATGAACGTTATTTAGGAAAAGGGCTATAATCTGGGTTTTTTTAAGCGGTTAGAGAAGTCATATGGTGATGGGGAATAATAGAACTTAACCTTTCATCGCATGTTATTTCCCCGCCATGTTTTTGACGGAAATTACAAAAATTAAAAAAATGTAGATAACAAGAGTCATATTTCTGACTTGGTGCAAGTTTTCTTATGTAGCAAGTTGTGTGTTAAACCTTTTTTAATAGCTAGCTTAACCTCTCACTTGTAAAACAGTCGTACAAAGATAACTGTCATGTTTTGCAAGTCAATTTGTTTTTAAGCGTTACACCATTTACCTTTATCTGTTAAAATAAGGCAAAGGTAGTATGTGCTGTTTAAAATTCAAAATTGAATAAAGCAAATGCAAATCTGGTCAAACACTTCTTGTTTCACAGCAGTATTAATCAAGGAGTTGTGGCATAATTGCTAGTAAGATCAATTTTAAAAATATTCTTAAGATAAGAAGGATATTAATGACCGGTGTTTACATAATCTTATAAAAAATGGATACGCAAACATGCATCCTTTGACTCCCCATTCAACATTTTTCAATATAGCTGTTATCAAATTCCTTATACACATAATAGTCTGCCTAATACACATCAAAATAACGTCACTAAAGTATAACATGTAGAGTTATCAATGTTATGTACGCTGGAATATCAAACCGCAACGAATAATAAGCAAATCATGAAAACCAGGAAAACTATTGTGTACGCCACACAAGCGCTCTGTCTTTAAATGAATATTTTTTGACGTTAAAACTAAAAACGATAAAAAAAAAGGCACAATAATGTGCGTTAGCAATTAATGAGCCCTAATTATGAAAGGTTTTCCCTCATTCAGCAACGGTAATCTTTAGATTGGGACGCACACCATTAGTTAACACAGCATATTGTGAACAATTAATTACAATAAAAACCAACTCAATCACAATTCAAACTAATTAGGTATCAAAGGTACCAGGCACACAATTTTATACATCAGACGCGCGTTTCGTCTATATCAGACTCATCAAAGACGCTTAGATAAAAAAAGTTCGAAAGCATAAACAGGTACAAAGTTGAAAAGCGTTGAGAACCAACAATTCCTAAAAGTTGTGCTAAATACGGTCGAAGTAATATATACCTAGGTAAAGAACATCCATAGTATTTCGAGTAATTCATACTTTTGCAAACGGTAAATTTATACAAACATGATAGAAACTAACACTCACATGTTGAAAACTAGGCTGGTAATTTCATAAGGGAGGAAATCTTTACTATCATAACAGTCAAAATTATAATATAATTGTAACTATTATACAAACAAATAAAGAAAAAAAGAAGCACATAAACACATGTAGATAAAGCACGTTAGAGAAAAACAAGATTTTGAAATTGACCCTAGCACCATTACACTTTGACGTGATATATAAGTACCAAGTCACGTCGGCTTAAGTATATATTTAAACATGGACTAAACAGTCAACATGGTAAGTAATGGTAACGATTAAAATACACAAGGACAAACACATAACACTTCAAAACGGAGGTAAGATTATAATCGAATTCAAGTCTTTTATTTATTCAATAAAGTTGATATGGAATATGTATTAACAATTTGAAGGTCTTTGTTTCTTCCAAAGAAAATTTATTAGAAACAAGACATGATAATCTTTGACATTACCTTGGCTCATCAACATTCTGCGCAGACACTGGTGACGTCTCATAGAGTCGGAGTTATGATGAAAAATGTATAATTTCTAAATTTAAATCGTCTCACTTGTTGAACACTCTGGTATTGAGATGACTGTTCGAGGTACAAGTTGCGGAAAGAAATCAAAGGAACAGTTTCTTTTTTTTTATACAATTTCTAGTTCTGTAGTATATATTAAGAGGACCAAATCAGAAAGGTTGATTTTTTTTTATTAAAAGAACATAATAAATATATTTGAATGTGAAATTTTTGATTTGCCTTATATGAAAATAAATGAAAAATAAAGAAAACAACAACATTGCCTATGTACTAGTAACACATATTGAATATGATCTGCGTTCAAATCACCTGCTACATATGTATAACCTGCATGGTGTTGTTGAGTCTGTATAGCCCAATACTTATATTTCCGTGTTGTGTTTTGTAATAAGGTCTTTTTTTCTTTTCTTATTTGTTAATAGTTTATTTTAGAACCGATTTTGAATGTCTCTGTGGTATTTTATCTTTTGAAACATTTAGATGTTTTACTGTATTCCACGTGGAAAACGTTTACATGTTTTTCTTTTAAGAAATTACATTCAGTAAACCAGGAACCAGGAAGTAATATATCTGTTATATCATTTAACCAAGTGGCCATTATAGAAAATCATACATCATGAATAAAAATGTGTTAGATTTTTCTCATTAAATGGTTATGCAGATCAGACAATACCAGTTCATTTAAGTAACTATAGTCATTCAATATAATGTATGGGGATATCAACTAATTATAAGAGCCCTTTATGAGCAAATACCGAAAATCAAAAGATAGAAACACTTCTGCATTTTAAAGTCACAACAAAACTTTTAAAATGGTGTTAAAAACTTGTTATCAAGTCGTTGGATGTGTTTGAGCTTATGACTTTGTACTTTGATTAGGACTTTCCGTTTGTTGGTTCCTGGACGTTCATTTTTGTTTTTTTACTTTTTACTTCATTGTAATTTTATACAGCCTTTACATGTATGTCCGAATTTGTAAGAATTTATTCATTGTTTTCAAGCAGGCTTAATAAAAAGTCGAACAATATAAATAGAAATACATTAACAAATGATGGGCGAAATTATCACTTAGACGACCACATGACAAAAAAGGATTTAGTTTCGATAATTTTTAGTACAAAACGGCCAAATTAACTCTGTTGAATTGGATTTTTAATCTATAAGTATTTCAGAAATTAAAGATGATGCATCAATTCGTAAATGGAAAAAAACCTCACAAATAAAAAAGATATAAACTGTATTAGACAATAATGTCCTGTCTCTCTCACCAATACTGTCAATAGCCTGTCGCAAAGTTAAATGAAGAAGATGTTTTATTTTATATTAATAATAAAGGTGTCAGCAATAATTTCCAACATGTATACCTTACTAATATATCAATCCTTACTTAGAAAACGAATTTAACAAAAAAATCATTCAATTAGTAATTGTAGCTCATAGTCAAATAAAAAGTCAAATAAACTTCTGATATACTATCATCTTCAATTTTTGTTAATTCTTAAACAAGAACAATTGTTTTGTATGGATACTGAACGCCTGTCTACTATAGTTATAACACAGATGTTGTATACATTATTTGTGGCTTTTATATTGCAGAGACACTCGCGTTTGTATAAAAGGAATAAATAAAACAGTTAACCAAGAACAACTACTATACTGTTCAGCTTAAACATGTTATAGGTTCAATAGTATTGTTCATTTTTTACTTTTTTTGGTGTTTCTCATTATCATATAAAAACAAAATCCTGGAAAAAAATCAGATTGAAGGGTAAAAAAAAAGAAGTCGATTGACGTTTTTAACATATAAAAGAATTAAAGATCTTTTCAGATGCCTAAAATGTCTCTTATTTGTTTCCAAAATAATGCTAATAAAAAGAAAATGTGACTCAGCCGGTCCGCTCATTCCATTCGTCCCATTCCCATTTTACTTCCTTACATACTTTCTCTTTCATTCAACTCTTTCTTTTATTCTCTCACTCTCTCATTCTTATATTTTTGTCTTTCTGTTCCTATTTCTCACTGTCGCTCTCTTATATTTTTTCTCATTCTCAATCAATAACCAATTTTCTTCTTCTGATCACTCTCACTCTCACTTTCTCCAAGTATTATAATATCTCTCATACTGTTTCTCATACTCTCTCTTTCATCCCTCATACCCTTTTTAGTTGTCAGACCCTCTCACCCTCTATAATTGCTCATATTTTCTCTTTTTCTAAAACACAGTCTCACTTACTTTATATACCCCTCTCACTCACTCTATCTTATCCTACTCTGTCCTGTGTGTTACACTTTTTCACTCTCTTTGACCCCCCCCCCCCCATTCTCACACTATATTTCCCTCTCTTACTCTTTTCCCCTCTCTCCCTCTCTCACAATATCTCACCCTCTTTCCCTATCATACCCTTTCTCATCCTCTCTCACCCTTTGACACTTTTTCAAACTCTCTGACCCTTTCCCTGTTTATGACTCTTCCACTCCTCTCACTCTCTGTCATTCTTCCACATACCCAGATACCCAATCTCTTTCACTATCTCCAATCTTTCTCACACATTCTCTCTAGAGAGAGATAAAAAAAAATGTGAGACAGTGACAGAAACAGAGAAATAAAGATTTGGAGGAAAACAAAGAGAGAGAAAAGAGAAACATTGAGAGAAAACAATGAGAAAAAAAGAAAAATAGAGAGACTGTGTGAAATATAGGTACACATGTAGAGAAACTGATAAAGATTGAAAAAAAGATTTAGTGAAAAATTAAGAGAAAGGAATAACAGGTTGTAAGATAGGAAGAGATCCGTTCTAAAATTAATTCTGCAGAACCATTTCAGACCATGCATAAGAAAATACACTTTGTACAGGTGCACGGCGAAAACAGTAATGGGTTCTCCTCCGTCGAAGCGATACACCATGAGAGTCCACTGGCGAGAAACCACTGCCTACCAACATGTTGGTAAGGTTGGCACACTTACCGTCAGTTCCCTTCAGGTAAGAGCGCAACAAACAAATTGAAAAGAATCATTTTATGTAGATAAAAATAACGTAAATTGCGGTATTTCTTATTTCTTTTCTTGCAGTTACACTTTCGAGATGAAATTCGTTGATTTGTTACTTTCATTTGTATTTACATCACGCTATTGAATCCATAAGACTAATGCAATAACAAAGTTTTATTTTTATAAATATTTCAAAATAATTGAAATAGACATATTAAAGAATGGTATTACCAGTTGTTTTATATATGTTCTACACATGATAATTGTGGCAACGCTATGTGAGTTTGTGGTCTAGCGGTTAAGACCGATGACTACAGTGCTGAAGGTCCCGAGTACGAATCTTACTCGGGGTGCTAAAAATATCAGTCCATCAGAAGGGTTATTTTCACCCTCTCACACACATCTCTAGTACCCAGACCGGAGTTTAAACTAGAATGGGTACATTGGGGGCCTCGGTCCTCGAGATCAATCTTCTGATATCTCTCTGGTTTGTCTGTTTCCACCGAGTGACCCGTTGGTTCTCTCCGAGTACTTCGGCTTCCTCCACCATTATAACAGACTTCCTGGTGTCCTACACGTTCCCTTGGGCGGTGTTGGTTGGGGATTGTTCTGGTGGTGGGATAATATTGTAAAGGACACATCTCCATTAATCCTTAGGGAGTGTTAATGGATCCGCTGTACCCTTGCAGTCAATCAATGGGTGCGTTTAAATTAGCGGAATCTCGAGTACATACATACATATGGCGTAAATGAAAAGTGTGAGAAAGAATGTGAGATCGTGAAATTGGGAGATTGTGAGTGATATATATATTTCAAAATAATTGAAATACACATATCAAAAATGGAAACTCCAGTTGTTTCATACATGTTCCACAAATAATAAACGTGACAACGCTATGGCGTAATAGAAAAGTGTGAGAAAAATTGTGAGATTGTGAGATTGTGAAATTGTGAGATTGTGAGAGATATACTTAGAGACAGTGAGATGGACTGTAAAAGGTGAACGGGGTTGAGAGGGGCGAGAGAGGTTAAGCGAGAGTGTAAACGTAATAGAGAGAATGAACGAAGGTTATAATAGAGAGAGTAAGTTACACTTGGGATAGAGAAAGCGAGTACCAGTAGAAGAGAGAAAGTAATATAGTACGAACATTGAGATTTCTGGTATTGCATATTAATTAGCTATTCAATTAATTCCATTTACTTTGAATGTTGTGTCTTAGTATGCAAAGACGCAAAACAAACAATTGCCATTAGCTTAATAAACAAACCACAAAAACTGTATAAGAAATTTTAAATTGAGCGCAAATTGCAGACAACGATGAATACAGCAAAAGATTGACTCATTTGAAGGATAAAATTACGGATATAACTTTACATCCATTGGATATATATAGTACATAAAAGATCAATTAATCTCTACTTCATAACTTGAAACGACTTGTGATAAAAGAGAAAAATTAAGACATATGTCAATGTTTGTTCAAAATATTGCAGAACTGAAAAACGGAAAGACTTTTTGAAATTTCAACAATCCACATGTACCACTTACAATGTTATAAATGTAGATAAAATAGCCGCGTTCAAATGTATGTTGTTTAAATTGAGATATCAAATAATTCCTGTTTAACATATTTATTCAGCAAATGCTATTGATTATGTTGGTGCAAGAAAAGTTTCAGTGCGTATGAAACTTAATATGTTGAAATATCGTAGAATTTTTGTTTAGATAAGACGTTAACATATAGCAGGCATAATCAGATAATCGCAAAAGCAAAATCCCGAACAAAGAGTGTGTTTTGTCGGATAAAAAAGTAATTGAGTAAGTAAAGACGAACAAAACCTGTCGTATTCTTATTGTTTTGCGCTCATTTAGAGAAAAATAAATCCGTCACTGGAAAAAAATATTGAGTTTCGTGACATCACGTATTTAACCGATATAAGATAAATAGGAAGAATTATGATTGTCAATGATTGATAGCTATCTGTGAGATGCCACAGGACAGGAATAATATCAACAATAAATCACAGTTCAACGTTTACAATGATTAACACGCAATCCGTATGGTGAGTGATAAAAAGCCCTGACATAACAAATGTCATTTTTTTAAAGCGATAACGCGTTATTGTTGACAAATAGAAAATCATTATCATAATGCATGTTATAAGAAACGTTATGACCATAATAATATTATATTTTTAATGAGTTTCAGTTATTGAGTGATACAGGTACAACCAGGCATAGATAACCTTAGCCGTATTTGGCACCACTTAGTATTGTGGGTCATCAATGCTCTTAGATATCAACTTCAACTGGTGAGTCTTGTGCAGACGAAACGCACGTATGGTGTATTAAATTATATGCCTGGTACCTTTGATAACTATCTGCATGTCGAAATTTTCTATTGGAATGTTTTTTGTGTGTATTTATTTGTCATTAATGTTGTTTTATTTATTGATATTGCTGTCCTATCATGTAATGTTGTCATTTTAATGATATACTTAACATTGCCATAAAACCGCAAGGTTTGGCTAACCATAAAACCAGGTTCAACCAATCATTTTTTTCTGAAAAATGTCATGTTTCAAGTCAAGAAAATGGCAGTTGTTATCTTATCTGTATGTGTTCCATTGTTGTTTTGGGGTGATGTTGTATAATCAGTGTTTCTGCTGTTTTGTTTTTTACTCGTATAGTTGATGAGTTTACCTCAGTTTTGGTTTGTAGACCGGGTTTGTTTTCTCTCAGTAGATTTATGACTTTCGAACAGCAGTATACTACTGTTGCCTTTATATAACGTTATATCTCTAGTATAGTTAATGGAACATATACAAGAATTGATATTTCTTTGATGAAAAATGTTGCATTTATGATTTTGTAATTGAAAAGAAAAACTTGTAAGGATATGAAATTACATTTTTATATTGAAGATGGATATGTATCATTCACATACTTAGTTTAACCCTTAGTTTGTTTTAAATTTGTTTGTTTTACATATGTTACTCTTACTTTAGTGTGTATAGTGTTTCTTTGTGGATTTTGATTTTCAAATTGAGTGTTCTGAACACAATATCACAATTACTAATCGCAAAAACATGTTTTTATTTGAAAAATGATATAGTCATTCAAGAATCAAATATGTCAAAATTACTTACCTGAAGGTTAAGTAATGGAATGATACATTAGGATTATACAAAAGTCAATTATCAATACGTTAGTTTATAATACATAATCACGTGATGCAACTATAACATTGATACCGTATTTGACATGTTTAACAGTTTTTGGCTTTGTGTTGCTCAGAATTTATTTTGCTGTGTTGTGTTTTATTTACTTATATATGTGTTTTAATCTTTTTTTCGTTTGTGTCTTGCTATTTCAGTTCGTATTCTACTTTTTTGCAGCATTTATTTGCATCTGTCGTATTTCAAGAACCTATCATGCCTATTGTTAAGCAGTTGTAGTTTTTTTAAGTAGTTCATAAGGGTTTCACTTTTCTCATATTTTAACTTGATTATACCGTTGGTTTCCCTGTTTGAATTGTTTTCCAGTAGCTCTTTGAGAGCTTTTAAAGCTTACTTTCCTTTTACAAATTGTGACATGGATGGAAATGTGTCTCATAGGCACTAATACCACATATTTTTATATCTATCAAATGTTACTTTGGTTTGTTTTGACTTATCTAATACAAAGATACTAGCAAAGCAATGGTTTACAATAAAATTGAGAATGGAAATGGGGAATGTGTCAAAGAGACAACAACCCGACCAAATAAAAAAACAACAGCAGAAGGTCACCAACAGGTCTTCAATGTAGCGCGAAATTCCCGCACCCGGAGGCTTCCTTCAGCTGGCCCCTAAACAAATATATACTAGATCAGTGATAATGAACGCCATACTAATTTCCAAATTGTACACAAGAAACTAAAATTAAAATAATACAAAACTAACAAAGGCCAGAGGCTCCTGACTTTGGACAGGCGCAAACATGCGGCCGGGTTAAACATGTTTGTGAGATCCCAAACCTCCCCCTATACCTCTAACCAATGTAGAAAAGTAAACGCATAACAATACGCACATTAAAATTCAGTTCAAGAGAAGTCCGAGTCTGATGTCAGAAGATGTAACCAAAGAAAATAAACAAAATGACAATAATACATAAATAACAACAGTTAACTGACATGCCAGCTCCAGATTTCAATTAAACTGACTGAAAGAGTATGATTTCATCATATGAACATCAGGCACAATCCTTCCCGTTAGGGGTTTAGTTTCATACCATCATAACATATATGAGAAGAACATTAACCGTGTCATGCCAACAACTGTTTTTAGAATAAATGTGTTTAGTTCCGACGCAAAGACCTTATCAGTGACTCAATATTAACGCCAAAATATGCAATCTTTAATGACTTGACAACCGTATCGTAATTATATCCCTTCTTAATAAGTCAATTCAAAGGTTTTGTAAGTTTCTGAGGTGAATACTGACACCTTTGTGCTTTATAACGAATATTTCCATACAAAAATTGGATGTGAAATACCTGAACGTATAAGAAGTCTGCATGTTGAGCTATATTTACGAATGATGTCTTTATACCGATAATAAAATTAAGTAAATGTTTTGACTAGTTTGTGATATCGAAAACCCTGGTGTAATAATTTTTCAGTAATACATAGATTTCTCTCGTTAAAATCTAAAACATTTTTACATACAAGAGCGAATCGTACAAGTTGAGATATATAAACATCGTAAGATGGTGACAAGGGAACGTCACCATCTAAAAACGGATAATTAAGTACATGATTGCCAGTCAATTAGGCGTATTTATTATTGCTGGATCCTTATCCTTGTTGGCGTTCTTAAAGAATGTTAACTAATTAAATTTATGTGTGTGATTGATATTGACCTGGATTTACTAACGATCACGAAGCGTTATAACTAATGTCATATTATAAAAAATGTATAGAGCTTCTTCCTGTTCTATATAATCTAATTATCACGTTGCATTTCCCGTGGAGCACGTAGATATTTTTCTTTTGGAAAAGTACATTTCGTCAAATCAGGAAGTAAATTATCTGTTTCTATGGTTACACATTGACCGACTCAGGTGCTCGTTATAAATAATATAACAGGTTAGACTCATTTTCCTAACTGAATAAAATAATGAAATGTTGTAATCATATAACAGTACCAGTACATGTGTTAATTATGGTAATGGAATATAGAAAATACATGTATATGGTAATAAAATTGACACTGGAAATGTCAACAACCCAAAGAGTAGACAACAGCCGAAGGCCACCAGTGAGTTTTATTATAAACTCATTTTTGAATATCACTTTGCATGCCATCAAATTCAAACGAAAATGGCATACATTTGCTTTACTACTCTATTTTTCATTAAGAAACTGTCTGGAAGGATAAACAAGAAGAAGCATAAATAACACAACATTTTGAGAATGACTACATCTTTTTCATTTAAAAGACAAAGCTAAGTAAACACTTCAGCATGGACCTAAAACTCAACTGCAAGTTCCAGACGGTCCTAAGCATTGGGTTGTGTAGGATTTATATAAATGACTATCAAGCTACAATCGTGTGTATGAGCATTTAAAAAAGAAGAGAACGTGTAGTTTACATCTAGCAAACACATCCAAGAAATACTGTCATGAATGGTCTGATGCAAACTTTTGTGAAGAAGATTGTTTTTCGTGCATATATCATACACTAGAGAGTGTCCGTCTGTTTCACATAACTAGATTATTGATTACATATATATTTCATTTCTTGTAAACCTTCAAGATATTAAAGTTGTCTTATGCTTACATTATTTTATTGTATTTCTCTAGGGAACTGAAAAAAAGTAATTTCTCCAGGGAAAATATCATTCCTGGATGACAAAGATACCATTTACCTTATTTTTAATAGTTATAAAACAATTTCGAAAAGAAATATTATGATATTTTATATCATTGTTTTATAATCAAGAAATAGTTTATTGAGATGTGGATGAATCTTGTAAAATTGCTGGTATCATTAAAAGACACTGACGTCATGATGTGACTTATAAGACAAGTGTATATGTTGTTTGGTTGTTTTTCTAACACACTGTTGTCAATATGATGGAATTATATGCATCTATCATACAATTGAGACGTTCAGAAAGGTATAAAAAGAGGTTTAATCTTCCATTGAATACATAGGGAAATCAGGAATTTGACTTCAATTTTACTGCAGGTTTTTTCATGATTAGTAAATACCAAACGGTTATAATTGATGAGACCTTTTTGTACCATTTCCCACACAGAATCTTGAATAGGAAACAATTTAGCTAATATATTTATTAATTCCGGTATACGAGTAACATAAATTTAACTTGTATACAAGCATGTCTCTAGCAGGTGGTAAAGTATCCGTCAAATCAACTTAGTATCCAGTATATGTAGTCAATCGTTTTGAGTAATGCACACATATCATGCAATTACTGCACATCATGTTGAGACAATGTCAAATAATTACCCCCGATACTCAAGTGACTGTAGGAGGCGTTAGCGGCCGAGTGGTCTAATAATTAAAATTTCTGCATTGGTACCCTACTCATACTATATATCAGATTTTTTTCTCTTTTGAAGATCGCTAGTTCTCTCCAATAACTCTGGATTTCTCTACCAATTAAAAATTACCACCCCCAAAATTGTCCATATTACTGTACAAAATATGTCTAATTGTTATGAATCAAATCAATATTGTTTTAGTGCTAGTCTGCCTAAGAATTAGGCAGTGGTGAAAACATGACCAAAAATACCCACCCAATTTGACATTGATTTCAGTTCATAATATGTAGTTATGCACAAAAATAACATTCATTTCCATTTTCTGTTCTGGTAACAGAAGATACAATTTGGTTGAAATGCACTAGAAATTCACGAATAAGGGGAGATAACTCTGTAATTTGCTATCATTCTAACCAAGTTTCTAACCAAGTTATTTGATATTACCAGATACACACAAACGAAAGACTTATACTGTTTAACTCAGGATGGTGATAAGTATTAAATAGCATGATTAGCTCGGTGGTTTTTTTTCTTTTTACCTATATTGCCTGATTCTTACAAAGACTGGCACTTAATTTCAACGCCGCACTAACTGTACTGCTGTTTACTATAATACACTAATAGCATATACGAAAGGCTCGTATTGATTTGGCTGTATTGTTCTAATTCTCGCAACGAATTTTGCTTATGAAAGAAAATAGGTAAAATAGTCATTAATTTCGATATTGATATAAATCTCATTTGACCATGACCGTATCTCCAACAGCTGGTAAACTTCCTTTTGAAATACAATTTTTTTTCTAGGAAAATTTACATTTCTTTGATATTTCTGATTGAATATGATGCGAAATATGACTTGTGAGGGAGTTCCACGCAATTGACACCATCCATCCTTAAAGTTAGTTATTTACACAATTTCAATGATTAGTTTCTCAAAGAACTAATTTAAAAAAAACGAATTAACATGAGTGCTAATATAAAAATAATACAAACACGATAAAACAAAGTTATGTATGTATATATATATCCAGGACCAATTATCAAGCAATGTATTTTCATTAAAGTTGATTTATTTATTCATGTTACGAGACATTCAATGTACAGTAGGTATACAGACTCAAAACCTCCTAAAGTTTTAAGATTGCTGTTCCAATTGTTCTTATGTACTAACTATCAGAAAAATTGGTAAAGTTGATGATATATCAATATGAACCTCTTCCCCAAACTTACCAGACCAATCATTAAATCCTACAATAACAGAGAGATACAATGCAAGCTGAATACAAGCTCACCAGTGACACTCAAAGTACAATATATGCCTGTTTCTTTATCATGTTTAAGACAAAAATAGATATGCTCTATATATTTGTTATATATGTGCACCTTCTTTTGACCGAAATACCTCATGAGTGGAAGTTTTTCGTTTTGAGGTCATAACTATCGGCTTTATATCTGTTGGGCTTTAACCAAAAGATACAATTTTTAAATAGATTTTTATATATTGTTAGCTCAAGGATTTTAAAAATAACACGTTTGATAATTAAGAATGTAGGTACATCACCAGCAGTAGAAAGTAAAAACACAAAAATACCGAACTCCGAGGAAAATTCAAAAAGGAAAATCAAAAATCAAAAGGCAAAATCTAAAGTCCAAACACATCAAACGAATGGATAACAACTGTCATATTCCTGACTTGGTACAGGCATGTTCTAGTGTAGAAAATGGTGGATTGAACCTGGTTTTATAGCTAGCTAAACCTCTCACTTGTATGACAGTAGCATGAAATTCCATTACATTGTCAACGATGTATGAAATAAACAAACATACTCAAAGAGTAAAAATGTCAAAAATAGGGGTACAGCAGTCAATATTGTGTTATCATCTTAATAGATTATTATTATATCGTAATTGTTTGAATATCACTAGACCATACTAAAGAGCTGTATGTTTCATATTACTAGTTATAAATTATACATTCACTTTAGATTTATCTTAAACTATTAAATATTTTACTCTCATAAATTGATTGCTTTCTCTTGTGGAAGTAACATTCTTGGATGACATCATCATCCATTAACTTATATTTGATTGTGATAAAACATAATCACTTATAGAATATTTTCATATTTCATATCATGATTTCATAATAAAATAATTATCTTATTGTAAATGTATGTGGTTCAATTGTCGGTATCATTCAAAGACATTTCATTATCTGTTGACTTGTGTCTGAAAGAATAATTGCGTTGCTTCTTCAATAGATAAGTTATACCCACCATTTAAATATGACAATATTGAAAAACAAAGTGGGGTAAAATTTGGAATCAACATGATATTGAAGGCTTACAACCTGAAAAGGGGTGAAACTTTATGTGATATTCCGAAGATCTGACTTAAAAGTATATTACCATCTTTTAAAACCAATTCTCGAAGAAATATCCAACGTTGGAAAATGGAAAAACAGAATTTTTACAATTCCCTAATGGCATATATTCTGTTAAGTTTCAAGGATCTGTGGATAAGTTTCATTACAAATACACAAACTTGGATACATTTGTTTTCTTTATTACAAAATGAATAAGAATTTTATAAAATTAGATACACATTTTCTATATGCCTGCAATATTTCTTCAGAGTGTCATGGTTAAATGTTGAAAATTGCACAGCCGACATACACAAACCAACTGAGCAACCTAATCGTATAAATCTGTTTGACATGAAATATAATTAACTATTTACATACAATCACATAATAATATTGCAAACACTTTGTTTGTTCTTCTGTCTGATCTTCCAACAATGATTTTGTTAATTTTCTCTAAAACAACCTTGCTGATTGCTTAATATTTGCTTATCAGCTTGACAGCGACGAGTTTGTTTGCAATTAGTGTACATTTGTTGAAGTACAATAAGGATATGCTTATACAAATCAGAAGACGTGGTATGATTACCAATGAGGCAAATCTCAACCAGAGACCAAATGACACCGAAATTAACGTCGTCGGACGGCCTTTAACGTTGAGTAAAACCCATACCACAGAGTCGGCTATGAAAGGCCCCTACAAGACAAATGCAAAACAATAAAACGGGAAACTTTCGGCCAAATTTAAGTACAAAACAATGACAGAAATACAAATATGGTGTACAATAACAAACGACAATTACAAGCTCTTTTAACAGCATGTAAACGGACTTTTACTTGTTTTGGTCTACAACACCCAGTTTGATATAGTACAAAAAAATACAACCAATTAAACAAACTAACTTGTGACAATTCTACATCCATTGATACCAATTTGCTTACAATCAAACTAAAAATGACAGCAATATATTTTTTTTAATCTTTAACGGACCTTTGTTGACAGTTTTTCAGTTGACATAAAAACAATGCCGTATTTTGCGAAACCTTTTCAACTTTTGATCTTCAGTGCTGTACAACTTTGTACTTTTTTCACTTTCGATCTTTTGTGTCTGGGCGTCGCTGGTGAGTCTGGTGTGGACGGGGCGCGTTTTTGGCGTATTGGGTTTTAAACCTGATGCTTTTTGTTATCTATTGATCATGTTTTTCTGTGTCTGGTGTGTTCTCCAATTTGTTTGAATTGTAGTCCTGTAGTGTTGTGTTGTCATTTCGGTGTTATATTTAACTTTGCCATTAGAGTGCGAGGTTTGGCATGCCTTAGGACCACCACTTTTGTTCCCCTTTGGGAGTGTACTGTGCCAGGTCAGGAAGATGGTCATTGTTGTAGTATTGTTCGTTTCTCTTTGTGTTGCATTTTTACGTTGGGTCGTTTGTGTTTTCTCTTGTTTTTGAGATATTGAGATAAGGCGTGGCATGGTGCTTGTCTGTCCAAAATTCATGTATTTGGTTTTCATATTACATTTGTTATTCTCGTGGTGTTTTGTCTGATGATTGGTCTGTTTCTGTGTGTGTTGCGTTTCGGTGTTGTGTCGTTGTTCTCCTCTTATGTTTGACATGTTTGATGCGTTTCGCTCGGTTTTGGTTTGTTACCCCTATTTTGTTTTTTGTCCATGGATTTATGAGTTTTGAACAGCGGTATACTACTGTTGCCTTTATTTTTCTTGATACACATAATAATATCAGTATATTTTTAAATTATCAATTAATATCACCAAATTTTTGTATGTACCAATTTCAAATCCAGAACAGGATGATACAATTTCTTTATTTATTATTTTATTTACAAATATGAGTGTTATACGACCTGATCTACACATGATTGTCTCGCACATGCAATCGGGTTTGTTATTTTATTGATATTCTGTTAAATTATGCCGTACAATGAAATTCTCCATACTATTTGTAGTCTGTCAAATGCTATAAAAGACCCGATTCAGCCACCATACGCGCCATTGATTTAGTTAAAAATTTCGCATTAACACGGGTTCATACGTTTTCTCATTTATTTTACTTTCATTAAAATAACATGTTGTATATAAATTTGCAATTAAGTAGTTGCCGCTCCCAAATTTTTGCAATTCTTCTTTCATTACGTTGAGCAGATTCAGCTGGGCCGTGCAGTTTTTTACAGTTATTCAGTCCTATTGCCAGACTGAAAAGCTCTAATATTCTTCTTCCGCCTTCCCGTGTTATACATCACTCTCTTCTGTGTCTATTATCATTTCTTCAATTTTTTCATTCAAAGTACATATATAAGAAACTCGTATAATCTAATTTTCAATTCACATTTAACATGTTAATTCTGTGGTTTGCCCGTTACTTAGAAGTCTGTTTGATCGAAAAATGTGATTAACTCAATTTTTTTTATAATTATGGTTCATGTATCTGAGAAATATGTAAATGTTTTGAAAAAAGGTAACATGTCAACATCTGGATCGACATCGAAATAAAGAAAATTTTTATGGACCAAATCTCCCTGTTTCTAAAATCAATCTGTGTCTAACTTTAAAAATATTTTCGTTTTCCTCATCACTAATGAGTTCACTACTACTAATGTGTGTACATTTTATATTGGTAGTGTAGACATGGTTTGTGCCCTGAAGAGTCTATAATTATGACATTCTAGGAGATAGTGTTTGCGGCTCTCATCTTGCCCACATTTACAGAGGCTGGTAAGTACAATATTTTCTGGAAAATGTGTTCATTTCAACCAGGGTCTGGCGTGAAGTATTTGGCCGTTTCTACAACAAGTATTATAAAATGTAGGGACTTCCTTAGTTTCTCGATTTATGTAACTTGTCACTAATGTATATTTTGATGGATTTCATCTAACATCTTGTGGAAGCCTGTTCTATTCACGAATAACAGATGGTAGGAAAGAATTTAAATAAAAGGTTGTTCTACAAGGTAGTGCAAGCGGAGTTATGACATTTGTGAATATCCCGCGAAAATATGACTTCATTTAAAGCGACGTCACGAAATGTTAACGACCAATTAGAAACATCGCTTAATTACAATGTTCTCGTTACAAACGTCGCGCAAACAACACGAACAGTTTTGAAAACGTTATTAACTGTCTCTGCTACTGTATCATTAAGGACATACGATACAGTTTTGATCCAGTTTTTATATTTTGATAAACATGTCCAGAAGACATTTTACCTGATTACATCAAACCTATAATAAAAAATCTACCTTAATGTGCTACTGTTTCAGTAAAATGAGGTCGAAATTTGGTTTATCTGCTTGAAAATCAGGTTTTGGCCGTGTTTTCCCTTTCCAAAGAAAGATTTTTTTTGTTATCAAAGATAATCACAAATTGTTTTTTTGTTAAATAATTTGTAATTTCTGTATTTAATAAGTATCTTAAAAAAGAGTGAAAGATTGAAAAGAGAGAATTAGAAGTTGAAAGAGAGAGAATACGAGAGAGTTAGAATGATTAGAAGTAAGAGTGAATGACCGTGAGTAAATGAAAGTGTGAATTAGTGAGGGTGAGCGGGTCCAACAGCCAGTGATATAGAGTTTTAAACGACAAGACGGAGTGTGAAAGGGTTAAAGAAAGAATAAGAAAGACTGAGAGGCTTTGTCTGACAAATATCAGAAGGTATATCTTTCTAAAACATTTTCAGATATACAGAAAAAAACGGTTGTATCTCAAGAATCAGTTTTCGTTGCATCAGTAAAAAACTTAATACGGTTTTTCAAGATATGTTTCGCTTGTGTGATGACAAAATAATGGCTGTAAATGTATTCATCAGGCATGATTTGGTTTGCAATGTCTGCTCACTAAGTAATTAGCAAGGTATTTTTTTTAGATTGCCGTCAATACCAGATTCGGGCAATAGTTTGTAGCAATAATTTATCACCAACCGTTGGCAGTTGGTCTATGTCCCGTTTGTTTTTGGGTCTTGGTATTGGCAACAACCTTTTAATATATAAAATATTGCCATATGCTGAACTGCGTTTAAGAACCCCAATATTTTACAACTGAAATAAAGTTCGTTCTTGAAACTAGAACGAGACAATCCTGTGAAGAATAACGTGTATTTAGTTTGTAATTCAAGTTATAAATGACGTTCGTAAACAATGATTCTAAGGTAGCGTGCTGGTTTCACTTTGCAGACAAAAGCATATTGAGGGTCTCAATAGATTTTACGTCCATTTGAAACAAGTAATTCTTAACACGAAATGAGACTAAAACTTGATTATATTCTGACATGTCTATTTTTTACGCACGAAATAAAGTAAGGGAAATTGTGTTTGTCAATTCTCATATAACTGTCAATTCGTTTCTCTGTGCAATTAAAGGCTTTTATTGTATTAAGTTCCCTTAGAAGTAAGTTATCTTATACTTTTTCTCATTCACATGTATGTTGTTTGTTCAATATATGACAATCTTGTTTTCATACAATAATACATCTTCATTTCGTGGGTGGTATGTAAATTAACCAATCATCAACTCAGCTTATTTAACTACATTTCTAATTGTATCGTTATATTCGTCTTGATATTTACACTCTTTACCTTTGGTAGAGTTGTTCTAGACAAAACTGTTATTTTGATAGCCCTATATTTTGGATTTATGCAATCAAGATACAGTGTTAAATGTAAAAACAGTAAAACATCGTATATAGAAAACATGAAAGCGTCTTGTTTTCTTTATCTATTAAGCAGTGGATAATATTATGTTTTAATGGGATGCATTTGACTGGCTAACTGGCTGAAGCTTTTCACCTTACGATCTTTCTGTATATTTTCCATCACCAACATACTGGACGAGTTGACAAGTCTTAATTTTCTTTTTGTATGCAATACATAACATATATTTACCTTCGAAATGTGCACCTTGTCGTGATAAGATACGCCACTGATTAGAAATTGAAATTGAAAATGAAAATTTGGAATGTGTCGTAGAGACAACAATTCGAGGAAGGAGCAGACAACATTGTTTGTTTTCTGATTGTATACCAAAGTAATTATAGAATTATGTGGGCTAGCACGAAAAACGTTTTTTTTATTTTTGAAGTAATTCTTAGACAATGTAACCTTTGATATTGAACAATAATACTTCTGTTGCCCTATGATGTATTCCAATAAACAGCTTCTATATATTGAAAATTTGTTTGTTTAATATCACCAGACCATAGAAATTGTCTGTCTGTTTAATATTGTTAGATTAATGCCTCCGTTGCGAATTTCTTTTAAACCCACAAGAAAATCGAGTTATCTTATGCTTACATTTCTTATTTTAATTGTCCTGGCGAAATATTATTTTATTATGATTATGATCGTTCATTAATCGAATATTTGATAGATATGAAACACCATCACACAAGAAAAACAGCTATCTTATGCTTACATGTATTATCTAAATGTGTATATGTGTTCGATAATGACCTAGATATATCACCGTTCACGGAGCGTTATAACTGATGTCTTGTTTTAACACATGTATAGAGCTTCTTTTCGTTCTATGTATCTAATTATCCCATTGCATTCCCTGTAGAACACGTAGACGTTATCCACTGGAAAAGTAAATTTCTATAAACCAGGAAGTAATATCTCTTTATATGGTCACACATCGATCGACTTAGGTGCTCTTTATAAATAATGTAACAGGTTAGACTCATTTTCCTAACTGAATAAAAATGATGAAATGGTGTAGTCATATAGGAATACCAGTACATTTTGTTTTTAATAAAAATGGTTTTGGAATAGAGAAGACTCATGTAGATTTCATACTTTTACTTTAACCATCCCTTCTTTTTATTGTCTATGTATTAACATTGTATCACAGATATAATTTATTCGTTCACTGTTTAAGAACTTGTGTTACTACGTTTTTTGATTGGGTTAAGTCATTCAGGTGCATAATTTATAGGGTATTTCTATGTTGTGTTATTATGCTATGGTTTTATAAAAAGAAAGAAGGTTTGGTACTATGCAAACGTTTAACTTCGCTTCAATTGTTTGCAACTATTGTCGTCTGTTTCTGTGGTTCATACGTGTTTCTTCTTTTTGTTGTAATATAGATTAAACCGTTGGTTTTCCAGTTGTATTGTATTACACTTGAAATATTTGGGGAACTTTATAGCTTGCTGTTCGGTATCAGTCAAAGCTCCGATTTGGAGGCCGTACCTTGACCTATACTGGTTTACTTTTATAAGTTATTTCTTGGATGGATAGTTGTTTCATTAGCACTCATGCAATATCGTTATATATCTATATGATGTACTCAATAAAATGGAGTAAAATTTTTTATAAACTTATTTAGAATATGACTTTGCATGTCATCAAAATCAGACGAAAATGGCTTATGCTAGCTATGCTATTCTACTTTTCATTAAGAAACTGTCTGAAAGACAAATATGAAGTGGCACACATAACACACAATTTTTTGAATAATTTCACCTTTGATCCAAATTCAACTGCAATTTCAAGACGGTCTCTAGCACCGTGTTGTGTGGGGTTTATATATATTACGATAGATTACGATCAGGCTACATCTGTTATATAGTATTTATACATCGAAGATTACCATTACTGCCACAAATGCGTAATATGTAACATCCAAATATATCTTGTACACGTACCTAAAATCTGTTCGATGTGAACTCCCTCTTAGGTATACATTGTATGATTGCCTTCGTACAAAGAATATATTTCATGATTATCAAATAAATCATTTATAGAATATTGTCTTTAATGACAAACGTATCTTTGTTTCTTTCATAACAAAACATCAACCTAAAAATCGTATATCGTTTCATTCCCTTGCCATTTTCGTACTCATAAGTACGTCTTACCAATTCAAGTTGATCCTATTATAGTCCTTGAATAGAACATTTCTTAATTTGTCTTGTTGAGCTTCTTTACGAATAATATGAGGAATTATAACATTATGAACATAATTGACGCGTCTTTTTTTCATGAATATAAAAGTTGTCTGAAATATTCAGACATTGTATTGAATTATGGTATTTTACACATGTTTAACTACTTATGTATAAACCTAGTTTCTATGTCCGAATAATTCTGTATTTATATCTTGGGGTGTCAATCAATTTCCATCTGTGCATTGTAGAACAGCTGCGGAATGGTGTACAAACGTGAAAATGTGTCTAGCAAATAAACCTAACAATTATCTTAATAAATAGCCAGACAAACTTAACGAAAAAAACATTAAAACATGAGGAGCGAAGTTATCAAAAAGATAAGAAATTAGTTTAGATAACTTACAAAACGAAAACGACAAAAACTCTGGTGAACTGGGTTCCTATTTTTAACTAAAAAAAAATGCTGTTATAATTCATGAATTGAAATACGTATTACAAAAAAAATATGTATAAACTGTATCCCACAATAATAGATATAGGAAGATGTGGTGTGAGTAGCCTGTTTATCTTACCGATACTGACAATAGTACGCCGGCTGTTTAAAAAACCCATTTAGCTGCCAAAACACTAGTAATTTTGAATGCATTGACTTTTTTTAACCTTAAGAATATTTATGACTATTTCAATTTGATTAAAGTTTAGAAGTCACAAATTTGTCCCTTTGTCATGTTTTAGTTAAAAATAGATTCTTGCCTCAATGTAAATTCACCTTAAACTATATCTTGCGCTCATAATAATTGATTACTTTATGTTGTTAGATGACACCATCATCCATTAACTTATATTTGATCATTGCATATAGATTATTGTTATATTTCATATCATCATTTTATAATAAAACAATAATTTCATTGAGATGTAGCTGTATTTGGTTCAATTGCTGATATCATTCAAAGACATTTACATCATTTGTCGACTTGTGTCTTAAAGTGTAATTGTGGTGCAGACATTGCTTTTCAATAGAGAATGAGAAGTTAAACAAACAATTTCAATATGGAAATATTGAATAATAAAGTGGGGTAAAATTGTGAAACAAGTCAATAATTCAAAAAGTTCAAAAAGAGTCAAAACTCTCATTGAAATATCGAAGATCTGCGTTAAATAAATTTGTAATCGTCTTTAACAAAAAAATGTAGAAAAAGTCCAATGACGTGAAAACAGCATTTCAATTACAATTCCATATTATACATGTTATATGGCAGTTATTCTGTGAGGTTTTAATGACTTGTCGGAGATTACAAATACTAAAAAATGGATACATTTGCAAAACGAATATGTTGACAATAAGGTGAAGACAGAATGCCAAAGCTATTTTTAAACCTGGTGTAATCCACCGTGTTCTACATAAAAAATTGCCTGTATCAAGTCTAGATTATGACAGTTGTCATCCATTCGTTCGATATGTTTGAGCTTTTGATTTTGCCATTTGATAAGGGACTTTTCTTTTTGAGTTTTCCCTGGAGTTCAGTATTTTTGTGATTTTACTTTTTAGTTGATCCACAATTCCATATATCTGCATTTTTTATGAAGTTTCAGGGATGTATGGTGAACTTATGGTTGATTTCACAAAATAAATATTTATCCAATTTTACCCTCCAGTCAAACATCACAAAAAACTGTCCAACCCAGACAAAATCAATCTGTCTTTGTAAATGGTATTATATAATCATCTCTTCTAGAATTATCCAAAAACTCTTGCGCAAAACATTTACAAAAGGAAATGAAAAAAAGTAGAAAAATAGTAATGAAAATAATACATATATACGAATTGCGAATTCAGCCTTCCTCTGAAAACAGTAGAATGGGATTAAGTTTTAGTTTTTTTCTTCCTAACATTTCAAGGTGCATTTTCTTAAGGGTCTGAAATGGCCTTGTAGGATTTATTTTGAAAAAGATCCTTTTACTTGTTCCGTCTTTCTCTTTCGTTTTTTTTTATCGTTCTGTCAATCCTTACCATTTCTTTTACTATCTTTCTATTTCTGTCAGTCTTTCTTTAGTTCTCTGTATTTCTCACTGTCTACCTGAGTGAGTGAGAGATTGAAAAGAAAGTATTAGAAGGTGAGAAAGAAAAAGTTAAAACAGTGGTTGAAAGAGAGAGTAACATGGACTAAGAGTCAGTGGGAGTGAAAGTGTGTGATTCTGAGTAAATGAAAGTGTGAATATTTATATTGTATGTTTCTCTGTAAACTTGTATCTAGTTTTTAGAGAATAAAGTATCTATATATAATAAGTGAGGGTGAGCGGGTCAGACAGTCAGTGATATAGAGTGTTAAACGGTTAGACGGAGTGTGAAATGGTAACAGAGAGAACGAGAAAGATTTAGACGTATAAAAGAACGATTGTACCTCAATGATCCGTTTGAGGACCTGAATTGTGTTTTTTTTATTATCTACCTCTATCTTATCCTAATCTTAACACGGCTTAATTTGATGATGATAGCGCCATATCAATCATTAGACAAAAGAAAAGTTGCATTAGTCAAAAACTTAGTACAAGGTTACAAGATATGTCTCGCTAATGTGATGACAATAAATGTATCTTTAAGGAAAGCGATATGTGTTAGCTCTTTACAGTTACAGTAATAGTTAAGTTAAATAAACACATTAATTTTGCCAGAAGAGGGCAACAAAGTAAAGAAAATACAAATAATTATTTTTAACAAGAAGCCTCTAGCAGTTGTTAAATTAAGAGTTGAACTTTTGAGTAAATTCTAACACAAAGTACCAAGGAATCAAACGTCATACTTTCAAAAATAAATTTAAAAGACATATATTTTACTTTGTAATTGTTCACCAACTTTTGGGCAGGCTTTGACAAATTGGGAATTCTTGCGAAACAAAGAGTTTCTACCATCGTGTGCATTGAAACAGTGCGCTTATTCAACCAAGAAAAAAATTGCACCACATCAGACGAAATAAACTTAACAATTGTTTTAAGATAACAGGTGATTGTACATGAACGTTATAAGATAAGGATTAGTGTTTCCATAATCATTGCCCTGCAGTTTATGATACAATGTACATAATGAAGATTCGTGCATTTAACTACCAACATAACTATAGTACTAGTTTGAAACAATCCGGTCAGAGAAAAGTGTATTCAGTTTGTTAGTCAACAGATACATGATGTTTGTCATCATTGATTTTAAGGTATCGTGCTAATTTCAGTTTGCAGACAAACACATATTGAAAGTCTGAATAGATTTTACGTCCATTCAAAACAAACAATTTTCATCACGAAGTGAGGCTCAAAAAAGATTATATTCTGACATGTCTATTAATGTAATGCACTTAATAAAGTAAAGGGAAATTGTGTTTTGTCAATTCTCCCTTAATTTTCAATTTGTTTTATTTGCTCATTTGTGATGCTTTTATAGTGTTAATTTCCCTTGATGACAAGTAATCTTTATATTTTGACATTTTTGTTTGGTTTGTTCAACACAACTATTAGTTACAACAGACTGAGACAATAAGTTTTCACACACTAATGTATCTTCATTTCGTGGGTGTTAAGTTAACAAATCAGCTCAGACTTGTTTGAATTTTTTTTCTTATTGTTTCGTTATATTTTCCTTGATCTAAACACTCTTTTACTATCGGATTAATAGTTGGAACAAAACTGTTTTTGATAGTCCTATATTTCGGTTTAATGTAATAAAGACACAGTTTTAGAAACAGCAAAACGTCAATATAAAAACAGAAAAGTTTTTGATTTCATTATTCATGTTTAATTTTTTAAAGCGGTGCAAATCAAAACAAAAAATCTATATTAGTTCTATTCATTTATACAGTGTTATGTGCTAACGTTCCTTTATTTTGTTTTTAATGAGTTTATTTAGACATAATTTAAAGTTAAAAGTATGGCTTTGGTATTATTGAAATAATTCATCCCTGTTTGAATTGAAATTGAAGTTATATAATATTACAATATATATGTGTGTAGGCATATACATTAGTTGTCGTTTGTTTATGTAATATATTCGTGTTTCTCGTTTCTCGGTTTGTTTGTATAGATTAGACCGTTGGTTTTCCCGTTTGAATGGTTTTACACTATAGTCATTGTGGGGCCCTTTATAGCTTGTTGTTCGGTGTGCGCCAAGGCTCCGTGTTGAAGGCCGTACTTAAACCTATACTGGTTTACTTTTAAATTGTTATTTGGATGGAGAGTTGTCTCATTGGCACTCACACCACATCTTCATATATCTATCTATAGCTGAATTAACATTTTATCAACACATTTTATAAAACTTTACATTGAAGACTAGTCAGGGTAAATGCAGACCACAGTAAAAAAGAAATATATACTAGTGCAGACTATCTTAACAAAACATAAAAAAATGTTTCTTTCGTTTGTACTTTTTTTTACTATTTTTGATAGTTTTGTTCGTATGTAATATGAACGCAAATAACGGCGTTTCCAAAAATAACTGTTAAACATCATTCAACTGGCTTACTGAGTCTTATTTTCTCTCTGTATAATTTCGATCACAAACTTTCTGGAAGAGTTAAAAAGTCTCAAGTTTCTGTCACATAGTGTACTGCTAGTGCGTTTTGGATTGTATTGATTAGGGTTTGTATATATTCCTCTAATATTCCTATTTCCTCAGTACGTTTTGAAAGCGAAGCAATTAAGGTTAAATATTCATTAGTTTCGATATCATATCATATAAGCCTCACATGGAGACGTTCGTGTCTTCAACAGCTGTGAAAGTTCTTAGTTATAAAACAAATTTACTTTTCCGGAAAAATTATTTGTAATGCATTGTTCAGGTAAAAGAGGTGGAAATACAATACTTCATTTGAAATAAAACACGCAATGTCGTGCTCATTATTTCAAACACAAGTACTGCGACGTTAACAGAAATTCCAAATATGTGATTATTATTATAAGAATTATATAAAAGGGGAGTGAATGCCTAGGTTTTATGTTTATATATTCTGGACCAATTATCCAATAAATTATCTTTTCAAGAAGCTCAAACAAATGTATTATGTGTGTGACATTCCCTGCATATAAACCTTTCCCATGTCAGCATGTTTAAATAGGACGTGACTTTCTGGTATATGTAAAATATCGGTTAAAAAATACCGGGTATGAGTAACACTGATAATATTTTTATTGTCCAAATCTCAATCTGGGGGTGTATAAGTAATACCGTTCAACTTGGTGTTTTTCTTATATTTAACATCTCCAAAATGATTCAGACTAATTAAAAAATCTTGCAATAAAAAAGCGGCAAAGCTAGCCATGTTTGTGAGATACACATAACAGACAACGAACATGGACGAAATGAATAAATGATAGAAAAAATGCATGGTGTATTCTATCCATTTCGTGAATGGGTACGAGTGTAGGCAAATAAAAGATACAAAGGGTTAGATATAGAAAATTTTAGAGTTACATCATATCAAAAATATTCTTCATGGTCAGAAACATACCAACAAAAATTAATTAGCAGAACAGCAATTACACAGAATAGATATACGCATGTTTAAACTTAGCTTATCATAGAAACCAACATTAAACATGTGTATACCAGTGTAGGTTTCGTCTACAAAAACAGCATTAGTGACCTTATAATTGAAAAGTCAATCAATCCGAATTAAGTTCAAAGTTGAAGACGTTTTGAGTTTCTTTTTATATTTTAATACATCGCTTTCAAGTAATATTAGTATGTCATAAACCAGTCTAAGAAAGGTGATATCAAATAAATATTGTTCTTAGCTCACTGCCAGAAATCCATCAACGAAACAGTACGAGCATTTTTAATTAACATATTTATTTCATTCGTTAAATTGTATTAACATGGTGCGTACCGATTCCCTTTTTGGAAAAAACCCATAATACTGAAAGTATTGATACATTTTCTCTATAGCTAGAAATATAAATTTTACACTTAGAGGAGGTTAAACATGTTTATATTCTGACATGTCCATTGTTTTTTGTACTAAATATAGTATATACAATTGTGTTTTTCAACTCTTGAATTACTAAAATAAATAGATTATTTATTCCTCTGTTCAATGTTTAGGATTTTGTTTATGATGGGTTACAATTAAAGTCAGTAAGCTATTACATTTACCTCTTATAAATTTAAAAAAAAGCCTTGTGATTCATAAGTCATGTACTAACAGACCATTATTCTGTATATATTCTGAACGCAACCTAGTCCACTCATGCTCATAAACAAGGAAGTGTAATATTTATAATTTATGTGGTTATTGTGATATATTTCTTAAGAATGTGTTATTTTCTGTCATATTTTTTAGACTACCACCTTTTTGAAATTTAAAGGAAGAGCGGTATTTTTCGCTACATGTACTCCTAAAGGATAATTCGTCATATATCTAGGCAAACAGCTATTGCTGCAAATGAATACGCAAAATATTGAAACCTCGAGAATAGTACAATGACACTTCTGTCGATGCATCAGAAACCATAGTTTATACTAGAAACGAAATTGTTTGAATATCGCCGTAGAGTACAGAGTGTTCGTCTATTCTACATAACCAGATTATTACTTACATATACTTTATTTCTTCTAAACCCACAGGATAGCATAGCTGTCTTATGCTGACATTATTTGGTTGTATTTCTCCAGTTAAATAAAAGAGAAATACTTTCTCCAGGGACATTATCATTCCTGGATGACAATGATGCCAACTACATGAATTATTATAGTTATGATTATGATATTCATATGATTTTAGAATCAAGAAATAGTTTAATTGAGATGTGGGTGAATCTGGTTTAATTGCTTTAATCATTAAAAGGCATTGACATCATGAGGTGACTTATGAGACAAGTATATATGTTGTTTGGTTGTTTTCTTACACACTGTTGACAATATGATTGACTTATATGCACCTATCATACACTTGAGACGTTCAGAAAGCTTTAAACCCAGGTTTAATCTTCCATTAAATACATAGGGAAATCAAGAATTTGACATTAACTGTACTGCAGGTTTTTTTTGTTGATTAGCAAATACAAAAACGGCTTAAATTTATTGTTCCATTTCCCAAAGAGAATTTTGAATAAGAAACAATTCAGGTAAACTTTCTATTGATTCTGGTATAATAGTTACATAAATCTTACTTGAATACTACCATGTATCGAGCAGCTGGAAAAGTATCCGCACAATTTAGTTAGTGTCCAGTATATGGAATCAATTGTGTTGAGTAATGCACATATATCATGCATATACTGCACATCATGTTGAGACAAAGAAAAAGAAAATACCACCGATACTCATATTATTGTAAGAGGCGTCGGTGGTCGAGTTGTCTTATAAATAAAATTTCTGTATATCTTGCCTACTAACAACTTTTGTCAGATTTTTCTCTCCAAGAACTTAGGATTCCTCTGCCAATTAAAAATTACCACCAAGAAATTGTATTAATACACCAAATATATCTAATTGTTATGAATCAAACCAATATTGTTAATATTAAAGTTGCACTTACTATACTGCTGATTACTATTATATTAACCAAATACCAAAGGCTTGTATTGATTACACTGTATTGTTCTAATTCCCGCAACACAATTTGCTTATGAAATAAATTGAGTAAAACATTCAACATTAATTTCGATATTAATATAAATCTCACTTGGCAATGACCTTGTCCCAAACAGCTGGTTAACTTCATTGTTTTAAAACGAGCTTTTATAGGAATATGTCTGTTTCGTTGATATATTAGATTTAATATGATTCGACATATGACCTCTAAGGGAGTTCAAGGCAAATGACGTGCACAATATCCACCCTTAAAGATAAATATTAACACAATTTCCATGATCAGTTTGTCTTATTAACAACAAAGTATTGAAAAAAAGAATTAAGTTGCCTGCAAATAAAAAAAAAAAACCTAACACGATATCACAAAGTTATATATATCTAGGACCAATTATCAAACAATGGATTTTCACCAAAGTTGATTTATTTAGTGGGTTACGAAATAGTCAAAGCGTCTGAGGCATACAAACGCAAAACCTCTTAAAAAAGAGACTCGCTGTTCCATTTTTACTTGTAGTACTAACTGTCAGAACAATTGGTAGCGATGATAAAACTATTTAAAAAAAATACCAAACCACACATCAATTCCTATAATAACAGAGATATACAATGAATGTTGAATACCAGCTCACCAGTGACGATCGACCTACAATATCTGCATGAACTAACCTTAACGTTTTTTATCCTTTAAAATGTTTTTGGACACCATCATTCATTAGCCGATATTTGATCATCGCATATTGAATATTTTCATTTTTCATATCATGATTTAATAAGAAAACAATAATTTCATTGATATGAAGGTGTGTTGGGTTCAATTGCTGGTATCATTCAAAGACATTTACATCATGTGTCGACTTGTGTCTTAAAGTCTAATTACGGTGCGGACATTGCTTTTCAATAGAGAATGAGAAGTTACACAAACCATTTGATTATGGAAATATGGAATAATAAAGTGAAGATCATCTTTAATCAAGTCAATGATGCAAAGTCAACAACCTCAAAGAGGGTCAAAACTCTCTGTGAATTTCCGAAGATCTGTGTAAAAAAAATATATTATCGTCTTTAAAAAAAATGTTGTAGAAAAATTCCAATGTCATGAAAACAGCATTTATACAATTCCATATTAAATGGCAGTTATTTTGTCTTACTATCCTACTCCTTATTATTTTCTTTCTTACTCTCCGATACTCTTATTCGCTCTCTCAATCTATCGCTCTCTCTGTCACTCTTATTCACTCGTTTACACTCTATTATACTCTCTCTCAAACTCACTCACTCTATCATACTCTTAGTCTCTCTCACTTACTCTGTTTCACTCTCTCACAGCCTGTCGCACTCTCACACACTCTCCCACACTCTCTCACACTCTCTCGCACTCTCTCTCTGTCTCTCTTTCAAATTTTCTCTCACTCACTCTCACACACTGGGAAACTGTCGATCAGATACTCTCCCTCTCTCTCTCCCTCTCTCTCTCCCTCTCAAACACTTTCTTTCTTCCATTCTCACCCCCCCTTTCACACACATATTTACTCTTATACGACAGGGAAGGAAAAAGAGAGCTACAGATACAAAAAAAATGACAGAAATAGAAGTATGGAGAACAAAAAGAGATTGAGAGAAAAGAGAGAGAGACAGAGAGTTAGTTAGTGTATGGTAGATAATGTTTGAAAATGACAGTTTGTGAAAATTGTTAAGATTGTTTTTTTTTTTGTTTTTTTTTTTTTTTTTGTATTTTTTTCTTTCTTTTTCTTTTTTTTTTTGTTCCCTTCATTAGGTATTAGCGCAGCAATTTAATTGAATTAAAACATTTCATAAAAATGAAAATAATGCAAGTTGTGGTGTTTTTTATTTGTTTATCTGGCAGTTTCACTTTTGAGAAATGAATCGTTGCAATGTTACTTTTATATGTATTATTTTTTGTTATCACTCTTTCGAATTTATAATAATAATACATTAAAATAGTTTTATTTTGATAATTATTTCAAAATAATTGAAATGAACATATTAAGGAATGGTAACTCCACTTGTTTCCTGTATTTACCACAAATAATAAACGTGTTTCAATTCTATTTACGTAAATTTATTGAGTAATTAACAAAAAATAATGTTTACAAATGTATCCAATTTTGTGTATTTTTAATCATCTTCACCTACAGATCTTTGACACTTCATAGAGTTATTGCCAATATGGAATTAAATAAATGCTGTTTTTTTACATTTTGACGACAGTGAACTTTTTCGAGAACATTTTTTTTATGACGAGGATATATATTTTTAACTCGGAATTTCACAGAAAGTGTTGATCCTTTTTGCGATTGTTGACTTTGCATCATTAGCTTGATTAAAGATTTTACCCCACTTCATTATTCAATATTTACATATTCAAATGCTTTCTCATTCTCTATTGAAAAGCAATGTCAGCAACGCAAAAAGGCACAGGTCAACCAATAATCTAAATGTCTTTGAATGATATCAGCAATTGAACTAAACACACCTACATCTCAATGAAATTATTGTTTGATAATCATTATATGACAAATGACAATATTCTATATGCGATGATCAGATATAAGTTAATGGATGATAGTGTTAGTGATAGATCTAAGAATGATATTTAAACAAGATAAAGTAATCAATTATTGTGAGCACAAGATAGAGTTAATGATGAATTCAAAATTGAGACAAGAATCTATGTTTACCAAAACATGCATGATTAAGGGACAAATTAATGATTTCTAAAGTAGTCAAAAATATTATAAAAGATAAAAAAAAAATGTAAAGGTTTGTCCATGCAGATATTGTTTTCGAGCGTCACTGTTGAGCTGGTATTTAATATTCACTGTATCTCTCTGTTACTGTAGGATTTGATGTTTGGTCTATTATGTTTTGGGAAAAGTTTAAAATTGACATATCATGAACGTTATTGTTTGTTCTGATAGTTAGAACTTACGTACAAATGAAACAACAAGTCATTTTTTTAGAGGTTTTGTGTCTGTATAACTACTACGCATTGACTATTTCGTAACACACTAAATAAATCAACTTTGGTGAAAAAACATTGTTTATCCTGTATAAATATAACTTTGTTATATCGTGTTTGTGTTATTTTTATATTAGCAGGCAAATTATTTCGTTTTTAAATAGTTCTTTGTTATTAAGGGAAACGGATCACGGAAATTCTGTTAATGTCTAACTTCAAGGGTGAATAGTGTGCACGTGATTTGCAAGTCATATGGTGCATCATTTGCAAGCCAATCTGATATATCCAGAAAACATAGAATTCCTATAAAAGGTGGTTTTAAAACAAGGAGTTTAACCAGTTATTGGGAACACGGTCATTGCCTAGTGATATTTAGGTTAATAACGAAAGAAATGAATATTTAACCTAATTTGTGTCATAGTTATCAAAAGATACAAGGATTATAATTTCACTACGCCAAACGCGCGTTTCGTCTACATAAGACTCATCAGTGACGCTCATATCAAAATATTTATAAACCCAAACAAATACAAAGTTGAAGGGCATTGATGACCCAAAATTCCAAAAAGTTGTGCCAAATACGGCTAAGGTAATGAACTCCTGGGATAAGAACATCTTTAGTTTTTTTGAAAAATTCAAAGTTTTGTAAACAGGCAATTTATACAAATGACCATATAATTGATATTAATGTCATAATTCATTGCTGGAATTGTAACAATACATCGTAATCAATACAAGCATTGGTATTTGATTATTATAGTAAACCGCAGTACAGTTAGCTCAACTTTAATATTATTATTGGTTTGGTTGATAACACATGTAACAATTAAACATAATTTGTCCATGAACACAATAAGCATTTTTCGGGGTGGTAATTTTTAATTGGCAGAGGAATCTAGAGTTCTTGGAGATAACTACTGACCATCAAAAGGGACGAAAACTGACACAAAGTGTTAGCAGGTTAGTAATACATAAATTTTGATTATTAAACCATTTGGTTACCGACGCCCCTGGCAGCAATATAAGTATAGGGGATGTTTCTTTCTCTTTGTCTCATGCAACATGATGTGCAGTAAATACATGATATGTGTACATGACTTAAAACTATTGGTTTCATATACTAGACCCTAACTTAATTTTGCGAATACTTTACCTTCTGCTAGAGACATGGTCGTATCCAAGTTAGATTTATGTAGCTTTTATACCGGAATTAATAAATAATTTACCTAATTGTTTCTTGATGTTCTCTGTGGGAAATGACACAAACAAGTTTCATCAATTAAAGTCATTTGGTGTTTGCTCATCATAAAACAAATGCAGAAATGTCAAATTCTTTATATATTTAATGAACGTTTAAACATGGTTTTATAGCTTTCTGAACGTCTCAATTGTATGATTGGTGTAAATAATTTCATCATATTGACAACAGTGTGTTAGAAAAAAGAAAAAAAACCACATATATACTTGTCTTATAAGTCACATCATAATGTCAATGTCTTTTAATGATACCAGCAATTAAACCAGATTCACCCACATCTCAATAAAACTATTTCCGGATTATAAAATAATGACATAATATATCACAAACAACTTTTTAAGAAATTGTTTTATAACTAAAAGAAATTATGTAATTGTCATCATTGTCATCCAGAAATGACATTGACCCTTGGGGAAATTTATTCTAGTTTTATTTCCCTGGAAAAATACAATCAAATTATGTAAGCACAAGACATCTATGATATCTTGAGGGATTAGAAGAAATGAAATATATGTTAGCAATAACCTAGTTATGTGAAACAGACGGACACTCTCAATTGAATGGCGACATTTCAACAATTTCATTTCTATTATAAACTATAGTTTCTGATGCATCGGAAGTGACATACTCTGATTTTAAAATTTTGTTGGTATGTTCCTAACCATGAAGAATACATTTGATATTTGATACTTCTCTATATCTAATTTTTTTTTTTTTATTTACACTCGTACCTATTTACGAAATGGATAGAATACACCATGCACTTTTCTATCTTTTATTCATTTCGTCCATGTTCATTGTCTGAAATGTTTTTCCGCTTTGTTATTGCATATTTTTTTAATTAGTCTTGAGCGTTTTTGGAGATGTTAATTATAAGAGTAACACCAACGATATTGCTTGTACAGACCCAGATGGAAACTTGAACAAAACAAATATCATCAGTGTTACTCCTGGCCAGAATATTTGTAAGCAATATTTTACATCTAGAAGACAATCACGTAATATTCAAACATGCTCAAATGTGAAAGGGTTATGGGCAGGGATATACATTTTTCGAGCTTTTAGAAAGATGATTTATTGAATATTGGTTCGGAAAATATAAATATAAGTGTCGTGTTAGCCATTTTTCCAACATCAAGCCTAAGACAGTCAATCCCCCTTTTGAATAGTTCTTATAATGATAATCACATATCTGGAATTTCTATTAACTTCGAAGATCTTTTTGGAGAAAATGTACACGACATTGCGTGTACTTTTATTATAATTCTAACCTGAATGATGCATTACGCATAATGTTTCGAGAGAAGTAAATTTGTTATATAACAAGGATCTATCACAGCATTTGGAGACACGAATGTATCCATGTGAGGTTTATATAAGATAATATCGGAACTAATGAATATTCAACCTAAATTGGATTTGCATTCAAAATTCGCTGAGGGAAGAGGAAAATTAAAGTTCTATTTACAAAATATAATCAAATGTACCAAAACTGGTTTAATTGATCTTTTTTTAACCATTTACCCTGTCGTCTCATTAAAATACTTCATCGATTATAAAATCAGGAAACATATCAAATATTCGGTTAATAAATAATTATGTCATTCATAAATGATCTTTCGCCAGTAGTGGGGAAAATGAATAAATAAATGTTAGCAGCAAATTATTCTGATTTCTTGTGGGTTTAAACGAATCCGCAAAGGAGATATTAATCTAGTAATGTGAGACAGACAGACAATTTCTATGGTCTAGAGAAATTTAAACAAATAAGCATCTAATTTGTAGCAGTTGTTCATTGAAAAGCATCATAGGGCAAATCAACTTAGTAAGTATTTTTGTACAATCCCAAAAGTTTTATTATCTAAGAATCACTTACAAAATATAACGTTCTTCAGTGCTAGACTCAAAATAATTTTACTTACTTATATAATATTGAACAGAAAACGAACATTGTGGTCTGCTTTTTGGTCGGGTTTTTGTCTATTTGAAAAAGTTATCAAAGGTACCAGGATTATAATTTAGTACGCCAGACGCGCGTTTCGTCTACATAAGACTCATCAGATACGCTCATATTAAAATATTTGTAAAGTCAAAGAGGTAGAAAATTGAAGAGCATTGAAGATCCAAAATTCCAAAAAGTTGTGCCAAATACGGCTAAGGTCATATATGCCTGGGATAAGAATACCCTTATTTTTCGAAGAATTCAAAGATTTGTAAACAGATAATTTATATAAATGACCACATTATTGATATTCATGTCAACACCGACTACTGGGCTGGTGATATTTAACTCATTCCCCATTTCCTTTCTCAAATTTAATGTCCAATCAGTAGTGTATCCTATCACGTAGAAGGTGCCAGTTAGAAAGTAAATATTAATTAAGTACAGCGAAAAGACAATAAAGACTTTTACACTCTTCAAGAATGTTGGTGATCGAAAATATACAGAGAGATCGAAAATATGTAAGCCAGTAAGCCAGTCGAATGTTGAATAACAGTTAGTTTAGGAAACGTATTTACTTTGGTTCACTTTACGTTCGAAAAAAATGTTATAAAAATTCATGATACAAGCGTTATATACTGGTTTTGTGTTTTAATAGGATGTTCTGCACTAGTATATATTTGTTGTTCTACTATGGGCTGTTTTAACCCAGACTAATCTTCAATGTATAGCTTTATCAAATGTGTTGATGAATTGAAGTTAATTTAGATATGAAACTATAAACAGATATGTTGTAATATTACAGAACTTGAAGGTAAATTCAAACCCAAATAAATTATCTCAATAATACCAACGCCATACTTTATGATAAATTATGTCTAAATAAACTTAACAACAAGAGAAATTATCAAAAATAAAAACAATGTTAGCATAGAAAATTTAATTGATGAACTTGCATTACATAGATGTTTTATTTTGATGTGCAACGCTTTAAAATATAATATCAACCAATGGTTAATAAATTATGAAGACATGAAGATTTTGTGTTTCCTATATACGTTGTTTAACTGTTTCTATATTTAAAACTGTATCTTGGTTACATAAAACTAAAATATAGGACTATAAAAATAACAGTTTTGTCTCGAACTTCTCTAATGAAAGTAAATCAGGTAAATATCAAGGCGAAAACAACGATACAATACGCAATGTAGTAAAATAACTCTGCGTTCACTGGTTAACTCACATAACACCTACAAGATGAAGATACGTTGTTATATGACATATGATAGTCAGAAAATGTTGTAACTTATAATCTAATTGAACAAACAACAAACTTGTAAACGGTAAAATGTATAAGATTATTTGCTTTCAAGGAAACTTAGTTCAATAAAAGCCTAAAAATCGAACAGAGAAAACAAATTGACTGTTATAAGAGAATTGAAAAACACAATGCCCTCTACTTTATTTGATACATGAAATAATGAACATGTCAGAATATTATCATGTTTAAGCGTTACTTCGTGTTAAAAACTATTTGTTTTAAATGAAAGAAAAATCTATTGAGACTTCCAAAAAAAAGTAAAATCACAAAAATCCTGAACTCAGAGGAAAATCAATACGGAAAGTCCATAATCACATGGCAAAATCAAATAACAAAACCCATCAAAAACGAATAGACAAGAACTGTCATATTCCTAACTTGGTACACGCATTTTCAAATGTAGAAAATGGTGGATTAAACCTGGTTCTATAGCGCTAACCCTCTCTCTTTAATAACAGTCTCATCAATATGCTTTTGTCTGTAAATTGAAATCAGCAGGCCACCTTATTATCAATGTTGACGAACGGAATTTATCCGTCGACTAACAAACTAAATACATGTTTCGCTGACAGGATTGTCTAGCATTGGTGTAAGGAACTTTTTTGAAAATCAGTTTCAGATTCAGTTGAAAAAATGTGAATATTGTCCTAACTCATAAATATTATAGTTTTGTCGGTTCCTTGTAATACAAACCTATTACATGGACCCGGATCTTTATTATGTATATTGTATCATAAACTGAAGGGCAATGATTTATGGAAAAAATAACTCATCATCTTATAGCATGTATGTACTGGATAAACCCAATACAGTTTACTAATTAATTCCCTGTTACTTCTAAATAATAGGTTAAAATTGAGGATGGAAATGGGGAGTGTGTAAAAGAGACAATAATCCGACCATAGAAAAAAAATTCCGATTGTTTATTTCGTCTGATGTGATGCATGTTCTTTCTATGTTGATCGAACGCACTGTTTCAGTATAGATGATTGCAGAAACTATTTGTTTAACACGCATTGCCAATATGTCAAGCCTCACCAAAACATGTTACCGTATTGAATATAATAAGTATTTAGTGCAAAAATCGGTAGACGGGTGTGTATTTTTTAAACAAAGACTTATTGTATAAAGATAATTTAAAAACAGTTACTTTGCCAGGTAAAATATACCATTAACACACTCTATTTCTTTTTGTTTCAAAATGTAGTTGGTAAACTCTATTTACAAAAGACTGTGTCATTCTGTCTTTAGATATAAACGAAAAAGTTTTTTGTAAAGATTAAGCTACAACAAAAAAAGTATATTGAAAACATAATTCATAATATCTATGGTTAATGACGAGTCGTGTGTTATATTACGATACAAACACATAGATTTTGTTTCGAGGCAAAAATTCACACCGTACTACTCTGAAATTAGCTGGTGTCACAATGGGCGCGACCTTATTGTTATGGTCATATTTATAAAATAACTGTTTACAAAACTTTAAAATTTCTGAAATACTTACGCTTTTCTACCTAAGGAATAGTTAACCTTAGCTGTATTTGAGGAATTTTGGTCCTCAATTCTCTTAAACTCAGTACTTATAAGGCCTTATAACTTTTTTTTAATTCGATCGTCACTGATGAGTCTGATGTAGGCAAAACACGCGTCTGACGTAAAAACAAAATTTAATTCTGGTATCTATGATGAGTTTATTACAAAACATCTGATGCCAATAATGTGCAAAGTTTACTACTTTGCTATTTCCTTGACTTAATTTAATCCAGGTTTACTTAGAGGTTCTAGATGGTTAGTATTTTACAAGATTTAAATAATGATGTTTATTATCCTCCTCAAGCTTATTATACTGCAGGGTATATACCTATACAGATAAGTAATAAAACCATCTATGTTGTTTACAAACGGCATGTTTAATAAAATATCATTTTAAGAGGAATTAATGTTTCCGCCTAAAACAGATCAAGCTCAATTTGTTACTTTTGAAAACAAAGTATTAATTTTATGAATAAAACGTGCACATTTTACGACTTTTCATCATGTTAAATATACATCATAAAATTAAAGAAGCGGTGATATTGTGTTTATGTTTTTTATGTTCATGCTTTTTGCAATTCAATTCATTAGCGTTATTACATAAGAACATAATTTCATCATAAAGTAGTCTTTTTTTTTAATTACGCACTCGCTGATATTCCCTTGATGTCTTATATTTATAATTAAAACATAGAAATTGCATAGTTGATTATGCAATTATTAGATTTGAAGAAGATAGTTGAAGTAAGAATCATTTTATAAATAAAAGCAGTAAACATTAAGAGACATTCCAAAATGTTATCATATTTCATATAGTCGCCATATTTATCCGTAGTGTCACTGTGTTCGTTATATGATATAACAGAAAGTTGATGTTTTTTTATTATGCTTAGTTCAAAAAATAGAACCAATATATCAAACTTACTAAAATGAATAAACTCACAGCACAATTGTATTCCCTTCCACTACTGAGCTATGTGTGGACCCGAACGTCACTGGAGAGTATTTTTTTGTTCAAACGCGCGTCTGGTGTAAATACCAAACTTAATCCTGGTATCTATGATGTTTTATACTCTATTCCTGAACCTTTAAATTATTAAAAAATTCTGTTGGCTTCTCGTCAGTGGACGGTTTAGAACTTCAACTATGCCTGACTTATGTGTCCTCAAAATAATTGTCGGATCTTTATTGTTTGTAGGGTAACAATTTTCCCCATAAAAAAACCGCAAAAATAATTGAAACAGTAAATCAAGAGCAACTACAATAAGGTTTAGCATATTGGTTCAATAGTGTTTGTCATTTTTATATGAAAAAAATATCACTGATATCGGCCAACTCACTCCATCCGTCTCATTCCCCTATTCCTTCCTTACATACTTTCCTTTTCATTCATCTCTTTTTTTCATTCATTTACTTTCTTGCTGTTTATTGTTCCTATATATGTCACTGTCGCGCTCTTGTACTGGTTTTCAGTTTAAGTCACTAACTTATATTTCTTTCCTATCCACTCTCACGAACTTACTCATACTTATATAATAATAATAATAATAATAATAATAATTATAATAATAATAATAATAATAATAATAATAATAATAATAATAATAATAATAATAATAATAATAATGATAATAATATAATTATAGTAATAATAATAATAAAAATAGTAAAAATAATAATAATAATAATAATAATAATAATAATAATAATAATAATTATAATAATAAAAATAATAAAAATAATAATAATAATAATAATAATAATAATAATAATAATAATAATAATAATAATAATAATAATAATAATGATAATAATAATAATAATAATAATGATAACAATATAATAATAGTAATAATAATAATAAAAATAATAATAATAATAATAATAATAATAATAATAATAATAATAATAATAATAATAATAATAATAATAATAATAATAATAATAATAATAATAATAATGATAATAATATAATAATAGTAATAATAATAATAAAAATAATAAAAATAATAATAATAATAATAATAATAATAATAATAATAATAATTAAAAACCAATTCTTCAAAGAACAATTGAAGGTCTTTCCACCTCGATAATTAGAATGAAATTTAAAAAAAGATGTTGAAAGGGTCACTCCTTGTTGATGTAAATTTGTACCTCAACTGATATAGAAAAATAAGATTAATAGGTATATGCAGAAGACTTAATTGATTTATAATGAACAAAAACAAATTTAAAGCAAAGGTCAAAATCTAGAACGTCAAGTTGACCTTTGACCTTGACCTCAATTTCAAGGTCATAGGTCAGTGATCTCAAATCAAAAGACCCCAGGTCAATCACTTGTATGATTGAAGAGAAATATCGATTTCAAATACAAAAGGGGAGAAAACTCCTAAAAGAGTTGACCAAAACACTTCGACTTAAATGAGTTGCCCCTTGTTGTAAACAGTAATTTGATAAACACATCGTATCATTAACTGTTACAGTTTCTTTTGAATGTAGATTACAAGCAAATTTCAAAATTTAGAATATGACCTTGACCTTCAACCTTGACCTCATATTCAAGGTCATAGGTCAGTGAACTCAAATAGGAAGGCCCCAGGTCAATCACTTGTATGCTTGTGGAAAAATAATGATTTGAAATACAAAAGGGGAGAAAACTCCTAACAGGGTTAACCAAAACACTTCGACTAAAATAGGTTGAAGTTGCGGCAAATTGTAAACAGTAATTTGGCAAACACATCATATCATTAACTGTAACAGTTTCTTTTGAATAACGATAACAAAACAAAAATTCAAAATTTATAACATGACCTTGACCTTTGACCTTGACCTCAATTTCAACGTCATGGATCAGTGAACTCAAATTAGAAGGTCCGAGATCCATCACTTGTATGGTTGTGGATAAATAATGATTTCAAATACATAAGGAGAGAAAACTCATATAAGGGTTAACCAAAACACTCCGACTGAATAAGTTGAAGTTGCGCCTTATTGTAAACAGTGATTTTGCAAACATATCATATCATCAACTGTTACAGTTTCTTTTGAATACCGATAACAAGCAAAATTCTAAATTTATAACGTGACCTTGACCTTTGACCTTGACCTCAATTTTATTTATACGGATCAAGGACTTCCTATCAAAAGACTGTAGGCCTCTACAACTTATACTATATAAATTAACCCAACATATCGTTTATTTAAAATTTTCAAAGGGAAATAACTCCCATAAGGTGTCTTCTGATCACCTCAGTCAAAGTAAAACAAATCATTTTTAAGAGTAGACGAAAAATTTGGTGAAAACAGTTAGTAAAAATCTTATACGGTTTTAGAGATATAGCGATAACAAGAAAAAAGGGACGCGGGGAGATAACTCCTATAAGAATAAGTGTTCGGTCACACAGGGTGAGTTTTGAAACCTTCATTACTGAACAACATCGTCGGCCAAACATCCATTCGATATAGTGTAAAACAAAAAAGCATCTCAGACGGCAGAAGAAAAAAAAAAAAAAAAAAAAAAAAAAAAATAATCAGAAGAAAAACAATAGGTCTTTCCACGAAAAGTGGAAAGACCTAATAATAATAATAATAATAATAATAATAATATTTTTAAAGAGAGTACCTCATCTGTACGCCAGACGCGCGTTTCGTTTACAAAAAACTCACCAGTTACGCTCGCTCGAATCCAAATAAAGTACGAAGTTGAAGATTATTGAGGACCAAAGTTCCTAAACGTTTTGCCAAATCCAGTTAAGGCAATCTTTGCCTGAGGTAGAAAAGCCTTAGTATTTCAAAAATTCTAAATATAAACTACATGATTACAACATAATTAATGTACTATTACACATATATATCATGTATATAAAGAATAGATGTATATAAACACTGATATAAAAACAGCAACTGTCTTACACTATCTTACTCTCTCTCTTATACCCTTTCTCACTAGCTCTCCTTACTCTTCCACACACACTCTCTCCCATTATTTCTCTCTCTCCTTCAACACTCTCAAACACTATCACACTCTTGACGGCTCTTTAACATTCTCACATACACTTTCTCTCAATCCTCTGTCACTCTCGTTTACCCTCTGTTACTCTTGTGTACCGGCCCCCACTCCCTCACTTTATTTTGACTATTTAATTAATATTGACTGTTTATTTAACGCATCATGTAAATATAACGGAATTTTATGAGACTGTTATTAAAGAGAGAGAGTTAGCGCTATAGAACCAGGTTTAATCCACAATGTTCTACATTTGAAAATGCCTGTACCAAGTCAGGAATATGACAGTTCTTGTCTATTCGTTTTTGATGCGCTTTGTTATTTGATTTTGCCAAGTGAATATCGACTCTCCGTATTGATTTTCCTCTGAGTTCAGTATTTTTGTAATTTTACATTTTACTCTCTCCCTTAGAGTCTCTTTTCTCTGTCTAACTCCCGCTATCACATTCGTTAACCCTCTCTTGCTCGCTGTCACACTCTCTATCACACTTTATCTAACTGTCTTTCACAGTTTTTCTTATCTTATTTTTCTCACTGTCTATCACACTTGTCACACCCACACTCTTTCACAGATAGAGAAGGGAAAAGATAGCTAGGAAGGACAGACAGAGAGAAACAAAGAAAGATATAGAGGAAAAGAAAAATTATGAAAAAAAGAAACAAAGAGAATACTAAACGCGTTTCCTTCTTCATTATGTCATAATAGGGTATGGGCTAAAATTTAATCAGTGATGGTTTCCCAGGGGAGAAATAGCACATATTGCTATCTGCAATAAATGATTTAAATCAATATTTACTATATTAACTATTTTTTTTTCAGGATAAATCTTTATAAGTATTAATCAGAAATCTGGTGTAGGGTGACACATGCGTTTCGCCCGACAATTATTGCCATATATTTAAACTTTCTATAAAATTGCCTCTTCGCTCATTCCCATATTGTGTGGCATTCCCAGTTCTTGGAGTGTTCTGTATTTTAAGATAGTAAGTGTTTTCCCATTTCCAAATTTCTTGAAGCTTGTTCAACCTTCCAATTGTATGCCATAATAGTATGCAGCTGTTTTCATTAGAACTATTAATAATATATGCAAAAAACGAAATGTCATAAGATGTTGAAACGTGATTTATTCATCACCATAATTTCATCAGGTGCTATCAGATATACGTTTTTAGTGTCAATATCAATAAAACACTATCCATTTACGATTATCTTTTCATTTTTTAATACCATAATCAAAAATTATCTGTTTTACGAGTTACGATTATCTTCCCGAATTTTTCGACGGCAATTATCAAAGCGCTTAGACAATTCCAGTGCACCGTTACGATTCAAATATGATGTAATGGTATAGAAAAACCTTGCAGCTGAGTAACTATTGACAAAAACATGCTGCATTTGAGAAGATTGACTGTTAAGATTTTACCTATATCTGCCGTCGCCATATTGGGATAATCGTAATTGAAGTTACGATTATCTCTGTAATACCAGTGGATAGGAAGTAAGATAAAACAAAAAAAGGGATGATTGAACAAGAAGAAAGATAGGCAGAGATCCGTTGCAAATAAAATTCTTCAGGGCCGTTTTAGACTCATAAGAAAATACACCTTGTACAGGTGTACAGTTAAAGCAATAACGGTTTCTCCTCCGTCGGCTCTGTACATTATGACAGTCCATTGGCGAGAATACCATTGCCTATCAGAATAGGTAAGAGCGCAGCCAACAAATTGAAATGAATCATTTTTTTAAAATAACTATAATTCAAGTGGTGGTATTTTTTTATTTCTTTATCTTGCAGTTACATTTTCGAAAAGAGACTTGTTGGTATGTTACTTTTATTTGTATTTACATTTTGAATCCTTCTATTAAATTTTGAAGAATAATACAGTAAACAAATTTTATTTCTATTATCATCTAGAAAGGGTGATCAAATAATACCATTTACAAAGACAATAAGATAACCAGCTGTTGGGGACACGTTCATTACCAAGTGAGATTTATATTAATATTGAAATAAATGAAAATTTGTTTCACAAGCAAAAATAAGCAGGAATCAAAACAATACAGCGGAATCAATACAAGCCTTTAGTATTTGATTACTATATTAAAACGAAGTACGATTATTGCAACTTTGAAATTAGAATTGGTATGGTTAATAACAATAAGACATAATTTGTACATGAATACAATATGGATTATTTCGGGGTGGTCATTTTTAATTGGCAGAGAAATCGAAAGATATAGGAGAGAACTACCGACCTTCAAAAGTGACAAAAAACTGACACAAGGTGTTATTAGCTAGTAATACAGAAATTTTAATTATTAGACCACTCGGCTACAGACCCCTCTTACAGTAATATGAGTACTAGTGATATTTTTATTTTTCTTTGTCTCAACATGATGTACAGTATATGAATAATATGTGTGCATTACTCAAACCGATTGTTTTATCTGCTCCTAGAAATATGGTCGTATGCATGTTAGATTTATGTTACGATTATACAGAAACTACATGTAACAAATAGTTTGCCTGAATTGTTTCTTATGAAAAGATTTCTGTGAGAAATGGAACAATAAAGTCTCCTCAATTAAAGCCGATCGGTATTTGATAATCATGAAAAAACATCTCAATTGTATGATAGGTGCATATAATTCCTTCACATTGACAACAGTGGGTGAGAAAAATAACAAAACAACATATACACTTGTCTTAAAACATGTATACGTCACCTCATGGTTTCAATGTTTTATAATGATACCAACATTTAAACCAGATTCACCCACATCTCAATAAAACGTTTTCCGGATTAAAACATAATGATAATCATTTCTTTACGATTTTTTTTTCTAAATTGAAAAACATATCATATGATGTCATTGTCATCCGGGAATGGAATTTCCCTGGAGAAATAGATTTTATTTTGATTTCCCTGGAGAAAAACAATTAAATCATATAAGCATAAGACAGCTATGGTATCTTGTGTGTTTAGAAGAAATGAAATATATATGTAACTCTCTAGTGTATGGAAATACTCAAACAATTTCGTTTCTATTATAAACTTTGGTTACTTATGCATGAATAGTGACATACATAGAAGATGCGTTGTACAATTCTCGGGGTTGAAATATTTACGTAATCATTTGAAACAATAGATTTTTATCTTGATATATGGCGATTTAATCTATAGGGGTACATGCAGCGAGGTAAATGTAGTAGCTTATTTGCTTTCAATGCAATCCAATATAAATAAAATCATATATATTGAACATGGGAATAGTTCATATATTAATTTTAGTAATTTAAGAGATTGAAAACACAATCGTACTTACTCTATTTAGTACAAAAAAATGATGTCAGAATATAATCATGTAAAACCACCGGTTAGTGTAAAATTTCTATTTTGATATAGAGAGAAAATTATTGATACTTTCAGAAACTTTTCTCAAAAAAGAAATCGGTAAGGAACGCATGATAACAAAATTAAACGAATGGAATGAATCTGTTGAATACAAATATACGTAATGTGTCGGTAACAGATTGCTGACGCTGAGCTGAGAATAATTCTTATTTGATATCACCTTTTATTGACTGGTTATAACATACTAATATTGGTTGAAAACGATATATTCATTCATATGTTAAAAAAAAACCTCTAGAAGTCTTCATCTTTGAACTTATTTCGGCTTGATTGACTTTTCAATGATAGGGTCACGTATGATGTTTTTGTAGACGAAACAAACACTGGCATACAACAGTTTAATTTTGGTATCTTTGATGAATTAAGTTTAAACACCAATTATGTGTACTTGCTGTTCTGCTATCTAATGTTTGTTGATATGTTTCTGATTATGACGAATAGATTTAATATGATGTAACACAGACTTTTCTATATCTAAACATTTGTATATTTGCCTACGCTCATACCAATTTGAAAAATTGATAGAATATCCTTGCACTTTTTCTATCTTTTATTCATTTCGTCCATGTTTATCGTTTGCATGTTTCTCTCACAAATGAAAGCGAAGATAGCTCTGATTTAGTGTGGGTTTAACAGAAATTCACAACGGAGGTATAAGTATACTAATCTGAAACAGACAGACAATGTCAATGGTCTTGGGATATTCAAACACATTTTCAGTATATCGAAGATGTTCATTGGAATGCATCACAGAGAAACCGAAGACAAATTGTACAATCCCAAAGGTTACATTGTCTAAGAATGACTACAAAAACATAACTTTCTTTCGTGTAAGCTCACGAAAAAAAAAGGAATTACTTAATATACAATATTTGACCAGAAAACGAACTATGTTGCCTGTTTTTTGGTCGGGTTGTTGTCCATTTGAGACATTCCGTTTCTCAAATATAAAGTTTAATCAGTGAAGTATCCTATCATGAGAAGGTGCAAATTTTGAAAGTAGATGTTTATTAAGTAAATAGCCTATTTGCAAATTTCAAAGATTAAGTCAGTAGGCCAGTCGAATGATGAATAACTATTAATATCAGGTGTTTCACATACAACTCTTTCTGAAACTATTCTTTATAAGGCACAAACAGTTCAGCATTCACCTCAGAAGCTAACGACACCCTTTAAAAAGACTTATTAATATGGGATATATTTACGATACTATTGTCAGGTAATTAGAGATTGCATATTGGGGCTTCAATATTGATGCACTTGTAGGATCTTTGCTTGGTAACTAAACACGTTTATTTGAAAAGCAGTTGTTGGCATGACACGGGATATGTCATTCTCATATAGGTTATGATGGTATGATACTTAACCCCTAAAGGAAGGGTTGTGCCTGATTTTCATATGATGAAATTATAATTTTTCATTCAGTTTAATTGAAGCTAAGATCTGGTGTGTCAGTTGACTTCTGGTCTGTTGTTATATGTGTGTTATTGTCGTTTTGTTTTTGTTACATCTTTTGACATCAGACTCGGACTTCTCTTGAACTGAATTTCAATGTGCGTATTGTTATGCTTTTACTTTTCTACACTGGTTAGAGGTATAGGGGGAGGGTTGAGATATCATAAACATGTTTAATCCCGCCGCATTTTTGCGCCTGTCCCAAGTCAGGAACCTTTTGCCATTGTTAGTCTTGTATTATTTTTAATTTTATATTCTTGTGTATAATTTGGAGTTAAGTATGGCGTTCATTATCACTGAACTAGTTTATTTATTTGTTTACGGACCAGCTGAAGGACGCCTCCGGGTGCGAAAATTTTTCGCTGCATTGAAGACATGTTGGTGACGACCTTCTGCTAGTGTCTGTTCTATGGCCGAGTTGTTGTCTTTACTTATTTCCCATTCATTTGCAATTGTATCATTAAAAGAAGAGAAATTATCAACAATAAAAGGAATGTTAGCACAGAAAATTAAATGGATTGACTGTAATTTTATAGATGTTTTGTTTTAATTTGCACCGCTTTCAAACTAAATATTGACCAATGGTTAATAAAAATTAAAACATGAAGCTTTTGTTCTTTTCATATACGATGTTTTACTGTTTCTATATTTAAAATCAAAATATAGGACTACTAGTATCAAATTAACAGTTTTGTCTCGAACTACTCTAATGAAAGTAAAGAGGGTAAATATCAAGGAAAATATTATATATAGTATATAGTTGATTGGTTAACTTTCCTAACACAAAAAAAAATATGATATATTATTGTGTAAAAATGATTGTCACAGTCTGGTGTAACTTATAATTGTGTTGACCAAACATTAAACTTGTAAATGGCAAAATGTATAAGATTACTTACTTTCTTGGGAACCTAAAATGATTAAAGCATTTAAGTGAACAGAGAAACAGATTGACAGTTATATAAGAATTGACAAACACTATTCCCTTTACTTGTGCGTACAAATAATGGACATATATAATCATATAGGTATATTCCTGACCATATAAAATAGATTGGATATGATGTAACTCAGACTTTTCTATATCTTAACTTTTGTATCCCTCTTTTGCCTACGCTCATACCCATTTTCAGTATGTTTTTCCCAAAAAGTAAATCGGTAAGCAACATTATAATGAAATTAAAGATTGAAATGAATCTGTTGAATACAAATATACGTACTGTTTTGGTGACGAATGTCTGGCTCTGAGGTAATAGTTATTTGATATCACCTTTGATCGACTGGTTTATAATATACTAATATTACTTGAAAACGATATATTCAACTTCGAAAAAATGTCGGCTTGATTGACTTTTAAATTATAGGGTCACTAATGAAGTCAAAACATTCACTGGCATACACAATTTTAATATTTGTATCTATGGTGAGCTAAGTATAAACATGCATGTACCTTTTGTGTGTAATTGCTGTTCTGCTATTTAATATTTGTTTGTATGTTCCTGACCATGAAGACTAAATGATTCCTTTTACGCATTTAGCTCTACTTTTTGGACCTTTTGTATTATAGCTCTTCATCTCTTATATAAGCTTTGAATTTTACATATTTTGGCCACGAACATCACTAAAGAGACATGTGTTGTCGAAATGCGCATCTGGTGCAAGAAAATTGGTACCCTTAATGTTATTAGATATGATGTAATACAGACTTCTATTTCTAAACATTTGTATCTTTTATTTGCCTACGCTTGTACACATTTACGAAATGAATAGAATACACCATGCTTTTTTATTCATTTTGTCAATGTTCATTGTCTGAAATATTTCTCTCACAAACAATACACGATTTGCTGCTTTGTTATTGCATGATATTTTAATTACTTAGGAGCGTTTGTGAAGATGTTAAATATGGGAATAAGGCCAACGGTATTACTTATACAGCCAAAGATTGATACTTGAACAATACACATTTCATCAGTGTTACTACTGACCGGTATATGTATAAGCGGTGTTTTACATCTACCATACAACCACGCCAAATTCAAATATGCTCACATTTGAGCAGAGAATGTCACGCGCAACATATAATTTTCGAGGTTGGTGAAAGATATTTTTTTTTTAAATTGGTCCGGAACATATAAATATTAGTTTTTTTCGTGTTAGTCATTTTGCCAACATCAAGCCTAAGGCAGTCACTCACCCTTTTGAAAAGTTGTTGTTATTATAATTACATATCTGGAATTTCTATTAACTTCGTAGATCTTTTTGATTAGAAATGAGCACAACAGTTTGTGTTTTTTTCATCTTAAGTATTATAATACTACCATAATTCCACCCCTTATAACTTGGATATTGCATGACACATACTTTTCGAGAACAGTAAATTAGTTTTATAACTCGGAAATATCACAGCTGTTGAAGACACGAACGTATCCATGTGAGGGTTATATAATATAATATCGGATCTAATGACTAGCTAACCTAAATTGCTTCGCATTCGACATTTGCTGAGGGAATAGGAACATTGAAATTATATAAACAAAACCTAATCAATAAATCCGTAGCTATTTCTAGCAGTAACTATGTAACACAAACTTTGACTGGAGAGATGTCTCATTGGCAATCAAACCACATCTTCTTTTTTTATATTTCAAAACTACCAAATATTCGGTTGATGAACGATCATGTCATATTTAAATAATATATTACCAGGAGAAAAAAATAATAAATGTAAGCATAATATAGCTCTGATATATTTTTGATTTTAAGGAAATCCACAACGAAGATATTTATTTAAAAAAAGTGAAACATACAGACAATTTCTAGGCTCTGGCGATAATCAAATAAATGAGTTTCCAACATATAGAACCTGTTGATTGGAATGAACAAAAGTGCAAATAAACAGAAGCACTCTTGTAAAATCATAATGTCATATTGTCTAAAAACTTCTATAAAACCTTAACTTTATTTCATGTTCGCCTTAAACGAAAAATGTCCAAGCATAACTGTATTCTGTCATAAGACATTGCACAATTTCATTTTTGACTCAGTAATGCGGTTTAAAAGAGCAGACGCACTAGACTGGTGGACTATTTCGAATAATAAGTGAACAAAAATACACGAATAGATCAAAAAGTGAAAAGCTTACGCCAGTAAGCAAGTCGAATGATTGATAACAGTTATGTTAAGAAACGCTTTAAAATGAATATTACCTACGACAGAAACTGTCAAAGAAAAGAGCATTTTAATTTATTGTTAAATTTCTCTGCACTATTGAATATAAAATTGAGAATGAAAATGGGGAATGTGTCAAAGAGACAACAACCCGACCAAATTAAAAAACAACAGCAGAAGGTCACCAACAGGTCTTCAATGTAGCGAGAAATTCACGCACCCGGAGGCGTCCTTCAGCTGGCCCCTAAACAAATATATACTAGTTCAGTGACAATGAACGCCATACTAATTTCCAAATTGTACACAAGAAACTAAAGTTAAAATAATACAAGACTAACAAAGGCCAGAGGCTCATGACTTGGGACAGGCGCAAACATGCGGCGGGGTTAAACATGTTTGTGATATCTCAACCCTCCCTCTATACCTCTAACCAATGTAGAAAAGTAAACGCATAATAATACGCACATTAAAATTCAGTTCAAGAGAAGTCCGAGTCTGATGTCAGAAGATGTAAACAAAGAAAATAAACAAAATGACAATAATACATAAATAACAACAGACTACTAGCAGTTAACTGACATGCCAGCTCCAGACTTCAATTAAACTGACTGAAAGATTATGATTTCATCATATGAACATTAGGCACAATCCTTCCCGTTAGTATCATACCATCATAACATAGATGAGAAGAACATAACCCGTGTCATGCCAACAACTGTTTTTAGAATAAGTGTGTTTATTTCCGATGCAACGACCTTATCAGTGACTCAATATTAACGCCAAAATATGCAATCTCTAATGACTTGACACAGTATCGTAATTATATCCCTTCTTTATAAGTCTATTCAAAGGTTTTGTTAGTTTCTGAGGTGAATACTGACACCTTTGTTCTTTATAAAGAATATTTCCATAAAAAATGGATGTAAAATACCTGAACGTATAAGAAGTCTGCATGTTGAGCTATATTTATGAATGATGTCCTTATACAGATGATACAATTTAGTAAATGTGTTGACTTGTTTGTGATATCGAAAACCCTGGTGTAATAATTTTTCAGTAATACATACATTTGTCTCGTTAAAATCTAAAAACTTGTCACTTGTCACTTGTCACTATAGTCCGTATCTTCCAAAACTGATCTTCAATATAGATCTGGTCCAAATGTATAATAAATTAAGATGAATGAAACAATAAACTTATAATAATAGAATTACCGAACTGATCTGAAAATATAGATATGTTATAGTTCAATATGCACCCATTGTTAACATAATATTAAACAGTGGTTAATAAATAAATAAAACTAATAACTTCTTTTGTGTTTTATATACGGTTCTTCACTATTTTTGCTGGTACTAGTCGTACAAGTGAGAGCTTTAAAACCAGGTTTAATTCATCATCTTAAAGAACATGCCTGTACCAGGACAGACATAAGACAGGTAACCATTCGGTTGATGTGTTTGAGCTTTTTATTTTGCCATTTGCAGTTCAGTATTTTTATCTTTTTACCTTTTTTTTAAATTTAAAACTGTATCCTGACTAACTAAGGCCCGTTTAAAAGTGTACAGCCATGCTGTTCCAATTACTAATCCAAAAGTAACGAATGCAAAAGTCAAGGTGAATATAACGATACAATCAGAAATGTAACGAACTTGTAAATATATCAGACTACTTGCTTCCAAGGGAAGTATACCATAAAAAAAATTACAGAGAACCAAATTATTCGCTATCGAAGAATTGACAAAAATACAATACCTCTTACTTTATGTGGTGAATTAAACTAAGGTACATGTCAGAATGTATTTATGTTAAATCCTCACTTTTGTGTCAAGTATTGCTTATTTTAAATGCTAGAATAATCTATTGGGACGCAGTATGCTTTTCTCTGCAAAATGAAATTAGCACGCCACCTTAGAATCAATGTTGACGAACGCCATTTATATGTCGCATAACAAACTAAATACATTTTTCTCTGACAGAATTATCTCGCACTTGAGTCAGTTACAAGCTTTCTTTGGTAAGAATATCAGTTGATTGATTACCTTACATAACACCCACAAAATGATGACACATTATTGTATAAAAAATGATTGTCACAGTCTGTTGTAACGTACTGTTGTGTTGAACAAACAACAAACTTTTAATGGCGCAATATATTCATGTAAGGTTATTTAACTTCAGGGGAATGTAAAACAATAAAAGCCTCAAAATTAAACAGAGAAACAAATTGACGTTTAAATGAAAATTGAAGAACACAATTCCCTTTAATTCATTTGCTGCCTTAAAAATGACATCAGTATATAATCATGGTTAAGCCTCAATTTGTGTAAAATTTTTTTGTTTTAAATGGAAGTAAAATCTATTGATACTTCCAATATGCTTTTGTCTGCAAAGTGAAATCAACACGCCACCTTAGAATCAATATTAGAAGCTTTTATGTTTCTGAATTATGTAAATCGTGTGGTGTATTCATGTTCATATTCTGATATAAACAACTGAAACACGCCTCCGGGTGCGGGATTTTCTTGCTGCATTGAAGACCAACTGGAGGCCTGTGGTTTTTATCTGTCCTTGGTCGTTTTTTCTCTTTGACACATTCCTCATTTCCGTTTTCGATGTAATACATTACAAATATTTGTTTTTCGAGTCATACATTTTCCTCAAAAATCGTTTTTTCCTGTTTAAGTTGAAAGAAGTTGATATTACATGACAAGCTGTGGCTTTTATACTGAGCTCAACATTCATTGTCCACCAGTTGCTAAAAAAGAGGGACGAAAGATCCCAAAGGGACTGTCAAACTCATAAATCTAAAACCAACTGAAAACGCCATGGCTCAAAATGGAAAAAGACAAACAAACAATTGTACACATGACACAATATAGAAAGCTAAAAGATAAACAACACGAACCTATTACTTTGCTACTTTGCTAATTTCTTGCCTGTACATTATCAAAGCTATTTGTTCCCGATAGAAGAAGTGCTTAGTATTAATCAACTGATTTCGGCTGGATTTGATAAGCGATGTTTACCATCCTCCTAGTTTCTTTTGATCCCACAGACTATATCATTACACAATATTGTTCACAGAGGTCATTAAACCATTCTTTTTAACTTGAAGTAATTTTTTCTATCTAAACCAGATCCAGCTGAACATGATACTTTGGAAGACCAAGTGTTTTATTTTATGGATAAAACGTGCACATTTCATGACTATTCATGTTAAGTACACATAAAACCCTCTTTATGATTTAAAAGACGCAATGATTATCTTTTACTGTTATACAATTTTTTCTCTCTTATATTGTATTTACTATTTAAGTCACCCGGTTGTTACCTTCTTGATGTTTAACATTTATGGTGCGAATATCAAAAGTTCGTGTTGTTTATTCTTTAGTTGTTTATGTAGATATTAGATTTAAAGAAGAAAATTGAACATGTTGAATTAAGAAACATTTAATAGAATTTTCGGAGAAAATATTCCTAATTGTGTTCTAAATTTTATTAAAAATTAAAAACAAAATATAGTGTTACTTTGTTGTTTATTACTCTAATACAGATAGTTGAGTTTATTGATAACATTGATATTGTTAAAGCGCATACAATGTTATCGATATTGTAAACTTAATGAAAATGTGAGAATTTACAAAACCAGCTGATTCTCTTCCAATGTTAAAATACAAATGTATGTTTGTTTATTCCGTAACACTACAAGTACTTCCTGTTGTTGTTGAACAATAGTAACTTATCCCTCTGGTTTTTCTATTTGTGAAACATGATAAGTATGTCAGATTGTTTTTTTTTTAAAGTCTGTATATTTTTTTTTTTCAATTTGTTCTTGAAAAGGAAAGGATAACAACATTTACTATGGTTAACATACAGTATCAGACCTATGTTAAAAAACCGTGGTGTGACCTCAAGATTGGCTTGGCATATGTAGTGTGCGTAGGATAACAATCTATCTGACGTATACACCGTACATGTTTACTCGCCACGATACAGTTTGAACATCAATAAGATATTGAGGCAAAGTATTCAGAATTATGAACTCTCTATTTTTATATATTTATTGTAAAGTTTCGGTTTATTTGAATAATAAGTGATCTTTTAAAAAAGTCTTACATCCAAAATTTTTAAATGTATCCTCTTTTTTTATTATTCTGTTTATTTCTTTTCACTTTTCATAATTAAGCTTTACATTTGTCTGTAAATCATCCAACAAAATAAAAGAGTGTTCTTAATTTAAGGTTTTTGATAATGTCAGAAAAATGTATGAAAACCCGAAGTTGCGATAAAATAGATACCAGGATTGAAATGTTGTCTTTACGCCATACGCACGTTTTATCTACAAACAAATCATTACTGAGCTCAAATAAAAAATGGTAAAATGGTCAAATAAAGTACAAAGTTTAAGGGCATTGAGGACCAAACATTTCTAAATGTTTCGCCAAATACAGCTAAGGTAAAAACGTTTTAAGAGCCCCTCTCATCTTTGGTAAAGTATCAAGTGACAGTGTCATACCTTCTGTAAGGGAAGGACAATTTGAAGAGTCCTTGTTGTCAGCGAGAGGCCCCTTACCAATCTTTAATTACCACGTATTTGTCTTGTGTATTCATAATAAATATACCCAAAGATTTTCAATAGGGGTAATTCAAAATTAATCCTTCTGTGCGCTTTTCTAGTTTATGAATCCGCTCAATGTTGCAATTTACTGTAAAACCCCATATGGTGCAACAATAATAAATTATTGGTCATTTATAACTGTTATAAAAAAAAGGATAAGACCTTTCAGAGGTAAGTATCGTTTTAATCTATTTACATTGTAGCAGGTATAGTTTGCTTGAAAATATTTCACATACTTTAACTATGTTAATTGACCATGATATATTTTTATCGATATGGATACAAGGAAGTTTTTCCACATTGTCAAATGCAGTTTGATTTTCCGATAATACACAAAAGACATCATTACAATTTTCAAGTTTTCTCTCAGATCCCATTATCATACATTTGGACTTTTTGTAGTTTATTATCAAATTGTATTTAGCACACAATTGAATTACGTGTTCAAAGTCTTTATTTAAACGTCACGAGTTTAAGTTTGAAATATATTTTAAAGATATATGCAAAGTTGTGTCATCTTGCATATAATTCAGATTATGTGCGTTCTAATTGAAACGGGATATTATTTATAGATTAAAAATAATAAAAGCCCTAATATAGAACCTTGTGGGACCCCAAATATTACATTATTGTATCCTAATGCAGTTGTTTCAATATCATCATTTCCCAATTCATTTCAGAGATAGGATGAACACCACTTAACAGAGTGCTCATCCCGTTTATATAATTTAAGTTTCGATAATAAGATGTTATGGTTAATCGTGTCAAATACTTTTTTAAATCGAGAAATAAAACAGCAGTAAAAATGCCTTTGTCAAATTTTTCTAAAAGGGTGTACTTTATTTTGCTTTTTAACTATTTTATTCAAGCGTCACGGATCAGTAGACTTAACATGCGTCTGGTGTCCTTTACTATTATATTTTTGACAATCGAAATATATGTATTCATAAGGAACATTGCTAATGTGTAAGTCTTTTATTCAATTTAGAAAAAAAGACATTGTAGTCAATTATGATCAACTTTAATCTTACCATTCTAAGCACGGTCTAAGAAATGTTGTTGTATTCCAAGGAAAAGATAAACGACATTAATGGAAGAGACAACCTTGAAGAAGAATTAGATTTGTTTTGCTATCTTTGGCTTGATTCATGGAAAGAATGAATGGATTGTTATGTTACAAATATATCACTTGAAAAAAGTCATGATGTATGTTGGCCATCAATCAAACTACAATGTGAATACGAATTACATGGATAGGTTTTTTTGAATGTTTAAGAGAAGGAAATTGAAGAGATCAGCAATTGTTCACATTAAGACGAACTCTTCGTACAAACCGAATTCATCCAGTTTAAATGTGTGATCAGGTAGTAAAATGTTAAGTTTTGTAATATAAATGACCTTATGATGGTACAGACATAATATACACATGGAAAAAAGTATTGCAAAACCTGTTTCTTTTCATTAGACAAATTTCAAACCTTACGTGTACCATTTTTTTCCACATATGGTTAAATGTTCATAGTTTTTTTAGTGAGTTGGGTCTTTTTACTTAAAGCCGATAGAAATGTTAAACACTAGAAAATTCAAATTTAAATATACAAAATTTTATTTCTAAAAGGACATCATTTTTTAGCACAATGCACTGTTTACAAATATTGGCCTACACGATTCCAATGCCATCAAAAAACTTCGAGTTGATGTCAAACATACCCATGTTGATCCATTTTGTAAACTTAAACCGGAAATTTCAATATTTTGTTTAACTTCCGTTCACACGAATCACTGCTTCCAGCCGTCTTCTCATATCATCACATAACCGTCGTATTTATTGTTGTTTTAACTGTCGCTATGCATGGTGCAGTGCAATGTCCAATTCTGCAAAATTTTGTACAGTAGGTGACATTTGTTGCACTTTTCGACCGATGATGTCCCAAATGTGCTCTATCGGGTTTTTATCGGGGCTACATGCTGGCAAGTGCAATGTCTCCACTGTCTCGTCGTGAAGATGCGCTGTTTCAGCCCGCGATCAATGCGGTCAAAATGCGGCACTACACTTGTCTCAATGATTTTCTGCTGGTTTCTTTGTCCATTAAGGTTACCATGAACAGTTTTAAGGTCAGACTTGCAGACATAAAAAACACATCCCCACACCATAACGGAGCCACCACCGAAAAGACTGTCTCAACAATGTTCCTATTGGCATATGCGGTATCTTGCTGTCGCCAAACACGAACTCGGCCATCCGTGACATGCAACAAAAAGCTGCTTTCGTCGGACAAATACACCCTTCTCCAAGATACCAAATTCCAGCGACGACGAGCTCGACACTACCATAATCATTCAGGTTTGTGTCTTGGCGTTAACAATGGCCTTCTTATGGGCCTTCGGGAACGGTATCCTAGCCTTTTGAGTAGATTTCTCAGTTCTTGAGGAGAGTGAACGATCTGGAAACCACTGTCTTTTCAATACTGTACTTTTAATGAAGGGGTTCTTCAAATAACTCGGCTAACAGCTCTGATTTCACGATCGGAAGTTATTGAAGGTCTTCCAGATCTTGGAAGGTCCCTCACAGAATCGGTATTTTGATGTTTACTTACAATTCTGCTGATGGTTGCATGGTTGTAGACTCACGCGTCGGGCAATCTGCCTTAACGACATTCCAGTTTCGCGCATGCCAATAATTTGCCATCTAACTTCCGTAGATAGTTGAGGAGAGCCCATTTCATCAACTGTTGATAAGTTTTTAACAAACAAGCTAGCATATAGCATACAATTTGACCCAAACCTCAAACTTGACTTTTGAAAGTTTTAATAAGTGACGGCAACGCACGAACAGCTCATTGGGAAATGCATGGGCAAAAAACAATAAGTTTAAGATCAATAAGAAGAAAAGGTACACTTTATTAAAAAAATAAAAATGAAAATAAAATATTTTCAGTTTTTTTTTTCATTTTATATTTGGTGTTGAAATACGTTTTTTCAGGTGTATATATAATTTGACGGTGCAGTAAGTCTATCGTGCAATCTTTAAGTTTGTTGTATCTATATCAGGTAAAAGATTTGGTTTAAGTAGATAGTCATTATATTAGTGGCATCAAGTCATAATGTAGTACGTCTTTTTTTTTTTCTTTTGAACTTCTTGTTTGCACTGTTTCAGAGATTTTGTTAGATGCCAAGAAAAAGAAAAGCGAAGTTAATCGGTGAGATAACCTTGAAGCATAGTTAGATTCGTTTTGCTTTCTGCTGCTTGATATAATGTAATGAATGAATGCATGCATTATAACTGAACAAGTATACATATTTGTTTAGATGCCAGCTAAATGATGACTCCGGGTGCGGGAGTACATTGGTGACCATCGGTCAACTCTATGATCGTGATGTTCTCGCTTTGACACATTGCTTATTTACATTCTCAATGTCATGCATTTGATCAGAAAAACTTATTCTGCAACTTAAATTGATGTTTATAAATGAGTATGTCATTTTAATGAGTCATTGCTTTGTTTAATAGAACATACGATTTGCAACCCCGCAGGCACATTTGACGTTATATTCATTTGTCCGTTTCTGAGTGTACTTTTTATTGAGCGGGAACATACATTAAATTGCTTAACTTTATTGGTATAATTTTCAACCAATCGATTAGAAGTATTAAATTACATTCATATACAGTTACATAAACAATTTAAATTGTCTTATTCTATAAATAACACAACCTCAAAAAGTTCCATGAAAATCAAGCAGTGAGTGATAAAATAGCTGCCATCAATTCTAATAAAAAAAGACATTAAGATGTTACAGTGACTTTAACTTGCGACAAACACAATTAACGTGATTAAACTTCGGTTCCTTTCTCTCTTAACTTTATGACTATCATTTCCCACTGCTCATCAGTTTTAGTAATTGGTTTGGTCACAAACAAATTACAAATCAGGCTATATATAACCACAAGTATGCACATCTGGGGTAATAATTAACCAAATGGTATTCGGTATGACCTTGTTAGTTATACTGTTACATAAGAAGACAACAGATATGCTATTAACATATCTTTTAATTTGCAACATTGAATTACCCCGTCAGAACACGTCGAATTATATTAAGAAACCAATTGTTATCTGTTGCAGCTGTAGGTTAAGAAAACTAAACTCAGCAAACTATTAATAATGAAAGCACAATTGAATGCCTTAAATGTTGCAAATGAACACATTAATGAAACATGACATTGACGAAGATGAAACTATTCCAGTTTTCAAGATGAAAAACATCGTTTTGTATTTAATTAGTAAATTAGGTTAAGATGATATAGATAAAAGAATTACATATAAGTTATATATCACTGTTATATCTGACTAAATTAATATGTTTTTGTTGTACATGTAATGTTTTGTACGTTATCACGTGTACACGTACAAACACAAGCTTTTATATAGCTTTAAAAGGGAAATTGAAATGGATTTGGTATTCTTAAGCATATTTTCTTTTAAAAGACAAAAATGAATAACATAGTTAAATTAAAGATAGCAAATACATACCTGACCGATAAATGATACACGAAAGATGATAAATGGGATGTTTAAACTGTTCGAAAAAACTTGTCTAAAGTTTTCTAACCCAAAATTATATTACAAATAAACTTGAAAAACTTTTTTTAGAATATTCTTAACTATGTACCTGACTTTGCAGTTAACTGTTTTTGATTCAAGTTACACTAATGCAACTTTTGAAGACAACGCGTACCTCTAATTCACAAAACTATAATCCTGTCATCTCTGACAATAATATTTCCTTGCAATCCGAAGTAGATTAATTTATAAGGAACATTGCAAAAGTGTAAGCCTTTATTCAATTATAAAAAAAGACATTTATGATACATTTTATCGCACCATTATAAGTACGTTTACATGCCAAGGAAAAGATCAGTTTTATGGACGAGACAACCTTGAAGCAGAATAAGATTGGTTTTGCAATTTTTGGCTTGATTCATGAAATGAATGAATGAATTGTTATATTACAAAGACAGCCTTGCTTTACGAAAACCATCAATCAAACTACAATTATGTGAGTACAATCAACATGAAGAGGGTTATGAATGTATAAGTGAAAGAAATCGAAGAGAAAAGCAACTTTTGACAATAAAACGATCTTTTTGAACAAACCAAAAACATCCACGTAATAAAATGTTTTGTAAGAAAAGTAACTCTTATAGAAGTTAGGCATACTATATTGTGTCATTGGCAATCATACCACATCTTCTTTTTTATATATATCTGGTTGTGCATCTGTATGTCCGTCGTTCGTTTGATTCATCTTTATCAAGTTGAAGACTTGGTTTAAAATGCTAAAAAAAAGATAGGCATTAGGTTAGTGGCATTTAGACTTGTTTGTCTGTCAAATGTAAGCTTACTTAAATAATTCAACAAATTTGATATTGTAAACGTAGACATATATTAAAGAGAATGAAATTCAAAATAGTGCTGACTGAAAGATATTGAAAACATCTAATAAATCTTCTTTTATGAACCAGTTTCATTATTACTACACGCTAGATGGGTTTCAATTGATCTTGTTCATATTATCAGCAGTGTAATAACAATTTTGTTTTGCAAACTTATGTTAACTAACTAATAGATTGAACAAAAATGATGAACATGATTCAAACGCGTTGTGAAGGCCTTGTCATATATCATATAGTGTGTCCATTTTTTTTTTAAATGTGTCGCTGTACTAAATTAGATGTTATTCCAATTGAAATTTTAAAGAAATTCCCAATTTATTTCCTAATATCTACAATAAAAACCAACATTTGACATTCATTTGACCTCATTGTGTACTCATGTTTGGTTAATTTCTCCAAAAAAATCGAAAATAATAGGTTTGATTTCAAGAAAGACAAAACAAATATTTTCTTTGATGGAAATTTATAAGGAATAGGCGGAAGTGTAAGACTTTCATACAATTTTAACAAAAAGACAATGTAGTCAGCCATGATCATATTTTATCTTACCATTTAGAGGCAAGGATTCATAGATGTTTTTCTATGCCAAGGAAAAGATAACCGAAGTTAATGGATGAGACAACGAAAGCAGAATTAGAATTGTTTTGCTATCTTCTGCATTATGTCATGTAATGAATGAATGCATGAAGACTAAATTTGAACGCAAAACTGGTCGAACACAAATTATTTTATTTTGTTGTATTCAGTACTGACATGATTTTTAAAACACATTTCTAGAATCGCCGTTTGTCATCCATTTTTTTTTTTTCGTTAAGTAAGTGAGGTTAGACTCAATTGAAATGAGATGCATTTGACTGGATTTTGTATGCATTGTTTCGTTTACCTTACACATACTTTCAATTGATAAACCTTTATCGGTACATGCATAATGTCGACCCGATAATTTAAAGTCTAAAAATACTTTAATATACAGTAATCATCAATAAAAAAAGAGTCATAGACTCGTCCTTTTAAAGTACCTAACATAAACCAGTTCTTTATAGATTTAGCAGTTGATAATAGAATATCTGCCGTCAAGCCAAATAACAAAAACACATTAATCTGTTACAAAGACTATATCTTGTAACAAACACAATTACCGTGATTAAACTTTTGTTCCTTCTATTATAACTTAATTACATTTCCCACAGCTAATCAATTGGTTCGTAATGATTTTTCACGAAAAACAAATTATGAAACATGCTATATATAAACACGTGTATGTGCATCTTAGGCAATAAATAATCAAATCGTATCAGGTATGACCTTGCAAATTATACTGTTACATAAAAATATAAAGGAGATGCTATTTACATATCTGCTAATTTGAGGCAATTTATTATCGTGTCAAAATATGTCGAATCATATTAAGAAACCAATTGTACTCCTTTGAAACCGTCTCTGAATACAATATAAACCAAGCAAAATATTAACAATGAGAGTACAATAGAATGCATTAAATGATGAACATTATCAATTCAATGAAACATGACAAATGATATATAAGTATTCCATTCTACAAGATGCAACACATCGTAGTTTATTTCAATCTTATTAAAATTAAGTTCTCATCATTTGCTCCTCGATTTTTTATATGTCACCACCGATTGATAACCATGTCTAAGGTCAAATTTGCTGTAGCCAATCAACGACGCTGCTTCAGAGTCTTTGGTTATAGAACTGGCATAGTCGTTATCGTGGCATCTGGAGTTGTTCGAGAGATAAGTGAAAAACAGTTCCGAATGGAGGATGTTAGTCTAACGTCCCCTTGTGGCGTTAATGCAGGACCAAGTTGAGAAAATATCTCATATTGCCAACCTTTCTGTTGCATACAGATTAGTGTTTCATAACACAAAAGCCTCAAGGCTCAACAATCTAAAGTAGAAAGCTCGTTGTGTGAACAAATCATTTATGTACAGAAAGAACATACATGTACATCACTATTATATTTAAACCTGTACCGTTAGTCTGCAACTATTTCATCATAATAGAATATGACAAGATTTCATATGACTATTTGATAAAAAGGAGGGCCAGGATTTTTCTTTTAAGTAAATAACTTGTCATGTGAAAAACTCAATAAAAATAACTGAGCTGTATCGGAATGAAATATGACACGGTGTGGTTTTTTAAACAGGTGTCACATTTACATCATAAGGCAAGAAAGATCTTAATTTAATTGCATTTATCATTAAAAGAGCTATTAACTTAGATTTGTATACCTCATACAAACCAAACAGTTTTGAAATATGGGCTTCTGGGCCTGTGGCTTACCATGATGAAAGTTAAACAAAATAAGATCAAGAAGTAGCAACATACTTAAACGTCGCTTTTTTGAGTTGTCTCATAGGCAATCATACCACATCTTTTTTTTATATATTTACTCGTGCTGTGTGGATGCAGTAGAATGTGTATCCTGTAGTGTCTTATATATTTACACTTAGGATATTATGCATGTAAGAGAGCTGTCTACATATTCCATTCTCTTGTGGAGAGTTGTTTATTTGGCAATTATTCCACATCTTCTTTTTTTAAATTCATGGCAGGCAGGTCTGAAGATATTGTTCATGTTTGTTGAAATCTCTTCTATATTTTGCCGATGGGTTAGACCATACAACGTACATATGATCACGGTATTGAAATAAAAAAAAAGGCATACGTAGATCCACTGAACAAGAATTATCTGAAAGATTAAGACAAATGTATTACAAAATAACAATATCTTCCTTCTTAAAGTGACAATCCAATGACAAAAAAAAGTATCTACGCCTTATTTCTAGAGATGTTAGAAAAACAAATGTATATTTTTATGTTTAACAGAAACTTAATCAAATATTTGACATCAATTATAATAACCAACAAAATGATCTTTTTGTTGAAGCCACATCTCCCTTTTTATCGATTGTAAAATTAACGAATGGGACCCATTACATTTTTTGTTATCATTACATAAAGTAACACGAGAGATGGCGTCAGTGACTTCGGATTTGCTGATCCTCCTTGTGTACTAAAATAATCTCATTTTGAATGGGTTCGATTTTTCTCAATTGTCTTAGTCTAATATGAAGTGTTATGTGAACTAGTATTTTTTTCATGTCTTATAATATTTTGCCTTAGCCTTAATATTTATATCGACTGATGAGATTCGAACGACCTTGGTCTTACAGTGGGAAAGCCACGGATCGATTCTGCGCCTCCTTCCATATGACGTAAAGGCCAGAAAATCAAGGGCGACAATCGCGATTTTTCATAGAGGGCGACAGTATCGCGCCATCGCGGCAATTTGTTTACATCGTGTACGTGTGATTTTTCGAGAAATTTATCATTAAAGACAATTAAACTTGTGTCATTTCATCATCAATTAGTTATATAGGTAAGTTTTACAGGTGACCATGCTATTTTTTCTTCTTAGAAGATTTTATTTTACAAGAAACGAACATCTGAAAGTGGCAAGTGACGTTGTTAATTTGGGAGATAAAAATATGGCGGGTGTTTTCCCCTTCTGAAAATAACTGACACATTTGCATCCTATTGGCTATTTAAATATAAAATGACCAAAAATAGTATCTATGATGATAGGAGTCCCTAAATATTTGCATAAATACCCATCACTCCGTGTCAAATTGTAACTGAGGCTGCGAAAAGGAAGCACACAAATCGACGCCATTTTTCAACAGATTGAGGTTTCTGAGCTCACGAAATCCTAGTATTATTACTTTTAATGGTTAGTAGAAAGATATTAATACTATCCATAACATAATTTATTGATCTGATCGGGTTATGGCTACATGTTTGCCTCTTTTCGATTCTTAAATCTAGTAAATTTCCGTAGACCACATGTAAATAAACGCCCCTTTTCCAGCGTGAGACTTCAATTTGAATAAAACTTCAATTTTGGCAGGTCAATGTTAGCATTTAAATTTTAATTAAAGTTTTGCAGTTGTGTAATGCATATGTGCTGATTTGTTTGGTTGTCTCGAATAGTAAGAAGGTGAATATTTTTATTTTTGAACCCAAAAAGTGTGACAAAAAACACAAAAAACAAACAAAATAAAAATATATGAAAAAAATAACTACCCCAGGACAAAGGGGGGTTCCAACTATATGTCCCCATTCAAATGCATTGATCGTCCCCAAAAAGGGAGATTCCAATCCCTGGAACCCTATCCCTGGATCTGCCACCGGGAACTATGATTATTAAAATGTATAAAGAATTAGAAAATTATTACTATAGGAACAAGAATAGTCCAAATAATTATGACGTCTGGCAAGGTTATTTTAATTTTTTTCTGGGACGCCTTCCTACAACGTCGTAGGAAGGTGTCCAAGAAAAATAATAAAATAGCCTTGCCAGACGTTAAATTATTTGGACTAGAACAAGAATAGAGAAAATTTACCATAAAATAAGTAAAAAATAGAGCAAATCACATGCTAGTCCAAATTATTATGAAGTCTGACAAGACTACTTTTTTTCTGGGACGACTTCCTATGTATCCCAGAAAAAAATCTAAATATTCTTAGCAGCAAGCCTTAGGTCTGGTCATAATCATTTTGAACTACTGTAAATTCAGAAATTGCGTGCACTTATTATTGTGATTTTGTCATTTTAAACTTGAATGCAATTTTAATTTTTACGATTTTGAGAAAAGTCATGCTTAATTCAGTTAAAATATTACAAAATGCAAGTTTTAATTATTGCGTTTACAACTCTGTCGCATTTTTCGCAATAATAAAAACATCGCAATAATTTCTGAATTTACAGTATTGATGTGCTAATTTATATATTGAGGAAAGAGAAATTATGGACAAAAAGTATAAAAAAAAATAGAGACCAATGAACTAAAAGATTAAATGATAAAGAAATGCAGAACACCCCATCCAGACCCTTGTCTATGTGAACAACAGTACTATTATTTTTGCTGAATAGTGCATATGGGCATGTAAAATATCTTTTAAAAGATTTCAGGTATATGAAATATTCACCAGTAGGAAAGTATAAATTCTGTCCCTCCTTCCATGCTAAAAAAAAATTATGTGATTTATTGTTGAATTTTATTGCCACCTTCAGTATTGGCTTGGTGTTGTAGCCAGGTTTTATTGGCGTTGGATACATTTATTATCAATTACTGGTATGAAGAATTAAAGATATGAATGATTGAATGAAAAGTTATCTTTTAAATAACAGATACCTGTAAGATAATTTAATGTTGCATATTACGTTATACTTTATTAAAACATTATTTATATCTTTTAAAAAGGTTGATATGTTATTATGGTGATGAATTTTAAATACTAAGTAAATGAATTTATAAGTAGAAAATTTTTCCAAACATCTGTTGGTGTGTATAAGTATTACCTTTTCTAGAGAACCTTTATCAGGACGTCTGGATTGGGTAATTTTATAGCTCAGGATTTCGAAATTGATCCTTCGGATTCCAGTATTTCCTTTCAACCTTTTTTTTTTTAATTGGGACCTCAGAAGATCATGTTTTTGTCAGTAGACAATTAAAATATATTATAAATTACTGATCATATAGCAAATTTAGAGAAGTTTGAAATTATATTCATTTGATAATATCATCTGCATAAATTATATATTTTCAGATAACAATAGGAATAAGAAGAGCAGGATTTCTATATTGAGGATTTACATGTATGGGACAGAGGACTATTTGACTTGATTTTACTTTAAAAAACTTTTTAATTTTAACAATAGTTCTCCTTAAATGTTTAAAATACTTTTTACATATTTTTCATTTTAACATTATTTTTATGACTTTGTAATTATTCATCATTTAATAAAGTTTTATTTCTAAACATTTTTATATTTTCAAATATACATACAATGTGAAACACTCCACCATTTTATATTGATAACGTGGGGTAAATGTACATGAGACACTATACTGTTGCAATACAATATTACTTAATGTCATAGAAAAACCTGAGATTCATTGATGCAAAGCTAGCATATTCATAGGGCCTCCCTTTCATAGGAAAAAAATGGTTGATTAAATAGGGAATCACTGGAGCGGGTCCCTCCTAAGTTAGTCAGCAGCAGCAACCCCTTACCCCCCCCCCCAAAAAAAAATAGAAAAAATTCTGGATCGGTCACTGGTATCAGAAATATACATGTATGTACTGTAGTATTTGAGACATGAGAAAAAAAAAGATATAAAAAGTCAAAATGCTGGTCTTTTATTCTTTATTAGGTTTGAATGACTTAAATGGAAAGCTTCTAGAATTGTTCACTTCTCCTAGACATAGTGAGGTCTCTCAAGTAGCCTATCATGACATGACTTTTCACTGTTTTGCTTCCATGTAGATTCCAAAGTTTGGTTACCCCTGCACCTAAATAAATCATTTTCAGTAGATACATATCTCTTTTTTCAGACTTTTTGATGAAAATTTTAAACTAATATACAAATTAGAAAAAAGAAAACTGATCAACTTGAACCCACAACATATAATTGATCTCATGTGCTCTGGAAGAATAAGCAGATCCTGCTCCTTGTATGGTATTATGAATGAGATGTCTATGTACCCTTTTCCTAGATATATGTAAACACATGATTTTGCAAATTATTGCAATTGTGTGCTTTTAGAATGGAGTAAAATGTGTGAAAAGGTATTCTATTGCAGAAAAATCAGCACACAGATATAGGAATGGTATGATTCTTAATAAAGAATAGATCCTGTGTCCAAGATTTTTTTTCTTGTAAACTGGTGTAAAATAAAAATGTGGGTCAAGCAGTTATATCAATGCAACAAAACAAGATCACCAAAATCAGAGTGAGACATTCATATACCAGACCTTGGAAGTGATATAGCTTTTTGTTAATGCTTTAAATGGTCATATACATGTAGCTCTAACATGTATTAAGAATTTGATGTACTAGGCATTGGGCATTTCTATTGAATGTTAATCTCAAATTCTCAAGAGTTAAATATGCCCCAGGGCCCAGAAACACTCAAACATGAATAGTTGGTCACAGTGTACACCAGGTTGCTTGATAAGCATACTAAGGACAGACATTTATAAACATGTGTGAGTGTTTAGGCAGGCAATTTTTGTTGATTGGTACATGTACTTTTTTAAATTGACAAGTTGAAACGTTTCAGATTTATAATTATTTACAGAATCAAAGAATGACTGTAACCATTACCCTAAAAATTGGCTTAAAACAAAGACTAGCTGGGTGCTTACACTTTCCACTTTTGCATGCTTATTCAGACAACAACTTTTGACTAACTGAATTTTTTTTTTTGAAAAAGGGGGATAGGTCTACTTCCAGACAATGGAAGTTATTTATATGGACAAATTCGTTCATAGATTAAATCAGTTTCAATGTAATACATAAATCTCGCCCATAAATCTGTTATACATCACTAGCATAATTAAATAACTACAGAAAATGTGATACGAGGAGTTTGAGCAAATTGTAAACATCAACAAATGACATTGTAAAGCCTTCAACCACTCAACGTTTTAAGAAAAATATATTTAAAATCCTGAAAACATCATGACCCTTCGTTGTCTCAATCAATTTTGTGCTTAAAATCTGTAAAATATGACATAATTTGATTGATTTTGCACCGAAATAACTCTCAAAACGTCTGAAAAATGTTGAATTTTGACCTCCGGTTGAAGTATTTATTATGTAAACAAGACTCAGAGTGACGGGGAATCCTGTACATAGTCATGTGTCCATATGTTTCTAGGTCACATTTATTTATATCTCGACCAATGAAAAGCTTTAGGATGCATTTGTGTCAGTTGTTTGTAGTGGTGGAGATTAACCGCGGTTTTTTGGAAATCAACGGAGGTAGTCTTTTGGATTATCACGTTTCAGTAACGCAGCACTTATTTGAATACCGAATTTGGCAGTCGTGTGACAAAATCTATTCTAATGAAAAATTAAACTCAAATACTGATGGATGATAAGTTGTTTTAATAGATTTATTGTCTGAAGCACAGGCTACGTTTTTGTTTACACGCTGGTTACAGCGCCACCTCAAAATTTTTAGATTATGTCCCCTTTCCCGCGGGACTACCGGAAGTAGCTCTTCAATGTCATTGGCTTTCCCACTGCTTATGTGCCTTATTTCTAGCCAAATTGTAAGTGGTTCGCATGCTGCAGTCACATGATTTATATAATATATATTTGGTTTTCATTATCTGCTCATTAATTCTTAAGCTGTAAAGAAACTAAAGGTTCAATTCTGTTACATTTAAGTGTCCTTTCGACTATCCAGATTTTCGAGTATTGATAGTACACACATGACTTATAATATCTTTTTGATTTTTTTTCATTTCAAGATGAAACAATGTTAAACGCGCCCGGATCCATTCGATTTGTAGCATATGATATTTAGTGTACTGTATGAATACGGCTGATACACATAACTTTTGACATTTTCAGTATTTACTAAATTATTACAAATTAGGAAGAGCAGATTTCCAACAAAATTTAGAAACGACATGACCAAAAAACATTCAAAATGTCCATTATTTGGTAAAATGTACTAATTTACATTTAATATAAGATGTGTCAACAAAACACGACGAAAAGAAAAATCATTTTTTTACTTGGTTAACAAGTTTGTATTTGAAGACTCTGAGAATAGATATACATGAAAATGAGTGCAAAACCTTGATAACATAGACGTCAAAGATTGCCGGTGAACATACATCTGATACTAGTCTTATGTCGAATTTATATGTATGATATCGTAATGTATTCCAAAATGGAGGGATTAAAGTCTTATTGAACTTCTCGAATATCATGAAAGAATAAATTAAACCATGTTGACCAACCTCTTTTTTTATTAACCTAGCATATATTTTGTTTGAATAAAGAAATAAGACATTGGGAATATACAATTCAACGAGCTTTGTAATCTTTGTCTTACTTATTATACTTGCCCAGTTTTGTTTGATACTGTCTCTATCACAACAAGTATTAATATTTTACTCCAATGCTCCTGATTCGTACCATAACAATAATCATTGATAATTGTGCTGTCACTAATATGACAATCGAACTAAATGTCGATGTACCTACATACAACCATTGTATTTTGATATATAGAATAGATTGTATGAAAACAACTACACCTAGCAAGAATTAATCTTAAAAACGTACAATAATATGTTACAGAACAATTGCATGTCATATCAGGTCAAATTTATTGTGTCATGATGATCTTTCTACAGAACAATACTAATAACCAGAACATTACGGATAAGAAATGCTAATTTTGTAATTTAAACCTAAACCAAACTGTATTAGCATGAATAGCCATGAATAACAATGACTATACGAATCAATTAACTTTATACTTAAAGATGTCTGAAACAATTAAATGGGTCAAAATAATCATTGCAATGGATTACTGTTTCGGTTTATCAATTTGTTTATAAATCAAGCCATTTTTTATCGTTGTAATTACTAAAAAAATATCCTTTATCATTTCTATGTCATTTATAGCTTACTATGCGGGATGCGTTTTCTCAATGTTGAATGTCGTACGATGACCTATAGCTGTTAAGGTCTCTGTGAAAATGACTCTGGTTGAGAGTTGTCTCATTGTCATTCACACAGCTCCTTTTAGTGTTCATAGTGACCCTTACATGTATAACATGCTATGTATATGACCCTAATCGCATGAGTATTCTGACCATACACGTGTTTTTTCATCGATTGTAAGATCTCCGAATAAGACTAGACTAATTTGTAAATTATTCAAATAATCATTTCGATAGATATCGACAGTAGAGTTAGATCTGCTTGCGCTTCTGGCGCACTAGGATCAACATGTTCATCCCAAATTGTTTGTTGGTTTCAATTTGCCCAGACTCCAGTGTTATATGTAATATGTGTGCTGAACTTGATTCTCTTTTCGTTGTCTTTCATATTTAAATTATAGCTTTACAAGTTTTTCATGACTAACATGACTAATGAGTGTAGAGTGTAATATGCAAGGTGTGTATATACTTAGCTCAATGTACACTGGTTCACACTGACATGACTTATACTATTGACTATATCTCTGGTATCTTCCGCCCCTCTTTTAAACATCTCACCATTCTAGTTCTGGTCTTCCATGTGAGAGAAAATGTAAAAGCGTAACGAACGCATCCAATTAGTTACTTGTTTTATTCATTGTACAATATTTAATTTAATAAGTATAATACTCATAACGTTCACTTGTTAAGACATTTTCAATACTAAGAGAGAAATAAAGGGACGATCAATTATTCGTTGTAAAACACAATTTCAAAAAGCTATTACATGGTCAAACAAGCCTCGAGAACTTGTGTTTGCCAATTATTGGTCGAAAGTATTTATTAACATTTGTATATAAAATGTGTCAACATACGACGACAGCAAAATAACAAATTACAATTAAGACTTTTTTGTCAGGGATTCAAGGTTGAAATATCCACTTTCTAAATTGCTTTTTTTTATTTTAAGGAGTATATAAGTAGTTAGTATTAGTGCAAAAACCTAATACCATTGAACTCGTCGATTTCTTTTAAGTACCAACTGAACTAACGTGAATATGGAACAAAGATTTTAAGTGCCAGTCTTTTGTTAGAATCAGGCAATATAGAAGAATAATTTTTGATAAGAATTATAGCAAATTAGTTGCTAATTTCTAGTGAATTTGAATTAAATTTATCTTGAAATACGGAATAGAAATGCTTTACGGAAGTAATAGGTCATATAGGATTATAAATATTGTTTCTTGGGTTTTATTGATAACAAATACTGTTAACAGGACAGTAGGAATAGGAAATGTAAAATAATTTTGTGATGTTCAACGAGCTCAGAATGTATCATCGTGGATTATATGAATAACAATTGCTCTGCAAATTAATAAACCTAATACTGAGAGATGTCTGCATCAATAAAGTTGTTCGTATCATACCTTCTTGTGGACTTATAAAACACAATAGTTTGTAACAATAAATGTGTGTGTCTTATCGGGTCAAGTTGATTGCATCTTGTATTTCTTCTTACAAATACACTTCTGATATTCAGGACAGTAAAGATATAAATATAAATGTTATGAATTAAATCTAGCTCCAAATGCACTAACATTTAACACAAATTTTGACGCGTATTCCGATCGACTGAAAGTGTATGTCTATTACCTCAGATACATAATTGATTGATGTGACCTTGGGTCATAACGTTTTGTTCCTGATGTATTTGTGCTGAAAATGGTATACTTATAGATAAATTGTAAGGATGCCTGTACTATTATTTTGTCTATTCAAAGTGAGATAAAAATGTGGTGCACACTTTTAAATAATCCGCTACGCGGGTTGTTGGTTGGGCTTCACATTTTGGGTGGTATTTCTGTATAGACAGTCATTCCTTGATAATAAAAATAAATAATAATGATTGTACGGAATTATATGACATTATACTATAAGATATCTGCCATTATAAAATTGATAATAATATCCATCATAATAGACCTTATACAAGTTAAATGCATAATGTACTATATTTGCATAGCTATTCTTATTGTAACAATTGTATGTACTTATATAAACATATATATCAATAACTAAAATGACAAAATCCTATTCAATTCAAACTAAAAAAAATAAACTTATAAAGCTTGTATGAGAAATTATATTGGCAAATTTACAAACAAAAAACAGAAGACGTTACTAAGAAATACTACCAATTTGTGGAAAGCTAAAACAGAATTTTCTCAATCTTTATGAAGGTTACTGTTCTGTCTTATACTAATATCAATGGCTGTTATTTTGGGAATACGATGTTCACGTCAAAACTAACCAGCAGTGCAGGAAGATACGATACTTGTTTATGTATATTATATATTTCATATACAATTTTAATTATATGCTATGTTCAGACAAGATTTTATCATATGGTCCACTCGTTAATACTACAGCTAAAACTCATGACTCAAATTTATTGATGATAAAGCTTAGCAAACACACTGAAGGAAGTACGATAGACTGTCTGTGTAGAGTAAACAAATTTTAAATATGTTATTTACTAAAGGAAATCATTCCTCCTAAAGGATAAATAAAAGTATCCTTTTCAGGAACATTTAATTGACTTTCAGACTGATTCTTGCAATTAATTATATATAACCGTGCAAAGAGCTAAAATAGACATATATATATAGCTTTATTAAATGTTGACCATTTATACAATTTAAAACAATACTTGCAAACCGTTAAGGGGGTTATTCTGTATAAAACATCAACGAACAGTTGTAACTGACATCTTCATTTAATTTCCTTTATTAATCGATGAGGGCAGTGTAATACAGACACAGCAACATATTATTAGCTATTAGAGACGGATTAATGCATCAGTAGTTACTAAAGATACATCAATGTATAAAAAAGCTATCGTTACAGACATATCAATGTAAAGTGTAGGTGTGAGAGGAAACAAGATACGAAAATAACTATATCAAAGACAAAATGTGAAAATCTAAATTCTATTTATTTTCAGTGTTGTAATACAAGAAAACGTTACAATAAAATAGCAGTATATTAGTTGTAGTGTTCAAGATGACATTACACAATTAAATGTCTCTTTTAAAAGCGATTCTTTCAGATTTAATAACTTAATTCACATAACCATTTACAGAGAAGGCACAATTTGATGGTATTTTGACATCAACCAAGTCAAATATACTTGGTAAACAAAAATAAAAATTTGCAGACAAATCTATATTAAATAAAATTCAAACAAACATTTTATTACCCTAGAAAATATCTAACATAAACCACAAAAGACGAATCTAATGTTTGATTTACTAATGCACATAAAACTTACATTTGAAAACAATTCAACTTACTAGGTGTTTTTCATAATTAGATATGATCTAATGAATAATGAAATGCTGATAGATTGTTTATGTAATGCCAGGGTGGGCCATACATTGTTTTATTACCGTAATTTAAATCTTTGAAGTTTCCTTTATAAAATTAAAATGAAAGAGTATACTAGCCAGGTATTAAATTCATATTTATGATAAACATGTTCTGTCAAATTTATATTTCTAATTCAGCGCAAAAGATCATTTAAGAGGACAAACGGCTTCTTATATATTGTACTGTATCTGTCACTTTCACAATATATCATTGGATTTTTTTTCAAAAACGATATAGTAATCAAACTCAACTACAAACAATACCATAGACATTATGAGGGCATCATTCAATTTGTAGTAAAAACTAACAGATACAAACAGAAGATGTGGTATAATTCCCAATGAGACAACTCTTCACGAGAGTACAAATGACACAGAAAAAATCCATTTTTAGATCACCATACATCCTTCACTTTTTTGAAAAGACCAACTGCATAGTCAGCTATATTAGACCTCGAATTAGTGTAGATCAATTCAAACTAACGGCTTTATGGATGTACAAAAAGTAAACAAAAAGCAGAAATGAACCAAAAATACATACTACAAACAATAGTTAGTAGGCTCCTGACTTGCAATAGACACATACGCACAGAATGTGGCGGGGTTTTAAAAAGGAATTTTATTTTCAAATTCTTATAAGGTATGTTCACATCTAGAATATGAAATTTTATCAATTTTTCAACATGGGCTTATCAATGTTTTTATTGATTCTTACATGGACCTATACTTAAACATGTTAGCGGTATCGACACCTATATAGTCTTTAAGCTGATACATACTTAATAACAAATCTCCGATACAACATGTACAAAAAGAACACTTCATTTTGTAAATTGTTTGCGTTATCTACAATTTTGGGTATTCACTCTAGCATTGCTTACCATTGAATATATAAATAGATAAGAATATTTTAAATGCACATTTTAAATAAAAAGTATGTCTTCTGTCATATTTTATAATTTTTGTATTACAATGATGTGTTGTTGTCGTATCACATTATAGAATGTTAATATTTTAAAGGTTCTACATGTAACTCAATCTAGTTTACTTCGTTTTAATAATTGTCTGGCTATTAAAATAAGATGTTCGAATTTTTTACTCTTACCTTGCTTGGTGCATATTAAACTTAATAAATAGTTTAAATTATCTTATATGCACAGTTGTCCTGGAAATAATAAATTCAAATATAACATGCTACGATATGCATGATTTTGATTGTAGTTTTTTTATGCTAACACGATGGTTTTCGTTACATTAAAAAACATTTCTAGAAAATATCTACAACTTCAGATTTAGTTCTTCTGAATGCATGTTAGTCATAGTTGTTTTTGATATTAAATATTCATATTTGTTTTTGAAATTTTAAACGCAACCTAATTTAATATTATAAAAAAAAATATCCGGTTTTTGCAAAAAAAAATTTATAATACACAGAATAATTAAAAACCAATAATTTGAATTGTTGTCTAAAACAGTCTGCATTCAGGTGCGCTGAGAACCCATTGGTAATATTCGGCTGCTAGTTTTGTTGTGGTCTGTCTCTTTGGCAAATTTCCTGTTTAATAGCAATTATTTACTCACGTATAAGGTAATGTTTTATTTCATATAAAGTACTTTTTATAATTACAAGAAAAACTACATGTCATTCTGAAAAAAAAATGATAATATACCTGTATAATTAAACCATATTTAGAATGTCGAGAATATGTTGAGCAAATTCCATACATATTTAACATATGAGCCAGTCCATGCGAAAAGGTACAAAAAGTCCTGTTGGTTAACTTTACAGGACACGTTATTAAAGTTTGTTATAGTAATTTTGAAAAACGATTTTATCCGAAAAAAAATTACAATAATGTAAACATTCATAAGATTGTCAATTTTATCCCGAGTTTGTCAATCAAAACAGAAAAAGACGTAGAAATATCTGAATTTTTGGTATGTGAGTAAGTGTAAAATCATTTGTTCTCCCGGCTTATGCCATACCGACCAGAAACTTAAAAAAATATGATTCTACAGAGACAAAAGTCAATAATTGTAGTCAGTTCTACAGGTTCAAAGAAAGTAAGACAACATTGAAACATGAGGGAAAATACAAAAACTATGATATCTTGTGTTTTAGAAATTGAAATTTAAGTTAATTTAAGCTATATAATATTATATAAATTAACCTCAGTTGCACGGGATTCGAACCATTTCCCTGTTTTATGGTATTGATATAGGCATCGTAAGCGAGAGTCTTATCCCCACTGCTACCGGAGTTAACATTATCAAGTGGCAAATCAAGCCATTTAAACCTAACTTTGAAAATGAGTGAAATTTATGTAATAATTCATTAAAAACCTTGATAAAACTAAAGGGGGGGGGTCTTAGTACTTGCAGGTGCGTGTAGCTCACAGCTTGATGATATGAGGAAAAGTAAATGTGCTTTATAAATCAGAAGTCTTCTACCAATAATTATGCACACTTTTTAGAATTTCGTAAATTTTTCGTTTTTGTACCTTTTCGCATGGACAGGCTCATATATCAGAAATTGTCCAGAAAAATTAAAACATAAGTGATACTTTTTCGGAATGTCGAGTTTCTGCAAATTGGGACAAAAAAATGTCTTTCTGGACTTTTAAACTTTTGTAGTGATGTCAACATGCAGTTTCTATATATGAGAACATCTAAAATAAAAAAGGAAAAATTACAAAAGTACGGAACATCGTATTGTCAACGATATCTATTTAAAACCAGGTTTTAAAAAAACCTTTAAATTCTGCTGTTTTTGTTTTCTATATTTTTTCTTTCTTTAGTTGCACAAAATCGCCTAACTGTCAACAAAATATTCACTTTCATTACATTTTTTTTATCTTTTGTTCCAAATCTAAAATGAAACGGTTCACAAAAAATCTTGAATTTGACATTTCGATTGTTCTCTGTAATTGTCGGAATTTTAATCAATTCTATTGGCACAATTATCGCACCATAAAAAAAGGTAGATGACATTTTTGTCCGAATGTGTAATATGTTTATATGTTTATACCAAAACCTTTAAATTCTGCTGTTTTTGTTTTCTATATTTTTTCTTTCTTAAGTTGCACAAAATCGCCTAACTGTCAACAAAATATTCACTTTCATTACATTTTTTTTATCTTTTGTTCCAAATCTAAAATGAAACGGTTCACAAAAAATCTTGAATTTGACATTTTGATTGTTCTCTGTAATTGTCGGAATTTTAATCAATTCTATTGGCACAATTATCGCACCATCAAAAAAAGGTAGATGACATTTTTGTCCGAATGTGTAATATGTTTATATGTTTATTGCTCAGTTACTCTTTACAAAGACATTTTACAATTGTGTATCATGTTTATTGTTCACCAAGTGTCTCACTAAATTGTAAATGTTAAGAGTAGTAAATTATTTTACAGCAGTTTACCAATATTTTAACATTAAAAATAGACACATCGAGTTACTTTGAACACTGATACTAAAATGCAACAACAACAACTGAACCTGTAATAAACTGCCAACCTGTATATACTCAAGAATTATCTTGACTGGAAATATGAGGAATTGCATGACTACTGATAGCAGCGGAAAAAGTATCGTGGGTATGGTACTTCGGCTTTCCACAAAGCAGTGTATCCCTTTTACATGTTTACTTAGGATGAAATATCATGCCGTTCAGTTCGATATTATATACGTTAGAAAGAATAGGGATACTTACAACGAACATACAGTATTATAGGGTTATTGCATGAATATTGGGGAATATTGTCCCGAGTACAATTTTATATTGCACGAGCTTGCGAGTGCAATAAATGTTCTACGAGGGACAATATTCCTCAATATTCATGCAATAACCCTTTTATTGTATAGCAATATAATATTTGAAAGTAAAAAATGGTTTAAACTAAGATTAAAACGTTGATGACGTCATGAATTTTGAAGATTTATTGCACTAGTGCAATATTAGAAACTATTGCACGTTAACTTTTGGTTACGTTCTGTGGGAAATATTATATTGCTATACAATAATAGGTTTTATTTATATCTGCAAATCAGATATTGAAACTAGCTTCTAATAAATGTTAAACCAGGCATGTTTTATATCCCTTATTGCGATGTTATTATTCTTTGCCCATGGCTCAAAACATTGTCAAAAGTAACCGCATCTCTTAATGAAGCCTCGAGCTCCATTACTACCTTTTTTATATTTATCGCCTATTTGCCCAAGATGGAGTAATTATTGAAACTTGTTTAGCAATGCTAGGTATAATATAGCACGAAAACGTAATAGAACAGTTCAAACCGTCGTGCATTTTATAATGATGTTTGTTCGCACTTCGATTTTTATAAATATTCATCCGTGAAAATAAAAATATAAGGTTGTGTTAAAAAAGTGTATTCATTTCATGATAACAGAATAACGTCACTTTGGAATATATATTGGGTCTAATGTGTTCTTTGTACGATTTGTACTTTTAAAAAAGGCAGCAATGGTTTACCACTGTTCAATAGTAAAAGATCGATTACAAAAACGATTCGTGAAAACTAATCCGGGTTACAAACTAAAATCAACAGAAAAATATCAACTATAAAAGTAACACCACGAAACAACAGTGTCAATTCTCACAGCAAACTAATTCCCGAAAATTAGCATATTTATTTGTTTATTTAGCATAACTTACCTACAGGCAATTGTCAAAATATAGACTTAAATAGTCCGATATCTATAATATTAATGGGTTTTTTTAATCGTTAACGACAGCCGTATTTTCAATGTAATACATTCATATGACTGTTTTTCCTACTTGAGCTGAAAAAGATTTTTCCACACATAGCAATAAAGGCAACAGTAGTATATCGATGTTCAAAACTCATTAATCCAGGTACTAAAACAAAATCGGGGTAACAAACTAAAACCGAGGGAAACGCATTAAATCAAAGAGGAGAACAACGACACAACACTAAATTGTATCACACACAGAAACGGACCAAGCAATCATATATCATACTAATGTTACACTTATACATTGATTTATATAGACAAAGCAAAAAGACACATCTTGTTTTAAATAAAAATCAAGACCATCACATACGTGCTCAATCTACTTGACGGTCTAATAACAAATGCTTGAATAAAACCACAAGCTTTAAAATAATAAATATAGCACAAATAATTATTTTTTGAAGATAAATTTCCAATATACCTTTTTAAGTACAAAAATGTACCTTCTGAAATAACAAAGTAGGAAATAAATAAGAGGCTTAAGCATGTACATTCCATAGTTCTTCAAGTTATCTGATATGTGATTGTCGCTAAGAAAATGTCAATTGATCCAAGTGATATGTTGAGTTGAATATATCTGTAACGGTAACATAGTGCATGTTGCATAATATCGTATTGTGATGTTCCACTTATAGATGTCTCACGAGTGTCTAGTTTGAACATATGTATTATCAAAAAACATTGACAATATGATTAGACACACGTTTTGCAACAAAAAACGTCTTCTCCATTACATACAAATAATAAATAGCCAAAAGAGTGTCTATACGTTATATAAAAAGACTGAAAATGTGTGAACATTCAAACGGTCAGTCTTGCTCTTTTTTCAGAATTTTCTGTGTTAAATTAACATTTTGAAGGCAAGATATCGCGTTTTTTCTTACGGGTATACATACTTGAGTTCTCTGTAACATACTCTTGTAATTATCGCGTAATTGTGGTACATTCAAAAGTTTCTTTGTTATTATGTAACAACCCTTCTCCTCTGCAACAACTTTTATTTAGATTGACTCATACCGGTACGACGTTTTTTAACATTCTGAATCAACGGTTTTCATGAAACAAATAGAGGGGTGAATTAACAAAACCGTCATAGTCCAACAAACATATGGGCTAAAAACAGGCGTTCTCATTCTCTTCTTATTCCAAAAGATGAGAGTGGATAACGTCGTTTAATACAATATCAAATACTCAAGCTTCATTTAAAGCCGGACATTCTTGTCACATAGAAATTACAAGCTGATTTGAGTTGAGTTAAGAACTAATGTTGACAAACAATAGATAAATCCATATATACACTTATTTATGTATACGCCCTTTGGTCACCGATAGAGAGTTGTCTCATTAAGAATCATAATTCATCTTCATTTTTAATACACAGTAAAATAATGGAGTGGCTTGCGGTCTATCAACACCAAGTATTTGACATGGACATTGAAATTATTAACAATTGTATTTTTCTTATGGAACCAACATTGTATATCTTATACATGTATTCCAGTATGTTGCATCGGTTTTTTTTCTTTCCATAAATTGGTTATATTTTTCAAAAGTTGTCAATCAGTTACTAATGTATAAATAAAAATTACTTTCTCTGTTTATTTAATGTAGTGTTTAAATCTTGAAATGTGACGGGTTTTCACAAAATCAATTCTATAAATTGACATCTTCATTGTTCAGCGTTATAAACAAATCTATTGGGTACATTTAATTATTTGTATAGCCAAATAAATTAGAGCTCATGACATTTACTTCCGAATATTTGATATGTTTATAACTTTATTGTCTGGTTTCTCTTTATAGAAACATTTCAAAATTGTTGATAGTTAAACTAGTATCTCATTAATTCTTAATTATCTTACACCAACCTATCGCTATCTCAAACAAAAATAAAAAGGACTAAGTGTTGCTTTATATAATTTTATAAAAATACTTCCAACACCTACATTTAATTATTTGTATAGCCAAATAAATTAGAGCTCATGACATTTACTTCCGAATATTTGATATGTTTATAACTTTATTGTCTGGTTTCTCTTTATAGAAACATTTCAAAATTGTTGATAGTTAAACTAGTATCTCATTAATTCTTAATTATCTTACACCAACCTATCGCTATCTCAAACAAAAATAAAAAGGACTAAGTGTTGCTTTATATAATTTTATAAAAATACTTCCAACACCTACATTTAATTATTTGTATAGCCAAATAAATTAGAGCTCATGACATTTACTTCCGAATATTTGATATGTTTATAACTTTATTGTCTGGTTTCTCTTTATAGAAACATTTCAAAATTGTTGATAGTTAAACTAGTATCTCATTAATTCTTAATTATCTTACACCAACCTATCGCTATCTCAAACAAAAATAAAAAGGACTAAGTGTTGCTTTATATAATTTTATAAAAATACTTCCAACACCTACATTTAATTATTTGTATAGCCAAATAAATTAGAGCTCATGACATTTACTTCCGAATATTTGATATGTTTATAACTTTATTGTCTGGTTTCTCTTTATAGAAACATTTCAAAATTGTTGATAGTTAAACTAGTATCTCATTAATTCTTAACTATCTAACACCAACCTATCGCTATCTCAAACAAAAATAAAAGCACTAAGTGTTGCTTTATATAATTTTATAAAAATACTTCCAACACGTAAGAAATAGTGATAACCTGCCTACCCGTATAAACTGAACGCATGTCTTAATCAAATTTGCTGTGTTCCATGGCAATTGATACATGTAGCTCCTACGTCATTGAGTCAAAACTTTGAGATTGTTCTCAATGGACATAATGCAAACTCTTTATTTATAGATTCTTTGGTTTCAAGTGTTAGGTTTAGATAGATATTATCTGTAATAATGTGGAAAAATACACAGATATTCCAATGATCATATCCCAATGTGAATAACAGTTTAAAATATTACATTTTCATTGACAACTGCTTATTTCAGTTATCACACACATATAATTAACATTACCTCTTCTTTTAATAGTTCATGGCAGTGGGGTATTCTGAAATGTATTGTGTCTTTGGTTCGATGATCTGTTGGACAAACGAAAGGTTTATGAAAAAGTATACGTCTTATGTTGCATTTGCGTTGTTTTGTATTTTTAGCATGGCGTGGCCCTTTTATCTTCGATTTATGATATCGAGTATAACGTTGGTGTATCCGACCTCAATAAAGTAATTCAGTAAATGAAATGATCAGCTGGAGATCCTGAAAGTGTATCCAGTTAGACTGAAATGATTTCCTGTTGACACTCAACTTTAATAAAATTATTAAACATCCGACGGCACAGTATACGCAATACCATATTCAAAAATCGTCAACCACGTAGGACGAAGCAATTATCAATATAAAAATAACAAATGGGAATAGCATGACCACCAAATGCAGAGGGACCAAAACTATCGACAGGGTTTAACCATCTGTTGTTTTTTTACACAAAGTCGCTTATATATTCATCTTGGTTTACTTGTTATATCAGGATGAACTTTTATCAAGGTTAGTTGTCTTTGCAGTTTTAAAGGATAGTGAAGACACATGAATAGGTTTGTAAATCAGATACTTAAACTAGTTGATAATGGATGTTAAACAAGTCTTGTGTTATATCCTTAATTACATTGTTAATAATCTTGGCCCACCGCACACAACATTGACATAATGCATTACAGCTCGCAAACGGAGCCACAAGCTGTATTGCCTCTTTAAATTTATCGCATATTTGCTCTAGATAGAAATGTTTACATCATGTTAATAAAATAAAACACGAAAATGTTTTCGAACAATTAAATACATCGTGTAAAAAAAAAATTCGTTTTCATTTTTGTTCGATCTTTGATTATTTATAAAGATTCATTTGTATGAAGGATTGTCGAAAAATAATTAATTTCAAGATATTAAGAAAATTAAGTCACAAAGGAAAATATGTTCGGTCCTATGTGTTCTTTGTACAATTAAAATATTAGATTGTTTATTAAACAGGTTGATTAAAAAATCTGTAATTGTTTAACCTGAGGAGATGTCTATATAGAAAAGAAAGGTTTATTTGAATGTCAGCCGGGTTGTTTTTCCAATACGGCAGATGATTTAACTAAATGACTTTGATGATATTATAAATACTGTAAACCAACTAATTTTTGGGAGCGTTTATGTCGCGAAACTTAGGCAGCAAAATAACGAGTCAATTACTCGATGCGAATGTATTATCCGTGTGTTCCACTGTCCTATATGTCCTCTCATTTTTTTGTATTGTAGTCTTGTCATGTAATAATGTCATTGTAATGTTATATTAAACATTGCCATAAAGGCAGAAGGTTTGGTATGCCATAAATCCAGGTTCAATCCACTATTTTTTTCTTAAAATGTTCTGTACCAAGTCAGTAACATTATCATTGTTATTTCAAAGTTTGTTTCTGTATGTGTTATATTTTAATGTTGTGTTTCTGTTGTGTCATTGTTCTCCTCTTATATCTGATGCATTTCTCTCAGTTTTAGTTTGTAACCCGGAATTGTTTTTTCTTTATCGATTTATGAGTTTCGAACAGTGGTATACTTCTGTTGCCTTTATTTTCATTTATTTGTTTCCATATCTTACAAACTGCAGTCTGATAGTACGTCCCTTCCTTATTAACAATATTAAGAAAAGCGACATTATTATAGCTCTGTTTAATGGCCATAAATCCATTAAAAGTGAAAACAAATCCGGGTTACATATTGAAACCTGGATATAACATTAACTATAAAATGAAAACGACGGAACAACAGTGTGTCATAATTTGTTTTAATTCTGTCAACAATCAACTGTCTGTAAATAATTAGTTTTATTTAGCAGTACTTCGAAGGAGACAATTTTTCAAAATAAAGCTCCAGTATTGATTGACTATTACTTATTTTCATTTTCATTTTTTATTGAGTCGATAATGAAAGCTGTATTTTGGAATTGTCATACAAATAATGAACGTTATGGTTTACTTTTTACAAATGTGACTTGAACGGATAAATGTCTCACTTGCACTACTACCACATCTTCTTTTATTTGTTATCTCTGGAATTCTCGCATAAGTTCGAATTCAACATATTGTATATAGCATTGCCAATCAAATAGTATGATGCAACAACAATTCCGATATAACTTCTGAAGAACCGTCTGAAATAACAATGTATGACGAAGTTGTAAGCCTGTGCTGTACAATAACTGTCTTAAATAGTTCTTATTTCTATGTGAAAGGTGATAGACATTGATAGACGCTAACAACATGTCAATTGATCCTAATGTCAATATTTGAGCTTGATTTAGCATTGAGATGCTTAGAGTTACAAAATGCTTGTTGCATAATATTTGATTTTGAGGTTTTACTTAAAAACGTCTAAGGAGTATCTTAACGTTTTACTTATTAGATTGAAAATGTCTCAAAATATAAACATTCAGTCTACAAATAACTATAGTTCAAGTATTTGATATATGGTAATTCAACAGTGTTAACGCAAGATATATATTTTTCGTAAATGAGTTCTCGTTATAGACAGCATAAACTGATAATGATAAGATAATGTCGATAAAGTGAAAAGTTTCATCGTTACAATGATGTGTCTCTACTGCTACAATTAAATAATGTAATTACTTGACCCCCTTCTCATATTATATCTATTTTCGTGAGCATGACCAATGCCCGTAAGATTTTAGCAAACATTCCGAATCAACGATATGTATTTCAATGATTGGCTCTTAAACCTGGTAAAGTTGAAATACATGCATGAACATCGGTGGAGTCTTATAAATGAATGGATGTCATAACCTGCGTTCTTATAATCTCCTTATTTAGAAATAATAGATGAGTAGTGACTTTTTTGTACAATTATAGATGCAAGAAGCTTCATTCAAAGCTGGACATGTTTATCACGTAGACAACACAGTCTGAATTAATTTGTGTGTTTTTCAATTGACATTGACCATCAATAGATGCATACACATGTATGCAACTATCATGAAGACTGTGGTATATCCATGACTTAAAATAATAACAAATAAATGCATGCTGTAATAAAAAGTTATACACACTTCTGTCTAAAATCTTGAATCCTATTTGTAGATAACTCTTTTAGAACAGAATCTTCCTAACCATAATATCTCTTTGTTTTTTTATAGATCGATCCAAATCTGACAAAAGATGGACGAACGATACCAAAGGGACAGTCAAACTCATAAATCTAAAACAAACTGACAACGTCATGGCTACACATGAAAAAGACAAACAGACAAACAATAGTACACATGACACAACATAGAAAACTAAAGATTAAACAACACGAACCCCACCAAAAAAATAGTGGTGATCTCAGGTGCTCCGAAATGTTGAGCAGATCCTGCTCCACATGTGATAGGTGTTGTAACGGTCATGGTGTCATAACCAAAGGTTCACTATCTTTCAGTTTATTGAAAACAGACGCTTAGCTAGCCGCTAACATCATTTAAAGTAAAAACATGTATCCTGCAATTCGTCATCCTTATATTGCGTTCGAAAAATCATTTATTAATCGCATGATGACCTGACAATAGTAATACATTATAACTTATTTCCTAAGTTGGTGTTCAAGGTATGTCAATATGAGACCAAACATGGAAGTTAATTTAACATTTTGACGATAATATTGCATTGTATTCAAAATAGTCATGATATTCTTTTATTTATTACATTCTTTAAGTGAATAGTAAACATCGTTGCAGCATCAATTGTGATCATATTTTTGAATGCCATTAGCAGTCCCGTCTGTCACAACGATTATTTAAAAAACTAGCTATTGGATTGAATGAGATAAAATTGACGATACATTTATCTTTCTATCGTTTAAGAATGAAGCTTGCGTCCGTTGAGACTATTGATGAGATTAAAACTTTGATAATTTCTATAATGCACGTGTTTAACGAGAAAAGCTAAGATGTGTTACCTTGGAACCGAGACAAATATTTACTTATATTCCATAACATACTTTGGTAGCATTATTAGCTTCCAAAGTTTAGATCAAAACTGTCAAACGAAATCTCAACTGTTTAAATTAATTTTATAACTAGATTTTCAAGCACCAAAAAAACTGTGTATTATATCTTCAATTATAGTTTTGCTCTGTTACTATTTATTTTGTTATGGTTTTGTTTGTGTTCTAAGACGCTTTTCTTTTATTATTTACAATGAGATGTTAATTATTGCTGAGAAGTAATGTCTATGTAATGATTTGAAACAAGACACAAACGTCCTTACTCCAAAACGCAAGTTCATCTCCATTATACAACATGTATGTTAATGTTCATAATCAAAATTGATTTTAATAAAACAAAATATTCTCACCTTAAACAAAAATTAAACATGTCATACAACTCCAGTGTTAAATGAGAATTATGAACTGGATTTGAATATGAAATCTAGCTCTTATTTTGTCTGCGTTGGTAGAAACTATAAAAAAAAATTGAACCTTGCTCACGTAAATTAACAATGAATGAAATTTTACAAAGGGAGTAAATCTTAATTTTCAGACACGTCTATCAAAAGAGTCATACATTTGTCTTCTTTAAATTTTTTCGATATTTGAACTCAGGGGAAAAGTTGTGCTACAATGTATACCTCCTCTGAAAATAAACACAATATACCGATTATAACCTTTTATTTTAATGTTTTATCGATTACAATTGTTTAGGTACTTTTAAAGTTCACAGCGATATAAACAAAGCTTAAATCGGTGCTTGATTGATATGGCTGTTATGATGCATGCACAAGACCATAGACATATCTGATGCAAAATATCAAGGATATACTCAAATGATATAAGTATTTGTTAATTCTTTAACTTTTTTACAACCAAATATCATTTGCAATTAGCATTGAACGTGTTTAATTGTTAAGTTTGAATACTACTGTTAGCATCTTATAAGTACAATAATCGTGTACACTTTTTTTTTTTTATCAGATAAAAAGGTGAGAGCGCTAAAGATATGGGTCATGTCGATGTAATAAAAATTATGTTTTATATTAAAGTTTTATAAATTGCAAACATCTGAAATATTGTACTTCCTACCAAATAGCAGTCATACATCACGCATACGTTATTCAGCGTGCTGTTTTATCACCTTTTGAATATATTTTGTTAATTTAGATTATTTGAAAATGGTGTCTAAAGCTTTTGGAAAATATCCAGAAAAGATTGATAAAGAATAAAGCATGACAAACGATGTGCGGTATGATAGGAAACACATTTCTTTTCTTATAACATAAATAACAAAACGCACAATAATATTGATATGTTAATGCATTAAAAGATGCCTTTAATGTTTTACCGACATGCAATCATTCCATTATCTTTTTGTTTTTGTAAAAAGTTAATCATAAAATACTATCTTAATACAGTTTGCAATGTAAGAATGTATCTAAATTGGGTTTCTGCATGTAATGAATTCATATCAATGAACTATTAAATTCGATTATCTGCCAGTTTGAAACAGACAAAAGACGCCATTGTTTTACTTTTGTCGTAATATGAAACTTTCTAACTTCAATTTTGATGAAAAATAGCACTTTTCCCTTACATGTAGTTGAATAATAAGTCACGCAAGTGTTGTTCAAATTTTGAATGAGATACAGACATAGCACTTTAATATTGCCTATTTGCCAATACTGCATATTATAACGAATAACACTTACTCTTTATCAGGTATATCGCATGCATCAAAGTTGTGTCACTATATTTTGATTTTGCACAAGTGTATTATAATTCATTGACAATCAAAGAAAAGGTACACGTAAAGTCATCTATTTTTGAAGTTGCAAACAAATAAAATGCAATCTCTTAAATTTTTTTTATAACTAAACAATATACAATACTTTTAAATATACATTGCTTATGACATAATGCGCAATAAACTATTGTCTTCTTAACCGGACACATGTGTGTCTTCTGAATCGAACCATATACACACTAGGAAAGCGGCGCTGTTTAGTGCTTCCCAACATTGCAACATTTTTTTAAAAATTGCTGATACACATTACATTATCGCACCAAGTTTATTTGGCGAGTTTTTTTTTTTATGACACATCGCGAGGTAGTTGCAGCAAGCGTCACTCATGATTATTTGGTTAATAAAACTCGCAACTGGCCTTCAATACTATAATAATGGGATCTATACTGATTTTATTGTCATCGAACCTGTGTTTGTCAAAACCAATGAAAGTAACCAACGTTATAATTTAGAACGTGAAATGCTCGTTTGGTGTCTTAAATAAAGGCAACAGTAGTATACCGCTGTTCAAAACTCATAAATCCATGGACAAAAAACAAAATCGGGGTAACAAACCAAAACCGAGCGAAACGCATTAAATATAAGAGGAGAACAACGACACAACACCGAAACGCAACACACACAGAAACAGACCAATCATCAGACAAAACACCACGAGAATAACAAATGTACACAGGCAAAATTGCAACGCATGTTTACCAGGTGTTCTTGAAAACGTATTGTAAACATGCGTTTCACCATATGTTTACCATGTGTTTTGAGTAACAGGTGGTAAACATGTGTTTGAAACCATGCGTTTCCCATATGTTTGAAAAACATGTGGTAAACATGCGTTGGTGAACGCATGTGAAACACATGTTTACAAAACACACGAGAAACATACGTTTGACCATATGTTTACAATATGTTTTAAAAAACACCTGGTAAACATGCGTTTGAAAACATGTGGTTTACATATGTTTGTAAAAACACCTGTTAAACGCATGTTTTGAGTAACACCTGGTAAACATATGTTTAAAAACAGGTTGTTAACGTATGTTTTGAGTAATACCCTATAAACATATTGATGTTTAAAAACATATGTTTTCAGATTTTATATGATTACTTAAATTAAGGGGGAAAGCATTAAACTTCAAAAAGAGAGGGTATGATTATTTTTTTCTGACTCAGGAGTTTTTTTTTGCACACAGTGTGTACAAATTTAATTAGTTTTTCGACGCTATCAATCAAATTATTTTGTCAAAATTAAACACTAATCAACTGACCTACGCTTTATTAAAGTTATTATTTCAAACGGGAAGGTGTCACACGCGTAGCTGCATTTGATGACAAATATAATAGGTTTTAGCAGTTAAAGTAAATACAAATGTTATATTGTATTTCCGGTTTTTATAATCAATTTCTTTGATAAATCGTAGTTCCGAAACATCCCTTACTCACTTTCAAAATTTCATCATGATGCGATCAAGAAAACAGTCGGCAGGTGAGATTCTTTCATAATATCCGTAATGAAAGATAGTGAAACTGTTTCAAGCGGAAGCTTAGTTTATTAATTTGTATCTCTGTGTCTATATTTGTTTCTCACTTGCAAACCTAAAAATTTAGTCGAATTCTGTACCGTATTACATGCTTGGCGTCCCAAGAAAATAAAGATATCTGCGTAAATGCATCTCATTCTGATTTTAGTTGTTTTTAGCGAACACAGTAAAGTCTGGCACAACCTGCGAAAATCAAAAGAGTAAAAAAACCCAGATATTATGGAAGGACAATTAAAAAATGAAAAATCGCTGGTAAAAGTAGAAATTTTCGTTTGCAAAATATATTGGTCAGGTGAGCAATTGTGAACTGTCTCGTCTCACTTTGCGTCCGTCTATCTGTAGATTGTTGTCAGGTGTGGATTATGGCCGTTTCATTTTGAAACTTTAATTTCTTGCTCATTTTACTGCACAATAGTTCGAAACATCTACATTTCACCCCTTTGGAAGAATATTTTAATAATTTTACCTAAAAAAAACCTCCAAATTTTTTTCGCCTCCCTCCGCTCGGCAAATATAAAACGTTGCCCCCCTAACTGAAAATGTAACAAACTAATTGAATAAAAATAAATACAAGGTTCTGGATGAGGGTCCTTTATATCTTTAATTTTCAGACCATTAACATTTTCTCTGTTTCTTCATTTATAATGTGTCCTTTACTTTCAATAATTTTCAATATTCAGCCTCTAATTATAATTTAGAAGTTGAACCCCATGATTCTCAAATGTTCTTTGTTCTATTTTTTGCATTTTTACTCTCCTCTTTCCTTTCTTTATTCTTTCTCATTATTCTGCACTTTAATTTGTCCATCATTCTGTATTCTTTCCTCCCGAAACGGTTTCCAGACCCTCACTTTAGCAAATGTACGTAAGTACGCAAACCCGGAATTCTCACCGTTACCATTTTGTATACTATGACGCAATACTATGGGCACAAGGATAATAGTTACGCTGAACGGTGCCCACTGGTCACCTGAACAGAAACGGTTAAAATTGAGTCTATACGCGACAAAAAATAGTACATGATTTCCGGTTTAAGTGAAAGTACCTTACTAAGCAGGGGATACACAGTTTATAATTGCTGCTATATAATACGGATATTAGCTTAATGCAAAGTCCCGGAATAACCATATTTCAAAGGATACTGTTGAGAGAGATACAAAAAGTAAAGAAAATACCAAATAATCAATAATCATAATAATTCACTAAAAAGAAACAATTGAAAATGCATAGAAGATTCATCCTTTACTCTATTTATATCTTAAAGCGAGTGACATGGCTTATTTTTTATTAGAAAAAAAACCCTAACGTCCTATTTTGCACTCTCATGACGTATATTGAATGGCCCCCTACACAGATATTGAATTTCGTTACATCTTGCCACCCTTTACATAATTAATTGTGGTGACCTCTGGTCACCCTACACATATATTGAATTTGGTAACTTCTGATCACCCTTTACATATATTGAATTTACCTACAATTAATTAGATACTGAATTTTGTAACCTCTGGTCAACTTTGCCACCTTAAACAGATATAGAATTTTGTTACATCCTGTCACGTTTCAGATATTAACTGTGGTGACCTCTGGTCACCCTACACATATATTAAAATTGGTTACCTGTGGTCACCCAACACATGCATTAAATTCTCTTAAACATGAAAAGATATTGAATTTGGTTACTTCTGGTCACCCCGGCAAGCCTTCTCAGATATTGAATTTTGTTACATCTTGTCACCTTTTACATAATTAATTGTGGTGACCTCTGGTCACTCTATACATATATGAACTTTAAATACCTCAAGTGACCCCACACATCAACTGAATGGGGTTACCTCTGGTCACCCTTCACATATTTTGAATTTGGTTACCTCTTATCATACACAAATATATAATTTGGTTATCTCTAGTCACCGTGCATACATATTGAATTTAGTTACCTATATTTAGCCTACTTAAATATTAAATTTTGTAAACTTCGTTCACCCTACTCATATATTGAACGTTGTAGCTTCTGATCAATCTTCACAAATATTGAAAAAGGTAACCTCTGGTTAACCATTACAGATATCGAATGTGCTTACCTCTGATCATCCTATACATATATTGACTATGGTCACCCTACAAAGATATTGAACATGGTTACCTCTGGTCACCCTACAAATATATTGAATATGGTGACCTCTGGTCACCCAACCAAAATTTTGAATATGGTTACCTCTGGTCACCCTATGCAGATATTGAATAAGGTTACCTCGGGTCACCTTACACATATTTTGAAAATGGTTACCTCTGGTCACCCACACAGATATAAGCTATGGTTACTTCTGGTCATCCTACAAAGATATTGAAAATGGTAACTTTTGGTCAACATTCAATAAATTGACTTATGTTACCTATTATAACAATTCACAAAAAATGAATTTGGTCAGCATCGGATATCTCGATTCACACTTTATGCGCTACTTTTATAATTAATATAGTAACTTCTGGTCGCTGTACACATATATCTAATTATTTTGCCATTGTCAACAAATATATATAGCAATTGGCTTTTTTGGAATGTGGTTACCTCGGATCACTAAACATAGATAAAAAAATATTTTTCTTTAGACACCATGCATAAATATTGAATTTAGGTACCTTTATTAACCCTACTTATATGTTTAATTTGGTAATCTCTGGTCACACTACCAAGATGTTGAATGTGGTTAGCTCTTGTAACCATACAAAGATATTGAATATGGTTACCTCTGGTCACCCAACACATATATTGACTATGGTGACCTCTGGTCACCCGACCAAAATTGTGAATATGGTTACCTCTGGTCACCCTACACAGATACAGATATTGAATAAGGTTACCTATGGTCACCTTACACAGATACAGATATTGAATAAGGTTACCTATGGTCACCTTACACATATATTGAATAAGGTTATTTTTGGTCACCTTAAAAGATATTGAATATGGTTACCTCTGGTCACCCTAAACATATATTGACGTTGGTTACCTTTGGTCACCCTACATATATTTCAAACATGGTAACCTCTGGTCACCCACATATATATTGGCTATGGTAACCTCTGGTCATTCTACACAACATATTGAAAATGGTTACCTTTGGTCACCCTACAATAGATTGGCTTATGTTACTTATGGTTACAATTCATTAATAATGAATATCTTTTGTCAACTTAAAAGATATTGAATGTGGTTACCTCTGGTCACCCTACACAGATATCGAATTGGGTAACCCTTTCATATTATTGAATGAAATTACCTCCGGGCATCGTATAATATATTAACTTAAGTAACTACTGGTCACCCTTTAGTGGAATGGGGTAACCTTTGGGCAGCATACACAGATATTAATTTTAGTAACCTCCGGTCACCGTTCAAAAATATTGGCTTTGGTAACCTCTGGTCTCAATGAATTTTTATTGGAATCGGTTATCTCGTATCACACTATACAGATGTTAAATTTGGTTAACACTTCCCGCAACATTTTACACAGTAAATGAACTTTGGTGTTTTCTGGTCAAAGTATACAGATGTACTGTTGACCTTGGTTCTGTATATGTCAGTACTTGTATTGATCTATGATATTTCTATAAAAGTTGGTTAAATTTCATTTTTCTTCCTTTGTTTTGGAATTCACCAGAATGAAGCTGTAGCTGAACCAGAGCTATGCACACAAATACTGAAGGAAGAGATAATTTTCTACCAAGAATTGAAAGAGAAATTGTTCTTATATAATAATGTACTTTTGTAAATTTTAATGACTGATATAAGCATAATGCTGATAAAGAGTAATTCAGAAATTACTGATTGATACCCTGTTTTGTTCTTCAGACATGACTTGATTGCCTTATGTTCAAATGACATATTTTTTATAGTACTCGTCTGTTCAATTTCGTATATGTTTTTGTCCGTAAAATGATTCAATGAGAGCTGTACAGACGAGTTTTCTGTAGACTGAACGTATATCTGACTTCTTATAATAGATGTTTTGTATTTTCGTTTTTTTATCCCTTTGATTGTTTTAAGTGCTATACTTGTTCACACGTCATATATTTTGTCAATAGAGTTTACATTTTTGTCTTTTCAGTTTTAATTGAGGTTATTTAATATGAGAACAATGTAGCTAGTTTGTCGTCTTCTCATCCATTATATGAACATGATTTTAACATAAAATATGTAATTCATACTCATACTTATGGGCATTTATAATTATGTAACATTTACATTGTAGAGGGGTATAACCATTAGTAATTATTTACCAGAATGAAGCACAAAGAAAAAGAATAATAAAACTAGGATGAAATGTGGTGGTTTTAGATGTTACATATAAAGGTATATACTTATATATAATCATGGAAATTTCAATTTAAAATATTGATACGTTTAAAAAAAAGTTTAACTGTGTGACAATAAACTTACAACATATGTTAACTGCCTATGGTTATTCATTCTATGCTCTTTTTGCAATAGATGAACAGCAAGGCCGGGGCACTCATATTTTGTAATATATCTCGTCAAATGATACTGGTTGTCAAAATAGTTGTGAGATCTCTGAAGACTACGGCTGAAAATCATGGATTTGATTTATGTCCAAGGTTTGTGGGTATCAAAGTTGACAATAATTCAAATTCAATATCATTGCTTATTAACACTTCATTTTCGTCATGTTATTTGTTTACAATTAGTTACATCATTCGGAGTCAAGACCAAATCTGATATGGATATAAAAGATAAATAAAGGCCATTCAATTATATCTTTTAATATATTTGTCTGTAAAAATTACAGGTTAAACTATGACATTGTTCACATATTCGTGCAGTGATAGTTATTTAACTATTGACCAATAGACAATGCTAAGAAAGATTCATCTAAAGAAACATCTTTTCCTGCATATCAAATTTAATACAATTAACGTCAACACAAATTTCAGTTGAATTTTGGCAAAGAATATTAGATAAATAATTTTACGTAATAATATTTATCTCATGAACTAGTGACACTTACAAAAAACATAAATTTTGGTTGATAAAAGATAAAAAGAACCCACTAAAACATATAGCAATGAATCTCTATTGAATTATAACAGTAAAATAATTTAAAAGTACAAAGAGTTGCTTGATGCGATTTGAAGATCTTACCTATAAATGTACAATGCTTATGAGTACATGCGTGTTTTATCTTTAGATTCTGTTCCTATACTCAAAAGAAATGTGTCAATATAATTTTCATCAACAAATATTCTTTTCAAAAAGTTCAAATGTTGCAAGAGAAGATGCCTTCCAAACAAATAACAGACTACTTGTTAGACAACTGGTGTACTGACAAGTTGGGATGTCGATGGGCCAACTATGGAAGACATATTTTTTCATTAAGATCAAGATACAAATAACTTAGTTGAAAGGTTATTAATACATTTTATTACTATACACCTTATATATTACAAAATCGAAATTTTAAGCATCATCTAATCATAATCTATTTCATAATAGTAACTAATTATATTTTATTTTGGGGATAAACTGAACTGTCTCAGTTTTTATGACCTGAAGTATAAAAAGTGTTACACTTTGTCTATATCCTACTTCTTCGTGGGTACCAAAGACTTAAAATGATATAAACTATACAATTGTTTAACTATACGGAGAGATTATTGCCGTTCTTTCATGATAGGGTTATGCAAATTTAATACAAAAATCATAATCGTCAATGCAAGTCGATAATTACATAAAAGCAGACAAATGAAAAATGTAGTCTAGCAAACCTGATGTGTATGAAAACATTAAAACAAAAAATATAATGCTACTTATAACATTCAAATGTATACACATTAAAATTTTATGTACTTTCTATTTGTTCCTTCAAAAATAAATCATAAATTCAAACTCAATAACATTTTGTCATTTTCAGGTTTTTCCTGGGCATGAAATACCATTTCCTTGGTGGGTATGCCAATAGCAGAGTAGAGGACTTAATAATCTTACTCCATGTAAATGTAACTATGTTTTATGAGTAAGTAAGTTTAAATTTGTCACAATCCTGTTCTTCTTATCGTTCACTTGAATCGTCTGAAATTAGAAAGATAATTTCAATTAAAGATGCAATTACATTGAATATTAAATACTGTGAATTCAATTTTTTAAGAAATAATTTATTTATAGATCTTTGAATTATGTTTTCAAATAAAAAAAACATCGTAATTTTAGCAATCTAGATGAACTCGCAAAGATTAGTCGCTTGAAAAATATTGGAGGACAAAGGGAAGACAAAAGTAAATTGACAGCAGAGAATATGCTCAAGGCAGAACTTGAACAAATGGTGCAATGGACTTCATCCACAGAATGCACTGTTCCATCACAGACAGCATTTGGGACGATTTATAATGTAGACATTGTCAATGTAGTGTGCAATTGTCCAGCTGCAACAACAAGAGGTATGTTTTTTTTTATTATCTTAAGTCAGTTCAACAATGTTTAAAAGTACACCATCAAGTAAGAATTGTTGAAATCAAGATTATTAATTTCGCGGGTGCCGTATATGGTCCCACAAATGCTTAGCCTTCTGGAGCATCTAATTCTACTTCAGGTTTTTAGTGGAATTCGCGTTGTTTATTATTTTATTTTTTTACTGTTGTGAATGTCTTTTGGGTTAAGAGTCTCCTCGATTTTGATTGTTTTTGTCTTCCAACAAGGCGTCATCAGGTTATACAAGTGCAAATAATAATTTGACTCATCAATTTTTCTAAAACAATGCGATTTAATTTAAGTTAATCTTTACTGAATGTTCATTAGTGGTTTTGTTTGAAGGTTGTACAATTGAAAGTAAACCATAAAGGTATAATGCAGTTATTTATGTTCCATTCTCTCCTATTTTTTAGGGATGTGTGAGCATGTTCATTTAGCAGAATTTATTGCGTCTAAAAGGAACATCGACCTCACTGTAGGGCGCAGATCTAGAGGTTTTGTCCAGATTGGGAAATGTATCAGTTGTTTATTTGACCTCATTTAAATGTACATGTTTTGCCAATAGCCATGGTATACATTGTATTTGTGTGATGGTAGCAAAAAATAGTATTTTCATCACCTGACATAGAGTCTACCCCAATTGATGAAACAAGACAACAATTAAAGGAAGACAAAGAAACAACCGAACAGGCTATTAAAAGAAAAATTTAGGGAATATATATGTAAACAATGATTACTTCCTGACAATTGACGTGAAAAAATACTATTTTACAAGCAATCACAACGGCATTACATATTTGTAAGACAACCAACTTTTCCAAAACAACAAGAAAGCGAAAGCAACATCCGCTGTTTCCAAGCCGAAAATCCAAAAGTTCAAAAACTGATCATGACTCTTCAGTAAGCCGAAAGTGTGTTGTAAAAAACAGGGGCGAAAAGTTAATGATGATGGCAGTTTCAAATCGACCCACAGAAAGAAAGAATCCATTCGTAAACTATTTCAATGACCAAAATAATGAAATATTATACTGATTTAGAAAAACTGCTTTTTCTTGATATTCATTCAAAAAATTTATATGTTACATTGGTGCATAAAGGCTTTAAAAGTAGGACGTATACAGTTTGCTATTGATATGTTTTGCAAAGATACTGATGTTACCAAATGTATATAATTTAATATAACTAATACCTATTCCTAATGAAGATTTTGTCAAACAGATAAATTGGCTATATATATACATTTGACTAGGTCTGTTTGCTGTCTCAAGTAGGTAATATGTTTTAAGCAAATGATCAAATATGTTTGAAGTTTAGATAATACGTGTGATGCGTCTAATAAATCATTACCTGGCAGCATTGTCTCTATTGTCTTCCAAAAGGCCTCAAAACTTTCCCATGAATTGCCTTGTTAACATTTGTTTTATTTAGTTCGCCTATAACATGGCCAATAAATTATCTGCAAATATAAGTTAAGACAGCAGTTTTATTATTACAGGACATTTCTTTACCTACATTATTTTATATAATGACACTATTTTAATTCTGACTTCTAGTTTTAATAAGACTAATTTAATCTGAACAAAGAAAATACTTTACAAAAATGTATTTAATTGACTTAAATATTCTTTTTAAAATGTTTTAGTATGTTGGTACTATAATGCTTAATTTATAAAATCAATTTTTGAACAGCTGGTAGTATGTTTGTGTTTGAATCATTTCCATTCGCAATTAACACAATTGTTCATTTTCTATATAATACATTTGTAGACCTCGAGTGCAAAAAGATAGATTGCATTATAGACTTGATTATGAATTTATGAACTGAATTTTGTTTCAAATTTAGTCTAGAATAATTATTGAAAAATAGATGAGAATACTCAGTGTATAATTGATTGTTAAGAAGATGAATACATAATGATCATGGTATTTGGAAAATGTATGTTTTATATATTTCATGTTTATCTAGTTGTTTGCATTTTCTATTGTGTATTTTATTCCATACTCTTAGTATGTAATAAGGATGTCAAGAAGACAATTGCTTTTGTAGCCATTATAGATCCAATGTTCGTTAAATCTGAACAATTGAATTCCCCTCAAACACTTACTTAGTTTTTTCATTGTCATCCTTTTTTGGGGCAGATGTCCCTTTCATTTTTCGGAAAACAGCCTTTTTGGTTGATTCATTATCGACAGGAGCCTCGGTTAAAGCATTTAACTTGATAGTCAACATCACCTGGAACTGAAGTGAGATACAGTTGTGATCTTTTCTTGCAGTTAAGCTAAAAAAATATATGGAATAAGACATATTAGGCACCGTTATGAAATTTCTTACAACTTAAAAAAATGTCTTACAGATTGGCAAAGTGACATGTATATGATTCACAGTAGACATATGATTTCTAATGATACAGTAATATACCAAGGGATCCTAAACTCAAGCATGAACAATATCATGGGCACCGCATAATGAGCTGGATTTGCTAACCATTCTAGATAACATGAGACCACCCTGGTTTTTGGTGGGGTTTATGTTGCTCAGTTTTATTTTTTCTATATTGAATTATAATGATTGCAATTTGAATTTCAATCTTTTTTAATTTTTTGGTCCAGCTTTGTCAGTTTGTTCTCCAAATTTTAGTTTGAATGTTCCTTTCGACCCATTCACCATTCCTTACCTACCATGTAATTACTCTATGAATGCTTTAAAAAAAAAACACGAGATCACCAATATATGTAATTTAACCAGCAAAAACTGTTTTCTTTGAGAATCAAGTGTATTGACTAATATACAATAGAATATAGTCTTGCTGAACCAGTAATGCATATCAAACCTGTTCTTGTTCTTTTTTCATTTTCTTTGATTGTCTTACAATTCCTACAAATGATAAAAAAACATAACATGACTTATGTTTTGATGACCAGAGGTAACCAAATCTGAAATCAGCATTAGGTGACCAGAGGTAACCAAATCAAATATTAACATAAGGTGACCAGAGGTCACCCAATCTAATAACATAAGGTGACCAGAGGTCACCAAATCCAATATTAACATAAGGTGGCCAGAAGTCACCAAATCTAATAACACAAGGTGACCAGATGTCACAAAATCCAATATATGAATGAGGTGACCAGAAGTTACCCCATTCTAACATGTTAAGGCCACCACAGGTTAACAAATCCCATTTCTTGTTTAGATGTAATCAATATTAAATATTTATGTAAGGTAATCAAGAAACAAAAAAAAATGATTTGTTCAATCAGGCCTAAGTGGCCATTTTACCAGAAACAATTGCAAGATTTAAGTTCAAAAAGAATTATATTTGCAGCATTATATAAGCATAGTGTATGTTTTCATTATATTAAAGGTTTGACACAATAAATTAAATGCATACATACCATTCTCATCTACATTTTCTGAGGACTTCTGAAAAAAGAATATAAATATATGATAAATGTGTTAGTAAATTCAATTATCTTATGAGGATCAGTATTATTTTACTTAATTATCAACTGCCAATGATCTTGGCAATGTTTGCAAGGTCAAGGATTTTTCTTATATTTGTTTGTAGATGATCATGAAAGATAATGTCTATTGTGTTAAGTTTCATAGGCATATTAAACTTCACGTAATAATATTCTATAACATAAGATGACCAGAGATAACCAAATCCAATATTAACCTAAAGTGACCAGAGGTCACCAAATATAATATTAACATAAGGTGACCAGAGGTAACCAAAGCTATAATTAACATAAGGTGACCAGAGGTGTGAAACGTCGCACGATACTGGTGTCACCTAACGTTACTCACTCAAAGACGTAAGACAAAATAAAAACGTTGGAATGCATGTTGTTCAGATGGCTTTTCACAATAAATTTTAAAGGATTGAATTTTTCCCTAAGAAAGGATTTTTTTTCTTAGATAAAAGATGTTAAGCTTTAGTTTTATTAAAAATAAAAAAGTAACTTGTATTGAAACCATTTAATTATATACATTTCAATTATAAGGGCAATCGAATTTTTTTTTATGGATAAACTATGCACTGCAAATGCATTATTTTTTGCACTCCAGAATGTCAAGGCAAAAGGACTACGGCATATCTAGCATGGCATTTCTGCACAAATATATGCAAAGGAATTAGCGAGAACAATTATTATAGCTGGTTTTTTTTTCTATCAATTTGTATTATAGCGGATCCGACTATTATAGTCCAGAAAACACTTCAGTTCCGCGAGGAAATCAAGCTCTCTTCCCACCCCTTCTTTGTGAATCGGTAGAGCTTCAAAATAAAACATTAATTTTAAAGTTTTCTTATTAAGCAACAAAATAAAGTAGCCGTATTCCAAATCGTCTGTGAAAACCGCAATCATGACAATTAGACGGAACGTTAGAAACATATTTTATAAAATAACGTCAAAATTGTATGTGGGGACATTGTGTCGGACATTCTTATTTTATCTGATATCTTGTATCTTAGATTTAATTTATGGGAATTTAATATCAAAATAGAGATAAAATTGGGTACTTTTATCCATTATAAAAAAAATTATGTAGCGAATGGCACTGTATTAAATAAATATCATGAAAACACAGAAAACGTAACCCTATCTTTAATTTGGTTTGAAGGGGACAAAATGTCGGACATGGTTAATCAACTCGAATAAAAAGAATTTGCTTTAAAAATTCCTGATTATTGCATGATGCGAAAGTGTGATCTATGTACAAAATACTAGTATAAGAATTATTTACTTTCGACATGGGGATTGCTCTGGAATTCCCTTTCTGGGATAATTTTTAAAAAATTACGACAACCTTTCTTGCATGGGACACATAATTTGTATCATCTTGATCCCTTTTTCTTATATTTCCGTCTTTTCAAAAGAGAAAAATCGACATTACGTCATAAACCACTTATAAATTGCTTGTGCTAGACAATCTTTTATATCGTTTGGTAAAAAGATTTTATATGTTTTTAACGGTATTCAGAATTTCACAAAACTAAAAGTGTAACGCGGGACAAGGAAATCATATTGCAAAATAAAGGTTTTATTGAGTTTTAATTAATGAAAATGGTCTGTTACATATACAAAATTCCAATAATCTGAAAGAAGAGTTTAAAAGCTTTAAAATGATATACAACACTTTATAATATCATAGTTTATGTTTAAAAATTAACAAGATGAATGTGTCTTGTCCGTGATTTCAACAAAGTAACACCAGTAGCGTGCGACGTTTCTAACCAAATCCAATATAAACATAAGGGGACCAGAGATAACCAAAACCAATATAAACATAAGGTGACCAGAGATTACCAAATCCAATATTAACATAAGTGACCAGAGGTCACCAAATCTAATATATGAATAAGGTGACAAGAAGTAACATAATCCATTATTAACATAAGGTGACCAAAGGTCACCAAATCTAATATTAACATAAGGTGACCAGAGGTAACCAAAGCTAGAATTAACATAAGGTGACCAGAGGTAACCAAATCCAATATAAACATAAGGTGACCAGAGATAGCCAAATCCAATATAAACATAAGGGGACCAGAGATAACCAAATCCAATATTAACATAAGGTGACCAGAGATAACCAAATCCAATATTAACATAAGGTGACCAGAGGTCACCAAATCTAAAATATGAATAAGGTGACCAGAGGTAACCAAATCTAAAATATGAATAAGGTGACCAGAGGTAACCAAATCTAAACTATGAATAAGGTGACCAGAGGTAACCAAATCTAATATATGAATAAGGTGACCAGAGGTTACCAAATACAATATAAACACAAGGTGACCAGAGGTCACCAAAGCCAATATTATCAAAAGGTGACCAGAGGTCACCAATTCCATTATATGAATAAGGGGACCAGAAGTTTCCCCATTCTAGCATGCTAAGGCCACTAGAGGTTATCAAATCCCATTTCTGGTTACGATGACCACATGTAATCAAAATAAATATTTGTGTAAGGTAATCAATAAACAAAAAATGATTTGTTCAATCAAGCCTGAGTGGCCATTTTACCAGAAACGATTGCAATTATTAAGTTCAAAAAGAATAATAGTTGAATAGTTGCAGCATTATATAAACATTCTGTGTGTTTCCATCATATTAAATGTTTATTACAATAAATTAAATGCATACATACCACTCTCATCTACATTTTCTGACGACTTCTGAAAAAAGAAGATAAACATATGATAATTGTATTAGTAAATTCAATTTTATGTATCCAAAAGTGTCTGATGATGATAAGAAGAAATTGACTAAATTATCAACTGTCCATGTCCTTGGCAATGTTTGAAAGATCAAGAATTTTTCTTAGATTTGTTTGTAGATGATCGTGAAAGATAATGTTCATTGTGTAAAGTTTTATCGATATATCAAACTTAATAAAATAATATTCTATATTCTTGTTGACCTATAATGTATATCAAACCTGTTCTTCTTCTTTTCTCTTTTTCTTTAAATGTCTCAAACTTTTTACAAATGATATGAAAAACATCAACTAGTTGTATGAAAATGTTAATTACCAGAGATAACCAAATCTGAAATCTGCATAAGATGACCAGACGGAACCAAATCCAATATTAACATAAGATCCCAGAGATCACCAAATCTAATATTTACATAAGGTGACCAGAGGTCACCAAATCCAATATTTACAGAAGGTGACCAGAGGTCACCAAATCCTATATATGAATAAGGTGACCAGAAGTTACCCCATTCTAGCATATTAAGGCCAACAGAGGTTAACAAATCCTATTTCTGGTTAAGATGACCACATGTAATCTAATTAAATATTTGTGTAAGGTAATCATGAAACAAAAAATGAATCGTTCAATCAAGCCTAAGTAGCCATTTTACCAGAAACGATTGCAAGTTTTAAGTTCACAAAGATTGATAGTTGCAGCTTTATATAAACATAGTGTATGCGCGGGTATGTTAATGCTGTATTTTCGAAAAAATGATAAAATGATACTTAAATTTCGACTTTTAATAAAAAGACTTTTTGACTCATTTATAGTGTAATTTGTTATATTTTTTAGTTTTGCTAGTAAGTTGACAATATAAATTTTCGTTTTCAAAAATAACATTCTCAAATTATCACGTGGTTATCACGTGACACTCAAAATCTATTTATAAACGTGAAAACAGTAAACTCAAAAGTGCTAGCGTGTAGACAGTCTTGTTTTTCTAAATATTGTTATCTGTGGATAGCTTATATACCAAAGTATTAGAAAAGTGCTACTCGCCTCCTTTGAATAAAAAGATTAAATACATAAACGGAGATTTTCGACTGAATTGTGCCAAAAATACTTTGACCTTCAGATATTACAACGTCTAACACTTAAACGGTATTAACAACATGAACCGAGTAGCAGTTTTCGAAAAATATTAATATTCAGCTTTCTGTACGTTAACTTGACCCAACAATTCATCATTTCTACACGCTAGCACTTTTGAGTCAAAGTTAACGTGTTTCACAATTTTTTGTGTCCGACATTGTTTACAAACGCACAAGTGACTTTCAAAGGGAAGTAATTCTGTAAACAGAAATAAAAATTTCAGTCATCGGGAAATTATTGCTGATCTTTATTTAAATGTACTTTTTGTTGCATCTTCTCCATAACCAAATATTTAATAAAAGAAACAAACTATTTAAATATATATATTTTACTCGGAGAATAGATCAGAATGATTGTATTTACACATCGGCTTGGGGTATGAAGCCCCTTTTCTTTCTGTTTGGTATTTTTTGGCAAAAAAATTATGTATTGAATTTTTCTACGGACACTGTAGCTTTATCTACCAATAAAACATGACCTCCGTGTATTCGCACAACAGTGTGGGAAGTGTCGTTAAACACCATTCAATCAATCAGATAGCTCTTTGAATTCTATTTTGTCAGGTGAGGTGCCTCTCATGTTTGGCTTTTGCCACTTGTAACAGTGTAAACTTTTAGAGTGTACAATAAAGTCTTGAATCTTGCTCATTCTTCATAAATCATACAGACCCATACACTGTACATCATTCAGTCGTTGGTCACAGTGGCAATCACACCATATATAATGACAGCTTGAAATATATATTCAATGTCCTGCTTTTTCTCTCTCTCAATAAATTTAATTACCACATGCTGATAGAAAACATACTTTTAGAAAAATAGATGATGATTTCATAACAAAAAAACTTATGGTGCCATGGTCAGTAAGTATGGGACTATTAAGTCAATTTATACCAAATATGATAGTGCAAGAGCTAATGGAAATTTAATTATATTTCAAATCCTGCAGCATTTTTTTCACACATACCCTTTATACACTATGTACACATTCAATGAAATTATTCTGTGTCTCATTCAAGCATACTTAAAACTCCAAAATATGTATTTTCTATGTATGTATATATGTACCGTTATCTCTGTAACTTATAAATTTGCAGAATATTTTCTTTTACAGCTAATTTCCTAAAGCTTGTAGAGTAAAACTTTGGTTGACTTGCTTGTCTTGTTTGTATAAATATTTACCCAAGCTTAAAGCACTTAAGATTGTCATCTTCAAACAATAAATATAGGCAAACTTAAACCTGTAAATATTATAGTGAAATTCAATTGGATGTTATCCAAATTATTATTGTACAATATACAAACAAAGCAAGCAAGGTAACCTAAGTCTTGCTCTACATGCTTTAGGAAATTAGCTGTAATCTCTTTTTAAGGTACAGAAAACAGAAATATAGGTATATATATAGAGTGTAAAGTTTATTTAAAGAATATATAATAATAATTTTGCAGGGTAAAGAAAAGATGCTATTTGAATAAAAAAAATAGAGAAAAATTCTCAGAGCAACTAATTGACAACCCCCCTCACCCCCCCCAGTTCAGACCCCAATTAATGAATCTGTGGCCTAAATCTGTATAAATTAGAAAAATCATGAACTTGGACAACTGTTTTGATTATCTATATTTTATTATTATCAATATAATATATTATCTTTTATAATTGCAATGCTAACCATCAATGAGGTGTTTATTTTTAAGGATAAAGCAGCATAAAACTAGCAGACATCAGTTTAAATCATGTTGAACTGAATAAGAAAAGTTATTATAATATTTATCATATTTTAAAGCTTCATGTAATTAGATAATTGAATTAAAATTGATAATTGCTCTTCAATAAGCATTATTTGGTACTTTCTGAAAAGGGGGTGTGAATGTTTTTGTAAGGGAATATATGATCAGTGTCTGACAGAAAACCTCAAAGTTTTTCATTTAACCCAAGTAATTTAAAATATACATTCACTGATTGATTGATTTGAAATTGTGTATTAAATGCAGCAAACATGACTTCTTTTACTTCATGTGGTATGTTTTTCAATGTGTCACAACTTACCATCCTAACCAAATAACATAGATTTTTTTTGTTTTTGTTATAAAACATGTTACAATCATTGAAATTAGGGAATGAGTGTTCCTATTGATGAATCTATATGGTAATTTGTATGTGAAAACATTTCATCATTCCTAACACTTTTGCTTTTGTTTCACATTATTATTAATAAACACTATTAATGATTTTGATTTTAATATTCCATGGAGCACAGCTAAATATAATTTATCCACTGAATGAAATCACAATTTGTACACAGTGACACATTTATGAAGTAAAAGTTTTGTGAAACATCCTCTCCTCAGTGATCATAATTAGGACACAATATCACATAATATATGTATTCCACTTTCTTAAAGATTTTTCCTTTGTTTGATCATGAACTAACACATGTTCCAGAATCATTGCAGTTAGTTATTCATTCATTTCAACATATATTTCCTTTTGCTGAACCTGCTTTTTCATACAGTAAATTTTTTTCTCACTTTTTTTTAATACAGTCAATTAACTTCTAATTTGTATTCCTTTTAGAACAGTTAAAACAGTCTTGATTCCATTAATGTTGTCACACATATGTATAAGTAAAGAGTTGTCTTTTCAGGAAAATGAATTTTCTCTTTATATCTCATGTACAGGAATCTGATATGAAAATAATATCCTTGTTTGGGTATCATTTGTTGATCTTCCTTAGAATGAAAAGTGCAGTCCTTGTGTCTTATTCATTTTATCAATTGTGCTATTGTATTGGAAGTAGCCATTGTTTCTCATTCATCTTAAAATCCTGCAAAAAAAAAATGATATTATAATACACAATATAATTAATTTATAAGCCCCATTGCTATATATATGCATAATATCTTTTACTTCAATCATTGTACTTGATTTATATAATGATATGCTCTTAATGTGCCCTGTTATTAATATTTTGAACATAACACTTATCTTATTTATATTCTTATTCTGATACAAAAAGAGAACTTCCATATAATCAAATTTTAGTAAGCTTAATAGCTATGGCCCTTAGTATCAGCAGTGGTTGGTAAAACTAATAGTAAACTTACATGTTTGTAATAAAATAGTTGCCATGCTTGTTTACTTTCTTAACACATAAATATAATAGACAGAGTAATCTAAACTCATAAGCAATTAATCTTTAAATAGCTTTCATATCACTTCATGTGACTTAAAAATATTAAAGTGTCAGTAACAATAATATAATATTTGAATGCTTACATCATAATGCAGACTTCCTACATGTCAACTCACTTGGAAGCAGTAAAAAAACCAGTGAATACAAATTCTGCAAAAGACAAATATAAAATTGCATAATCAAAACTTTAAAAGCAATAAACACACCAAAAGTTTTTTGTTAAACATGTAGGAAATAGGCAATAAAGGAGATACTTAAAAAAAACCTGTTAGGTATTTAATCTGTATGATATTGAAATATTTACATCAATGTAGATTGACACCTTTCAAAGTCACTTATTTGGATTAGCAAATCCTACAAGTAATCAATAGTCTTTATGTCAATTGAATGAAAGTGGTGATCAATTTAAAATTTTCATGTCTATTACTAAAAATTAAATTGGATAATATATGAACTGAGATGAGCAAATTCTCTCATTTTGTAAAATCTCAGTTAGCCTGATAACTGAAATATAACTTTAATAATAGCACATTTTATTTGTTTGAACATGCATTTATAAATTCTGGTATTTTTTATAAACTTAGAAATGACAATGGATATATAAATACTATTTGTGAAACAAATCCATGTTTATTTTAATAAAATTTATGCTTAAATCACAATGAAAAAAATTAATTCTGAATTGAAACAATGTCATTCTCTGTTTAAAATGTAAAAACACCAACACTGTTCATTTGCGTGGGTGGTGTATAAAAGTATAAACAAAAAATGACTAAGCTTAAGGATAGGTAGACTGGGTATGATAATATAGGGGGTGCACCCCTTACTACCAAAGTAAAAATGAATAGTTTTAATGTATTGCATACACTAAACCAAGGGGGAATTAAGGGGGGGGGGTTGTTATTATTATGTAACAGTTAGCGTGGGGAAAATCAAGTCTAATATAACCAATATTAAAACAATCTTTCTCCGGGCATTGTTTCCATTCAGCTAACTTTATTGATTCGTTGATTGATTCATAGGTCAACGGTTTTCGTCGTCGGTTATCCATATAAATGACGAATTATAAATGTTTTGATTCACTTCAACAAATTCAATAAGAAGAAATGGGTACCGGTGATAAAGAGTTACAATTTACAACGTATTTACCTCAAAATGTATGCAAAATCCACCTTTCCATTGTGATTTCCATGTGCCGACTTCTGTGACAAGGTGCTCAACAGCTGATAATAAAGACTGTGACGTTACAAGCTAAACATTGACGTTGATGAATCTTAGTTTTTGGCGATTTTCTTACTTAAAATTGTAAGTGTTCAAGGGAACAATGGTCATGTATGAAGATATTGTTAATGACGAAATGCCGTTGTCGAAAAACAACAAGTTGATAAATCTTTGACCTCGGTGAAGCCAAAAAATCACCACTCTATAGCAAATTCTCCCAACGTCCGATTTAGCCAATCAAAATTCGTATAGTTTCGAAAATGACGTAATAGATGAGATTTCGATGCAATCACCAAAAATTGTAAAAAATTATTTGAAACCGCATTAACCTACCCGCGTGTTGCCATCATATTAAATGTTTTCATACAATACATTAAATGCATACATACCACTCTTATCTACATTTTCCGCGGACTTCTGAAAAAAGAAGATTTCCTTCTAGTCTGTGATTCGAACATTTAAAAAACGTGTCATCACAAATGACAAATCATGCAAAATGGATGAAACAAATATTTTGCTTTGAATAACTTCATTAAACTGAAGTTTGTGTTATTCATTGTATTCAATTGCTCAGTACGTTAATTTTACTTACAGATAATACAGACGGTGACAGGCTTTATATCTATGGTGTATTGCTGAACAGAAAGAAGAATTGTCTATTTTTGGTTTTCTATTTTTAGAACTACAATTATTACTACACAGAAGAGTACTTTTTATAGGATGAACAGTGGGCACCGTTCAGCGTAACTATTATCCTTGTGCATACTATGGACGCTCACGAGCTGCGGATGGAGGTTTCAATTTTTTTAAACTAACTGCAAGAATGGACAGAGTCAGAGATATATGGTATAAACAACTCTGGTTGTTCAAACTGATGGCCAAACCGATTAACAAATAAATGGAAATAGATAACTTGTAGATTCACTGGAAAAAAACAGGGAACGATTGAAATGAAAGTCAACGCATTTTTGTTTTGATTGGTGACTTGCCACTTGGAAAGCACAAAGAAAGGTAAAAATAAATTTATCATTCACATTTTTTTAAATGGATTTTTAAAGCAGAAAGATGTAAGCATTAAATTCTCTCTGTGTCGACCATGTACCGCCACACCGTGCACATCGTCCATAGTCCATACTCTGTAAATAATAGTTAAGACATCTTCCATACTTCATGTACTTCAACTTTCAGTTCCATTGAGCATGATGAGTTTATATCATAAAACATAATAATACAACACTATCCGACATATGAATGGTATGTTTGTATCTGGGAAAAAAGGGGGGGGGGGTACTTCCTATATTACTTTTATATTACAAATATGCCAAAAATTAGGGTTGCTGTTTCATGCCCTGCTGGTTAGAATAGGGTACCGGTCCCTTATTTATGACCTTCTTGTGAGAACAGGGTATTTTGTAAACAAAGTATTTGTGTTTTAGGGGGGTTGGAGGGGTCCTGATTGCAAAATCTGGGGCATAAAAACGTCATGAAATCCAGAGGGGTGGGTCTTTTCGTCACCCAAAACACCACCAAACACCCTGAAAACCATTGACCACCTTTTGTCAATCATACATGCACAGAGTTTGGGATACATAGTCACTGTTTGATTTTATATGATTTTAGTTTATGTAAAAACTTGATCATTCCAAGTAAATAAGTAATAGGTCAACTGTTTTGTGTGTATGTAGTGAATGCCAAGTTTCACATAACCTTTATCTCATTTTCACAGCTGGTTGAATTGGCCAACAGTGGCAGATCCAGAAATGTTAATAAAAGTGGGGGTTGCACTGACTGCCAAACTGGGGCCTTCTCCAGTCATGTGTGATGATGCTTCAATAATTCCTTTAACCCTTTCCTCCATGGATTTTTTTTCTTCACATGCTTGATTCACATAGGATTTTTTTCAATAAAAAAAATCATCAGGTTTAAAGTATTAATGCATTGTGAAAACGAATATTTCATCAATGAAATTCAAGTCAGATATTCTCATAAATATTCTTTTCATATTGGATACAAACTTTTTTAAGTCTGATGCAGACATTTTGTAGTCAAAGCATTTCAACTGAGGTACTACACAGGCGTCAAAAGGCGTCATTATGGAGTAATCTAAAGTGGGTATTCTTTTCTGAAATGTTTTCTAATTTTAATACCCATATACTATCTGCTTGTTTGAAACATGAATTAAAACTCACTCATAATTTTATATAAAAAAAATGTATAAGACATACCAATCAATATCCAGTACCAAAGAAATATCACTAAATGCATGAAGCCAGACACAAAAGATTGTTTAACAGTGTACAAAATAAATACAAGTCACTTTATAAAAGGGGGATGCTGTTATTATACTATTTTTTTTCATGTTATTTTCATTGTGAAAAGGCAAATAATTAATCATGTGGTTGTAATTCTATAGAAATAAAAAAAAATTGGGCATTAGATGGTTTGATAGACATTTAATGTATAGATATTCCCCAGAACTGACACGAATACAGCACAAAATTGTGATACATACATGTATATACTTGCTGTTCAGTGTGAGCCAAGGCTCTATGTTGAAGGCCGTACCTTGACCTATAATTTACATTTATAAATTGTTATTTTGATGGAGAGTTGTCTCATTGGCACTCATACCACATCTTCATATACACATGTAACTTAAAATTTCAAATTCCTTAATCATGTTAATACATGTAAATGTATTATGTTTATTACGCAAATATTGACATTAATTGACAAAATCAGAGATGCAATATAACCAGTTCATTCATTAAAATGTCATATTGATCATATTGATTTGAAATGATGCAGAAGAACATTAAAATAATTGATGAAATGCTTTTTATAAAGTCATATTTTTTAGGGCAAATCTGTTAGTCTTATTTTGAAATGTCAAAGTGAGGCAATTTTGCCAGTTTCATGTATCATAACTTCCTTTTATCATGTTTATGCATTTAAACATTTTTCTTTTAGCATTTTTAAAGAAAGTACAAGCACTTAAAGAAGTAGTGGAAAATAATCAACAAAACAGAAGTCATTAGAGGCGATGATTTCTATATTTATACATGTACATGTATCTAGACTAGTAGTGGATTTGAAAAGTGCTGTATTGATTCATGTGCAAATAAGGAGCAGCAGCCAACATGGCCAATGAAACATTGCAAATGTATGATTAGAGGTATGTCATGAAAGTTATGTTTAAGTTGTTTAAATATTTTTTTGTTTTCAGACTTAAAAAATGTAGGGACGATATCAAAAGTTCAATGTACAATGTAGGATAAAAAACTTACTTCACATACATGTAGTTTTTTCACTGACCCCCACACCCCCCTCTTAACTTAATTTGGGAAAAATTGATTTACCAATAGGCATGATAGGGATATATATGTAAATATCGATTTTAGATATACAAAACTTGCAGAATTTTAAACCCCCCACCCCTTAAACTATTTGATTTAAATTTTTTATCCTACATCAATCTTTTGATGTCGTCCCTTACATGTACAATGTACGTACATGTACAAGTAAATGTTGGACATAGAGGTGACATTTTTTATTCTTGGGTTAGTTTGAAAATTAACCATGTTAGCAGTAACATACTATTTATTTTAATTGGAAGCTCTCTTTTCAATCAAGTATAGAATTCTATGAAATTTAAACACAAGGTTAATGACCATAAAAGGAAGGTTGGGATTGATTTTGGGAGTTTTGGTCCCAACAGTTTAGGAATTAGGGGCCAAAAAGGGCCCAAATAAGCATTTTTCTTATTTTTCGCACAATAACTTTAGTATAAGTCAACAGAAATCTATGAAATTTCTATGACCATAAGGTTTAGGACCACCAAAGGAAGGTTAGGATTGATTTTGGGAGTTTTGGTCCAAACAGTTTTGGAATAAGGGGCCAAAAAAAAGGTCCCAAATAAGCATTTTTAGCTCACTGGGCCCAAAGGGCCAAGTGAGCTTTTCCCATCACTTGGCGTCTGTCGTTGTCGTCCTGCGTCAGTCGTCGTTAACATTTACAAAAGTCTTCTCCTCTGAAACTACAGAACCAATTCAAACCAAACTTCATCTGATTGATTCCTAGGGTATCTAGAATAAAGTTTGTGTTTTAATTCCCATTTCATCAAAAAACATGGCCGCCATGGCTAAAAATAGAACATAGGGGTAAAATGCAGTTTTTGGCTTATAACTCAAAAACCAAAGCATTTAGAGCAATTGTTTATCAGGTCAAGATCTATCTGCCCTGAAAATTTAAAATGAATGGGACAACCCGTTGTTGGGTTGCTGCCCCTGAATTGGTAATTTTAAAGAAATTTTGCTGTTTTTGGAAATTATCTTTAATATTATTATGGATAGAGATAAACTGTAAACAGCAAAAATGTTCAGCAAAGTAAGATTTACAAATAAGTCAACAGGACCAAAATGGTCAGTTGACCCCTGAAGTAGTTATTGCCCTTTATAGTCAATTTTTAACCATTTTTCCAATTTAAAATTTTTAAGTTTTTAAGTTTAAGTTCTTAGACCACATATTTATTCTGTGTCAGAAACCTATGCTGTGTCATCTTTTTAATCATAATCCAAATTCAGAGCTGTATCCAGCTTAAATGTTGTGTCATACTTGCTCCACATGTTCAGGGTTTGACCTCTGCAATCTAATAAAGCTGTGCCCTGCAGAGCATCTGGTTTACTAAACATAGGTACATTATAAGATAATCCTTAAATCAGTAAATTGTAATAAAGTCAATATTTTAATTGTTTTAATTTCAGAGGTCATTTTTCCACAAAAACAAGCTAATATATTATGTCAATGGGCCTGATGAAGTTGAGTTTTTTTGGACTTTTGGGAGAAATGGAACATATATAAGTGAAGAAAAGTAAAGAAAAGGGGAAAATATTACAGACGCAGTACATGGACACCAGCATGAGCAAGTTAAGACAAGGTATTATGTTATATAGAATATATATATATATATATGAATGTTTTATCAACTTGTGACCTCAACCAATCAAATTATATCACCACTAAATGAAGTGGGTGGTAAACAGGATTTTCCTTGACCAAATTCACATGTAAACATTAAAAAATAACATAGAAAATATGATAAACAAATTCAAATTACCACCTTAGCAATTCAGCAAAGCTATCGATAAAAAACTGTCACAATGCCATCATCGCAATTCAGCTTAATCAAAATTTGCGCTACTGTGTTAATCCATTGCACATCAGCCAATATTCGTGGTGCAGAATTAATGCTACATGTGGGATTACAATGTTACTTTTGAATTTCTTTGCCCTCAACAACAAAAAAGTAGTAAAATTTAAAACATAATTATTTTGCAATTTGGATTATTAGGAAGTTTATATTACTGTGAAAGTACTTTAATTCGTGGGTATCAATTTTCGTGGTTTTAGCAAAATTTACATGTTCGTGGGTTTTTAAATTCGTGGATTTTAGTTTTCTTGAGAATAAAAAATTGAAAAATTTAGAAAAGAAGGTTACAAATAGTCTGGATTGAAGGAAATTGCAAAGTAAACATTGACCGTGTAAATCGTAGTGATAACACTAATCAACCCATGATAAAGTGATCAACGGACTAAAGACCATCAAAGGTGTAAATGAGGTCATAAACATGTCACCTTAAGAAAACAGTAACATAAACAAATGCCATAAACGTAAATTAAATTGTCAAATAATTCTTATCAAAATCAAGCCCAGCATGAAATTATTATTTCCCATATGTACGAGAACAGTGATGATATAAAATGAACACTTTATCATACTAGCATATCAATACAGGAAATCTGACTTTTATCGATCAAAATATTTTTTTTGAGAATTTAAAGATCAAAAGTTGTACATTTTAGGTTATTAAAGATTAAATGGGTATAATCTTGCATGCAGTTGTAGTTCTGTTACTGCCATTAAAGTATTCTCAGATTTGACGTCATTCAATATATTCTCTAGATCATATCAGTATTCAAACCTTCCGATGGGGATCTGTCCGTGTCTTGATTTGGAAAATGGTTGTTTTATTTCGTTGGACACTTAAATTCGTGGATAAGGTCATCCACGAAAACCACGAAAATTGGTACCCCACGAACAAAAGTACTTTCACAGTAGTTAGACGAAACACATTAAACATGTACCTTTATGCTTTAAAAATGACATGTAAAGTATATCAAACAATTATAACTAGAGAAAGGTGACAGTTGAGGATGCAAACAGAAATTGTAGTTATTTGAGAAGAAAAAAAAATCACTGTTTAAATAGGTATTCTGATATATGTGATTTTCAATGGTTTTAACTTTTTAGTTCCCTTTCTGTGGTCTGTCCATCCAGTTTTCCTCACTTTTTTATGCCCCTTTTATATGTATGGGCATTTTGTTTCTTGGTTTGTGCATTGGTTTCTCTGTCTGTCTTATTTCAGGTTAAAATTTTTGGTCAAAGTAGTTTTTGATGAAGTTGAAGTCCAATGATATGATCTGTCTAAATTTAATGCCAAATAAGAGTTTTGTTCTAATTTCATGGTCACTGAACAAAGAAAATGATAGTGCAAGTGGGGCATTCATGAACTAGTCTATGGACACATTCTTGCAGGAATTGTTTCTTCATGCTTGAAGATATTGATATGATATTGTTTTATCATGACAAGTAACAGATCCAGTTTAATTTTTAGCTTACCTGGCCTGAAGGGCTAAGTGAGCTTTTCTCATCACTTGGCGTCCGTTGTTGTCCGTCGTTTTCGTTAACATTTTACATTTTGAACTTCTTCTAGAGAACCACTGAATGGAATGAAACCAAACATGGCATGAATGTTTCTTATGAGGTGCTGACCAAGTGTTGTTACTTTGTAGCCGATCCATCATTCAAGATGGCCGCCAGTGGGGGACTTAGTTTAACATAGGACCCTATGGGAAATGCATACGAATGACTTCTTTTAGAGAACCACTGAATGGAATGAAACCAAACATAGCATAAATGTTCCTTTCTTAATGAGGTGCTGGCCAAGTGTTGTTACTTTGTAGCCAAATTTTATCTTTTTTTTTATATGATTTCAAAAACCCAGGTAGAATCAGGTGAGCGCTAGTTTTTTCTGGTGTAATGATTTTGAGCATAATAATGGTCCTTGGTCTTACAAAATTCACTTAAATAATTAGTTTTCAACACTTTGATTTGATATTTGTTATATAGTTTACACATGTTACACAATGACAAGTTATACTGTGGATTCATTTATTTTTGTGGGTACCAATTTTCGTGGATTGAGGAAAACTTACAGGTTTGTGGATATTTAATTTCGTGGTTTTGCTGAAGTCTGCATACAAGCCATAGGAAAAATTGTCATTTGTTGAACTTTTAATTTCGTGGTTCAACTGTTCACACGAAATCCACGGAAATTGGTATCCAACGAATAATAATGAATCCACAGTAGATAAAGTTAGAAATTTGTTCCAATACAATGAAATTTAACTGGTAGGGGACTATATTTATGGAATAACAGTACTGTAGTTGAAGAGTTGCCACCGTCAATTGTAGATTTGACGGTCACAAATGCAGTTTTACTGGCGACGCGTAGCGGAGACAGTAAAACGGAGATTTGCGACCGTCAAATCAAAATTGACGGTGGCAACTCTTCAACTACAGTACTGTTATTCCGATTCTAATGCATTACAAAAAGAAAAAATACGATAAAACTTGAAAAAATGTCTAAATATGTCAAATAAAAAAAATCCGCGAAACTACATGAATGATTTTGGCACAAGGACATCATGGCTAAACATGACGTCATACAAATGAAAACTTACAAACTGGACGTTATTACGTTACCTGTACGCTTCAAACTCGGATAAAATAACATTAAAACGGCGAATTCGAGGTAGGTGTTGCTTGATTTTTGATTATTTAGTAGCAATCGGACATTTGTTGATTCATCAATTCAAAATGGCTGGTCCCTCCTTAGTTACGTCTGGTCAACTGTGGATTTGACGGCCACTTTTAGCCAATGAAAAAAATTGTTACATCCAAATTGCATTAGAATATAAGTTATATGGTTAGCTACTGACCCCTACAGATCCATAGAGGGTTAGTGAAATCCATAGGGGTGAGGCCAGAGGCCAAATCCCCTATTAATTTTATTCACCCTCTATGGATCTGTAGGGGGTCAGTAGTTAACCGTATAACAAATTTATCGGACACCAGACTTTTGTTCTGCGTTCTGTTGAAAAAATTAACAATGAAATACAACAACATTAATAGATGACGTCACCATTAACGTGTCATGAACCTCTTATGAAACTTACTAACCCCAAACTGTCTCATAGGGGTCACCACGTGACGGTGTTTAACCAATCACAACGTGATAATTCAGCTGTGGTCCGATAAATTGTAATGCAATACTGACAGAATGCTTGTAAATATACAGATGTTCATGTATCACTGTAAGTAATAATAATATTAACCTTAATTTGATTATTTTGCTTGTTTTAAAATCAAGATATATTGATAGTTAGTTGCTGTTTTTATAAAATTTGCATCTTGCATTTATTTCAGAGTCAGCCATGGAAAGAAACTGTTAAAAGAAGAAAAAAAAGATGAAGAAATAGACTTTAACTTTTGTTACATATATGTACATTTGATTATACTATTAACAAATTTTTAAAATATATTCTGTTACCAAAGATGAGAATTTATTATCAATCATGCCATTTTAAGAAAACATAGGTATAGGGAGATGTGGTGTGAGTGCCAATGAGACAACTCTCCATCCAAATAACAATTTAAAAAGTAAACCATTATAGGTTAAAGTACGACCTTCAACACGGATGTATAGAAATGGGTTTAATTTTAAGCTGATGGGATGGTTAAGGGGTTCTCATCTTAATGATATAATTTGTAAGCGCTCTTAAATATCCTTAAAAAACTCATGTCAAAGTGCAAACTGTAAAGCTGTAAAGCTGTAGATTCTTTATTGATTAAAACATCTGCATTCAGAAGAAATGCGCATATGATGCAATAGAATTGATACCATGAAAGTTTTATTTCAAAAGAATAATTCACATCATGACATGTTTTGTTCATATATCCTACATGTTATTAGAACACCTAAGTTAGTCTGAAAGTGCTTGCCTTGAGTGCAGGAGGTTATTACAGGTTCAAACAGGGACCGAGTCAATACAAAGACTTGAAAACTGGTATAAGCTGCTTTGCTAGGCAAAAAGCATTAAGAAGTAAGAGCAGACTGAATCAACACATAGTCAGAATTTTGTGTCCAGGTAGAGAGACATATCTTCCTGCAAACTGTTACTTTGTGAGTTAGGGTGTCAGTCTTATACAAATTAGGGTTGGAGCTCATTTCTGATTATCATGATCTCATAGCCTGAATATGCATCTGACCTGCAACTGGAAGTAAAGCAACCATCATCCAATCATCCAAACATATCTTTACCATACGGTTTATGATCATCTGTTAGCCATATGTTCTCAAACATATGGTTACCATGAACATGCGTTTATCATGTGTTTTCAAACTCATGTTTCACATAAACATCCGTTTACCATGTGTTTTCAAACGCATGTTTTCCATAAACGCATGTAAACAATACGTTCTCCAAACATGCGTTTAACGTACGGTGCTCCAAACATGCGTTTCTGACATGTTTAGAAACGTACAGTAAATTCCTGGTAAACATGCGTTTACATGCGTTGCAATTTTGCCTGTGTAACATTAAGACACAATAACCTTTAACAATAATTAATGTTGAACAACTGTTAATAAACTCCAGTTTATATCAAATTCAACTGAAAATAGAAAACAGAGTTAATTTCTACGACTTTATTAAAAGGACAATAAGAAAACAAACAATAGAAAACTAATATTATATTAGTTATTCACGACTTACAGGGGTATAGATCGGCTTTAATCATACTATTACAGCCAACGTAATTAAATTTCAAACATAAGTAAACCCTTTAATTGTCTTTTATCTTCCCGCTGTCATGGTATAAAGATTAGTTCATTAACAAGAGCAAATCATGAAATAACCCATATAAAAAAAGCATAAAAAATGATGGGTAGAATTATCCAAAACAACTAATTGCCCCTAAAAGGGTAAATCGAGCCAAAATAGATATATCTATGTCATGGGAATCTGTTTTTAAAAAATGATCAATTATTCAATTGGTGTTTGCAATTAAAAACTAATGGGTAAATCAGTTTTGTTTAATTTTTCTCATGTTCTAAAAATATAGAAAAATGTTAAAACAATGCCGTTTTGTTTCTGTTTTCACTATATCTTTAATTATTATCATGGTTCCTGTTATCTTTCAACAGTTTCATATCAATTACTGATAGTACTATGTTATTTATGTCCTTTATAATGTCTATTTACATCTTTGAATGTGATATTTCAGGAAAAACAACTCCGAAATTAGACAAGACGGAAGTCCTTGTGTGTGTCTGTATAATACAACCGATTAATTAGACACATTTTGTACATTAATATATCAATTACAATGAATATTTTTGACATTCACTTTCAATTAAGTTTATATTTACGTTTGTTTGAAAATTGTTGTTCTATTTCTAATTTTTCTTGAGACCTCATAAACAAATTATCGCCATTAGTTTTTTAAAAATAGAATTTAAACGAGATTTGTAAAGATGTTAACAAAACTGTCCTCGAAAAAGTAGTAACACACTGCATTCTTTTAACTGTTATTTGCTTATAATATTGTATATATCACAATCTCTTAAACTGTAGTTGTTAATACGAAAATGAAAATCAGTAATTAGTTTCGTCAATAATAGAGTGTCGTATCGATAACAATACTACACTGGTAAATATTTATAGAACTGATAAAGCAGGTTTTTGAGATAAATGCATACTAAATTGTCCTGATCTATATTGTTTATGGTGATTGAACAAATTCAAATAGGAATATGCAATCACAATATTTGTAAACGGACATACAATGTCCTCGAATTGATATGCATATGCAAAGTTCTTTACTTGAATATGTTCAAACTTAAGAATAAAAAATATATGGTTGCTGCTACCCTTAAAAGCAGTCATCATGTAATGGTTAACTAGTAGCCCGTTCAGTGTACAAAAAAGGACGGCATGTCTTCCTGTTGGTAAATATTCATAAGAAAATATGATGTGACGTTTTTATATGCATTGAATCTGTGACTCAACAGCCAAAAATAATAACTACATATGTTCCTTTATTTCGTAACTACAATACCCTTCCTTTTTCACCAATGTGACCTACTGAATTAGACTATTGACCGGATTAGTAATAACATAACAACATTCGCAACAATGGTTGCACATGTTGAGCAGGATCTGCTTTCCCTTCCGGCACACCTAATATCACCCCCAGTTTGTGGATGAGTTCGTGATGCTTAGTCTTAAGTTTTCTATGTTGTGTCTTCTGTACTATTATTTGTTTGTTTGTCTTTTTATTTTTAGCCTTGTCGTTGGCAGTTAATTTTCAATCTATGATTTTGACTCTCCTTCTGGCATCTTTCGTCCCTTTCTATATACATAATGTGATCAATATGAGGAACTGGATCTGCTTACTCTTCTAGATCACCTGAGTTCACCTCTGTTTTTGATTAGTTTTCTGTTACAAGGTCTTTTGTGTTGTTTTCGTGGGTTTTATTGTTGTGTTTTGTTTACTCTTGGCGGTCTTTTGATCTATGTTTTGCCATGTCGTTCTTACTTCTTTTTTGACGTAGGGGTGTTAATGTTCCTTTGATATAAGTCATAGGTATTATATGTATTAATTTTCTATATAAGCATTTTACATTACTATACTTACATTGAAGATATATGTATCACTGAAACCAATTTTATATATTTGCTTTATGAAATTGTTTAAGTAGGAATACTATTGTTTAAATTTGAATATTTTTTAAACCAATTTGTCATAGGAGTCAGTGTCAATTTGAGTCGTCCACCTAAAATTGGTGGATTGCTGGAAATTTGTTACCCCCCCTCCCCCCCCCCCAAAAAAAAAAAATATATCATGTTTAACCAATTTTATACTTCATCTCATCAATAACATTAAAATATGTTTGTGAATGGTTATTGTAATTAATATATCAACGAATTATCCTCCTGATCTGACAAAATTGTTGGTTACAAATATTATGTTGAACTACTCTTGATTTCGTTTACAATGTTTATCACAGTTCGTGTTGTTTTTGGAAATTCTTCTATCACTTAATTAACGTTTAATAGAAATTTCCGACGATCTTATTGATATCAGTTAGAAGTCTATTTCAATCTTCAAATGTGACGTTTTCACTGAAATAACTCTGGAATTTTACTCGACTGACTTCCTTATTTATGTCAGTTAAAACAACAACAACAAATAAATCAGATACATTTCTCACGGTTTTGATTTTATGGAAAATATTACTTTGAAGTTATTTACATTCATTTTAAATTATTCAATATTATATCTATCTGTTTTTATGTGTTTTGTCAATTGATTTTGTCATGTGATTTGGGACTTTCCGATTTGATCTTCCTCTGAGTTCAGTACATTTTTTAAGGTCCATTCCCAAAGTAAAAAGAGAAATGAGAAAAATAAAATCTGAAGAAAACATCAACAGCATGCCATAAAAACTCCACGAAAACAAAAAACAACAAAGTTATATATATATGTTCAAATATCAAACATACACAAAAAGAATAAAAGCTGCCATACAAACAAAACAAACCAAATCAAAAACTAAATACATTACAGAACATCTTTTTAAAGTTTAAACTTTTTATCAAGTATTTATTTGAATGTTTCCCTTCTTGAGTTTATCAGTACAGCTAAAATAAATCAGTTATAACCATTTAAGGTCAAGACGTTATCGTTTTGATTTTAGAGTTGTGGTAACGAGGTTACCCCGGATCCGAGGAGGCTTTTTTTTCAAATTAAAAACTAAAGGCGTTCACCCTTAGATTAGTTTTACCTCATGTTTGTAAAAAACCTTCTTCCATTGATTTGATCCTTGGTAAAATTGAAAAATAGTTCTACCCCTTCCATTCCATAGTTCTATACTTACCCCTTTTCATATATATACTAAATAATTCGAAATGATGTTTTCATGTTTATCAGAATCTCTTGTATGATTGCTTTTCTAAGTCTGAATATTATATAATCACAATAAATTTTTGATCAATTTTATTTTCAACTGTTTTGAATAAACCGTAACTTGTATATCATACATGCATATATCAAGTCAATATGATTAAATATACATGTAAACAAGTCAATATGATATATTTACGACTCAGAAAAGTCTTACAAAATCCAGAATGTATACATTGTTGTATGTAAATAAACTCATCATAAATACCAGGATTAAAATTTTATATTTCCGCCAGACGCGCGTTTCGTCTACAAAATGTTTATCCGTGACGCTCGAATAAAAAAAATATTTAGAGGGCCAAAGAAAGTATGAAGTTGATAGCATTGAGAATCAAAAATTCCTAAACGTTTTGCCAAATACAGCTAAGGTAATCTATTCCTGAGGTAGAAAAGCCTTAGTATTTTCGAAATTTCAAAGTTTTATTAACAGTTAGTTTATGATTAGGAACATATCAATGATAAGTCAAGTCAAAACAGAAGTGCTGACTAATGGACAAATGATGGACATTACAACTTTAAAGATCACAGCCAATAGTAATCAAATTATTGAATAAATGAATGCTCCCTGTTATCTCGTTACGGCAAATTACGTCAAGTTAGGTCAATATTCGTTTGTTTATTAGATTTTGTCGTCAGATCTTGAGAAACATCTATTAGAACATTGATAAATGTTTGATTATTAACTAAAGATATACTTCCTTATAACTTAGATTATAGCAATGATTAAAAGGAGAAAAACGTACTAAGATGTGTTTGAATAAGCAACACAAGTCAAAACACACAGCTGGTGTCAACTATAGGGCTAAAAAAGCAATCAGTCTGTAATACTAGAGATACCTGTAGACATCTATTACATTGATTAATCAAAAAATTAAAGTATTCATTCTTAAACTCTACCAATTACTTCCAGAAGAAAACGAAACATTTTAAAAGATATACAATAAATTAACCGGTGTTCAAATCTCCATTTTAAAAATGATAAAATAAATATGAGGAAAAATATGAACTCCTAAAACATGTAAAAGAATGAAAAAAGGTGTATCGACTTTAAAAGGAGACTTTATAGTCATGCGCCATTTTCTAGTTAATGCTAGAAAAGCAAATAATTCTTTCCTAGAGTACTTTGTATAAGCAACAGAGTACTACTATGGTATTAATGTATGGATCTTTATCAAATTAACCTGTAACATGGCCAATGTATTAAAAATGGCCTAGGATGGTTTTAATGGCCACGAAGCAACGCTGGGGGCCATTACAACTCTCAGAGACCATTATTAATACCTCAGACATGTTACAATATGAAAAAGTCCATACATTGATACTTTTATTAACCAACTGCATTCAAGTATCGGATCGAAATACAACTAACCATAACAGGACGAATACAGAAAACTCATGTTCATATTACAATTCTTCAATTAAACAATGAGTAATAATCTTACCGTGAAGAATTAAATATTTTATAAACAGTAACACAGTTACACACTTCATTAACAGATACTTAATGCTTTCTTATAACAATGGTTTAACTTTTGTATTTAAAATTAGGAAGATGTTGTATGATTGAACATGAGACAACTCTCCACCACAAGATACTAATTAACACAGAATTTAAAACTACAGGTCACCATATGGCATTCAACAATGAGTAAAGTGCATACCACATATTTGATATAAAAATAAAACTATGTCAATCAATGATTATTCCAATTTTTACTTGTAACCTGACAAGTAAAACTTTCAACCTCCAATAATCACATCTTCGTGCATATTAAAGCACCTAGGATCACCCCAGTTTTTGTTGGGTTTCGTGTTGCTTATTCTTTAGTTACATATGTTGTGTCATTTGTACTACTGTTTGTGTTTGCATTTTTATCCATGGCGCTGTTAGGTTTATTTTTGATTTATGAGTTTGACTGTCCCTACTGGTGTCTTGTGTCCCTCTTTTTGAACTTATATATAAAATTGAGAAAGGAAATGGTGACTATGTCAAAGCGACGACCACCCGACCATAGAGCAAACAACAGCCATAGGCAACCAATGGGTCTTCAATGTAGCGAGAATTCCCGCACCCGTAGGTGTCCTTCAGCTGGCCCCTAAAATATGCATGATAGTACAGTGATAATGTACGTCATACTAAACTCCGAATTATACACAAGAAAATCAAATTTAAAATCATACAAGAATAACAAAGGCCAGAGGCACCTGACTTGGGACAGGCGCAAAAATGCGGCGGGGTTAAACATGTTGATGTATTCTTTCTATAAATGATATCCACCAGTCTTATAATCAGGTGTATGTGTGCGTACATTAGATACAATAAAATTCAAAAGAGTCGTCAACATAAAACAAGACAGGTAAAATGTTTTGTGTTTGATAAACATATACTTGCGTAACCAGGATTCCTACATGTGTTTTCTTTAATTTCTTTTCCTTTTTTTAATCACTCTTAAATCTTTGTCTAATGATATCAATCATCAGCAAAATGTATCCCTTTCAAGCAATATACTCTTATTATCTTTTGTATTCATCGCGTTCTTTTAACAAATATTTCAAATACTTGCTGCTTCAAGGGAGATCATATTGCAAGACTTGTTACATTTTCTTTATTTGCTTTCGTGAAACAAGATATTTTACAAACATAGTACACATTATTTAACATATCTATCAAATTGTGGCTGAAGCAAATAACTTGTTTCTCTTGAGACTGATGATAATGTAGACAGAAAACTTATCATTCTTAAGGCACGTAGTGGGCTAGTTGATATAGCTCATTATTGTCTTATTGTCTAGTATTATCCGACACTAGATGTTTAAAGGATAAAATCACGTAATAACAATTGTCAAGACACTTATTTCAATTTAAAAGCGTTTGCGGACTTTGTTACAAACAGTTAGTGTACACATTTATATCTATAGGTTGTTTTTTTAATTTCAAAAAGAAATAACTTCCAGAATAAATATTGAAATAGAGGTTTATATTAATGATCCGAGTACGAGTAAGAATGCTCATAATACAGATAATAATTATATGGGGCTGATCTCAGACTAAGGTATTAGTTTTTACTTCTCCACTTTTCCAACAAAAAGATATTTGATTATATCAATCAAACATATGACAACGGAAAAAAACAAGAAGACAAAATGGGAAAGTGTTTGCTCGTAACAACATGCTATCTTTATGATATTATCATGTTGTTTTCCTTAAAAGTTCAATATACATTGCCTCCTTAAAAGATGATTTTTTGTGTAAAATAATTTCATATTACTGCATGCAATGATTCCTTCAAATCAGATCTCAAACTAGAGACCAGAAAAAAACAAAAGAAGGTGTCTTAATTTCGGTGCCATTATTGCCATTCTTTTCCGTTGCAACGGAGTTGAGTTATGACCATTCTATGGTATGCGACTTTACACAAGAAAAGAAGGAATATTTAAACCCATAAGTCGAAAACAAAATGAAAATGTCATGTGAGAAGAATAAATAAGGACTGGCTAACACAAAACTATGGAAGTTATAACACATTTTAACTGTGGGTTTTTTTAAATATAAAAGTAATTCTCAATGTGTATGTGGTACATAAGAAAATATCTTTACCAAGTCAGGAATATGACAGATGTCGTCCATTCGTTTTATGTGTTTCAGCTTATAATTTTGCGATTTGGTTAGGGATTTTCCGTTTTGAATTTACCTCGGAGTTCAGTAGTTTTGAGATTTCATTTGTTTGAATAAGTCAAATACCTTGAATGCTTTTTTTATTTGAAACCACAAAGTTCATTATTATTGATGTAGTATGACTCAGTTTGTCGCAATATCATTTGTTACCCGGATTTTATTTCTCTCAATCGATTTATGACGTTTGAACAGCGGTATACTACTGTTGTCTTTATTGCATATCCTAGAAAATAAGTTTTTCTTTATTTCTATTTGACTCAGAAATAAAGTGACGTGAAAGGTAACAACCATGAATTTTCAAACGCATACATCGAAAATAAACAGACAACTCCATCAGAAAAAAGAAAAAAGACAAAATAGTTAACATTTCATTAAAAATAAAACTTTAGATATCGATTCGATTAAGAATATGTAATTAAAAAAATAAACAGGAAACATAGATAAACGGAAGTGTGTTTCCTTAATCCGTTTTATATTACAATAAACGAATGAAAGTTTAAATCCAGAATAAACCATCTAAGTTTAGATTATACCGCAGGTCATGACGTTCATTTTTTGTAAAGCTTTGTACAAATACTCAAGAAATATTAATTATATTTGAGTGAAATAAATCAGCAGAATAAATGGATTAAAATAGAGATGAACAAATTATAGTTTAAGGCTGTACATTCAAGTCCTGATTTAGTCTTTTAGAAATATGTCAGTTCAAAGAACATTTGGAATACACTTTCCGTTTTAAATTGAGCATTATTTTCATGCTCTTGCATACGAAACATTTTGTCACCTTTTTTCACATACATGTAAGGGAGAACATTTAAAAAAACTGACTTAATACCTACAAATGACTGTAAATCAAACAAATGTTCACGACATTCGTGATATAAAAAAAATGTTAATAGTCTTGAAACCATAAAAATATTTTTAACAAATCGTGAGAGTTAATCGCCTCCAAGTTTAAAAAAGTATACATTTCCTTATAAAGAATCCCTGAAATACTACATTATTAAAAAAAAACAAGGATTAAAAACAGAAAACTTCTACGGATGCCGTTTACATCTAAAAGTAATATTCAGTATTACTGGCAAATTAATTATGTTTGTAACAAATAGATACCGTGCAAATGTTTGATAATCTATTTGATCACGTTCATGTTTTCTTTATATGTAAGTTTACGATATATTTTTTATTTGTTTTGTAACATTTTGCACGTATAACTGTCAATCTTTAAAAAAAAAAAGATTAAGATGTCTTACTTTTATAAATAATGAAACACCAGCCTTTTTTTTCGAAATACATGTTCATATTATTTCGACTAAGACGCATGTGTACGTAAAATTCTTTATTGATGCACAAATTCCTAATCTTGCCTTGAAAAAAAGTTTTCGGCTTTAATCAAATCAATCTGTTGCCATCTCATACCGTAACAGTTCTATGTTTGCAACTAAGTCTTGTTTAGTTAATTTTTGATGCACTAAGAAAATAAGCAAATATTTTTACAGAGGCTTTATTGTCCAAAAAAAGGTAAATAGACTTTGAAATTATTAATCCAGAAAAAATATTTTAGAAAGGTTAGTCTTAAAACAAATCATTTACATTGTGTTATTTATAACAGGAAATAGCTGCAAAGACGAATATCTCACAGGTGTAATTTTGCAATAAGATATATATAACATGTGTTATAATAAAGAAGTCTGGTTTCAATTGGAAATGTACTTACAGAAAATATTTAAAGACTTGATCAAAGAAAAGTAACTCCAATTGATTGTTTATCATCCTAATATAAATATATATATATATACATAGATTTGGTATTTACTAAATTTAAAAAAACAAGCATTTATTTTTCAATCTATATTATATGTTTATTTTTTAACGTTCGTCACCCGTATGCCGTAGCAGTGTGAATTACACATTAAATAGACACATGCTTTACCCAGACGGCTTTGAAGACGACATTTTGTATTGATTAACTCATAGGGTCTTTGCATCGGAAATAAACGATATTCTGAAACCATGTATTTGCCTGATACCAGTTATGTTTTTTTCTCGTATGTTTTATCATAATATAATAATAAACCAAATACGTTATTGATAAGTCTTTGCTTTTGTTTGATTTTCAAAGACTGCAAACTTTATCCTCCAATTAGTTTTATTGAGTTCTTGGGATAGCATGTCAGTTACTGTTAGTAGTCTTATGTTAACTTATGTTTATCATTGTCATTTAGCAAAGTTTCTTCTGTTACCTTATCTTACATCAAAGTATTTTTTTTTTTTAACTTTTCAATCTTTTCAATCGTTAAATCTTGGAAGATATATTCTGAATTTGTCCGCTTTCAATTCCGTATATTTGAAAAAAAAAATGTAAGTTAATTTATAATGCGGAATCTATAAAACATGCAAATGTTTAAAATAGACTACTTATTGATTATCTTTATAGTTTTGGGATCAAATTTGATATTTCTATATTTACTGATTTTTAACTCACCTTAAACACACTACTAGGATTTTTTTTAAATTAGAAAATTAAATAAACGTTATAATGACTGATACAAAGTCATAACTTGCTGATTAAAGAGGTTTACGTAATATGTTTACAATGTCAAAAAATATATGCGGTTTATGACATGACATTCAATACATAAACGTTGGTGACAAAGGGCTAGCAGAAAGAAAATAATATTTCAATTACTATATGTAATGCAAAGCAATATACCTGACTCGTCTTTAACGTAGGTTGATGAGGAAGTATTATAAATATATTGTTAGGAACACGTACCTAATCGATCTTTTCGGTTAACTAATAACGCTTTCATTTTTTATACTTATCGAAAGAAAAATTAAGAAAAAAAAGTTACAATAATATACGTAAACGCACACTTTTTGAGGGTTTACACCATTCTAGTATTGAGTTTATAGTATTTATAAAATACTACATAGTAAATAAGATCCCCACTTAAATACCTCTATCATTCACCTGATGAAATTTGAAATAATCGTATTACATAAAAAATAATGTGTGTTTTCACTAGATATATTTCCTTGTTATAAACTGTTTCTTTGTACGTAATGGCTAACTTTGAGACTAAGAGATGTGAACTTTGTGTATACAAATATTGCCTTGACTGTGAACAGTATAACTGCGAAAACTGTAAATTCCTGCGTAAAAAGCAGAAGATATCTATTGATCATCAGATTGATAACGCCTCAGATCATGCCGTAGATTGTAAATCAAAATGTCCTGAACATCAAGAACTGTTTGATTTGATGTGCAATACGTGTAATAGTCCAGTTTGTTCAAGGTGTGTAACACAGCTATCGCCACAGCAAGCAGAAAACGTTGCTCAGATCAGAAAGAAAATCGAAGAAAATCTTAGGATGAAACAACACGAGTTGAATCATACAATGGAGATAATAGAAAAGGGCATTGATAGTTTTGATGAACAAATTGATTCTGTTATAAAATCAATCACAGAAGAAGGAAATAAGACAAAAGACATGGTTGATATATGGGTTGAACACATGTTACGTCCATTACAAAATAGATGCAACATTGATAAGACGGAGCTCATGAAGCTACTGTCTGACTCTAAACGCCTTATAAGTAAAGGACATTGCCTTGAAAAGCAACGAAAGCAGCTAGACTGTACCAGACATGACGGAGATTTGGTAGAAAAGTTGAAAACCCTAGATATAGAGATAGAAAGATTAAACGCTTTGGAACTGCCTGAGTTCCCAGATTTATCAGTTAAAACGAAAGAAGTGACTCCAAAATCTATAAGTCAATGTATGAGTACCTTCAGATTCAGGTAAATTCCAATTGTTTTTTTTCTACTCTTTCATGTTATCAATTGATTGTTGGTAAAGGGATTTAAGGTAGCTCGGGTGTCTATTTTCATGCATGTTACAAAAATTCATGTTGTTTGGTTCAAACTTAGGTAACTAAAAATATTTTAAAATTAGAATTTAAAGACTTAGCTTAATTAAAACTTACCATTAAGATTAGTGTATTTTCTTTTTTCATGTGTTTGTTTCTATCTTAAAGGAATAAACGACCCAGTGGCATTAGTCAGTATGAAAGTGTTTTTTAGATTGCAAGTCTGTATTTCAAAGATGTGATAGGCTATACCAGAGTATACTGTTTAGTTTCGTAAATTTGAATCAGATATATGCAGGAGTCTTTTTCGAGGTCATTGTTTGTTGATGCGGTCCATACATGTTTCTCGTTTTTATAGATAGGATCATTTGTTTTCCTGTTTGGAACGTTTAACACCAGTCATTGTTAGGTCTTGTTATACAAGTCTTACTTTCCTGTTTGGCTCCGTATTTTGACCATTTATTGCTTACATTGCGACCTGGATGGAGAGTTCTCCCATTGGCACTTATCCCATATCATTCTATTTTTAAATATATATACCCAAACACAAACTACTGTTTGACGACTGATATGTTTTCCCTTTCCGACACATTCAAGTCAATGAACAACTGCAGGTAAACAATTAAACAATTAAAACTGTCGTCCTGCATAACAATAAAATCTAAAATGGAAAAAGGGAATTTTCAATGAAACAGCAAATCGACCAAAGTGCAAAAAACATTCAAAGGCCATCAATTGTTCTTCAAATCAGCGAGATAATTACACATCCAAAGGCTTATGCTATTTGTATTTTTAACCCTTATTTTACTTGTAGAATATTTGCAGAGAAAGCGGAAAACATGCTCGAATGCTTCCACAGATGTGAAAATTGTGGGTACGATTTGATTTATGATAATATACATAGACATTGGCATTGAAAGTGTATTATGATGTATTTGTCATGCGTTAGTGTACTTGAATCATTTTTTACAAGTGTCCCTTAACAAATGCATACACATGACACAATTCCCGATAGAAAAGACTTATAATAGAAAATTATCAGGTCTTTGAAAAATGTCAATGTTGAAAGTGAAATGCAGGTGGAGAAAGAGTACTAGATTAATTGGAATACAAAATAAAGGCAAACGTAGAATACTGGTGTTCAAAGCTCATAAATCGATAGAGAGAAAACAAATCAGAGTTACAAACAAAAACCGAGTGAAAAACATCAACTATATTAGGTAAACAAAGGAACAATATTTATATATCAAAACATATAATTGTATGGCGTTATTTCGTTGATCTAAACAACTGAACTATCTATATAATTCAAAGCTGGATAGATCAGTTAACTTTATTAAGGAATCAATTAATTGATGCATTTGTTCGTTCGCAATTACTAAAACTCAAAAAGGAAAGTCCGTAAAATTGAAAATGTCAAACGCTACTAATAAGGTATTTTAAAGCATAACCGATAGAAAAAAACAACTGACATATTGCTGACTTGGGTCGAACTTTGGTGTATACCTGACAAGGCATCCAACTTACATGGCAGTTGTTTACAATTCCTTCAAGTTGACACTATTGGATACTAGGTAATCTAATTTTGAATACATTTTTTCACCCAAATGGAAGTTTTTAGAATATAAAGGATTCATGGTAGAATTATCCTCACTCCTTAAGTAAACTTTGTTGATTGACTGATAAACAATAAAAACAAATAAATATCTATCAATACGGTAGCATTATTATCCTTGTCAAATAAGGACACTTAATTTACTTGTGCTTTGGATTCTGAAGCATAACGATAACACATGTTTATCAAAGTTTGTCGGAGCAATCCAGTTATATTCGTCATACAAGGTTTCAATAATATGTGTATTTAGTTTTGTAATTGCTTAGTATACTATAATTGTTTGTAAACACTTGGATATAGTATCATTGTATTTTATAGGTGGGAAGAGATAAACTATGCATCAGTTTCGCCTACTAAACAAAGATAGTAAGTATTTTATAATGCAATGAACAGAACAGTTTCTCATTTATAAAACGTTCTATGTATTCACAAGTTTGAAAGGTAGGGTTACTACAAGCATGTTTCGGTGGTATATATGTAGGACTCTGAAGTGCGATGGTACTCTAAAGTGCGATGGTCACGCTAAAGTGCGTTGGTTGTTTGTTCGCTAAAGTACGATGGTGTATCACGCTATAGTGTAATGGTCCAAAGGGTAAGATCCGAAGTATTAAAACATCGAGGTTTAAAAAGTCTTTTTGCAAAAGCTATTATGCTAAGATATAACCTATGTAATAGGTTTTACAATTTACCGGTAGGCGTAAGTAATTGTTTTTAAATTAACAAGTCAGACCAAGTTATAATTGCTTTAAAGGTTATTTTTGTTTTGCTAATATAATATTTCATGTAAAATAATTTTTTAACAATTTGAAGCGTATTGGATATCTGGATAAGTGGTGTAGTGCTGTTCACACTAATGTTACAACCTCCCTTACATTTGTCATTGAAAATTAAGAATCCCTTATTCTTTCATTGTCGAAAAATGCCACATTTATTTGCAAAAGCTTAAATCTAAATGCGAAAGAAATGCAATGTTCGCCGAGCTTTCTCCTTTTCCGTATTTTCCTACAATATACAGTACGAACTTATGTATAAGAAGACAATGTATAGTTAACGCATGAAAACATGTATCTCTATTTTACCGACGTTACTTTTTATTAAAATCGACAGCATTTAATCGGGGATCACAAAGTAAACTGTCACATAAACAATGATTCGAATGTTTCCGTTCCGTGCTATAACACTACCTAAATGAGGACTTTATCTACCTTTTATTTGTTGATGAAACTAAATTTGCACATTGCATATTCTACAGTGTGTCCTTGTAAAAAATGTATATTCCTCGAAAATATAAAAAAAGAAGTGTTGAGTTATATATGTACCATAAATCATGTTAGCCTAATATTGACTAGCATCTAGAAATCGACAATGAGGGTAGGTTAAAAATTAAACTTTACGACCAAAGAGATTATTTCAGCTTCCCAATTTTGATTTTTTTTCTCTATGTAGCAACATTCCAGCAGTACCTGCATACGAAGTATTTATCTCCAAATTGATACGATATTCCCGTGCTTATGTTTCCTATTTTGATTTCATTGATAGAAGTTTGCTACTCACAAGAAAGCAATTAAACCAGGAGTTCCAAAATTGTGCAGCTCAAACCACCCATTCGTAAATGTTACGGTTGACCTTTATAAAATATACGTTTCACAGATGATATTGGATATGTTTATAATGTCGTAACTACAATCCGTTTCCGCTTTAAATTTTACAAATATGACCTACCGAATTAGACTATTTACCGGGTCTTTAGTTACATCAGCATCACGACAAGTTGACACATGTTGTATAGGTTTTGCTAACCATTCAAGATCCTCTGAGAGTATATCACGTTTTTGGTGGGGTTCTTGATGTTTAGTCTTTAGTGCTCTTGTGTACTATTATCGGCCTTTTTTCGTTTTTAAGCCATGGCATTGTCGGTTTATTTTCGATCTATGAAGTTGAATGTCACTCTGGTATCTTTCGCCCCTGTTTTGTTGGGTCATCGAAATTATAACATCAGGAAACCAATTGTAATCAACAAATAATTAATGAAAAAAGTAACTCTAGTGTCCTTTGTAAATATTTGCTAAAGAAATAAAACATTTAATAGTGTGCCCAATAGGTAAAATCACAAAAATACTGAACTTAGAGATAAAATCAATTCGGAAAGTCCATAATCACATGGCAAAATCAAATAACAAAACGCATCAAAAACGAATGGACAAGAACTGTCATATTCCTGACTTGGTACAGGCATTTTCAAATGTAGAAAATGGTGGATTATACCTGGTTCTATAGCGCTTACCCTTTCACTTTAATGACAGTCTCATCAAATTCCGTTATATTTACATTGATGCCTTAAATTAACAGACACAATGAATAAAATAGTCAAAATATTGGTACACCAGTCATCATCGTATAATAATTTTAAAAGGAACAATTTAATAAATGTCCTGTTTCGATGACAGATTTGTTTGCTATTTGATTCTGCTTGAAACTGAAACAAGATGAATATGCAGTATAAGTAAACAGTTTTTAAGAAAAAGCTCGTTTTAAAATTAAAGTTATTTACAGAATTCACTTCCTTCTTACAGATAAATACCCTGACAAGGTCATGAAGATCATATAATCACGAATGTTATCAAACTTTTCTGAAATAACCTAATGAAAATTTATTTGTTAAAGTTCCTTTTGTATAATAATCTCTTTAAACACTAAATGTACATTATAAATAATAATATAATTTGTGAAGATGTTAGAACATACATCTACGTTTAATGTTTAATAAAATGCACAATAAAGACGTTGCATAACAAGTCATTATTGGATATCACATGATACATCCTGGAACTCGAGTTACTATTATATAATTAATATAATTATGAATAGACCTTGTCGATTTTATTAATTGGTATTGTCATTATTATTATTAAAATTGAATAACGATGGTTGATTATAAGTGACGGTCAATACCAATGAGTTCTTTAATCTGTGAATCTTATGTTATAAGACATCTGTATTGCGTCTTAAAGGATACTTTTCTGATTCAAAGGTGTCATAAGATAGTTTAATTTAGTTAGTTATCAAAGTTACCAGGGTTAGGATTTAGCATGCCAGACGCGCGTTTCGTCTACACAAGACTCATCAGTGACGTTCATATCAAAATATTTATAAAGCCAAACAAGTACGATGTTAAAGAGCGATGAGGATCCAAAATTCCAAAAAGTTGTACCAAATACGGCAAAGGTAATCTATGCCTGAGATAAGAAAATCCTTAGTTTTTTCGAAAAATTCAAAGTTTTGTAAAACAGGAAATTAATAAAAATTACCACATTATTGATATTCATGTCAACACCGAAATGTTGACAACTAGACTGGTGATACCCTCGGGACGTGTTTTAAAACTATAGTTACATTATATATTACAGTAAGAAGCAATAAGTTTTCCTCTGCAATTAAGGAATTCTATGAATTGATTAAATATTAAAAAAAGATTAGCGAAACATACCAGAGGGACAGTCAAACTCATATATCGAAAATAAACTGACAACGCCACGGCTAAAAAAAGAAAGAGACAAACAGACAAATGATAGAACACAAAACACAACATTGAAAACTAAAGACTAAGCAACGAGAACAACACCAAAAACTGTGGGTGGTATTAGAGGCTCCACATGTGGCAACCGACGTGTTGCTCATGTTATTAAAAACCCGGTAAATAGTCTAATTCGGTAGGTCATATTCGTGAAAAGGGAAGAGCATTATAGTCAATACACAAAGAACATATCCGATATCATATGTGAGACGGTTATTCCGTAACGGTCAACTAACTCGTGATGGTGTCTGTCAAATCTACAGAGGGGTGATTTCAACTTAACCATTTGGAACTCTTGGTTTAATAGCTTCCTTGTGAGCAACGACCCTATATCAATAAAATAATTATAAGGTACAAAAGCCCGGGAATATCTTATAAATTGTAACTTAAAGATATTTACTTTGTATGCAGGCGAAAATAATAAAATATCGTAAACTATAGGAATCGATCTTCTTTTAATATTCCACAATATTGTGTAAGGCCTAAAACAGCTACTTGTTTTAAACTGGTTTGCATGGTACCATAAATGGTTAATTGATTTGGAAGAAAACACTGAAGCCTTTATGTTTTCGAGCTTTAGGAAAACTGTAAATAGCATTAATTTCAGACTAAATATTACACAGAACGGTTTGTTTATTGAAAAGTGAGAATGGAAATGTAAAGTGTGTCAACAACCCGACCAATGAGCAGAACATAGCACCAAGGTGCGTGCTTCAGTTGGGTCCAAAAAAAGAGTGCATTTGAATATATATCTCAGACATAATAAATAAACAATTGTATTACATTTTAACAGATAAAGTCTATTGCATGATGAAAAAACGTAGTATAACATCAGTTATACAATACATAATGCTATTTTTTTTCTGTTTCAGCTCGTAAGTATCAAGTGAAAAATTACATATTAGAGATTTCCAATAAAATGACTTTACTCGACATAACCGACCTAACTCAACGTATTTCGTCCTACTGCATTGAAGCATGACGGAGGGGAGCATACACTGCATGCATATTTTGCTCTTTGAACACGCATTGTTGCTGCAATATGCCTTCAGTAAAAATCAACCACAACTATTTTTTTTACTCTTTAAATATTTTGTCATTAATCTTTGAATGATTTTATTAACATAAATACTATAATGGAACAAGTACATTACCAACTTGTAATCAAACACACCCATCATTTCTTGTCCTTTCACTTGACCCATATCTAAGCTCTTCTCACATTATGAATTTTAAAAACTACCAAGACGACATTTAGCATACAAATAATAAAATAACGAATTCCGAAGCGAGAAGGTTGCCTTTTTGTTGTTTTAAAAAGGTTTAACGTTTAAAGTAAATTCCAACACACCCGAATGTAAAAGGTGTACCCGACTTGTAAAACAAAATAATATTTTTTTATAATTTAATTGAAGATAATTTGATGTGGGCAGAAATTCATATCAATGATGTATTTTTCAAAAGTACTTTTTCGTCTTAAACTATACCAAATTATGGGGCGAGGTTTTTGTTTAAGTATACCTAAACTTGCATCTGAGGATACAGGCGTAGAGGGCGTACTCCCCCTTGTCGATCGATAAATAAGAAATTATATATTACAAAACATTAAAAATCAAAAAGAAGAATCTATCTGATAACGACACACAAAATCAATACAAATATCAAATAATAAGTTCATTAAATTTTGCAATTATATCTGAAAATCAAAGTCATTATCAAAACCATGAAAGACAACTCCAATGAATCGTATGATAGGTAAAGATACGTATATATACGTGGTCTTATGACAGTGAAGTTTAGGCTGGAATCTCAAGAATCACGTGATATATAAAAATCATGATTTCTTTCGTTTTTCATCATCTTAGAAATATTTGATATTGATTAAATTTATTATAAATGGGTTTCCTAGTTTATGAATACTTAGTTAAAACTTGAGTAACGTATTTTACAAAATTAATTGGTTAGCAATAACCGGTCCCGTTACGTGCGTACGTCGAGTTAGGTACGTATGTCATTTTATTGGAAATCTCTATTAAGCGATAAACATGATAAGTATATTGTTTGTTTTTTTTTAAATCATATTTCATTCATTTGAGAAAAAGAAGAACATATTTTCCTAGAATTCAATTTCAATTCAATTCAATTTGTGAAACTGTTAAGAATGTATTGTACCCTTGTAATTGAAATGCTTTTTTTTTCTATCATAATCAAATTATATTTTCCGCATGTACAGAATACACATCTATTCCTTTGTATTTATGGGTAACATTGTGTTCCATTAAACAACAATTACACATTATTTAATGAAGCGACGTCGAGATTCAATATATTACAACTATAAATATTTAATTTGATTATGTTTGGAGATTCAAAAGGTCGTTAGAAACTCCAAAAAAATACACATCAATATTCAGATACTCATTGTGTTCTAAAACATTCGTTCAATTCTTTCGTCTTTCATACTTGACACTGCGTACTTACTTTGCTAATGTTTCATGTAAAGATGTACTTCCGGGATTTTTCAAAATGTGTACGATACTTTCTAAGTGATTACATCTGGAGTAATCTGGATTTTGCATATACAATTTGTTTGAAAACTTATTGCAAGACATTTATACATTGACAATTATACAAAAAGGCATACATACTCATTTTCATTATATGTAGTAAAACATAATCTTGCATTTTTTTTGTAGTATGTAAGTTCATCATGTTCATCCAATTCAAGTTTAAAATTGATAAGTATTTTTTGCAGTCATAGTCAGTCAATACATATACACACTGATTGTTTTCTCATATGAATATATACATTAGTGTATATTCCATCAGTGTTATTCTAAATACTTACAATGCAACGATGACAATATTGTATCAAACGTCATCATAAATAGTGTGTACAGAACAGTAAAAACATACGATAACATATTATCAGCAGAACACGGGAACTGGGATAAACAACATTCATTGTTGAAGTCAAAACTATACGACGTTTGAGAGTATTTAAAGGCAAAAGAACATACGAAAACCTTTACGTGATAAAGGAATAGTTTCATTAAGCTTCGGCACATTAACATTTGGATTACCATAACCGATGCATTGATTAACTAGGGTCAAAGGTTAGCTTTATGAGTGGAAGTTGAAACTAGTTGACAGTTAACCCATCTGATTTCATGTAGTCATGCCTACACTTGATATTTTTTTGTACAGTAGTCAACTTCCCACCAGTAATGATTTAAATGAAAATATATGAATATACTGAAGTGAAAGCTTATAGTTACACATGACATACAAATTGTACTATCTTTAAATTGTAAATTTTAGTACAAAGGTGAACATTTCACACATGATCAAGCTTCTGTAACTCATAAGGAAGTCAAATGGTGAAAATAATAAATTGTTACCGTACACGTAACAGTTCTTATCTTTAGTATGAATAAAGGTGAAATTTGTGTGTAAAATTACTTAAATCATCTGCCCTGGTACTCTATGTAACCTTATTATTTTTTTTAGTCCGTAAGTGCCAAGTGTAATAGTGAACTTGTTGATACAGATAAGTATATATAAGTTATTTTAAAATAACAAGTCCTCAACAAAATACACATTTTCCTATGTATACATGCTTTACTTTTGTTTTAATTTGAATTTTTCAAATACCACAATCATGTATAGCATGCACTTCATCTGCAGTATTAATACCCTGAAAAGGTTATTTTTTACTCTGTGTGAATCAATCGTTAAAAGCGTATGTATATAGCGCCAGCTGGATTTCAAACCATTAACTGAAGAACCTTAATATTTATAAAAAAGAAGATGTGGTATGTGTGATGAACGAAAAACAAATATGTAACACATAAACAAACGACAACCACTGAATTACAGGCTCCTGACTTAGGACAGGCAAATACATAAATAACATGGCGGGGTTAAACATGTTAGCGGGATCACTTAATCATTTTTAAAGAGGGTAACGGTAAACGTGTCTAATGAACCTCAAAAAGAAGCAGGTTTCTGATTTAATTTAGACTAGTATCGGCATTTTAGATATTCATTCATGTCTAATAATTTAGTGTTAGCTATTATCATATATTTATTTCTCCTAATTTTTTGTTTTTACATAATACTGTTGTCTGTACAATCGATAACACACATTGTTACAACACATAAAAAGAATAGTTTACCTGATATATCATACATATAGCTCAGAATTTAGAATGAAACTTTACACTAGTATATTATTTTCTTTTCATTCTAGTTTCTGTGCTTGCTCCGGTAAGCCACCGTATTTCGGGCAATGGACGTAAGTAATTAATACATCAGTATACATTTTTCATACAGAATACGCCAAACAAATAACAGAATTGTTTAAATATTTCATTTTGGGTGTAGAATTTGACAAGTATAAATTAACAGTAACAAGGAATAATGTGATCGTCGTTTGTTGTATGCATGTCATATTTTGTTTTTGTTAATAATTGTTTAAACCATCAGGCTATTCATTGATGTTTCCTTTAATAAATTAATAGTTAGCATGTAGGGGTCGTTCATTGCTTCCTATGGGCATGGGTAATCTTTTGAAATTGTACATCATTTACTATTTGATTTCCAGTTGTGACATTAATGAACTCATCACTTCGTCTTAAATCTACTGATTCAAAAACAAATCAAATAAACTATGCTGTTTTTAGATATAGATATCTAAAGTTTGGCATACATCTTTTCGCAAGGGACGTAGTAGTCAACAACAATGGAAAATGTTCTTTCCTTCATTCACTATCAAAGTAATGTATTTCTTGTTCTGTATGATAGTTATGTTATCCGAAAATGGATATCAATTCGATATGTATTATTTGAATAAAACAAGTAGAAAACAGTCAACTTACAAGGTGTGCGTAATGACTTAAGAGTTTTCAATAAGTTAGTGCAATGTATTAAGTGGTGTATCGTCTTATGTAATGTTGCTCGGACACATTTCTCTAAATATTTTACAATCATAGGCGAAACATACATATTATGAGAAACCACAAGGACATGTGTACACATATTTTAGTTTCTTTTAAATTAATAAGTGGGATACAACTGTGAAAGTAGAATGCAAATCTAAATGTCACCGACTTCAGTTTATGTTGACATAACGAGGCCTGAGAAAGTTGAAACCTTGGTTTCGTGATAAAAATGTAGCACCTGATATCAGATTTTGATGGTGTTCGTATATAAGTCTTTAGTTATCGATGTTGTGTGTGTAAACTATTGTTTGTATCTTGGTCTTTTCTTTCTAAGCCAGGGTGTTGTCAGTTTATGTTCGACTTATGAAATTTAATGTTTCTCCGATACATTTTCCCTCTATTTTGTTGTATTTGTTTATAGAAAGTTTATGAAATGTATTGTATAAATGATGTCAATATCAAAGCACTGACTACTTAGCTGTCTATTCCTTTGGGAACATATGGTCAAGGGGCAGCGATATCGAAGGAAATAAGATGATTTTTACTTTTTCGTATGCAACTGAGGCGTTTGTATCTGAATTTAAAAATAAACTATTTGAGAACATACACTGAATGAATACTTGAAGAGTGTTATGATAGAAACAAAAGAGTTAATGAAACAGTTTTTTACTGTTTTCCAAGTGAAAAGAAACAGACATAAGAAAACACAATTTTCATTCACTTTATGAATCTTATCTAATTTTATTACAGTCCAATAAAGTATATCAAAAACGATTTGGAAAGTTGAAACGCAGCACTACAGTTCCAAGAATGTTTTGAATCAGTTAATAGAGTTGTACAGAATTCGAAGTGATACCGCGTGAACTTTTTGATGATTTTATGTAATTGGTTTTAATTAATAGTGATGTGATGGCTTTTTTTTCTTCAAATTATGCTATAATACCACTGTAGTTATTATAGACATATTGATGTTCACCTTGCAACATTTTATAGTTATTCTTTTTTTTTTTTGTATTTTACAACATGTGAAAATGAATGTTTGAACGACCCGAATTCAACATGTTCCATATGAAGACAATAGTTTTTTTTAAATTTTCTTGAAAATAAGCTTTTGCCATCCCTTTTAAGTTTAAAAAGTATCTAGTTGTTTTTCCCTAAACCTAAGATATGTATTTGCATCAGATCTACATAGATGGAATCTACCAAAATGTTTAATAATTACAAATTCATGCTCTCTACATAGATGGGTGTCCATGCTTTATCTAAATTGTATATATAAATGCAAGCAGCCCACACGCCTAGTTTTATTTCATTTTAGTTAAGTCTGTTTTCTCTTCCAATTTTATGTACTTGATTTTATGTGCCTTTTTTGTATCATAGAAAATGTTAGTAAACTACTGGTATTTTCATACGCAACGAAATATACGACATCTAAAAAATCATACTATCAATGCAATGCTTTTGGAGAAAATATGATAATATAAATGTTAATAAAAATGTGTTCGTTCGCAGTGTTGTTTTCATCCAGCCTTACTTTTGTGATTATGTATGTCAATTAAGTTATGATCGTTCCTCTTTGATCCTTTCTTGGTAATTCATGTAGCCATGAATAAAATATTAAAGCATATCTGTGTGTTTTGCACGACAGTATATCAAACACTGGAAAAGTATTGACAAAGCAGACTTATCTATGTTTTAAGGTAGATTGATGGTATACGGCCATCTTGGATTGTACAATCACGGTACAAAATCGGTCTAGTTATTTGCCTAAATCTGCAAATTAGGAGATATATTTGCTATTCAATGGTTATACTGTTTTCTATTTAAAGAAAACTTGTTAATTGATCGTATTATTGAAAATATTTTAACAAATATATTTTGTTTTGGTTTTAAAATATATTTTTTTCAAATTAGCCATTTAAGGAGAAATAACTCTTTTAGTACAAAATTTATACTGGTCTAATAGGGATATTTTTTATTTTTACTTGTAGCAAGAAAACAAGTTCGGTGACACCATGTTTTCTTTTTATTTTCTTAAAACATAGTATGAAACCTTTCTTCTCACAATTTATTTCAAAATTCTATCTCTTAGAATTTTTTTTATGCACACTGAAGTGTTTTTTAATGAACAAACCAACCAAATGTTTGCAATTTTCAACGCCTCATAGTTTGAAAAATAGCACGGTGACCCATACTTTTTATTAAATTTTTGAAAAGAGCATAGTAAAATCTTCATTTTACCGAATTATAAAAAAAATCTGTCTCAAAAAATATATACTTGTGATCTACCTTAATATTCGATGGAATAAATTTAGCGGTACAAATACATCTAACACTGGGCGCATTTCGACAAAAAATGTCTTGTCAGTAATACTTGAGACCAAAATATGTTAACCGTTAAATAAAGGATTTATAGCTCATAACGCAAAACTGGCAAACCGAATATCCAAAATGCTGGCAAGAAATCAGATTTTTGTATGAGAGAGATATAATTTCAAATGTTTTGTTGATAACACAATATCTGTATTTTGATGTCAGTTCCATAGTTTTAGCTACCGAGTAGATTATACACGCTAAAATGTCTCGCCTTCTTTAATTATCACTGATTTAATTTTGGAGTCTCACAAAACGAGACACCCGGTGCATTGACTGGTTAGGCACCACCTACTATGCATGTATCAACTGCCATTCAAATACAAACTCATTCGAAATATCAGAATCAGATAATGGCACAACCATCTACATTAACATCGAAAACGATCAATTATTTCTGTAATCGTCATTCTGTTCCATTGACATATGAACCCCTTCTGAGTATCGTTCTACTTCACACTCAATGGTCCCTTTACACTGCTAGCTTGGGGGGGGGGGGGGGGGAGAACACACCAAAAAAACGCAAAAAGTCAAGCATATTAAAAGAACACCGAAAATAATGTTATTCTTACATTATACTAAACAACATAAGCTATATCTTCCAAAGGTTAGCATATGTTGTATTGGTTTTGAAATCCTTATATAGTACACAATCAGCAAAGTTTCCTCAGAGAAGGTATTGGCAAATATTGGAATCGTCTATATACGTCTTTTGTTATACGTTGGAAAAGACTTTGGCATTTCTGTAATTTTTTAAAGTTGTTATCTGCACAGATTGGCATTAAATAGAACCAAATAAATCTAAGCAGCGATTCGAATGTAAAATTGAAGTGTTTATCTCGATTTCTTCCTATTAAACAAAACTTTGAAGTAAGCCGTATTATCATGCCTTTTTCATGGATACTTTTTAACATAAAAGGTTGCAGTGCATGATTTTAACTAACCGCAGTAAAATAAGTCTTATTATATTTGCCATGGAACTTCAACCTCGTCAGCACTGATTGAAACGCGTTCGTCGAATGAGTCGACGGGAATACATCTTAGATGTAACGACGTTTTCCCTTTCTCCCTTTGTAATGTTGTAAGATATAAGGGTGTGGCTGGGATTTAAAAATAAGCTTCAGTCTAACCCCGTTTCATTTCATTCTCTTACACGTGTCTATGTGTCCTTCGTCAGCGATGTTTGTTGTCGATAATGGTTTTATGTCATATCGTCATAGCCCATATCGGCTTATGACGTTGCTCTGAACTTTAAAAGATCCTTTCATTATGTTAATGTTCTATCATAATGTCATAATGTTATTGTTCTATTATAATGACATTATGTTATATTGTTCTATTATAATTTTGAAATATTTGGAACGACAAATATATTTTACTCTCAAAGTGGTATTTACCATTTGTGGATTCTTAGATCTTCTTGATAATTTTAAATATCGTTTTTCCTAAAATTTAGTTCTAACAAAACTTTTGATTTTTCAACCCTGTATACCACCATTCCCCATGTGAAATTATAATTTTGAATATACTTTGAACGACACAGTTATTTTATATTTATTCCTGTGTGACGTCAAACACGCGACTCTACAGTCACAGGACATAACTCAATTCTATTTATCATTTAGTATATACGCCAGACGCGCATTTCGTCTACAAAAGACTCATCAGGGACGCTTGAATCCAAAAAAGTTAAAAAAGGCCAAATAAAGTACGAAGTTGAAGAGCATAGAGGACCAAAAACCGTTGAAGATTACACGTCTACCTCTAGGTGCCTTTCAGTAATTTCTGTTTTGGTTTACTGTCTCATTAACGATTACTAGTACCTCACATCTCTTTTTTGTTTCGAGCATCACTCAATTTTTCGTGTGCACAGATGGCTGAAGGCAATATATTATCATAGAAATCTGACAGGACTGCAACTTTTGATTTGTACAAATGTATCAAATATAGCGGATTCATGTGAATGTTTTGTATTAAGTCTTGCAGCAAATAGTTCGTCACCTATACTACAGCTTTTATATTTGAATAGCAAAAGGTAAAGCTATTGGACACATGTATAGCTTACTTGAAAACTTAAGTCTTTCATGTTATTGGTATTTCCTTGGCAAATAAAGAAAGAATGAATTTTCCTGAAACTCAACATACGCACAAGCTTCAAATGTGTTTTCTTGAATGCATAAGCTAATGCAGCTGCTTTCAATTTTATATAATGCTCTTTTATGCTTTTATATCTTTTCTGTCTTAAGTTTAAATAAAGTGGCAACTATTTTTATCCTGACTTGTGCTGACACATTCTACATAAATTGTTTTACAGTTTTTTTATTATTTTTTTTACGCATTTTGTCTTAGATAAAATTCATTCGTTTAGCATATGTTCTCTTGTTTTTGTTAATTAATATGTCACTGGTTGAGTCAAACCATTTCAATCGATATTTTATAGTGTGTCTTACTATGTTGTGATTTCATGCCATTTTTTAGAGTGACAGTTGACATCTATTCAAATGTTTAAACCTGCTGCATTTGTTTGCACCTGTCCTAATTCAGAAACTTGATGTTCAGTAGTTGCCATTTGTTAATGCAATTTATTACTTTTTCTTGTTTTTTATAACAGATTAGACTGCTGTTTTTCAGGCTTAAATGGTTTAACACTTGATGGCAAAAGCTAACACTGACCAAACAGGTCATTAGAGCTAAAACAAAGTGTGACATTATGACATCTTTTTTTTTTAGAAATAAGACTACACCAGAGAATACATCATATTTACAGCTATATAATGATACTGATTATGTACATAAAAATTATGTATTAGTTTTGATATTTTTTTATGTGAAACGATGATTTGGATTTGTTGATTGTAGTATTCAAAACAGTTAAAATATGTCTTCTTTTACAAATTTTAATAAAGGTTATCTTTTACCATAGCATAACAAGAATGTGTCCAAAGTACACGGATGCCCCACTCGCACTATAATTTTCCATGTTAAATGGACCATGAAATTGGATAAAAAATCTAATGTGGCATTACAATTAGAAAGATCATACCATAGGGAACATGTGTACTAAGTTTCAAGTTGATCATGTTGATTAGACTTCAACATCATCGAAAACTACCTTGACCAAAAACTATAACCTGAAACTCACACTTTCATTTTCTATGTTCAGTGGACCGTGAAATTGGGGTCAAAAGTCTAAAATTAGAAAGATCATATCAAAAGGAACATGTGCACTAAGTTTCAAGTTGATTGGACTTCGGCTTCATTAAAAACTACCTTGACCAAAAACTTTAACCTGAAGTGGGACAGACGGACGAACGAACAAACAGACAGATGGACGAAAGGACAGACAGACAGACAGACAGACAGACAGACAGACGAACGGACACACAGACCAGAAAACATAATGCCCCTCTACTATCGTAGGTGGGGCATAAAAACTGTTTACATCATTCCAATTTCATGACATTTTTCAAACAAAGATAGCCATTGAATTTCTGTACATAATCAGATATTCTAATATGAAACCTAATGCATTATAACTTTAATTCTTTCCAAAACAAGCTCTTTATTTTGCATAAAATCAACAATTTTGGTCCTTTTCATCTTGTTTGCGACAAAACTATGCTTCTGTTCCCTTACTTCTAATCAACTGAATTTGAAGCCAAGATTATAACATGCATTGATCCCATCTTTGGGCTGCAAACCAAAGTTCTTCTCAAACAATGAAGTAGAAATGCATTGGCAAAAAACAGTTACTGTAAATTCAGAAATTATTGCGTGCATTTATTATTGCGATTTTGTCATTTTAGACTTAAATGCGATTTTAATTTTTCAATTTTGACAAAAATCTTGTTAAATTCATATAAAATATTTCAAAATGCGAGTTTAAATTATTGCGTTTACAACTCAGTCGCATTTTTCGCAATAATAAAAACCTCGCATTAATTTATGAATTTACAGTATGTTATTATGTAATTCATCTCCATGAAACAAAAACTGCTCTGGTTCCCATTGTTTCTCTTTGAATGTCAGAAGAATATTATCAACCTACAGTATTTGTCATTCTGACTAATGCTTCAATCAACAAATCTCGATCTTCTTTCTTTAGAATGTCCATTGGTTCTGAGTAGTATATACAACTTTTTTCTCCTTCAACATTTCCAGAATTTAATTGTTTGTGATGATCAAAACTGTATTCCAAAACAGTAAATGTAACCTACAAATAAATGACATACAGAAAGATGAACATTTATCATTTGTTTATATAGATTAGACTTTTTGATTTCCTGTTTTTTTTCTGGTTTTAAACTAGTCATTTTGGCCCATTATCCCGTTATAAAGCTTGCTGTTCGGTGTGAGCCAAGGATCTGTGTTGAAGACCACACTTTGATCTAGATCTATAATGATTTATTTCTACAAAATATGACTTAGATGGAAAGTTGTCTCATTGGCACTCATACTGCATCTTCTAATATTTATTGTCACTTTTGTTTTGTGGGTTTTAGCCATCTGATGAGTTAAGCCTTTAATCAACTGCTTATTATAGTTTTCTTATGTTGTGCTGTTACATGGAGTAAGAAGCTCGAAATTCAGTGGTTGCTATTTACTGCTGCTTAGCCTGTTTATTTTTCGATATTTTTTTTTTTTTACATAACTCAGGCTATTATTTTTTTCATTTGTACTTTTACACTTTTAATTTTGTGGCCTTATATATACAGCTTGCTTTGTGGTTTTTCTCTTTGTTTAAGGTTGTACATTCAGGGGCGTAGCTAGGTATTCAGTCAACTGTAGGCACCAATCGGCAGGGGGTCTGGGGGCCGCTCAAGGCCCCCAGTAGGGTAGGGGGTTCAGGGGGGGCAAAGCCCCCTGACTGAAAACGGTTTTCAGCATTTTAGCTGCATAATTTTATGTACAAAAATATTAAATACTGGTTATTTATAATATTCATGATAATTATTATATACTACTTGATGAAAAGTTCGAAGAATTGTGAGTTATCTGCCTAGTGAATTAAATAACGCAGTACAATCGGAAATATGGAGAAAAAACTTCAATATGCACTGCCCAGCGTAGATCAGCGTATCCCTTTAATGAAGCAGTACACCCTGTTTGGTATTTTCATATCTAATCCGTTCTGATTGATATTTACGTATAACTTAATTTATAGTAAATATTGTGACGACCCTTCATTAAAAAAAAAAATTGGAATCCACGTAAACATTAATATTTCTATATAATAAAACTATCCTTTTGGCTAGACAAAAACCATTAATCTTTTTTTATTCTTAAACCTTCACCCTAGTAACCACACAAACACAGTTCTGTTTTGTTCATACCATCGTAACAAAATTCAAGAAATGCATATTTCTTTATATTCTCTACTGTAAAATCCCTACCTGTTTAGGAATTAGGACAATTTTTTTTTTTACAATAAATACAACAGGGAGCTAGGTCCTGTAAAAGGTGTCGTCCAGTACGAAGGTCTGGAAATTTGAAAATGCCATGCATTGGAAAATGAGGGATTATTGGATAGGAGCACTGCAGAAATTTTGCCTTTTAGTAGACCAACTACGAACTCCCCAAAGAGAGGCATTCTCTCTACAACTATGCATCTGATTTATTGTCCCCATTCTGACCTAATGTGACTGCGTATTTATACATCCTGCACAGCCAAACAGACAACCAACATTGGCAAGTCGGGTGAAGGCAAAATGGAAAGCTAGTTGAAAACTAACAACTAATTAAATAAAACACTCATGTGTTTAAGTTGAGGTTCATTCAAGTTTTTGTTGATAGAAGTAAAATGACCTGAACCAACTTAAGTTCTAGATTATAGATTCTATATAAGGTAAAATCATACAAACATTCATTTCTATCAAACATTCCATTCAATAAGAACGAGAGACTAGTGTGCACATGACATTCGATAATCAAAGAGTTTTGACAACTTAACTGGCATTCATCTACAGTCAGATAACGTTGTTTATCATTTTTTATTTTTTTTAATAAAAAAAATATTTGTCAAAAATTATGTGTAGGCACGTGCCTATAGTGCCTAACGGCAGCTACGCCCCTGAAATTGACCTACAGTTGCTAACTTCTACCTTATTTGTTCTTTGGTAGAGTGTGATCTCATTGAATGAATGAACATGCTTTGTCAATACATAATATATACATAATGTGACAAAAGACTGGTAACAGAGAACAATACAATAATAACATATATGTTGTAGCTAACCAATAATATCAGATCTAGCTTTCCATGCACTCTTTAAATAGTTACAGAGCTTAATTGTTAGAGATCTAGAATTAGCTTTCAACAAACAAGATAAAAATAGTAGGCCATGATACCGCATCTTTTATATAACAATGGTAACTGTGTCTAACCAAGTTTTAATGAGCAACATAGTGTAGAAAGGTAACAGAGAAGATTTAACTAATTTCACTATACCATGTTTTAAGTGCTGGTTCAAAGTTTTATCATGCATTGTTTTGTTTCTATTTGTCTTTTTATGTGCATCTGTTTTTCTGACAAGTCAGGAATGAGTTACACAAACAATCTTACAACTTTAATTTATCAAAAGTTATGTAATTAATATACTAAATTGTGTAGGACTTAAGATTAACTTTAAACTTAAGTTTTTTTGTGAAACTGACTCCTTGTGTTGCTGGTTGATGCAGTTTGTTGACAAAATAATGCACAATGCACAGACCTGCCAACTTTTGAAAATCTCCATGGGGGATTTAGCGCGCGACAAGAATTTTAAGGGTTACAATTTTAGCGACTTTTCTGTGAGCATTGTTTTTTACTCCTAAAATAGTCTTAAGTTATCTTCTTTTTTTCTTTTGGTATACAAATGATGTGTTTGTAGGCCTTGATTTCTTTTATTTGCATGATTCTGGTACTATTACATTATAAAATTGACACAATAACTGAGAAAATGGCATTAAAAATAAAGGATTCAAAGTAGAGACCCCCCCCCCTTTTCCCCCTTCAAAGACCTTCTCATCTTTGAAACTTGACTAAAAACTATTATGGCCAAAAGTAAAAAGGATGAAGACAGATTTTGATTTAGTCAGGCTTACTCATGGTCTTATCAGTATCAATGAGAAAATGAATAAAATTTTAGTTATCTTTCTTTGTATTCAGAGGTGCTCTTACCGGCGGAGGCTTATACAGTAACACAGTAGAAGTGTATTCAAAATGGACTCGATTTTAAATCAACAGACACACGATGTCTGGTTTCAAAAATAAAACAGATTTCAAGATAAACGATGTTTTCTTGAGAGTTCATTACAGTTTTCATCTTTCAATTTATTATGATTTTGCTGTGGAACTACGGCAAATGTTGCAAATTGTGCTTGTATGATAGAATTGAAAGGCTGTTTGACCAAATTTGTGTATACAAATTAATTTTGAGGATTGTTATGACCCATTAGGTAATCTGATTACATACAACCACTGATTATGACACCTGTTGTGACTGTTGATTAGCGTAGGGTCATTAACTTGTCATAATATGTCCCCAGGTACAATGATTGATGTTTTAAAATAGATCAGAAAAACTTCAAAATTGGTAAACAATAATTTTTTCAGGTATATTTGTTGAAAATCGGGATTTTGGCTAATTTTACGATCCCGATATCGGGATTCGGGTTGAGGGGTAAAAATCGGGATGATACCGCGAAAATCGGGATAGTTGGCAGGTCTGAATGCAATTTAATTCTGCAAATCCTGTTTTTCTTTTTGTGTATTATATTGTCAAGATTTTATTATAATTATATTTAGGACTTTATACCTGTGTTCCAACAACAATAATTCCAGGTCGGTACTTTGACTTTTTTGTTTTACAGTCAAATTTATTTCTCCATTTGTTATGTTCGAGTGTATGGATCACTAGATCTCCAGCATGCTGACATAGTACTTTCTCTCTTATTCTTCCATATATAACAGGTTCCTCCTCAGATTCGTCACTTGACAAAGAGCATGAAGATATACTTCTTTTTGGTCTTGATCTCTCTGGATATTTTAATTTCACATCATTGCCATTTGATTGTGAAGACATGTTTTCATCCTGAAAAAAAACCATAAAATGAGCAAATCCTTCTAACTGTCTTGAATCATAATACTTTAAAAATATCCATGGTTAAATTTGAGTTGACAAGGCTGGGCAAGCTGAAATAACAAAATCCATATTAGCTATATAATGCAGATATTATGATCTAATTCTGGTTGAATTGACATTCTGTGCTTTAAGTTTGAAAGAAAATTATAAGTCATGTTTGTTATCAATATTACATGTTTATATAGATTAGACCGTTGGTTTTCCCGTTTGAAAGGTTTTACACTAGTAATTTTGGGGCCCTATATAGCTTGTTGTTCGGTGTGAGCCAAGGCTCCGTGTTGAAGGCCGTACTTTAACCTATACTGGTTTACTTTTTAAATTGTTATTTGGATGGAGAGTTGTCTCATTGGCACTCACACCACATCTTCCTATATCTATTAAGAGTCTACTTTATCATTTAACATGTTTAATACATTATCAAATACATGTAACATCTATTTCAACAAGAATGTATCAATCACATTCACCATTGTTCGTTGTGAAATTTATCACCACTACTGTGCTTAGAAAGACAACTTTATGGAATATAAATAACATAAAAATAACAACTATTCTGTTAAGTAACAACTTTGAAAATGATTTTCTATTAAATTTTTCTGTAATTATAAGATTATTTCATTGTGCACACCATTCACTTATGGTAATCAGTTTTATATAATTCACTGGTCCTTTAGTGAGGGTGGTCAGAGGGGTCCTGATCCACAAATCCCAGGCTTAAAAACATGAAATCAGAGGTCCCAAATTAAAGAAAAAACAAATCCCAACATCCCACCATTTTAAAAATAAATCCTGAATCCCAAAAGGGTCAATCCCGAAATCCTAAGCTCAAAAAACCTGATCCTGACGTCTCAAAAAAGGTCCTGACACCCTTTTTATTTCCCAAAATTATTCATTGTTATTCATTATACTCTTGCACCCAATAATCATCTATTCTTAAAAAAAAAATTGGCTATTTTTTCCAACAGCATATTAATAATATATTCATATTTGTTTTTGCCTTAAGCTTATCACATGTATCAAGATTATTATCTATTTTGTAAATCCTGTCGAGAATCTAATATTACAGTCAGTGTACTACTTGGAGAGGTAAATAATAATATTTTAAGATACTTACATAAGTAAATTTGTACGATAGATACTTATACCTGTCATATGCCTGTGTATTTTTTTTACTTGAATAGGTATATGATTTGAATGGCTTAGTTATGTCCCTTAGACCATTTTGTAGACATTCAGAAGTATTTACCTACATGACTTAAACAAGTAAAAAGTCATACAATCTTCTTTTCTTGAATTTCTCAGGAGTGCTTTGCTGCAATATAATTTTTAATTGTCTGTGCTTTGCAGATGTCTTTACTACTCATTTAAGCGCAATGTCATGGACAATGAAAATGTAAAAAAAAACCTGCCAATACCATGTATTTTTTATCAAATTAACAGAGACATATTTTCGAGTCTTTCCTCCAAAATCACCACCAACAGAGCTCTAGATAAGCTGTGAATTTGCGTCATCAAGCAAGACAAATAATAAAAAACCCATTGAAGGGTTCAATAACCCAATTAATTCAAAGGTATACACAATTATATGCCAAAACCATGAGTTCTCAACCCTTTTATTGGCTAATGTTTGCGTAATTTACCCTTATCTGTTTATAGTTGTCGTGTAAATCTATTTTTATAATATTTATAATTGGAAATTTTCTTTCGTTCTAAAAATAGATTCCTGCATCAAGTAGCCAAAATGGGTCCCTGTTTGAGTTTTCAATTGCTCAATAGATACATGTGTCTTTGAAAACATTTCGATTTTCTCAGAGTTTATCCATATAGTAGTCATATTTTTTTTGCATTGCTGCCATGGGGATTTATCATAACATACATTGAATTAAAACAAAAGTGAATATCCGGCAAAAATATTGAATAGAAGCATGTTTTCTGCTCCTTTTGAACAGCTGAGGGAAAGTTTAATATTATGATGATAACAAGACTCAGCCAGAATATTTAGGAAGCGTCCATAGAAGCAAGGGCGTGTGTGCGTACATTAAGGAAAACATTGCTAATAAACACAAGGTTTCCTCAAAAACGAAATCAGTTGGAAAAAGTGAAAGACCAAATCAATTATGACATGATAAAGCATCAGAAACCAAAAGTTCTAATAAAAGACAACTAATTTATGTAAATTGAATAAAACAAAAACATTCAAGTATAATTAGAGTTTATATACTACTTTTTTTTCATATAACGGTTAATTAATGAATACACACACAGGCACTGGTCTCAGAATTTATTATATAACGGTATAAGATGAGTGCCTGTGAATACACATATCCGTTTTTGTCAGAAAATACAATAATGGCAGAAGGTTTGAAAGGGGACACAAATCAAACCTACAATTGCTCCTCAGTGAATAAACCAAATTAAATAGCTAGCAAATAACCCTAATCCTAACCCTGAACCAAATAAAACAGCTAAACAAAGAAAGAAACATATCTAAGAGAGACAAAAATCTTGGGTTGATATTGCCTAAATATTCAATATTGTGTTGATGACAAAACCCAATACATTAAGGAGCTTGTTGGTGAAAAACCAAATTTGACCAATTAAATAATCAAAGCACTGTAAGCAGTTAACCAAAAACCAAGGCATAATTATAACCAGATGCTCCACAGGGCACAGCTTTATATGACCGCAGAGGTTGAACCCTAAATGGTTGGGACACAACATTCAAGCTGGATTCAGATCTGAATTTGGATTGTGATTAAATAGCTGACACAGTATAGGTTTCTGACACAGAATGAATGTGGTCTAATGAACTTAAATAAACTGTTATCACAGAGATATGTCTCGCCTTTTTGTAATTTTGGCAATGAATTGTGCCAATTAATGCTAATACAATTGCAAACCAAATATCAATGATGTACCACAAGTGGATCCCCATAAATTGACCTAATCACAAACTAATACATGTAATGTAAGCAAACCAATCAAAGTCAATAGACCATGACTGAGGGGGCGGAGCCAAAAAATATCCATGGCAATGAGATGTGGCAATGGTAATACATTTGCATACCAATTATTATTGACGTACCACAAGTGGATCTCCATAAACTGACCTAATCACAAACAAATACATGTAAAGTAAGCAAACCATTCAAAGTCAATAGACCATTAGTTTAAATTTAGTTTAAACATATTTATTTATAGTGGATTGGGAAACAAGTTTTGCAACTTATATTAATCCCTTTCCACTTTGCGGGTGCCAGTCAAATAATCTCCATGGCAATGAGATGTGGCAATGGTAAAACATCTGCATACCAATTACCATTGACATACCACTAGTGGTTCCCCATAAAACTGAGCTAATCACAAACTAATACATTGTTGACGCCGTCGCTGTCGCCAGAAACAGCATACCTATGTCTCGCTTTTTGACTCCGTCAAGGCGAGACAAAAAATTGTTTTGCCTTTGATCAATTAACTTTACTGTTGAATATCAATCCTCTCAAAATGATATAGGAAGTTGTGGTGTGAGAGCCAATGAGACAACTCTACATCCAAAAAACAATTTAAAAATAAGTAAACCATTATAGGTCAATGTAAGGCCCTCAACACGGAGCCTTGGCTCACACCGAACAACAAGCTATAAAGGGCCCCAAAATTACTAGTGTAAAACCGTTGAAACTGGAAATCAACGGTCTAATCTATATAAAAAAAAACAAGAAACGAGAAACACGTATATATTACTTTAACAAGATGTTTGCAGAAATTTTCTTTTATTTATGAAATTTGAAATGAGAAAAATTGAACCCCCCTCCCCCAATTTTTTTTTTTCACATTCCCCTTTCCCTTATTCGAAAACTGATCTCAATTCAAATTTCTAATGGAATTTGCAACAATAACTCATTTAAATACATCATAAAATATTAAAATGTAAAAAAAGTGCTTGTTATAACTGAATGGTAAAGATTGTTTTAATTTAACAGTTGGTAGTAAAAGTGAATATACATTGTATAAAACAATGATTTAAGTTGATTCAACTACTATCATGACTATCCTGGACAATAAAAGATAACTCTAATTGAAAATTGTTGCTATTGCGCAATATTGGATAATTAGATATTTCTTGCTATTGCGCAATATTGTACAATTAGATATTTCTTGCTATTGCGCAATATTGTACAATTAGATATGTCTTGCTATTGCACAATATTGTACAATTAGATATTTCTTGCTATTGCGCAATACTGTGCAATTAGAAAATATTTGCTAATGCACAATACTGTGCATTTGAAGATTTTTTGCTATTGCACAATACTGTGCAATTGAAGATTTCTTGCTATTGCTGAATACTGTGCAATTGAAAATTTCTTAATATAATAATTTTGGATCCTAATTTTGACCAACTTGAAAACTGGGCCCATAATAAAACATCTAAGTACATGTTTAGATTCAGCATATCAAGGAAGCCCAAGAACTCATGTTTTGTTAAAATCAAACTTAGTTTAATTATGGTCCCTTTAGACTTTAATGTAGACCAATTTGTAAACGGGACCAAAAATTAAGAATCTACATACACAGTTAGATTTGGCATATCAAAGAACCCTAATTATTCAATTTTTGATGAAATCAAACAAAGTTTAATTTTGGACCCTGATTTGGACCAACTTGAAAACTGGGCCAATAATACAAAATCTAAGTACATTTTTAGATTCAGCATATCAAAGAACCCCAAGGATTCAATTTTTGTTAAAATCAAACTAAGTTTAATATTGGACCCTTTGGACTTTAATGTGGACCAATTATAAAATGGGACCAAAAATTAAGAATCTACATACACAGTTAGATTCGGCATATCAAAGAACACCAATCAATTCATTTTTTTATGAAATCAAACAAAGTTTAATTTTAGACTCTTTGGGCCTCCTATTCCTAAACTATTGTAACCAAAACTCTCAAAATCAATCCAAACCTTTCTTTTGTGGTCATAAACCTTGTGTCAAAATTTCATACATTTCTATTCCCCTTAACTAAAGTTATAGTTGGTGGGGTGACCCTAGGGACTTCCCTTATATTTCATTTGATTAGTTATTTAGTCTCATACATAAATGTATATGGTCAACATGGTCAAGGGGTGGGGATCTCATCCATTTCAAAGTTATCAAACAGGAGGAGGTAGAGTGGCCCAATGGACTTCACCTTAGATCATAAGATTTGCTTGCATTCAGATATCATATATATATATAGTTGCACTGTTTGTGTCTGTTCCAAGTCAGGAGCCTGTAATTCAGTGGTTGACATTTGTTTATGTGTTACATATTTGTTTTTTATGTGTTACATATGTGTTTTTAGTTATTTATTTCATATAAATAAAGCTATTAGTTTGCTCTTTTTACATTGTCTTATCAGGGCATTTTATAGCTGACTATGTGCTATGGGCTTTGCTCATTGTTGAAGGCTGTATCAATGAGCTATAGTTGTTAATTCTGTGTCATTTTGGTCTCTTAGGGACAGTTGTCTCATTGAAAATCATACCACATCTTTTTTGTTGTATAAGAAACTTCCAGCTATTTTAACTGACCCATCAACATTGACAAGAAAATAAAAATCCCCTTGAAATTGCAGTAATATGTTTAACTTTAAAAGCATCTAACATGGATTACAAACATTTATCACTGATAATGAAAATTTATACTGTTACCAGGAACATAATGATATTGTTATATAAACTGTTCCCAGCTGTCACATTGTATTGAATTTTGACATTAAAATTTGTGTACAAAAAGAGGGACGAAAGATACCAAAGGGACAGTCAAACTCGTAAATCTAAAACAAACTGTGTTCAAAATATGTTCTGCTTTTTCTTTCTTTTACATATATCTTTTGGTTTTCAATTCTAGTGTTTATATTTATTTACCATGCATAGATGCATTTTGTCACCTGTCTGGATTTTTTTAGATGATAGTCGAATCCGGCATTATCCTTATCCGCTTCTGGAATCGGATCCAATATTGTTTCTCGCGGTAGCCATTTTTTTCAATGTTGATTGACAGATAGTGAGATACGATTTTACTCGGATTTACACATTGTTTGTCAGCAATTTTCTGTAGAAAGCTAGCGGTTGATCAAATTGAACATCGCTGTCATGAATAGTAATGATGAAAATAAGTTTGAGATCGTTTATTAGGAAACTTTGGTAAAAATGTTAGGAAAGTTATTTTTTTATTTTCTTTCAAGGTCCATCAGGCATGTTAGGCGTAGCTAGTAACAGAGTAGAAAGTCTAACTGCAAAAGTGGAAGGTCACATACCTCGGACCACCGCTAACTTTAACCCCCTGCTTCAAAATTGAAAAGATACGAAAACTTCGTCTTCTAATTCGAAATTGCCGCCAACAGCGTGATCAGTTGAACTTATTTTAATGAACAACTGACGTTGTTGACTACGTTTTGACGACAAACAAATTTCCTACGACTTTTGCAATTTGGGAAATCTAAACTACTTGTCTTTTAGAGATTTTCGGCGATTAAATATTTCATACAATTGTTCTTTGACATCTTGGCTAAAAGCTCAGGGGATAATATAGTACATTAGGATTTCTAATGAGCTCTACTTCCTATGTGCAACTTCAAATCTTTTGGGAAAATCGACGATCATTTAAGTTTTTTCTGGTCATATTTTTTGTAATCCAGAATGAAAAGTATGAAAAAAACGTCCAACAAGTTATAAATAACATAATGTCCAGCTAGATAATAACAATGGCACATATTTCAGCATTTATTGGGTAGGACAAAAATCCAGGGCGCTTGCATAAGGCAGCTTAACTGCCTAATAAAATGGTGGATTAAAACCCCAATTTGTGAATTCTTATATGGAGCTCTGCACCAAGAATTTTTAGACTGAATTGTCTAGTGAGTACAGGGGCAGGATCCAGCCATTTTAAAAAGGGGGGTTCCTAACCTAGGACAAAGGGGGGGGAGGGGGGGTGTTCAAACTCCATGTCCCCATTCAAATCCATTGATCGTCCAGAAATAAGGGGGATTCCAACCCCCAAAACCACCCCCTACCTGGATCCGCGCCAGGAGTACATTTCTTTACTACATGCATGCATGTATATCAACACCTATTTACTGTTGATAAATTCATATGTTGTTTTTTATCATGATATTGACATTCCTTCTTTGACTATCTTTTTATCATTGGTTTTATATAATAAAGAATAAGATTTTATACATATCCATAATAGACATTAACAACTACATGTATCATAAGATTTATTACCTCTAAAATGTGGACAATAGACACTACAGACACTGGATTTAATGGAGAGGTGAAAGATTCTAATGAGTCTGCAGAAGTCAGTATAATATCTGGTTCTGATGATACCTCACATTGGAGAATGTCTTGTTTTGAACTCCATTCGGAACCACTCCTGCAAATAACAAATTTATGTTTTTACACAGGAAATATTTTAGATAACACGTATCATATACATTGTAGTACACCTCTATATATATATATTAGTTTGTCTTGATTTTAAATTGAAGATGATCTTACAATTTAAGAAGCTTTAACAAAAGCTTTTGTCACAAATTCACATATGACATGAATTTTGAACTTTTTTTGAGTCATAAGAATTCCTTATTACTATACATACACATTGATAAAATTGGCTTAGACATAGACGTTTTAACAGACAGACTAATTCATCAATATAGGGCACTGTCAATTAGTGGGCCTTATATACCTATAGTAAAATCATATTTTGTTTAATCATTAAAGGGTTTCTTATATAATACATTACAGACATACATAAAACCAAGGGGTCTAACTTTTCTCTCTTAGAACATGTATAGAAATTATCTCCCCTTTTTTCATTTGCACAAATTTTATTTACTGCTAATTCAATGATCATTTTGAAAATTCTCAAAATCTGAAGGTTCTGTCTAACACCATGTACATCACATGTACATTGTTTTGAAAATTTCCTTAAGTTTGTGTTATTTTCCTGTAGATGTCACATGGTAGATGTTCAAATATTCATTGAATTGTGAAATACATAGACAATAACTGTTTAATGTCTTTAAATATCAGCTGTATTTGTACGAGGCTAAGAAGCATATGTAATGCAAGCTTTATTGAGCTATAACTCCTGCTTCTATTTCAGTTAAAAAGTGCTATAATAATGGCTTTACATAATGAACTGATACTTTTTTAACAGATTTTTCCCAGCATTGGGAGTATTTTTCCTGTGAAGTTCAAGGTTTCATCTTTCAGATTATGTAATAAAATTTTACTGTTCACAATAAAAATTTCATCCTATCAACACAGATGTTGGTTCTGATAATTTTAGAAACATGATTAGTCCCTAGGTCATTAGAATTCTATACTTAAAGTACAATAAAATTATATCACTTCTTCTAGTGATTTATGTGTACTACTTAAATAGGTGATTAATAAAGAAAGACAACTCTAACTTCCAACCTTTGTGGAAATAATGTTACTTGAATCAGTGATTTAGAAAATCACTCATTTAAGTAAGTCCCCTGACTGATAGTATACAGATATAGCATAGTGATATCTGTAGGGATGTATCTGTTTAGGAAGACACCAAATTGCAGGATAAAATACTGTAAGGTGGTACATTACACTACAGGGAGATACTCTGTAAAAAAATAATCTGAACATTTTAATCTCATTCTATTGATAAGGAAATATTAAGATTTAGTGTTTGTCAAACTGAAGTTGAAGGCCATACGATGACCTGTAGTTGTTTACTTCTGTGTCATTTTGGTCTCTTGTAGAGAGTTGTTTCATTGGCAATCATACCACATCTTCTTTTTTATATACATGTATATATATATCCAAATGAAATTTTTCCCACAAAATGTGTACTTCAATTTTTTGGGAATTTATTTTGTAAATTAACACTGCTTAATATAAATTTTTGTGTGTTGGTGCTACTCGTTCTTGAGTTTTCTAAATTGTGTTCTGTGTACTGTTGTCTGTCTTTTCCTCATTTTAAGATTGTTGCCTAGTCATCATGGTCATTGTCAGTATTATGAGTATGAATATTGCTATCTACTGTCCCACGTTAGGGGGAGGGTTGGGATCCCGCTAACATGTTTAAATCTGCCACATTATTTATGTATGTGCCTGTCCAAAGTCAGGAGCCTGTAATTCAGTGGTTGTGGTTTGTTTATGTGTTACATAATTATATTTTTTTTCTCGTTTGAATTGTTTTACATTGTTTTATGGGGGCCTTTTATAGCTGACTTATGATGCGGTATGGGCTTTGGTCATTGTTGAAGGCTGTACGGTGACCTTTAGTAATAAATGTCTGTGCCATTTTTGTCTTTTGTGGATAGTTGTCTCATTGGCAATCATACCACATTTTCTTTTTTATGATATCTTTTGTCACTCTTCAATGAAAAAAGGAGATTTAGTAGGATTGCTATGAATCATTTTACTGCCTTCTAAAATAAGCAATTCCTATAATGCATGCATAGTAATCAAGAATATGTAAGGTATGCCCTGGTATGAGTTTGATTGTGACTGTTCATAAGCTTACATAGGTATCAAGCCACACATCTTCACAAAAGACTTGAACAAATCCATTAACACTCCTTTGGATACTTTGTCTGGTTGAGATCGCCTCATGGCAGAATGTACCATCAGTACTGTATTTCTTAGAAAGTCTTCAGCAAGCCTGAAATTTAAAACATCACATGAACAAAATAACTTTATATAAATTATTTTGTTCATTTGTTTAGTGATTAAATGATTTATAACTAATTGAACATACTCTATGGGTGAATGAACTCAGAGCAAACAGACCCAGGGTGAACATGTTATTAGGGCGAAAGGACCAGATAACGCTAGAGACTCTGGGTCTTTTCACTACTGAACACCCCAAAAACCACCAACCACTAAGACAAATGTGATATTATACAATAAAACGATAAAATAAAGTAAATTATGTATATTTTAATCATTTAATAGATTTTTATGGGCGTCATATGTATGTTAAAATCGATAATCAATATAGGAAAAAGTCTACGGATTCATCACTTTCTGGATTACATTGTGTGTGTTATAAAACAATATATTCCTAATTAGTAATCAGTTCAAGTATCCTCAATCTCTATTCCATATATTCATCAATTAGATTTTGATATTTGTCTCTTTTCTTTTTATTGGTACAACCTGACAACTATTTTATAGAACAGATATATAGAAGGGAAAAAATATATTTGAGGTGTCCATGGGGGTCTGCAGAGTTCAAAAAGTGGAGTGTTAAATAGACTCTTCCTTTCTATTTTCTGTAGATATTTGGACTCTTAATCTCCTGATTTGTTGAATGAATAACTTGAATATTATATTTAAATCACATTTATAATGATAAAAGACAAAATAAACTGTTGAGTTGTTAATTTGTGTCTGTCTGTGTGTTGTGGTGTTCGGTGGTGAAAAGACCTACCGCTGGACGAATACGGGTCCGTCCGCCCTGATTCTAGTTCGCCCTAGTTTCTGTTCGCCCTAATACCTGTTTACCCCAAGTCCGTTTGCCCTGATTTTATTTTTTAGTATAGTGTTATGTGTGTTTATATAATTGAATGTGTTGAAGTCAGTCTACAATTTCGCCGAACTGTACTTCACACACATTTATTTCCTAAACGAATGTTTAAAAGCACTAAATAGAATTACTATTAGTGAAACAAATACCAACCAGATGCTCCGCAGGGCGTAGCTTTATACGACCGCAGAGGTTGAACCCTGAACAGTTGGGGCAAGTATGGACACAACATTCAAGCTGGATTCCGCTCTAAATTTGGATTGTGATTAAATAGTTGACACAGCATAGGTTTCTGACACAGAATGAATGTATTCAAATGAACTTAAAATTTTTGTTTTCTCTTAGAGCAATTCACTATGCTGTTGAATATTAATCCTCTCAAAAAAATGTTTGAAGAAATTTTCTTTTTATTTATGAAATTTCAAATGAGAAAAATTGAACCCAATTTTTTATTCACATCCCCCTTTCCCTTATTCCAAAACTAATTTCAATTAAAATATTCTAATGGAGTTTGCAACAATTACTACTCATTTAAATAAATCATAAAATATTAAGATGTAAAAAAACTGCTTGTTATCACTGAATAGTAAAGATTATTTAAATTTATCAGTTGGTAGTAAAAAGTGAATATACATTGTATATTGTATATAACAAAGATTTAAGTTGATTCTGGACAAAGAAAGATAACTCCAATTAAAAAAAATTCTTGCAGATATTTCTTGCTTACTATACTGGACAAAGAAAGATAACTCTTAATTTAAAACAAATTTGCTATTTCACAATATTGTGAAATTAGATATTTCTTGCCATTGCACAATACTGTGCAATTGAAAAGACTTGCTATTGCACAATACTTAATATAATAATTTTAGATCCTGATTTGGACCAACTTGAAAACTGGGCCCATAATCAAAAATCTAAGTACATGTTTAGATTCAGCATATCAAAGAGGCCCAAGAATTTAATTTTTGTTAAAATCAAACTTAGTTTAATTTTGGACCCTTTGCACTTTTATTTAGACCAATTTTAAAACTGGACCAAAAATTGAGAATCTACATACACAGTTAGATTTGGCATATCAAAGAACCCCAATTATTCAATTTTTGATGAAATCAAACAATGTTTAATTTTGGACCTCGATTTGGGCCAACTTGAAAACTGGGCCAATAATCAAAAATCTAAGTACATTTTTAGATTCAGCATATCAAAGAACCCCAAGGTTTCAATTTTTGTTAAAATCAAACTAAGTTTATTTTTGGACCCTTTGGATCTTAATATAGACCAATTTGAAAACGGGACCAAAAATTAAGAATCTACATACACAGTTAGATTCGGCATATTAAAGAACCCCAATTATTCAATTTTGATGAAATCAAACAAAGTTTAATTTTGGACCCTTTGGGCCCCTGTTTCCTTAACTGTTGGGACCAAAACTCCAAAAATCAATACCAACCTTCCTTTTATAGTCATAAACCTTGTGTTTAAATTTCATAGATTTCTATTTACTTATACTAATGCTATGCTGCGAAAACCAAGAAAAATGCTTATTTGGGTCCCTTTTTGGCCCCTAATTCCTAAACTGTTGGGACCGAAACTCCCAAAATCAATACCAACCTTCCTTTTGTGGTCATAAACATTGTGTTTAAATTTCATTGATTTCTATTTACTTTAACTAAAGTTATTGTGCGAAAACCAAGAATAATGCTTATTTGGGCCCTTTTTTGGCCCCTAATTCCTAAACTGTTGAAACCAAAACTCCCAAAATCAATCCCAACCTTTCTTTTGTGGTCATAAACCTTGTGTCAAAATTTCATAGATTTCTATTAACTTAAACTAAAGTTATAGTGCGAAAACCAAGAAAATGCTTATTTGGGCCCTTTTTGGCCCCTAATTCCTAAAATGTTGGGACCAAAACTCCCAAAATCAATACCAGCCTTCCTTTTATGGTCATTAACCTTGTGTTAAAATTTCATAGATTTCTATTCACTTTTACTAAAGTTAGAGTGCGAAAACTAAAAGTATTCGGACGATGACGACGACGACGACGACGACGACGCCAACGTGATAGCAATATACGACGAAAATTTTTTCAAAATTTGCGGTCGTATAAAAACAGAGTCACGCTGCTGTACATTGATCACTTGTCATCAGTGTTTTTACCTGTTCTTTTTTTTATTTTTTATATTTCGAAGTGAATTTTACCCATCCAAGCTGACTAGTTTATTTGAGAACCAGATGCTTCGCAGGGCGTAGCTTTATACGACCGCAGAGGTTGAACCCTGAACGGTTGGGGCAAGTATGGACACAACATTCAAGCTGGATTCAGCTCTAAATTTGGATTGTGATTAAATAGTTGACACAGCATAGGTTTCTGACACAGAATGAATGTGTTCTAATGAACTTAAAATTTTTGTTTTCTCTTAGAGCAATTCACTATGCTGTTCAATATTAATCCTCTCAAAAAAATGTTTGAAGAAATTTTCTTTTTATTTATGAAATTTCAAATGAGAAAAATTGAACCCAATTTTTTAATCACATCCCCCTTTCCCTTATTCCAAAACTAATCTCAATTAAAATATTCTAATGGAGTTTGCAACAATAACTACTCATTTAAATACATCATAAAATATTAAGATGTAAAAAAAACTGCTTGTTATCACTGAATGGTAAAGATTATTTAAATTTATCCAATTAATCCAACAAAGAAAGAAAACTCCAATTAAAAAAAATTCTTGCAATAAGATATTTCTTGCTTACTATTTTGGACAAAGAAAGATAACTCTAATTAAAAAAAATTGCTATTTCACAATATTGTGAAATTAGATATTTCTTGCCATTGCACAATACTGTGCCATTGAAAAGACTTGCTATTGAACAATACTTAATATAATAATTTTAGATCCTGATTTGGACCAACTTGAAAACTGGGCCCATAATCAAAAATCTAAGTACATGTTTAGATTCAGCATATCAAAGAGGCCCAAGAATTTAATTTTTGTTAAAATCAAACTTAGTTTAATTTTGGACCCTTTGGACCTTAATGTAGGCCAATTTGAAAACATGACCAAAAATGAAGAATCTACATACACAGTTATATTTGGCATATCAAAGAACCCCATTTATTCAATTTTTGATGAAATCAAAAAAGTTTAATTTGGGACCCAGATTTGGACCAACTTGAAAACTGGGCCAATAATCAAGAATCTAAGTACATTTTTAGATTCAACATATCAAAGAACCCAACCGATTCATTTTTTGTCAAAATCAAACTTAGTTTCATTTTGGACCCTTTGGACCTTAATGTGGACCAATTTGAAAACATGACCAAAAGTTAAGAATCTACATACACAGTTAGATTCGGCATATCGGAGAACCCCAATTATTCAATTTTGATAAAATCAAACAAAGTTTAATTTTGGACCCTTTGGGTCCCTTTTTCCTAAACTGTTGGGACAAAAACTCCCAAAATCAATACCAACCTTCCTTTTATGGTCATTAACCTTGTGTTTAAATTTCATAGATTTCTATTCACTTATACTAACGTTATGGTGCGAAAAGCAAGAAAAATGCTTATTTGGGTCCCTTTTTGGTCCCTAATTCCTTAACTGTTGGGACCTAAACTCCCAAAATCAATACCAATCTACCTTTTGTGGTCATAAACATTGTGTTTAAATTTCATTGATTTCTATTTACTTAAACTAAAGTTATTGTGCGAAAACCAAGAATAATGCTTATTTGGGCCCTTTTTTGGCCCCTAATTCCTAAACTGTTGAAACCAAAACTCCCAAAATCAATACCAACCTTTCTTTTGTGGTCATAAACCTTGTGTCAAAATTTCATAGATTTCTATTAACTTAAACTAAAGTTATAGTGCGAAAACCAAGAAAATGCTTATTTGGGCCCTTTTTGGCCCCTAATTCCTAAAATGTTGGGACCAAAACTCCCAAAATCAATACCAACCTTCCTTTTATGGTCATAAACCTTGTGTTAAAATTTCATAGATTTCTATTCACTTTTACTAAAGTTAGAGTGCGAAAACTAAAAGTATTCGGACGACGACGATCGACGACGACAACGACGACGACGACGCAGACGTCGAAGCCAACGTGATAGCAATATACGACGAAATTTTTTTCAAAATTTGCGGTCGTATAAAAATGTTATTCTCATTATTAATCCATCAAAGACAATTCATGTAACAATCAGTGATATAAAGGTTTCAAATGACACATAATCAGCAATCAAAATTCAATCAACAGTAATGAAAAGTAATTATAAAATAAAGTGTAACAATGCAGCCAAGAATTTTATTTAATTAATATAAATTTGGCAAATATTCTGTATTTAACTTTTAATAGATATACATAATTTTTTACTTTTTATATATATATTTCGTTCATTGATGTAACATAGCTCATTTTCGCCACATTTTTTCATGTTTTCTGCAGTTTATGTTCAAGTCATTATGTTTTTGAAGTATTATACTGATATTTCTATATGAATATAACTTCAAATGCAAAACATTTCTTACCTTGAAAACGTGTTTGTTTGAAAAAAATCATCTAAAAAGTTTGATTAAAGGGTGTTTGAAATTTGCTTATTTTTTGTCAAAGGGGGACACATATTCGCCATTTTTACATATCTATTTATAACCAAATAACTGCAGCTTTAAACAATGTTTATCAAATCAATTTCATTTTAGATGAAAAGCAGACATTTTAAAATTTTAAAGAACTGTGAAATTTAGGGCAATTGGTCACAGAATTACTAAGAAACACTTCTTTGTAATCGTGTTTTTCATTCAGGAAATTGGCTGAAAATCTTTGTCCATTTTTTGGTCAATTGCGGTTAGTGCCGAAATTTGGTCTTAGTTTAAAAATTAATCATATTTGTTATTAAAATATAATATACCGGCATAATTCTTCCATTTAAGCCATCCTTTAATGTTTTTACACCTCAAAACGGCGAAATTGTGTCCTCGGCGAATGGTATCGGGACCGTTCGCCCTAGGAACATGTTCGCCCTAGGAACATGTTCGCCCTGGGTCCATTGGCCCTGAGTTCGTTCGCCCTTAGAGTCTGTTCGCCCTACAAAAAATATTAATATTCAGGGCATTGAAGTTGAATAAACTTAATCAGATATATTTCTATGGTATATGTATTCTTGAGATTTATGGAAACATGGAAATATCTAAAATTTTATGGCTTGTTAACAGTTAACATGGTTAAGATCATTAAATTATTGTTTTATGACAAAATAATTTGGATCAGTGCTTATTGTGATACCTATCTTTTGATGGATTAATAATATTATAAAAACAAATTTCTTTTGATAATATATTCAGCTTGAAATTAATTTTTAAAAAATGTACGAACTGTAAAACGGATTTACAAGTTCATTCATTATAATAATCTGAGACTAGTCTAAGTTATACTGCATACATTAGTGAATGACTGAATACAATTATTTTGTTAACAAATATCAATAAAGATAAATACATTGTATTCCAGTTTTCTACTGCAATCAAAGGGAAAATGATGAAATTGATTGCGGCAATATAAATATTCGGTGAATTTTTCAACAAACTTCAACATATTTTGTTTAAATACTTAAAATTATGCCACAAGCATGACAAGACAACAATTAGAAAAAAATAAAAATCAGGGCGAATGGACCCTGGGCGAACAGGTACTAGGGCGAACACGAATCAGGGCATACGGACCTGGATTCACGGCGAATATGGGCACCCCACTCTATACATATCATAAATGAATCCAGGACGGACGGACTATCAGGGCAAACAAACTCAGTGCGAACAAACCTAAGGCGAACATGTAATCAGGGCGAACGATCTCAATACCTCTATTACCCTGCTGGACAGGCACATACAGTCATCATGGTCATGATACAGAATGTCAGCTAGGCTCAATGCAAGGTTATCATATTCATGATATTTATCATACATTGTCATATGAACTTGATTACTTTTGAGAATGTTTTTTTTATTTCATTTGACTTACACAGCATCCTCCTGTTTGATCATGTTCAGATTTTCTTGGGTTTCACTCAGACAGTCATCACCAAAAGTTATGTCATCCATAGAGTAATTAAATGTTATATTACTCTGAAGACTTTGGACGACTTGGTTTTGTTCAAAAGATAACTCTTTAAACATGTTTGTTTGACTGGTTATCAAGTCTAATAAGTTTAAGACAGGTGAAGTTTCATTGTAGTAAAAAAGACCAACTGTTCGTAGGTCCAAAATGGTCCATTTGCACGTCCTGTTCTGAGGGTGTCTATTATCCCTCGATGAACCATCACACGTACTTTGAATCCAGTTGTCTTGGTCACTCTCTTCCGTCATGTCTAGTAACTGTTAACTGTCGCTATTTGAACATTTTCCAATGTTATTTGTTGTCTTAAATCAAAATACGGCGGGTCGAAAAGGGGAAATAATCAGTAAAGGTTTCTCTTACTACCTAAAAGTTCAGATTAAATGAACCCATAACGGACTTGGACTAAAATTAACTCGACCCGTGACCATAGAAATAGGGACTCTGTGGGATTTTTATAGGAGTATTTCGTAATTAATATCAATGTATTATTTGAATGTACCATATGGCAGAAGAAATTTAACGTACATGGTTTCAGAAAATCATTTGACCTTTGAAACCTAGCACGTGTCGGAATTTGATATGACAATACAATTTTTTTCTGCCAAAATTTCTTCAACCTTTATAATGCCAACTGAATATATATGTACAAAAAGTGTAAAAACGTTGATAACTTAGATACATTGTCTTTAAAAGTATTTTTTCTGTTAACTTAAGCTTATGTTGTCGTTATCAGCGTTTTCAAATGATTGAAAAAGGAAATAAACAGAGATAATTAATAGTATTGAGATTGTAAAACTGGAAAAAATAAATTTGACTAAAACCGAACATATTTAGCAGGACAATTTTTATTTCATTACTTAAAGTTTGTTTATGATTGTAGCTGATTTGTTGAAAATGACAAAACAAATAAGCATTTAAAACTGGAGAACATTGGATTTATGTGCATATACGTCCAGTAAATCAGGGTTTTCATTCATCGGGTATTAGTATTGTAATAAAAGTAACCCTCCCAAAGCTTCTGACTTTAATCCCCAAAAATGTGTTTGACTTTTTGGCGTTACACAATCTTGTTTCAAAAGCACTCCACAAAGTTATATACATAATAATGTCAGTTACTGTTCGCCATGCATGCAGGGGCGGATCCCGGTGAGTCATTTTAAAAAGATGTGTTCCCAAACTAAGACAAAGGAGGTGGTGAGGATTCCAACTATATGTCCCCATTCAAATGCATTGATCGTCCAAAAAAGAGGAGGTTCCAGGAGGGTGGTTCCAACCCCATTAACCGGCCTCCGCTTAGATCCGTCACTGCGGTGATCAACGATAACACGGCAGAGCCAAATAGACTTTATATATATAAAAAAAAAATAATTGGCACGCATACCACATCATCCTATATCTATTGACATTGTATCCTGGCTACAGACTAGTTCAACAAAAGTTGCAGAGTTATGAAGAGTAATAACGTGTACAATGCACTATCAAGTAACCGACGAACATTTTTTACCTTCTTTTTTTTTTAGCTCAAACTGGACAACTTATTTAAGATACAGGGAATCTGCACAACAGACACTAAGACTGGTTGCTTTGAACAGTGCACATTCACCAATCAATGTATTTTCCAAAAATATAAAAGCATGTAATTTTATCGGGATCTTGAGATGAGATATTGTCAAATAAGGCCCTGGAAATCGGGATGGACAAAAAGTAAACTCGGAATTTAGGAATTGGACCCCTCTGAACCCCAACCTTCAAAATGGAGCAGGTCTTATAGCAGTGCAAAAGGAAAGAATTTAATATAAATGCAATTTTAAATGGTTTTATATTAGTCATATTTAAGGTCAAGTTACAGTAAATGGGCTATGTCACAGATTTCAGTAAAATTTTGCAGACAACTCTGGCTCGATGAACTTCAACTGAAAATCGAAAAAATAATGATTTGATTGCATTTATCATTTAAAATATTACTGATTGAATTCTTACAAAATTGGTGAGCATTTGTATAGAAAGCACATAAAATCGGCATAAAACCTTCTAAAATTTGTCTTAAAATCGCCAAATCTCTAGTTCTACTCCATAGATTTTTCTTTAAAAACTATATGTTGTTGATACATAAATTACCGTTATAATGATGCAAAATAAAGATAGGGTCACCGACTTCGTTTTTACAGTATATATCATTCAGTATTGTGCTCTTTGTGAAAAAATCCTATAAAACGTCGAAATAATCGTAACGTCGTCGTGTTACAGACCGTAAAACGTTGATTTTTGACGTTTTTCACTAACAACAAGGTGAAAAAATTATTATTAGACAACAAACGAAGTCGGTGATCCTATCTTTATTTTGCATCATAATAACAGAATTTTATGTGTCAACAACATACAGTTTTAAAAAAAAAATCTATGGAGTAGAATAAAAGATTTGGCGATTTTAAGACAAATTTTGTATGCTTTTTCACTGATTGTATGTGCTTTCTATACAAATATTCACCCATATTAATAGAAATCAATCTGCAATATTTCAGATAATAAAAGAGATAAATGCATTATTTTTTCGATTGTCAGTTGTAGTTCACCGAGCCAAGATTGTATGCAAAATTTGAGCAAAATCTGCGATGTAGCCCATTAACTGTTCCTTGACCTTAAGGGCCTTTTAAAGAAGAGGGGCGAAAAATACCAGAGGAACAGTCAAAGTCATAAATTGAAAATAAACCGACAATGCCATGGCTAAACATGAAAAAGATAAACAGACAAACAATCGTACACATGACACAACATAAAAAACTAAAGAATAAGCAACACGAACACCATCAAAAACTGGGGTCTCAGGTGCTCCGGAATAGTAAGTATATTCTGCTCCACACGAGGCACCCATCGTGTTGCGCATGCTATAACAAATCCAGCGAAAAGTACAATTCTGTAGGTCACATTCATTAAAGGGATTGAAGCTTACTGTTCAGTGTCAGCTTACTTCGGCTCCGTGTTAAAGACAGTACTTTTTTGCAAATTGTGACTTGGATGGAAGGCTGTCTCATTGGCACACATACAACCTCTTCTTATATCTATAGATCGTGAATGCCATGTTAGCCAAGAAAAGATTAAATAATAATAAAAGATCAAGAATAAAAGAGGGACGAAAGATACCAAAGGGACAGTCAAACTCGTAAATCTAAAACAAACTGACAACGCCATGGCTAAAAATGAAAAAGACAAACAGAAAAACAATAGTACACATGACACAACATAGAAAACTAAAGAATAAACAACACGAACCCCACCAAAAACTAGGGGTGATCTCAGGTGCTCCGGAAGGGGAAGCAGATCCTGCTCCACATGCGGCACCCGTCGTGTTGCTTATGTGATTACAAATCCGGTAAATAGTCTAATTCGGTAGGTCAAATTCATGAAAGGGAAGGGGATTGTAGTTACGACGTAAGGAACATATCCGATATCATTTGTGAAACGGTTATTCCATAACGGTCAACCAACTCGTGATGGCGTCCGTAAAATTTACGAAGGGATGATTTCAACTTCACCATTTGGAACTCTTGGTTTAATAGAATGCTTTATTTTTGGTGTTTTTTTTCGTTGGCTTTATATAACAAGTACAAAGACAAGACACACTAATTTTTCAAATGTTTTAAATTAAGTCTGAATAAAAAAAAATTCCTTCATCAAACACCATCAAACAGCTAGTTCCATCTTATTGCTCAGCAGTTGTTTCACAGCCTGAAAGTATAAAATAGTAGAAATAAAAAAACATTTGTTCTATACCTATATAAACTCTGTTTCATTTTATATTAAAAAAAAGAAAGGAGAATCTTCCTTGTTAAGAATATGAGATCGGTTGATGAATGCCCAGTGGCAAGTATTTCATTATAGTCGGGAGGATCAAAGATATAGATTGGTTAACTAATGCCCAGTCACAAATATTTCATTATATTCAGGATAATCAAAGATATAGATTGGTTAATTAATCCCAGTGGCAAATATTTCATTATATTCAGGAGGATCAAATCTATAGATTGGTTAATTAATGCCCAGTTGCAAATAGTTCATTATGTTCAGGAGGATCAAATATATAGATTGGTTGATTAATGTCAAGTGGCAAATATTTCATTATATTCAGGAGGATACAAAACAAATATATCAAACACTGTTTAGATCTGATGAATACAAAATTTAAAAACAATTTCCAGTATAATTTTCTCTAGTTGAAAACTGATATGATGTAACAATGTCAATTAAGCATGTATTTAATTAACCTATTTTCATAAAAATGTTTAAATACTAAAAATATTTCCGACATTTAAAAATCCTATTTACATGTACCTTGTAGAATTATGATTTTTTTTGCTTATATGCCCATGATGCTTGGCTTTAACCATGTGTGGTTGAGTACATGCTGATGTGATGTTGTCAATTGGCCTGAGGTTTGCTTGTTAGAGGACAACAACATGGCTGTCATGAGTCATTGCAAGGATTTTTATAAATTCAGAAAGCAAATCAGTTTCAATCTAATGCATTATAATTAAATTAAATCTCCATCCCCACTGGTCGTTACTGCGTATTTATACACCCAACACAGTCAGAAGACACCTCACTTTCTATAGTGGGTGTTAATACTAATGGAACGATTGAAGTCAAGGTAATTTAAACTTATTGAAAGGAGAAATAAAGTTTGTGTCATGCATATTTTTAATTAACATATGTGCAATTTCTTTGATTTGATCCTTTACAAATTTTCTTTAAATTAAATGTATTTACGGGAAAGGTTGCTGCTTTGATCAGTTAATAAGTTTGATATTTTGGTGGTCACTGTTGTACTTCAAATATAAATCTATGCAACAGAGGTATCAAATGATTACCAGAATTGCCATTGTAAATTTGGTAACATTTATTTATCAATATTTTATCATACTCAATTATATTGAGACATATATGTTTTTTCAATAAATTATCGATATCAAATGGCAGCAAATGGACTTTAGATCCCGCTAACATATTTCCCACCGCCACATTATGTATGTATGTGCCTGTCCCAAGTCAGAAGCCTGTTATTCAGTAGTTGTCGTTTGTCTATGACATGTTTGAATATGTTCATTAAGTCGTTAGTTTTCTCGTTTAATTACATTGTCTTGTCAATGTGCCCTTGTCAATAGCTTTCTATGCCGCGGTACATGCTTTGCTCATTTTTGAAGGCTATACAGTGACCTATAGTTTTTAATTTATGTGTCTCTTAACATATCTACAGGTAAATGAAAAAATAACTTTGTCGTTTTAGGTATACTACTTATGTGTATAAAATAAGCATGAGATATTATGTAAAACGGTATCAGAATAGTTGCTTTCAAAATGTGTCGTAACAGTTGTAAAAATACTCCTGGACCAACAAATGGCCACTATCTTTCCTTACAATTGTCAAATAAAAATGGCGATAAGTGGTGGCAAACAGTAGTACAAAGTGGTTAGAGCTTTCTGTCAAATAATCTTAGAGGAGTTGCATTCACAAGGTAAAATTGTCAACATATTTTCCCATAAATAGTCAAAGTATCACAATTCACGTCAAGAATGGGCAAATCAAAATGGAAATATAAATTGGCAAGCTACACATGATAGCAACCAATCCTCCTATATACATTTGTATGAGAGGTTTTTATAAAAACGGTCTGAAAGGAGTTGCATTTAAGTATAATTGGCTTTAGAAAATGCACATGACGATAATGTTTTGTTTATCCTGTGATATATTACTACAAATAAATATATTCTACTTATCTATATTAGAATGTCTATAAATATATAATCTTAAGTGAACTTCGTAAGTACTGGGGAAACAAACATCCTGTTAAAAGGAAGCTTGAAAATTTACTTATATGAGTCTTTGTTTAAAATGAAACTGAGAGTTGGAAAGTTTCTTACATACATGTAAAGTGCAAACCACTTGTTTACAATGTTCACAAGTAGACAACACCCAACAAACTTCACTATGAAGCCAGATTTATCATTTGATCATTTTGAACATACATGTATGCAATTTCACATTGTCAATTCTATTTTTATGTCAGATTCATTTTAATATATGTTGAGCGTGTCTTACAATATCAGTGCAAACCACTAGCTTACAATGTACAAAAGTAGACAACACCCTAAAACTTCACTATGATGCCAGATCTATCATTTGTTCATTTTGAACACATGCAATATCACATTGTCAATTCAATTCTTAAGTCAAGTTCATTTTAATATATGTTGAGCGTATGTGATAATATATCTTCATGGTATTATGTTATTCCGAGCAAAAGTGTTATTCTTTTCATAACAGACATTTAATGTGGTTATAAGAATTTTCCACTCAATAAGTAATTTCAACAAACATTATTTCCAGCATGTAAATCTTTACAAAGAAAACAGAAATGGGAATCAGTTTCAATGAGTGTTTAAAAAGATAAAAAAAAAATGTGGTCTTTAAACAACCAGGCAAAACAGAAATAAACCCTCGTCAAAATGTTTTATAATTTAAAATTTTCTTCAGTGATCCTCAGTCGTCGATGCTTTCAAATAGTGTGTATTCATCCACTGTACAGTCGATAGATTGTCAAAATCTACTTTAACAATGTTAGTTAACTTAAATAGACGTATTTACACTTGTATGCAAATTTGTCCGCCATTACGTAAAATCACACAGGTTCCCGTAAACTTTGACATCATAATTTAAAATATTTGACGTCACAATTTAAAAGTGATTGTTGCTTGACGTCAAAAGGTGATTCGGAGTCGATCTAAGGTCATTTGGAGGCAAGATACAGCTAAATACCAAAAGTGTAAATACGTTTATTCCCTCATGCAAAGCTGTAATCCTTAGTCGAGTCTTAACAGTAGAGTTTGTTTTTGTCCAAGAAAATAAAGTGTTTGATAACAATTTTAAATGCATAGGGCCAAGAAATATAAATGAAAAACATAAAGATAATTTGTACCTGATGACGTCACAATTACGTCATAATATGTACTGTTTTCACAAAAACAATGAAAAATACAGAATTAATGCAGTTTTCCATCTTTAATTCCGTTGTGGAAACATCATGCGCAGCCGAAGAACAACTAAATAATTGAACAGAAACTTTTTTATAACTATTGGCATAATGACACCAAATATAAATGTGTTTCTTAGGTGCGCACATACTTTTTCAAACTAAAATATACTTAAAATTTGGGGAAAAAACAAGGTAATCACGAATTTTAACAAAATGTGCAAATAAGGTCATGATTTGTTTTTTTTAGTATCTCATACCTTAGTCAAGTTTTCACTAATTAAAGAATATGTATGATAAGTTTTAAATTTGCAGTAAGTTTGGGCCAAATAAGGGCCGTGTTGCCTCTACTCCTTTCAAACACAACTTAAACATCGTTTTTGACGTTGAGAATAGTCTGCATCCATATATAGACAAAGAGCTGTTTTAATTGCATAATTGAAACTATACAGTTCATTTTCAAATATATCGAATGCAAATGTTTTATGTAACGTATGTGTACGTAATGGAATTATATACACTATGTTTACATAATAATTCTTCCGTAAAGTACTTATTGCATCCACTTGTGTAGTTGTGTTGCTTTAGTATGGACATAATTATATGAAAGTTAAGGGTAAGAATTTATATATATTTATATTTATCCATAGTAAACTATATTGTGTCTTATGTACTATCTTTTTGTCTCTTTGTTTTGATTTTTTTAATTTTTGGCCATAGTGTTGTCAGTTTATTTTCGATTAATGGGTTTGACTGTCCCTCTGGTATCTTTCGTTCCTCTTTTGAAATATTATGATTTTTTTTGTATGCAGATTTTGTAAGCTGGCATGGCAATGAAAGTGTGTACAAGAGAAGTAAGTTACACCATTTGATAAGTTTATATTTATATAAGAAAGCCAACTGAACTTCTTATAATATGTAATGGACAAATGTTTCACACTGAATATGAACATTGTGAAGAACGTTTTTAATTACTAAACTTGAGAATGGAAATGGAGAATGTGTCAAAGAGGCAACAACCCGACCATAAAGCAGACAACAGCAGAAGGTCACCAACAGGTCTTCAATGCAGCAAGAAATTCCCACACCCGGCGGCGTTCTTCAGGTGGCCCCTAAAAAAATATATATACTGTTCAGTGATAATGGGCTATTTTGCATATCTAGAGGTCTACAGGCGCATAACACGTACCCTATAGTGTTTTTACCCTTTTATTAAATAAAAATTGATGACATGCCTTGTTCCGTATACAGTTAAAATAAGTTATATCGCAATCACAAGGTACAAGTAATCAACGATAAATGACAGTGTAAACATCATCTCCAAATAAGCTAAAGAAAGGAAAATTTGAAAAGCCCAGTTTTAGGTGGGGATGTTACTCAGTCAGTGTTTGATGTTGTGTTTTGCATACTGTAGTTTGTCTTTTGATCTTTTTTTATTTAATGACATGACGTTGTCAGTTAATTACTTTAGTACCATTTTATTGATTGAATGTCCCCTTGGTTGATTTCACTTCTCTTTAATTTGACATACTGTATTTGTAAAGGCTTGTCAGTAAAAATAAAACACTGGAAGACGCACACAAAAGTCAAAGGATATATACGTTAAGATTGAAAGCGTGAAAAAAAAGTTTCGGGGTATCCTGTGCGAAATAAAATCGTCGTTTTAGTTTTGATGAATTTTATATATTTGTGTCTACAGTAGTTACACTTACTTTTAGTTATGACTTCCGTAGCGACGTTATAATACCAGACTGATTTCTTCTTAAAGATATTTCATGAGACTGTATTGCTTCATTTATGCAACAAAATGCTAATTCTTATGACCAATCAAACATATACCAAATACGTCCGTTCTATTACAGGTATATAATTTAGTATGAATACAAATAGTGAAAGACCGAGCAACCAAGGTGTATCAGAAAATGGAAACATTCATGGAACGAGAAAAGGAACGTATTGGGAAAAATATGGAGTTAAACGTTTTCCATATCGTGGGAGACGACGATTCACTCCAAATCTACATCGACATTTTGACGGTCAAGTTATTATAACAAACGATGTATTTGGCCTCACAATTCAGCAATTTGAACGGACATTTAGAGCCTGTTTGGAAAGAAGAAAACAAAATTCTCAATGGATACTTAATTTAAGATATCCTGTGAAATCTTCCAACAAATACCTTGAATATCTGGAAATTTGTACAGATCATATTGAAGGTAAATTGATATAATTTATTGGAAAGTAGGCAATGCTACAAATATTAAACAGTAACGTAAAGGGATGATATCTATATATTAAAAAAACACACTCATTAAATATGCTTGTACTACTTTGACACCAATTGCAACATTCATCATGTGCAGCATCAGCCACACAATATAATGATACACACGGATCTGTAATACAGTAATGATCCGTCTGGGGATAGACTCAATGAATCGACATATATACCTGTTCAGCTCACCCGGCATAAATAGGTCAAATTCAATTATCTCATCCCCCTACGTTCGTTATCGTCCGATAACTTTTACAAAAAGCTTTTCTGAAACTACTTGGTCACAAATTTAAACAAACTCGGTCGTAATCATTATTGGGATTGATTGTTCGTTATGGAATATCTAGACCAGTTCACAGATAGCGATGAAACGTTAACAATATAACATCATTAGTTCCTCAAACATCACACCACTTAATGGGACTGATAACTTATACGGTGTGTCATTCGTCCGGCTAGCGGGACGAATAGTTAAAAATATCTATTCCTCCGGCCATTCGTCTGCGGATGCGCAAATCTTCAGTATAAATAAATGTGTCATGTGACGCGGAAAGTATCCCGGGTGAGGTGTCGGATAACACACGCGGTGTCGGATAACCTGATAACATACGAGCGCATGCAATGGACGTTTTGAGAATTGGAGATCGTGATTTATATTCAAAGATGTCAAAAAGAAAACAAGAGAGAATGGGATTGCTTTAAACAAATGTCTATAGAAGTTATTCCAGAACAATAGATTACACATTTTAACTGTGAGGAATAAGCCTGAAACCAAATTGAAATTGATGATTTACCAACCCCCTCCCCCTCCCCAACATTTGCCTTATGGAGGCAAAAGGCATTCGGAAGACATAATACATCAAACTTGCTTGGATGCATTATTTTCAAGTTATACAACAACGGAGTTTTATGAATATACTGATTTGCCTGGACTTGGGATAAGACATCAGGGTTGGGGTATCCCCCCTTTTTCTGTTGTATCTAATATACATTTGTTTTTAGAAAAAATCTTATCGAAAACACAATCTTACTTTTGGGGACAAGTTACACCTGCCTGCCCTTTTTCTCTGATGTCCTATGAATTAAAAATCGCCGGACAATTTAAAAAAAAGAATCGTGCATAATCATACGAGGACCTTACTTTAACCAAACTTCACAGAAACAATAAATTCAGGATATTTTGGAATCATAGATGAAGCCCATTATGATTGGCCCGACTATTTACCTTACAGGAAATTCATATGCAGAACAATAAAAAAAGAGAATCATTATTGCCCCCCCCCCTTTTCCTACCTAAATTTCTTTAGGTTGCATATTTGTAAATATTGACAATGCAACGGCTAAAACTGCACCACTTTTCTATGGAGTTCTGAAAAAAATACTTTCAACGTTTATATGTCCTGAACTTCTCAGAGTTTAAACTTACACTAATTTTCTTAACAACCCCTACCTCGAATAAAATGTTACCACAGATTTCAATGTAAACAATATGTGTTTATTTACTGGTAACATTCCTAAGTTCTGTCTCTGCGATATGGAACACAGAGAGCATAACTGGGAACCAGTATGTAAACAAAACGAATTTTCCATGAATGTTCAATTCCTCCCCAAAAGAGGAGTCTTTTTCAGAAACAGTTGTATTTACAAGTGTAAGCTAAAGAATATTAGAATTAACAAGATCTGAATCATATAACAGTGTAGGTTTTTTTTTTATTAGAAAAAGTTCTTTTTCTTAAAGCGATGTAAGAAAATATATTTTAAAATAAATCATGTAATCATACGTTTTTTGATTGAGTTAAGTCTGCCAATTGATATTTTATCGTATGTTTTTCTATGTTGTGATGTTATGCTATTGTTTCAGAAAAAGGGATAAGGTTTGGGCCCATTAAAACGTTTAATCCCGCTGCAAATGTTTGCACCTGTCCTAAGTCAGGAATCTGATGTACAGTAGTTGTCGTTTGTTTATGTAATATATACGTGTTTCTCGTTTCTCGTTTTGTTTATATAGATTAGACCGTTGGTTTTCCCGTTTGAATGGTTTTACACTAGTAATTTTGGGGCCCTTTATAGCTTGTTGTTCGGTGTGAGCCAAGGCTCCGTGTTGAAGGCCGTACTTTAACCTATAATGGTTTAATTTTTAAATTGTTATTTGGATGGAGAGTTGTCTCATTGGCACTCACACCACATCTTCCTATATCTATTTATTCAAAACCTTCAAAACACGATGTTATACCTTCATCATTCTATTTTTGTCCGGACAAATAGCGAAAAATCGTAAAAATTTTGTCCGGCTTGCCGGATGAATAGACATTTTTTACTATTTGTCCGGCTAGCCGAATGAATAACCACTGCCTAACTTATATGTAGGAACATACGCAACACACGGCGAGTGCTTTATGTTCTTCTTCTTCTTCTTCTTCTTCTTGGGCAGGATCTGCTCACACTTCTGGAATACCTGAGATCAGCCCGGTTTTAAATTGGGGTTCGTGCTGCTCGGTCTTCGTTTTGATGTTGAAACTTGTCTTTTTGTCGTGTTTCGTTTTTATCAACATTTGGCGTGGTCAGTTTACCTTCGATTGTTTGGATATTCCTTTAGTATATTCTCTCTTAATTTCTGTAGCCATACCCTTAGGGTATTTAGGTATAGCAATATTTTCAATGGTAGTCGTCAGCTTTAAAAACCTTAGCAAAGTAACAGTTCAGATTCAAAGTGGATATGCATGTTTCATTTTGCATGGAGATTATGTGAACCAGATTTAATAAAACTGCAAATAGTGTTTTTTTTTAATTTGAATAAATTCAGGTGCATTTCTTAAACAAGTAACATTCAAAATTACCTATACAAGTAATGTTGAAAACATGGCTTTTTAACATATTACTTATATTTGTAACTTTTCTAAATATTATTCTTATAGGTGTTCAGCTATACAGATTTTACTAGCTTTAACAAATTTTCGCAGTCATCTGGTTATATTCTCCATGGAATATGAAATCTAATCTTTCTGAAACACTAATTGCCTTTCGGACGCACTTATCTTTCATATCGACGCTTTTGGGTCAAAGATTGGTCTCTTGCATGGAACTATTAAAATATCATTTTCCTCAACAATCTTGAACATGTTAAAGGTAGATAGATATAAACAGATAAAAACTTGTGAATTAATCAAGACTTGAAGTTATTTATAATTTGTAACCCACAACAATAACATATGTTCCTTAAATAAGTGTTATTACGAATTCTTTCAAAGATGCATAAAATAACGTATTCAAGTTATATTTTTGTCTTTTTTTTTAAAGTAACTCTTAATCTCTATACTCCTCTTAAATCTAATAAATTCTTCATTTTATGATAGAAAGATCCTTTAAAAATTCATAAAAACTACATTAAGTCCATGCTTTTATTAAAATTTAAAATAACTATATTGAGTAATTTTATATTTTCTTAATACAAAAATTACCTAGTATATAAGTAACTAAAAAAACGTTCTTGTTTAAGTGAATGTATACAGCAAGAAATAACGTTTTTTACTCAATTCATGTTCATTTGATAAATATGAGTTATTTTTCAATAAAAAATTCATAAGTTTTTAGGATACTTATAAAATACAGAAATTACAAGTTATTTAACAAAAAAACAATTTGTGTTTATCTTTTTAAACTAAAAAAGTTATGTCTTTTTTCGGAAGGGAAAATACGGCCACAGATCCGAATTTTGAGCAAATATACAAAATTTCGACCTCATTTAACTCAAAAGTAGCGCATGAATGTATATTTTTTATTACATATTTGATTTAATCAAGCAAAAAATGTGTCTATATAGAGATTTTCATCAAACTGTAAATACGGGGATCAAAACTGTATCTTATGCCCTTAAAAACCACGAAATAACTCTTCCGTAGGGGAGGGGGTCCATAGAGGACCTGTTGCAATGCAACATGTCTACGTGTATCAAACAACCCGTAGTTGTACAGTTGTGAATTAACACCAATTCCCAGCTGTAAGGGCCAAAAAAGTCCCACACTTCAACTGTCTCAAAAATGAATGTAACCATTTATCTTTGAAACATAGCAGCTTACCATTATATTTTAAAATTCATTACAAAAATATCCATATACTCTTTTTTATCTTTTAGGTAATGTGCTCTGGCCCGAAATAAATGTTAATAATGAATACCTGTATGCACAGCTTGTTCAAATTGTCGGAAAAGAAAGAGACATACGCGTTAGACAACGGTTATTTCTACTTAAAGATATAATAGATTGTATAATTGACACTATTAAGTTACAACATATCACCAGTGGAAGTTTATCTGAAGGACTTGATTTACCCGGCAGTGACTTTGATATAATGCTTGTAATTGGTGTTGTAGAAGTGATTAATATGGCGGAAAATATAAAATGTTCACGAAAATATACAACGCTGATGATGGAAACAGACCCTTTGTATCCAGGGTTCACAAGACTGAAGTTAGCTGCAGACGACTATCATTCTTCTTATCGTTTAATCAAAGATTCTTTAGTACCGTGTTTGCAAACGAACATTAATGTTTTTTATGTATCAACCTTTAAATTCGTTCAAAATATTCAACAAATAACGGAGTCAGTTGAAACGTTACAACACGGTCCATGTTTATCGGATTTATATGAGAACATGGACTTTGCGTATTGTCTCTGTTGTAAATCGTTCCCATACAATGCACGCAATTGGGTCAATCGTCATAGGAAACATTGGCCACCTAATGAAGTAATTGATACAATTGTGAAGAACGGCTGTTTGTTGGTACCTATTGGACCTAAAACAATGACAAACGATGACTTGTTGTGGAGGTTATCTTTTTCTGTGGCAGAAAAACAACTGGTTCATTCTTTTAATTATACTCAACTATTATGTTACGGCCTTCTGAAATTAACATTGAAACACATCATCAACAAAAAACCTGGTGTAAAGGATTTGCTATGCTCCTACTTTCTAAAAACAACGCTATTCTGGGTATCAGAGAAAGTGTCTATCGAAACATTTCAGTTAGCTAACGTATTTAACTGCTTTTTCTTGTGTTTAGATACATTAAGATCGTTCGTTAACAATTGCTACTGTCCAAACTACTTTATACCTGAACAAAATATGTTTCAAGGAAAGGTCAATATCAGAAATAATAAGAGATTGCTAAGTATCATTCACGGTATTGAACGTGGCGGAACAGCTGGACTGATATCTAATTTTTTGTCCGAAGGTGCTATTTTAGATTGTCTAGCACCAACTTTTAAATGCGAGTCTTCTACGCAGTTAGATTTTTTCTTTTATAAATATATCTGTGAATTAAGCTCTCAAACGCATATAAATAACTGTTACCGAGGAATGATTGTTGCTAAATCGTTCCTTCAGAGTGAATCGTCTATTTTTGTACAGGATATATGTAAATGGTGGATCGACAGTCTCAATCATTTCGTGGTGCAACTACTTCCTCGTCCAATTTGGGGACAGAATGTCAAAAATAAACAAAATCGTTACCATAAACATTTACTGCAAAGTTTGCAAACAGATGCTGTGACTGGTTGGCTGTTATACGCTTCGTTCTATTACGTCATTGGACAATACAAAGTTACACTCCGAATTACAGATTATGTTTTATCAAAGTGTACACATGATAAGTTATATATAGGCTTTTCAACTTTTCCCCAAGATATAATAAATAACTATGCGAAAAATATTTGTACAAAAAACGTAACACTTAACGAAAAGGCGAAATTGGCGACTATAAATCATTTCACATACTTGGAACGTTCTTCTTTAATACCTGCGGAGCTAAGCCTGGAGGTGGAAAATAATGAATTATATGTACCTCCTGTTGTTTTAGCTCATTGTCTCAGAGTTCTTTGTTTCCATCATCTCGGTGAAACCTTCAATACACTACAAGCGTTGCAGGGTTTAAACTTAACTGTTAGAGAAAAATATTTCATTTCAAACTGTCTACTTTCTGAAACATTAACAATTCTCGGTGTGTGCTGTGAGGTATATGGTGATATTGATTCAGCTTATGTGTGCTACGATAAAGTTTCACGTGTTCTTGTAGGGACTAATAATACAGCAGAAATTAGAAAAAAAGAACTCTTGAAAAGACGAAATGGTAGACTCTAAAAATAGTCGTTAATGGAAGTTTGGTTTAATGCACATTTTGAATGAATTTGTTTTCTGTTCATCTAAAATAATTTTATCTATTCATACATTATCGTTGCTTATTTCAACGAGATTGTTTTTCACGCTTCAGCTGGTACGGTGAAAGTGAGAAAAGCAATCGAGACGAGATGACCAATGATAATCCGTGCATTTCTTTATTAATTATGAAGACGTAGTTAATGTCCTTGAAAACAGCACGTGTGTCCTTAGTTACGAGAACTTTCCTATATATATATAATATTTATTTTATCCTCAATTAAACGTAAACTATCTTTTCTTTTGATATTTTCAAAGCATTTTCAAAAAGCTACCTCCTCGTATCTTATTTTACAATTCTATCATCTAGTTAAGTTTTAAATCACATAATAATGTTTGTACTGTATTATTCATTATTATTCAAACAAAATGTGTCTTGATGCAACCTGACATACAATATATGTATACTACGTTTTGGCAAAATATGAACATTTTTTGTTAATGTAGACTCACATACCACTTTAAATATTATATTGAAGTGAAAAAAGCTATTTTGTTTAACACTATTTTATTATGAAACTATGCAATCTTCGAGATAAGTAAATCAATTATAATAAACTTTACATTTTAAAATGAGTGGTTTTTTTTTAAATGATGACTGCACGAAATTCATATTAGCCGATAACATATATTGTGCTGATCCACGTGTGTCAATCATCAATAAATCGAGAGAAATAACAGTGGAAGAATACCTAACGGTGGTCAATCATTGCGACCGGATAGTAAAAGTTTACATAACGGGGGTCAATAATTGTGATCAGATCGTGAACGATCGGGTATCGTATCGTCAATGTAATTAATTAAAGTTCTACTTCAAAATCTGTTAAAATCTGTTGTATTTTCAAATCGCGGAACAAATCTGAAAAAAGTATTATCATGATTATGGCTGTCACAATTATTCAACTTTCTCAATACTAAGCAATAAGATAAATAAAATATTCAGTGCTTTATGAGAAACCTCAAAAGGCGAAACGCGTATCTTTGGGGTAAATAAAAATAGAATACGTTTTGTACCTTTAATGACTACATTCCAATATATCTGAAATGATATATTCCAAACTGAATCTTTGGTGTGACAGATAATACCGAAAAATAAAAGCGTTGTTCTTCTTTGATGAATACGTTCATCGTGTTTGTCAAAACACTTATTGTTGATGACTTTTCATTAAAATTGACAGCAAAATATCAGGCAACGCATTATCTCAATAGTAAAAGACGTGATCAGTCTGACACAGGACGCGCGTGCTTACCTGTAACACTAAAGAATCGATTTGCGATTTTAACTTTGATTTACCTGAACAAAATAGAATTTGCAGTATTTACCTATACTAGTCCTATACCTGTAATCTGAAGGGAAAAAAAGAATATAGATTCCGTTTTTTGTCAGCGCATTATATTGTTTGCTTATTTAAATATTATGGCTGTCTACGTTCGCGCGAAGCCATTGGTAATATTTATTTAGGCATCACGTAGGATCCAACCGTGAAAATATCAAGTACTTTTAAACATTATATTTACCAGTACTCTTTTGAAGCATTTTGATATAAAAAAAATTAAAAAGATAACTCCAGCACTTTTAGAATAAGAAAAGTTCTATAACTCTCATAAATGGTCGAAGCAAAATGATGGTATAATATGATGCAGTATACATAATGACAAACAATAATATAAGTAGGAGATAATTAAAAGTTATTTCAAAATGTGTTGTAACAGTTGTAATAAATACTCCTGGACCAACAAATGGTCAAAGTCCAATAACTCCCTTAACAATAGTCAAATCAAAATGGCGATAAGTGGTGGCAAATAATGGTAGCAATTGTAAGAGCTTTCTGACAAATAATCTTAGAGGAGTTGCATTCACAAGGTGTAATTGTCAACATATTTCCCCATAAATAGTCAAAGTATCTCAAATCCCATCGAGAATAATAAAAACAAATGATAATATGATTTGGTAAACTACACATGATGGACACCAACCCTCCTATATATGAGAGGTTTTTATAAAACGGTCTGAAAGGAGTTGCATATAAGTATAATTGGCTTTTGAAAATGCACATGACGATAATGTTTGTTTTTATCTTGTGAAATTTCACTACAAATAAATATATTTTACTTATCTATATTAGAATGTCTATAAATATATAATCTTATGTGAACTTAACTGTTCAATTTCATTCAGGTATCGCTGATCAAATGTATTCGTTCATAGTGTATTAATTTACGTTTTTTGATTGAGTTAAGGCTGCCAATTGATATTTTATCGTGTGGTTTTCTATGTTGTGATGTTATGATATTGTTTCAGAAAAAGGGAGAAGGTTTGGATCCATTAAAACGTTTAATCCCGCTGCCAATGTTTGCACCTGTCCTAAGTCAGGAATCTGATGAACAGTAGTTGTCGTTTGTGTATTTAATATATACGTGCTTCTCGTTTCTCGTTTTTTTTTTTATATAGATAAGACCGTTGGTTTTGCCGTGTTGAAGGCCGTACATAGACCTATAATGGTTTACTTTTTGGAAATTGTTATTTTGATGGAGAGTTGTCTCATTGGCACTCTAACACCACATCTTCCTATATCTATTCGCAAGTACCGGGGGAAAAAACATCCTGTTAAAAGGAAGCTTGAAAATTTACTTATATGAGTCTTTGTTTAAAATGAAACTGAGAGTTGGAAAGTTTCTTACATACATGTAAAGTGCAAACCACTTGATTACAATGTTCACAAGTAGACAACACCCTTCAAACTTCACTATGATGCCAGATCTATCATTTGTTCATTTTGAACATACATGTATGCAATATCACATTGTCAATTCTATTTTTATGTCAAATTCATTTTAATATATGTTGAGCGTGTCTTACAATATCAGTGCAAACCACTAGCTTACAATGTACAAAAGTAGACAACACCCTAAAACTTCACTATGATGCCAGATCTATCATTTGTTCATTTTGAACACATGCAATTCCACATTGTCAATTCAATTTTTAAGTCAAATTCATTTTAAGACATATTGAACGTATGTGAAAACATCTTCATGGTTTTATTTTATTTCTAGCAAAAGTGTCATTCTTTTCATAACAGATATAATGTAGACATTAGAATTTCCACTCAATAAGCAAATTCAACAAACATTATTTCCAGCATGTAAATCTTTACAAAGAAAACAGAAATAGAAATTAGTTTCATTGCGTGATTAAATAGATAAAAATTGTGTTCTTTATACAACCAGGCAAAACAAAAATAAACCCTCCTCAAAATGTTTTATAATTTAAAATTTTCTTCAGCGATCTTCAGTCGTCGATGCTTTCAAATGGTATGTATTCATCCACTGTACAGTCGATAGATTGTAAAAATCTACTGTTACAATGTTAGTTAATTTAAATTCCCTCATGCAAAGTTCGATTCCTTAGTCGAGTCTTAACAGTGGATTTTGTTTTTGCCCAAGAAAATAAAGTGTTTCATAACAATTTTAAATTGGCACATAATGTTTAGAAATGCATAGGGCCAAAAAATATAAATGAAAAACATAAAGAAAATTTGTATCTGATGACGTCACAATTACGTCATAATATGTACTGTTTTCACAAAAACGATGAAAAATACAGAATGTATGCAGTTTTCTATCTTTATTTCCGTTGTGGAAACATCATGCGCAGCCGAAAAACAACAAAAAAATACAACAGAAACTTTATTATATCTATTTGCATAATCACACCAAATATAAATGTGTTTCTTAGGTGCGCACATACTTTTTTAATCTAAAATATACTTAAAATTTGGTGAAAAAAAGGTAACCACGAATTTTAACAAAATATGCAAATAAGTTCGTGGTTTGTTTTTCTTAGTTCCTCATACCTTAGTCAAGTTTTCAGTAATTAAAGAATATGTATGATAAGTTTTAAATTTGCAGTAACTTTTTGGCCAAATAAGGGCCGTATTGCCTATACTTCTTTCAAACACAAATTAAACACCGTTTTTGACGTTGAAAATAATCTGCATCCATATATAGACAAAGAGTTGTTTTAATTGCATAACCGAAACTATACAGTTCATTTTCAAATATATCGAATGAAAATCTATTATTACGTAACGGAATTATATACAAGTGCTATGTTTACATAATAATTCTTCCGTAAAGTATTAATTGCATCCACTCGTTAAGTTGCTTTAGTATGGACATCATTATATGAAAGTTAAGGGTAAGAATTTATATATATATATATTTATATTTATCCATAATAAACTATGTTGTATCTTGTGTACTTTTGTTTGTCTCTTTAGTTTTTTTTTTTAAATTAGCTAAAGTGTAAGAAGTAAGTTGCACCATTTGATCAGTTTATATTTATATAAGAAAAGCCCACTAAACTTCCTATAATTAATGAATTGCTGTTATATATTTTGAATTTATTGAACCATGATCATAAAGCGAGGCGGATTATGTTAAATGTGAAGAGTCAAAAATTAATTTTATGGTTCAATGAATTCAAAATAAATTATTGCCATTCATTTTAAATAAATTTCTATCAAAAATAAGGCTCAGAGATATATATTAATACGAAGAACAACGTACACAGATGTTTGCGTATGCATACACAACGTAACAGTGGGTGTGTCTCCATAAAATTGATAACATTGAAAATAAAGCTAATTCTTTTAACGAATCAGAAGACAGTAAATACACCAAATTTATTCATTATGTAACTGACAAATGTTTCACACAGAATATGAACATTGTGAAGAACGTTTAATTTCTAAAATTGAGAATGGAAATGGGGAATGGATCAAAGAGACAACAACTCGACCATATATCGGACAACAGGAGGGGGTCACCAACAGGACTTCAATGCAGCGAGAAACTCCCACATCCGGAGGCATCCTTCAGCTGTCCCCTAAACAAATATATACTAGTTCAGTGATAATGGACTAGTTTGCATATATAGAGGACTACAGGTGCATAACACGTACCCTATACGTGTTTTGCGCCTTTTATTAAATAAAAGTTGATGACATGCCTTGTTCCGTATACAGTAAAGTTAAGTTATATCGCAATTACCAGGTACAAGTAATCATTGATAAATGACAGTGTAAACAAGTTCTCCAAATAAGCTACAGATTGAAAATTGAAAAACCTTAGTTTTAGGTTGGGATGTTACCAAGTCGAGGTTCGATGTTGTGTTTTGCATAATGTTGTTTGTCTTTTTTCTTTTATTTAATGACATGCATGGCGTTGTCAGTTAATTTTCATTTTATTGATTGGATGTCCCCTTGCTATCTTTCGCATCTGTTTTTTTGGCATATTGTAACTCAAAACACAGGACGATGCATACAAAAGCAAATAATAAATAAGTTAAGATTGAAACCGTGAAATAAATTGTTTTGGGGTTTCATGTGCCAAAAAAAAATTCGTTGATTTAGTTTTTACGAATTTTTGTACATGTATATGTCTACATCAATTGCACTTTCCTCCAGTTAAGACTTACGTAATGACGTTATATTACCATTCTTTAAGATATACTATACTGTTTTACTTCATTTATGCAACAAAATGTTAATTTTTATGACCAATCATGCATATACCTTATACTTCCGTTCTTTTGGGGACAAATTGAACATTCATGGAAAATTATTTTTGTTTACATACTGGTTTCCAGTTATGCTCTCTGTGTTCCATATCGCAGATACAGAGCTTGGGAATGTTACCAGTAAATAAACACGTGCATATTGTAATATCACACCGTTTTTGACGTTGAAAATAATCTGCATCCATATATAGACAAAGAGTTGTTTTAATTGCATAACCGAAACTATACAGTTCATTTTCAAATATATCGAATGAAAATCTATTATTACGTAACGGAATTATATACAAGTGCTATGTTTACATAATAATTCTTCCGTAAAGTATCAATTGCATCCACTCGTTGAGTTGCTTTAGTATGGACATCATTATATGAAAGTTAAGGGTAAGAATTTATATATATATATATTTATATTTATCCATAATAAACTATGTTGTATCTTGTGTACTTTTGTTTGTCTCTTTAGTTTGTTTTTTTTAAATTAGCCAAAGTGTAAGTAGTAAGTTGCACCATTTGATCAGTTTATATTTATATAAGAAAAGCCCACTAAACTTCCTATAATTAATGAATTGCTGTTATATATTTTGAATTTATTGAACCATGATCATAAAGCGAGGCGGATTATGTTAAATGTGAAGAGTCAAAAATTAATTTTATGGTTCAATGAATTCAAAATAAATTATTGCCATTCATTTTAAATAAATTTCTATCAAAAGTAAGGCTCAGAGATATATATTAATACGAAGAACAACGTACACAGATGTTTGCGTATGCATACACAACGTAACAGTGGGTGTGTCTCCATAAAATTGATAACATTGAAAATAAAGCTAATTCTTTTAACGAATCAGAAGACAGTAAATACACCAAATTTATTCATTATGTAACTGACAAATGTTTCACACAGAATATGAACATTGTGAAGAACGTTTAATTTCTAAAATTGAGAATGGAAATGGGGAATGGATCAAAGAGACAACAACTCGACCATATATCGGACAACAGGAGGGGGTCACCAACAGGACTTCAATGCAGCGAGAAACTCCCGCATCCGGAGGCATCCTTCAGCTGTCCCCTAAACAAATATATACTAGTTCAGTGATAATGGACTAGTTTGCATATATAGAGGACTATAGGTGCATAACACGTACCCTATACGTGTTTTGCGCCTTTTATTAAATAAAAGTTGATGACATGCCTTGTTCCGCATACAGTAAAATTAAGTTATATCGCAATTACCAGGTACAAGTAATCAATGATAAATGACAGTGTAAACAAGTTCTCCAAATAAGCTACGGAATGAAAATTGAAAAACCTTAGTTTTAGGTTAGGATGTTACCAAGTCGAGGTTCGATGTTGTGTTTTGCATAATGTTGTTTATTGAACCATGATCATAAAGCGAAGCGGATTATGTTAAATGTGAAGAGTCAAAAATTAATTTTATGGTTCAATGAATTCAAAATAAATTATTGCCATTCATTTTAAATAAATTTCTATCAAAAATAAGGCTCAAAGATATATATTAATACGAAGAACAACGTACAATTCTTTTATTTTTTATATCGAATCCAAAAAAGTTAAAAAGCCAAAAAAATTACGAAGTTGAAGAGCATTGAGGACCAAAATTCCAAAAAAGTTTTGCCAAATACAGCTAAGGTATATCATTTTTTCTTTTATTTAATGACATGCATGGCGTTGTCAGTTAATTTTCATTTTATTGATTGGATGTCCCCTTGCTATCTTTCGCATCTGTTTTTTGGCATATTGTAACTCAAAACACAGGACGATGCATACAAAAGCAAATAATAAATAAGTTAAGATTGAAACCGTGAAATAAATTGTTTTTGGGTTTCATGTGCCAAAAAAAAATTCGTTGATTTAGTTTTTACGAATTTTTGTACATGTATACGTCTACATTAATTGCACTTTCCTCCAGTTAAGACTTACGTAATGACGTTATATTACCATTCTTTAAGATAAACTATAATGTTTTACTTCATTTATGCAACAAAATGTTAATTTTTATGACCAATCATGCATATACCTTATACTTCCGTTCTTTTGGGGACAAATTGAACATTCATGGAAAATTATTTTTGTTTACATACTGGTTTCCAGTTATGCTCTCTGTGTTCCATATCGCAGATACAGAGCTTGGGAATGTTACCAGTAAATAAACACGTGCATATTGTAATATCACACCGTTTTTGACGTTGAAAATATTCTGCATCCATATATAGACAAAGAGTTGTTTTAATTGCATAACCGAAACTATACAGTTCATTTTCAAATATATCGAATGAAAATCTATTATTACGTAACGGAATTATATACAAGTGCTATGTTTACATAATAATTCTTCCGTAAAGTATCAATTGCATCCACTCGTTGAGTTGCTTTAGTATGGACATCATTATATGAAAGTTAAGGGTAAGAATTTATATATATATATTTATATTTATCCATAATAAACTATGTTGTATCTTGTGTACTTTTGTTTGTCTCTTAATTTATTTTTTTTAAATTAGCTAAAGTGTAAGAAGTAAGTTGCACCATTTGATCAGTTTATATTTATATAAGAAAAGCCCACTAAACTTCCTATAATTAATGAATTGCTGTTATATATTTTGAATTTATTGAACCATGATTATAAAGCGAAGCGGATTATGTTAAATGTGAAGAGTCAAAAATTAATTTTATGGTTCAATAAATTCAAAATAAATTATTGCCATTCATTTTAAATAAATTTCTATAAAAAATAAGGCTCAAAGATATATATTAATACGAATAACAACGTACAAAGATGTTTGCGTATGCATACACAACGTAACAGTGGGCGTGTCTCCATAAAAATTGATAACATTGAAAATAAAGCTAATTCTAATTCTTTTAACGAATCAGAAGACAGTAAATACACCAAATTTATTCATTATGTAACTGACAAATGTTTCACACAGAATATGAACATTGTGAAGAACGTTTAATTTCTAAAATTGAGAACGGAAATGGGGAATGGATCAAAGAGACAACAACTCGACCATATATCGGACAACAGGAGGGGGTCACCAACAGGACTTCAATGCAGCGAGAAACTCCCGCATCCGGAGGCATCCTTCAGCTGTCCCCTAAACAAATATATACTAGTTCAGTGATAATGGACTAGTTTGCATATATAGAGGACTACAGGTGCATAACACGTACCCTATACGTGTTTTGCGCCTTTTATTAAATAAAAGTTGATGACATGCCTTGTTCCGTATACAGTAAAATTAAGTTATATCGCAATTACCAGGTACAAGTAATCATTGATAAATGACAGTGTAAACAAGTTCTCCAAATAAGCTACAGATTGAAAATTTAAAAACCTTAGTTTTAGGTTGGGATGTTACCAAAACGAGGTTCGATGTTGTGTTTTGCATAATGTTGTTTGTCTTTTTTCTTTTATTTAATGACATGCATGGCGTTGTCAGTTAATTGTCATTTTATTGATTGGATGTCCCCTTGCTATCTTTCGCATCTGTTTTTTTGGCATATTGTAACTCAAAATACAGGACGATGCATACAAAAACAAATAATATATAAATTAAGATTGAAACCGTGAAATAAATTGTTTCGGGGTTTCATGTGCCAAAAAAAATTCGTTGATTTAGTTTTTATGAATTTTTGTACATGTATATGTCTACATTAATTGCACTTTCCTCCAGTTAAGACTTACGTAATGACGTTATATTACCATTCTTTAAGATAAACTATACTGTTTTACTTCATTTATGCAACAAAATGTTAATTTTTATGACCAATCATGCATATACCTTATACTTCCGTTCTATTACAGCTATTTCATTATGGATATAATTATTGAAAGAACGAGCAACCAAGGTGTACCGGAAAATGGAAATGTTCATGGAATGAGAAATGTTCATGGAATGAGGAAAGTAACATATTGGGAAAAATATGGAGTTAAACGTTTTTCATACCGTGGGAGAAGAAGGTTCACTCCAATTCTCAATCAACATTTTGACGGTCAAATTAGTATAACAAACGATGTATTTGGCCTCACTATTCAGCAATTTGAACGGACATTTAGAGCCTGTTTGGAAAGAAGAAAACAAAATTCTCAATGGATCCTTAATTTAAGATATCCTGTGAAATCTTCTAACAAATACCTTGAATATTTGGAAAATTGTACAAGTCAGATTGAAGGTAAATTGATATGATTTATTAGAAAGTAAGCAATGCTACAAATATTAAACAGTAACTTAAAAGAGTGTTATTTATAAAATAAAATATTGAATATGCTTGTACTGCTTTCACACCAATTGCAACATTCACCATGTGCAGCATCAACCACATAATATTATGATAATCACGGATCTGTTATACAGTACTGATCCGTTTGGGGATAGACTCGATGAATCGACATATATACCTGTTCAGCTCACCCGGCACAAATAGGTCAAATTCAATTGGCTCATCACTCTACGTTCGTTATCGTCCGTTAACTTTTACAAAAAGCTTTTCTCAAACTACTTGGTCACAAATTTAAACAAACTCGGTCGTAATCATTATTGGGATTGATTGTTCGTTATGGAATATCTAGACCAGTTTACAGATAGCGATGAAACGTTAACAATTTAACGTCGTACCGACCCATCATTAGTTCCTCAAACATCACACCACTTAATGAGACTGATAACTTATACGGTGTGTCATTCGTCCGGCTAGCGGGACAAATAGTTAAAAGTCTCTATTCGTCCGGCCATTCGTCTGCGGATGCGCAAATCTTCAGTATAAATAAATGTGTCATGTGACGCGGAAAGTATCCCGGGTGAGGTGTCGGATAACACACGCGGTGTCGGATAACACACGCGGTGTCGGATAACCTGATAACATACGCGCGCATGCATTGGACGTTTTGAGAATTGGAGATCGTGATTTATATTCAAAGATGTCAAAAAGAAAACAAGAGAGAATGGGATTGCTTTAAACAAATGTCTATAGAAGTGATTCCAGAACAATAGATTATACATTTTAATTGTGAGGAATAAGCCTGAAATCAAAGTGAAATTGATGATTGACCAACCACCCCTCCCCCACCCCAACATTTGCCTTATTGAGGTAAAAGGCATTCGGAAGAAATAATATATCAAACTTGCTTGGATGCATTATTTTCAAGTTATACAACAACGGAGTTCTATGAACATACTGATATGCCTGGACTTGGGAAAATACACCAGGGTTGGGGTATCCCCCCTTTTTCTGTAGTATCTGATATACATTTTTTTTTTAGAAAAATCTTATCGAAAACACAATCTTACTTTTGGGGACAGGTTACACGTGCCTGTCCTTTTCTCTGATGTCCTATGAATTAAAAATCGCCGGACAATTTAAAAAAAAGAATCGTGCATAATCATACGAGGACCTTACTTTAACCAAACTTCACAGAAACAATAAATTTAGGATATTTTGGAATCATAGATGAAGCCCATTATGATTGGCCCGACTATTTACCTTACAGGAAATTCATAGGAAGAACAACAAAAAAGAGAATTATGTTTGTCCTCCCCCTTTTCCTACCTAAATTCCTTTAGGTTGCATTTCTGTAAATGTTGACAATGCAACGGCTAAAACTGTACCCCTTTTACTATGGAGTTTTGAATAAAATCTTATCCTATAATTGAAAGTTCATTTGCACCACAATTTTTTTCAAAGGTCAAAATATAGCGCTGTGCGGCATACTTTCAACGTTTATATGTTCTGAACTTCTCAGAGTTTATCTTACACTAATTTTCTTAACAACCCCTACCTCGAATGAAAGGTTACCACAGATTTCAATGTAAACAATATGCACGTGTTTATTTATTGGTAACATTCCCAAGTTCTGTCTCTGCGATATGGAACACAGAGGGCATAATTGATAACCAGTATGTAAACAAAATTAATTTTCCATGAATGTTCAATTTCTCCCAAAAAGAGGAGTTTTTTTTTCAGAAACAGCTGTATTTACAAGTGTAAGCTATAGAATATTAGAATTAACAAGATCTGACTCATAAAACAGTGTATTTTATTTTATTAGAAAAAGTTCTTTTTCGTATAGCAATGTAAGACAATATATTTTAAAATAACTCATGCTTTATTTAAAACCTTCAAAACACGATGTTATACCTTCATCATTATATTTTTGTCCGGACAAATAGCGAAAAATCGTAAAAATGCTTTTTGTCCGGCTTGCCGGATGAAAAGACATTTTTGACTATTTGTCCGGCTAACCGAACGAATAACCACTGCCTAACTTATATATAGGGACAAACGCAACACACGACGAGTGCTTTATATTGGGCAGGATCTGCTCACACTTCTGGAATAGCTGAGATCAGTCCGGTTTTAAATTGGGGTTCGTGCTGCTCGGTCTTCGTTTTGATGTTGAAACTTGTCTTTTTGTCGTATTTCGTTTTTATCAACATTTGGCGTGGTCAGTTTACCTTCGATTGTTTGGATATTACTTTAGTATATTCTCTCTTAATTTCTGTAGCCATACCCTTAGGGTATTTAGGTATAGCAATATTTTCAATGGTAGTCGTCAGCTGTAAAACCCTTATCAAAGTAACAGTTCAGATTCAAAGTGGATATGCATGTCTTTTTGACAGTGCGGGATGATTTCGCATTCACATTTGTTCAGAATGGAGATGTCACATCCGTTGTCTTCTATTGAGGGAGTGCTACGCTTTCCAACATTAAGGGCATACTATACAGTTACATGAGAGGTAATGACTTTGCTAACGTTAAATGTTATTTTCGCGACGTCAAACTCTTACATATCGGGAAAGATGCATTTTTCGACTGATTTTTATCATTCATACTGATTTAATTTGAAAACGAGTGTATGGACCCTCATTTGGTAAAACAACATTTTAAATGTTTCATTTTGCATGGAGATTATGTGAACCAAATTTGATAAAACTGTAAATAGTGCAGTTTTTTTAATTTGAATAAATTCAGGTGTTTTTCTTAAACAAGTAACATTTAAAACTACCTATACAAGTAATGTTGAAAACAAGGCTATTTAAAATATTACTTGTAACTTTTCTAAATATTATTCTTATAGGTGTCCAGTTAAACAGATTTTACTAGCTTTAACACATTTTCGCAGTCATCTGGTTATATTTCCCATGAAATATTAAATCTAATCTTTCTGAAACACTAATTGCCTTTCGGACGCACTTATCTTTCATATCGACGCTTTTGGGTCAACGATTGGTCTCTTGCATGGGACTACTAAAATATCATTTTCCTCAACAATCTTGACGGTAGACAGATATAAATAGATAGAAACTTGTGAATTGATTAAGACTTGAAGTTATTTATAATTTGTAACCCACAACAATAACATTTGTTCCTTAAATAAGTGTTATTATTGTATAGCAATATAATATTTCCCACAGAAAGTAACCAAAAGTTAGCGTGCAATAAATTCCAATATTGCACTAGTGCAATAAATCTTCAAAATTCATGACGTCATCAACGACAAAATTGTAGTTTAAAACAAGTTTTACCTTCAAATATTATATTGCTATACAATAAAAGGGTTATTGCATGAAGATTGGGGAATATTGCCCTCGTAGAACATATATTGCACTCGCAAGCTCGTGCAATTTAAAATTCTACTCGGGACAATATTCCCCAATATTCATGCAATAACCCTATATTACTAATTCTTTCAAAGATGCATAAAATAACTTATTCAAGTAATATTTTTGTTTTTATTTTTTGAGTAACTCTTAATCTCTATACTCCTCTTAAATCTAATAAATTCTTCATTTTATGATAGAAAAATCCTTTGAAAATTCATAAAAACTACATTAAGTCCATGCTTTTATTGAAATTTAAAATAACTATATTGAGTAATTTTATATTTTTTTAATACAAAAATTACCTATATAAGTAACTAAAAAAATTTCTTCTTTAAGTAAATGTATACAGCAACAAATTACGTGTTTTACTCAATTCATGTTCATTTGATAAATATGAGTTATTTTTCAATAAAAAAATCATAAGTTTTTAGGATACTTATAAGATACAGAAATTACAAGTTATTTAACAAAAACCAATTTGTGTTTATCTTTTTAAACCAAAAAAGTTATGTTTTTTTTCGAAAGGGAAAATACGGCCACAGATCCGAATTTTGAGCAAATTTTAAAAATTTCGACCTCATTTAACTCAAAAGTAGCACATGCATGTATATTTTTTATTACATATTTGATTTAATCAAGCAAACAATGTGCCTATATAGAGATTTTCATCAAACTGTAAATACGGGGATCAAAACTGTATCTTATGCCCTTAAAAATCACGAAACATCTCTTCCGTAGGGGAGGGGGTCCACAGAGGACCTGTTGCAATGCAACATGTGTACGTGTATCAAACAACCCGTAGTTGTACAGTTGTGAATAAACACGAATTCCCTGTAAGGGCCAAAAAAGTCCCACACTTCAACTGTCTCAAAAATGAATGTAACCATTATCTTTGAAACATAGCAGTTTACCATTATATGTTAAAATTCATTACAAAAATATCCATATATTCTTTTTTATCTTTTAGGTAATGTGCTCTGGCCCGAAATAAATGTTAATAATGAATACCTGTATGCACAGCTTGTTCAAATTGTCGGAAAAGAAAGAGACATACGCGTTAGACAACGGTTATTTCTACTTAAAGATATAATAGCATGTATAATTGGCACTTCTAAGTTACAACATATCACCAGTGGAAGCATATCTGAAGGACTTGATCTACCCGGCAGTGATCTTGATATAATGTTTGTAATTGGTGATGTAGAAGTGGTAAATAGGGCAGAAAATATAAATTTTTCACGAAAGTATACAAAACTGGTGATGGAAACAGACCCCTTGTATCCAGGCTTCACAAGATTGAAGTTAGCTGCAGATGATTATCATTATTCTTTTCGTTTGATCAAAGATTCTCTAGTACAACGTTTGCAAACCAACACAAATGTTTTTTATGTATCAACCTATAAATTCGTTCAAAACATTCAACAAATATCGGAGTCAGTTGAAACGTTATTACACGGTCCATGCTTATCGGATTTATATGAGACCATGGACTTTGCTTATTGTCTCCGTTGTAAATCGTTCCCATACAATGCAAGCAATTGGGTAAATCGTCATAGGGAACATTGGCCACCTAATGAAGTAATTGATACAATTGTGAAGAACGGCTGTTTGTTGGTACCTGTTGGACCTAAAGCAATGACAAACGATCAATTATTTTGGAGGTTATCTTTTTCTGTGGCAGAAAAACAACTGGTTCATTCGTTTAATTATACGCAATTATTATGTTACGGCCTTCTTAAATTAACATTGAAGCACATCATTAACAAAAAACCTGGTGTAAAGGATTTGTTATGCTCCTACTTTCTAAAAACAACGCTATTCTGGGTATCAGAGAAAGTGTCTATCGAGACATTTCAGTTGCCTAACATATTTAACAGTTTTTTCTTGTGTTTAGATACATTAAGATCGTTTGTTAACAATTGCTACTGTCCCAACTATTTTATACCTGAACAAAATATGTTTCAAGGAAAGGTCAATATGAGAAATAATAAGAGATTGCTAAGTATCATTCACGGTATTGAACGTGGCGGTACAGCTGGACTGATATCTAATTTTTTGTCCGAAGGTGCTATTGTAGATTGTCTAGCACCAACTTTCAATTGCGAGTCTTCTACGCAGTTAGATTTTTTCTTTTATAAATATATCTCTGGATTTAGGCCTCAAACGCATATAAATAACTGTTACCGAGGAATGATTACTGCTAAATCGTTCCTTCAGAGTGAATCGTCTATCTTTGTACAGGATGTCTGTAAATGGTGGATCGACAGTCTCAATCATTTTGTGGTGCAACTACTTCCTCGTCCATTTTGGGGACAGAATGTCAAAAATAAACAAAATCGTTATCATAAACATTTACTGTCAAGTTTACAGACAGATGCTGTGAATGGTTGGCTGTTATACGCTTCGTTTTATTACGTCATTGGACAATACAAAGTTACACTCAGAATTACAGATTATGTTTTATCAAAATGTACACATGATAAGTTATATTTAGGCTTTTTAACTTTTCCCCAAAATATAATAAATAACTATGCGAAAAATATTTGTACAAAAAACGTAACACTTAACGAAAAGGCGAATTTGGCGACTATAAATCATTTCACATACTTGAAACGTTCTTCTTTAATACCTGCGGAGCTCAGCCTGGAGGTGGAAAATAATGAATTATATGTACCTCCTGTTGTTTTAGCTCATTGTCTCAGAGTTCTTTGTTTCCATCATCTCGGTGAAACCTTCAATACACTACAAGCGTTGCAGGATTTAAACTTAACTGTTAGAGAAAAATATTTCATTACAAGCAATCTAGCATCTGAAACATTAACAATTCTCGGTGTGTGCTGTGAGGTATATGGTGATATTGATTCAGCTTATGTGTGCTACGATAAAGTTTCAAGTGTTCTTGTTGGGACTAATCATACAGCAGAAATTAGAAAAAAAGACCTCTTGAAAAGACGAAATGTTAGACCCTAAAAATAGTCGTTCTGTTAATGGATGTTTGCTTTAATGTACATTTTGAATGTATTTGTTTTCTGTACATCTGAAACAATTTTATCTATTTATAGATTTTCGTTGGTTACGGTACGGCGAAAGTGAGAAAAGCAATCGAGTTGAGATGACTAATGATAATTAGTGTATCGCTATATTATCTATGAAGACGTTGTTAAGTTCCCTGAGTTTCTTTAGTTTCTAGCGTTGATTTTTATATCACTCGACTCTGTTTTCACATCACTGGACTCTGCTAAATATGAAAATTATCAGTCAGCAAAATCAAAAGAAAAATTTAAAACAGCGTTAATGTTTTTTTATTCTATGTTTGATAAATCACTACTAAAAATACTTAATTGTAACATATAGATATAGGAAGATGTGGTATGCGTGTCAATGAGAAAACTCTCCATCCAAGTAACAATTTTCAAAAGTAAACCACTATAGATCAAGGTACGGCCTTCAACACAGAGCCTTAGCTCACACACAACAAGCTATAACTATAACTATAAGGACAAAAAACAAATACTATTGGAAAACCATTCAAACGGGAAAACCGTATACTTAACTGACAGTTCTGACTAAAAGTGAAGTGCGCTAATTTTTATTTTATCTTATTTCACCTTTCATAGACGACAAATATAAAATTGAGAATGGAAATGGGGAATGTGTCAAAGAGACAA